>NC_056680.1:54148776-54853776 GCF_018350215.1 Panthera leo
TTCAAGCTGAATTCTAAGACTCAAGCTGCCTGTCCTCTATTTACCCTTTAGGAGGGTAAGGCCTTAGCACCCCTTGTTCTAAAACTGAACTGCATTTGCATGTATGGGAGGGGGCAGTAGAAGATATTTATTTAACATGCATAATTTAAAAGTTTGCACAAATGTAGACAGAAGTTACTACTGACACTGCAAGACTACCTGAATCTTGGTCTCACATCACAGCAACCCTCTATTACCCAGCTGTAAGCAATTAAACTATGCCAGTTCTCTAGGTAGCATTCTGAAAGGAGGAATGATTCTATCAGCAAGAATGCTTTTTCCATGCTCCTTTGAGCTGTGTGACCCTATCTCTTTCCTTCATACTTGGATTTGGGATGTTAAACCCATCAACCATTATATCAATATCCCCATATTCACTGGCACAGAACTGTCAGTGATTCATTACACATATCCCTGCAGAGGATTTAAAAAACAAAACAAAAACAAAAAACAACCCAAAACAGTCATTCACCACCAGAGTCAATACCAGAACTATGTTCTCCTTGGGAGATTATTCTTTAAAGCTTTCATTCTGGATTGAATATATCCCAATTCTTCAGCCATTTTGAAATTATCAGTGAATGTTGACACGATAGATATGTTAATAAAGCTAATTTAATACATTACAACAATAAGCTCCAAACGTCAAAATGAGAAAAAAATCAATTTAAAAGAAAAAGTCACCTAAAACACACTATGAATTAGTAGCCAAAATTATCTCGTTAAAGAGGGGATGGTCTCACATTTTTTGTCAAATGATTACCTAAAAATGTACAATTTTTCAAATAACTTAGATTTTTATCTAAAGTCCTAACGACATATAGCCAATCTTTCAAATTAGGACATGAAGAAAAAGTTATTTTAGGAAGGCAGGAACAAAGAAATCATGATCTCTAAGGCACTTGTTGTCTTTTATAATCCACATCAAAATGTGATATTCTAGAATTCAATTTTACTTTTAAAAAGCAACATACATTTGCAAAAGTGCTTAGCAAATTAAATCTAGGAATATATAAAAAAGATAATTAATACATTACAACTAAGTGGGATTCATTCCAGGAATGCTAGGCTGGCTCAACACATGAAAATCATTAATTGTTGTAATTCACCATACTCATAAGGCTATATAAGAAAAACCAGATGTCATATCAAGAGATGCAGAAAAAGCTTTTGTTAGAATTCAACATGTATTCATGGCCTCCCAGCACACTAAGAACACAAAGAAACTTCCTTAAACTAAGAGTGGTATCTATGAAAATCCTATAGGTGGCATCATACTTAATGGTGAGAGAATGAATGCTTTCCCCCCAAGACCTGGAACAAAGTAAGAACGTCTTTTTTCACAATTCTCATTCAGCACTGTACTAAAAAGCTAATACAATAAAGAAAAAAAAAGAAAGAACAGGCATACAGATTGGAGGAAAAGTGACGTAAGTATCTAGAAAACCCCAAAGAATCTACCAAAAATCCCCCCCAAACCAACAAAAATATAGAACTTCCTTGAACTAAAAAAAGTTAAGTTTAAGTTTAGCAAGGTCACAGGATATATAGAAAACAGAAAATATATAGAAAATATAGAAAAGTCAACTCACTATTACTATGTCCCAGCAAAGAACTACTGGAATCTCACATTTATAAAAACAGTAACATTTACGGTAACACCAAGAAAATAAATGGTGTCAGAAAAAAAATTTTTTTAAGAACGCTGATACATACTTTAGATCTTACACAAAAATTAATTCAAATGGCTCAGGGGCCTAAATATTAAATTCGATATAAAACTTTAAAAAAAATATATAGAAGGGGCGCCTGGGTGGCTCAGTCGGTTAAGTGTCCAACTTCGTCTCAGATCATGATCTCGCAGTCTCTGAGTTTGAGCCTTGCATTGGGCTCTGTGCTGACAGCTCAGAGCCTGAGCCTGCCTCCGATTCTGTGTCTCCCTCTCTCTCTGCCTCTCCGCATTCATGCTCTGTCTCTCTCTCTCTCAAAAATACATAAACTTAAAAAAAAATTAAAATACATATATACAGGAATAAAATCTACAGGACCTAAGGTTTTACATGCAGCACCCAAAGCACAAACCATTAAACAAAAAAACTGATAAATTAGACTTCAAAGTTAAAAATTTTTGCTTTACAAAAAGCATCTTCCAGTTGACCCAGAATTCAAAAGAAAATAATGTCACAGTGTTAGAGAACCACAGGCCATGAGATCATCAGAATCCTAGGGGGTTTTGGGTTGCAGAGCTGAACTATCTTATTTGTGAATTTAGTCCACATCCAATGAATTATCCTAACCCAGCTGTCTAAAAATAAGACTGAAAATGTTTGGGGACCTCTTATTTCTACTCTGAAAGTGAAATATATACATGTAGGAATCATCACCTACGTACAAGATTTTTTAAAAAACAAGTTTTTAATGTTTTTTTTATTTATTTTTGAGACAGAGAGCATGAGCAGGGGAAGGGCAGAGAGAGAGGGAGACACAGAATCTGAAGCAGGCTCCAGACTCTGAGCTGTCAGCACAGAGCCTGATGCGGGGCTCGAATTCACGAACTGCAAGACCATGACCTGAGCCGAAGTCGGATGCTTAACCGACTGAGCCACCTGGGTGCCCCACCTATGTACAAGATTTTGAGAGGAATTTTCTTGGACTCTGATTCAGGCATATTCTAAACCAGATTTATTTGGAGTAATGTTCTCCTTAGATCTGCAGAAAGCTTAAACCTCTCCCACTAGAGTAAAGACTGAGAGCTAAAGATGGATTGCTGACTGCTTGAAATAAGGAGCAAAGGGAAAGAGAGAAATGCAATAAATGTTCTCCTCATCCTTACTTACTTCTGTGTAAATGGCAAAATCAAGTCAAAATAAATCTTCTACTTGATAAAACCACTAATCCCTATGTAAGCTGGAACTGCTTGGTAGGTCTGAGAGTAGACTGATAGAAAGATAATGAGAAAGCAATGCTTTGATGTGTTGAGATTCCATGCCAGAGTGGTAACTAAATTCATTCATTCATTCATTCATTCATTCACATACACAGTCATCCATGCATACATTTTAACTTTATGGCATTCTTTAAGGCTCTGTGCTAGTATCCATGGAGTATATAAAGATGATTATGTTGCTGGAAAGCTTTATGTAAACTAAAGCCTCATATAAGAAAATGTACACTTTAAAATATTTAGCATAATACCTGGCATATAATAAGCAATCAACAAATGTTGGCCACTATTATAAAAAAAAAAACCATGGTTACATGATATAACAACATTCACTAGACAATTCTTATGATAATTTTAAGTTTATTTATCTTGAGAGAGAGAGAGAGAGAGAGAGAGAGAGAGAGAGAGAGAGAGAAAGTGAGAGAGGGGCAGAGAGAGAGGAGGGAGAGAAATCCCAAGCAGGCTCCATGCTAATGTGGTGCCTGACATGGGGCTTGTTCTCACAACTGTGAGATCGTGACCTGAGCCAAAAGCAAAAGTTGGACGCTCAACCAACTGAGCCACCCAGGGGGCCCCATGATAAATGCTTTTTAACAACAGCCTGCTGAAATATAATTCACACATCATGCGGTTTCATCTATTTAAAATGTACAATTCAACGGTTTTTAGCCTATTCACAGAAAAGTGCAACCATCACCACAATCAATTTTTGAACACTTTTATCACCTCAAAAATGAACCCTGCCTGAACCTTTAGCCATCACCTTCCTATTCTCCCAGCCCTCCCATCCTAAGTAATACACAGAAGTAGTACACAGTTCTGTAGTACACACAAGTATTTCAATTGGATGCTTTTTAAAAGTGAAGCCTTCTTTTGAAAAGCAAATAATCACTCCTTAGTTTTACAAATGCATAAATATTTTAATTTGCTTGAGGTATGTTATAATAGATGCCAGGACACAGCTCTCCTTCACAATCCAGTTTGAAGATACTTTGTAACAAAATGAAATTTTATTTGTTTATTTTTAATTTTTTTAACGTTTATTTATTTTTGAGAGAGAGAGAGAGAGCACGAAGAGGAGAGGGAGACACAGAATCCGAAGCAGGATCCAGGCTCTGAGCTGTCAGCATAGAGCCCGACGCGGGGCTTGAACTCACAAATTGCGAGATCATGACCTGAGCCAGTTGGTCAGTTAACAGACTGAGCCACCCAGGCGTCCCCAAAATAAAATTTTAAAAGTCCAAAATCCAAACAACTTCAGAAAATGATTTTTAAATGCCTATATACTTAGACATATGGACCTTAATGTGTCCATGAGTTTATTATTAAAAAACAACAAAAACAAAAACCAAGCTTAGTGAGAAAAGTGCCTTATGAGAAATTACTTAAGCAACCAGATGTAGTTATTTTGTTATCATTTATTATAAATCCCACTGATTAAATGTTTCTTCCTCCCTCTTATTGTATCCTACCCTGAGAAACTTAACCACCCACATTTTTTCTAACTCAAGAATAAGATTTGAGGGCTAAATTGCAAAGAAAAACATGCATCTAATTTAAGACTATATACCATAGTTCTAAATGAAATTAATCTATCCCACATGAGAAGATCAGGATAAAATATAACACTGCTATTTATTTAGTTCAAAGTATTTCTATTCTCACATTTCGAAGAGTCAGGCAGGCAAGGTTTCTTCATCCGTACAATAAAGGAGTTGGATTATGTAATCTTTAAGGTCTCTTCCATATCGAAGAAACTATGATTTTCTCTTTCGTCCTTTTGAAAGAAGGCATAAAGAGCTGTACCATGACTTGCCTAAGGCTAAACAGAAGCTTGTCAGTATGGCTAGGGTTAGATCCCAGATTCATCCCTGTATTCACTAGTGATATACAGAGAAGTCAGACTCAGTTCTGATCTAACAGAGTTCACAGTCTAGTAGGGGAGGAAAGGCAAGTGAATGGTAATGGACGTGAAAGAGTTTTAGGTAGAGCCAGGAGAAGGTAAAGGGGTATAAGCTGGAAATTTTGTCTTTTCTTCTTTTAAAGCCTTCACATCTCTGCCAAATCTGATTATCTTATAAAGCAATGTAGGCTAGAACTCATGTACTTATGTTCTTAAGATTACACCTGGAAATGATGTGAAGTTTCACATTTACTCTTGACCAGAGGTAAAAATGAACCAAAAATAATTAAACCACTTTTCTCTTTTTATAGCACATACATGATACTGATTTAAAGAGGGGGGAAATTGCAAATTTTATTTATTTTTTTCAACTGTTTACTTATTTTGAGAGAGGGAGACAGCACGTGTGAGCAGGAGAGGGGCAGAAAGAGAGGGAGAGAGAGAATCCCAAACAAGCTCTGCACTGCCAGCACAGAGATGTATGCAGGGTTCACTCTTAGCAACTGTGAGATCATGACCTGAGCCAAAATCAAGAGTCAGATGCTTTACCAGCAGAGCCACTCAGGCATCCCCCAATTTTTTTCAGTGCTCTTCATTATTGATCACAAACTTTCCCTGGATCAAAGCAATGAAGAATATCTTATCTACTTTTTCCCTTAGCAATTAAAGATCTTTTTATAAGGTGATGATTACCTAAGGATTATTTTAGCCAAAATACTCTTTCTCATTTTATTATATTTGTCATGAACTCAAATGAGCCTATCCTACACTGCACTTCTGGTGCCAAATGGAACTTTATTTCCCTTATATTATTAAGGGGAACATTCTGTCCTTGGCAAGCAAATACTTTTGTCTGAGGTTGTTAACTATTTGGGGCTCCAAGGGATTCTGTAATTATCTCAGGCCCAACTAAATGAAAGAGCAAAAAGTTAAAAACTGTGGATGTATTTTCTGACGCCTTAAGGATATCAGTTTTATACAATACTTTATTTCTGAGAGAGGGCAAGTGAGCAAGGGGGAGAGAGAGTGAGAGAGGAAAAGAGAGAGAGAATCCCACGCAGGCTCCACACTATCAGAGCAGAGCTGAACTCACAAACCATGAGATCATGACCTGAGCTGAAGTCGGATGCTTAACCGACCAAGCCACATTGATACAATACTTTAAACACTATCAAAACATTCCTTAGCTACAGATTTTAATTATAAAACTTCATCAATTTAGAAAATTTAGAGTGAAAATTTTCCCACACCCATAGGAATCACACTCTGAATTTGAGTTCAGTGATACCACACAGTAAAAGTGAATTTGCAAATGTAATTGTACACTTGAAGAAAAAAGTGGAGTATGGTTAGATTGAAACTAAAATTAAATTTTTGGTCCCCTAAGCAGTCATAATTATCACTCTAATAAAAATGAAGAGATGTGGACAACAGAAATATCACTGGCACCACCTTTAGGAGGTTATACGAATCAATTAAGAAAACATATGTACTATTAGTTTTCTGTCAATGTGATACAACCAGACTACCAGAATATAATGTATCAAAATCTCTGGATATCTGACGATCTTCTCTTTAGTACCTCCTTAATTCTAATGGTTCCCAACTAGAATGCTCTCAGAAATCAACCTGATCATAGTGAGAATCGTGGGAATAGCAGAGGAGAGGTATTGTAAGGTAGTATCTGATCCTTGCTTAAAGAATAGGTAAGATTTGGCTAACACGATTAGAGTGGGCTGGGAAGGGAAAGGGAGGATAAAGTGATCCAGGCTGTAAGAAAAATCTAAGTGAAAAACAGAAGCCTGCAGAGTAAACAAAGAAAAATTCAATGAAGCTCAATATTAGACTCACTGGCTAATGAAGTTAAGCTAACTGGTGCTAACTCATGAAACGGCTTAAGCAATAAGCTGAGGAATATGAATTTCACTCTAAATACAAAGGGAGCAGTTAAAGGCTGTAGAGCAAGAGAAAAATGGTAAGAGAGATAGTTTAGAAAGATTTATGTGATGTATGGGCAAAACATTTGGGAAAGGCAAAATTGGAGACAGAGGCAGGCAATTGTTAAAAAGCTATTATAATTGTCTTACAAGTGATGCTGGCCTGAACTAGGTCACTGACAATGCAAACAGATAAGAAAGTACAGACATAACAAGACGTTTTAATTACAGCAGTGTAATAACTCAAGTGGAGAGACAAAGAACATAATATTAAGAATGCAAAAAATATTTACAATTTATTTAAAAGAAAAAAGGTTATTTTCTTTCCTATAAAAAGAGATCTACAAACATGTAGAAATTCACAGAAAAAAAAATATAAACAGCCTATTAAACATATAAAAAGATACTCAACATTGTTCACAATAAAATAGATATAAATTAAAATGACACAAAGAAACCATTACTCACCTATCAGATTAACATAAATTGGTAAGGTGAGGAAACAGGTATTCTCAGATAAAGCTGGTGAGAATGCAAAATAATACAATCTCTCTGGAAGGAAGTGTCATATAATTTAACAAAGTTAGGGGTGCCTGGGTGGCTCAGGCGGTTGAGCGTCTGACTTTGGCTCAGGTCATGATCTCATATCTCGTGAGTTCGAGCCCCGCATCAGGCTCTGTGCTGACAGCTCAGAGCCTGGAGCCTGCTTTGGATTCTGTGTCTCCCTGTCTGCCCCTAACCCACTCGCATTCTGTCTCTGTCTCTCTGAAAAATAAACATTAAAAAAAATTTAATTTAGCAAAGTTATTCTCACTTCTAGCAACTAAACCCAAAGACACATTGGTAAAGAATATGAAAGATACACAAAAAAGTCTATTCACTGCAGCATTTGTTATAGCAAAGCCCAGAAATAACTCAAACGTCCAAAAAGACAAAGCTGGTTGAATAAACTATAGTCTAATTCTGTAAGAGAATACCATACAGCTTTACAAAGGAATGAGGATTATCTTATCTTGTTACTATAACATCAAGTTAAAAAAAAGCGTGTAAGAATAGTATACTGACATTCTTCTAAGAAATGTGCATGTTTATGTGAGTATGTGTGTATGTGTGAATTTGGGGGTAAATATATATACACTCATGTTTATGCTTTTTTAAAAAGGAAGGCAAAGCTTCCCCATCCCCCTGCGAAAGTTACCTGTTGAGGGAAGAAATGGATAAGTGGAAAGGACAAAGAAAGAAACTAAACTGCTCTGAGTGTATACTGTTTTGCAGATTTGAATTTGGAACCATGTATGTGCTTTATTTAACTATAAAATCAAATTAAACTGCAACGGAAAAAAAAAATCCCTAAATGTAAAAAGTGAATGAAACAAGCCCATGTCAAGTTGGTAAATTAATAACACAGAAAAGATAATTATTTCAAGTGACTTTAAAACATTTTTACCTCAAAGACAAAAAGAACTACAAAGAAGTATTACATTTTCAGTTGTCATATTGGCATAACACAGAAGCAATGAGCATACTTAGTGCTCAAAATGGTACTATTTCCCACCAAAAGTAATGAGCTCATTGGAAGAGCATAACTGATTCTATGTCTGGAGAAGAAACATTTCTTGGCTTTTTTTTTTTTTTTTGGTTACAATGAGGACTACTGGGGTCATGTCAAAAAGTCTACACGCCACTTTCAAGAATAACATTAGGGCACTGATCAGTTTATTATTTAGCCAGAAATATCAGTTTATTATGATGTATATATATTGAATATTCTTTCCACAACAATGTCAGTAGGCTGAATAAATCCTCATACTAAAAATACCATGAATGTTCTATTAATACACTATCTTTCTTACCACAGATCACCTTCAACAAATGTACATTAAGGGGCACCCGGGTGGCTCAGTCGGTTAAGCATCAGACTTCAGCTCAGGTCATGATCTCGCAGTTAGTGGGTTTGAGCCCCCCGTTGGGCTCTGTGCTGACAGCTCAGACCTTGGAGCCAGCTTCAGATTCTGTATCTCCCTCTCTTTCTGCCCCTCCCCACTCACTCTGTCTCTCAAAAATAAACATTTAAAAAAGTAAAAATAAAAACAAAAATACAAAAAACAACCATCTGAGGGCACGTGGGTAGTTCAGTTGGTTAAGTGTGTGGCTCTTGATTTCAGCTCAGGTCACGATCTCATGGTTCATGAGTTTGAGCCCTGTGTTGGGCTCTGTGCTGAAAGTGTGGAGCCTGTTTGGGATTCTCTCTCACCTTCTCTCTCTTAACCTGCCATATTCTCTCTAAATAAATAAACTTAAGTTAAAAAAAAAAAAACAAACAATCTAGAGGGGCTCCTGGGTGGCTCAGTCGGTTGAGAGTTGGGACTCTTGATTTCAACTCAGGTCATGATCTCACACTTGTGAGATGGAGCCCCATGTTGGGCTCCAGGCTCAGCATGGAGCCTACTTGGGATTCTCTCTCTGTCCCTCCCCTACTCACATGCACACACAGTCTCTCAAAATATATAAATAAGCTTGAAAAAAAAAAAGAACATAGAAGCTGTAAGCAAAATAAGTCAGAGAAAGACAAATACCAAATGATTCACTCATATGTGGAATTTAAGAAACAAAACAAACGAGCAAAGGTGGAAAGAAGAGAGAGAAAGAGGCAAACCAAGAAACAGACTCTTAACTATAGAGAACAAATGGATGGTTACAAGGGGGGAAGGTGGGTGGGGTAAAGTGTGAAATAGATGATGGGGATTAAAGAGTGCACTTGTGGAGCATCTGGGTGGCTCAGTTGGTTAAGCTTCTAACTCTTGATTTCAGCTCAGTTCATGATCTCATGGTCATGAAATCGAGCCCTGAGTCTGGCTCCTTGCCAAGCATGGAGCCTGCTTAATATCCTCTTCCACCCTCTCCCTCTACTGCTCCGTTTGTATTCTCTCTCTCAAAAAATATAAACAAATAGTACACTTGTGATGAGCACCAGGTGATGTACAGAAATGCTGAATCACTATATTGCATACCTGAACTTATTTTTTTTTTAATTAAAAAAAATTTTTTTTAATGTTTATTTATTTTTGAGAGAGAGAGAAACACAGAGAGTGAGTGGGGTAGGGTCAGAGACAGGGAGACACAGAATCCAAAGTAGGCTCCAGGCTGTGAGCTGTCAGTACAGAGCCCGATGTGGGGCTTGAACTCACGAACCATGAGATCACGACCTGAGTCGAAGTAGGACGCTCAACTGACTGAGCCACCCAGGCACCCCAACCTGAACTTATATTACACCATATGTTAACTAAAATTTAAATAAAAACTAAAAAAAAAAAAAAAAAAAAAAAGGGGGAATCTAGAACTGAAAATATAATGGTGAACATGGAAGATAGTGTCCCTACCTTTATGAAGCTTACCATCTAGTTAAACAATGGCAATTCAAAATATTGAGATTGTACCCTGGTAGTACTGATAGTACCCTGGAAGGTAGTAGAGGGTGCTAAGAGAATGTAAAACAGGGGAAACTAACTAAGAGCTGGTGGATCAGAAAGTCTCTCTGAAGAAATGACATCTAAGCTGATACCCAAAGGACATCCACAAGCTTTTGTATGTTGTTTGCTTGCTGTGGATGAATAATGGGGAGTGGGCAAAAAGAGGGTTAGGAAAAGAGAGTAAGCATAACAACTAGAGCATGACTCACTGAGGATCAAATAATAATTCAGTGTGGCTGGTGGATAGCAAGGGTGGGAAAGGTGAAAGATGAGGCTAAAGTGGCAAGGAGAGGCCATGTCATAAGCAATCTCTCAACAGATCATGTTAAGAGAGTTTCAACCTTATCCTGAGGGAGCCAATGAAGAATTTTCAGGAAAGAAGTGCCTTAATTAAATCTGTCTGCAGCAAGAAATACAAATCAAAACCACAATGAGATACCACCACATACTTGTCAGAATGGCGAAAATCAACAACTCAGGAAAACAACAGATGTTGGGGAGGATGCAGAGAATGGGGAAACTTTTGCCCTGCTGGTGGGAATGCAAACTGGTGCAACCACTCTGGAAAACAGTATGGTGGTTCCTCAAAAAATTAAAAAGATAACTATGCTATGACCCAGCAATTGTACTCCTAGGTATTTATCCAAAGGATACAAAAATGCTGATTTGAAGGGGCACATGAACCCCAATGTTTACAGCAGCACTATCAGCAATAGCCAAATTATGAAAAGAGCCCAAATGTCTATCAACTGATGACTGGATAAAGAAGGTATGGTAGATATATAAAACACACAAACACACACACACACCCACCCACCCACCCACCCACAATGGACTACTACTTGGCGATCAAAAAGAATGAAATCTGGCCATTTGCAACTACGTGGATGGAACTAGAGTGTATTATGCTAAGTGAAATATCAGAGACAGACAAATATCGTATGATTTCACTTATATGTGGAATTTAAGAAACAAAACAGATGAACATAGAGGAAGGGAAGGGAAAATAAGATAAAAATAGAGAGGGAGGCAAACTGTAAGAGACTTTTGGCTATCATGAACAAAGTGAGGGTTGCTGGAGGGGAGGTGGATGGGGAGATGAGCTAAATCAGTGATGGGTATTAAGGAGGGCACTCAATGGGATGAGCACTAGGTGTTATATGTAAGTGATGAATTACTGGGTTCTACTCCTGAAACCAATATTATGCTGTATGTTAACTAACTTGAATTTAAATAAATAAATTAAATAAACAAAACAAAACACTGTCTGCAGCATCCAGAATGGATCAGATAAGCATAATGATACAGAAGGAGACCAGTGAAAAGACTGAGGTAGAAATCCAGGTGTGATACTATGGATAGAGACATGTACGTTCAAATACAGAATCAATGGCCTTTACTGGTTGAGGTGGGAGAGATATGCAGGGAAAAAGAATTACAAATGGAAGATAGTGACTAGGTTTCTGTCCTAAGCAAATGGGTTCATAGAGAACCACTTAAAAAGAAACACTGGAAAGGAAGTAGGTTTGGGAAAAGAAAGGGGAAGGGAAGAGGGGGATCAGTTTGGACCATGTTAAACACTGGGTGATTCTGAACCCAGAAGAGATGTCAAATAGGCAACTGGCTTTTTATCATTTCCCACATTCAATCCATTACCAAATCCTGTCAGGTCCACCTTCAAAAAATATAGCACAAATCTGTCCACCTCTCTTCAATACCACTGTTAACCACCCTACTGCAAAGCATCATTATCTCCTTCCATGGTCTCCATATATCCACTTCCATTTTCCAGTCTTCATATGGTAGCCAGAGTGGTGTTTTAAAAAATATAAATCAGGGAGCACCTAGGTAGCTCAGTTGGTTGGGCATCCAGCTGCAGCTCAGGTCATGATGATCTCACAGTTTGTGAGTTCGAGCCCTGCATGGATGGGGCTCTGTGGTGTCAGTTCAGAGCCTGGAACTTGCTTCAGATTCTGTGTCTCCCTCTCTCTCTGCCCCTCCCCCACTGATGCTCTGTCTCTCAAAAAATGAATAACCGTTAGAAAAATTTTTTTTTAATATAAATCAGGGGCACCTAGGTGGCTCAGTCAGTTAAATGTCCGACTTTGGCTCAGGTCACGATCTCACGGCTCTTGAGTTCGAGTCCTGCGTCAGGCTCTGTGCTGATAGTTCAGAGCCTGGAGCCCACTTTGGATTCTGTGTCTCCCTCCCCCACTCTCTGTCTCCCCCCCCCCCCCCCCCCCCCCCCCCCCCCCCGCTCATGCCCTGTCTGTCTGTCTCTCTCTCCTTCAAAATAAATAAACATTAAAAAAATTTTTTAAATATATAAATCAGATCATGTTAGTCTCTACTTTAACCCTTGAAGGGCTTCCTATGAATTTTAGAATAAAAACAAATGTACCATAGTCAAAAATTCTCTCCATGATATGTACCCTTTTTCATCTTTTATTAATTGCTCTCACTTAGCCTTACCTACACTGACCAAGTATTTCCCTGCTTTTAGGGGGGAAAATTTTTTTTTTTTTTTTTTTTTTTTGGCATTAGGGAATTATCTCACTTTCCTTTATTCTCCTTTCCTCCTTTCAACAAACACACCAGTCTTGTTCCCTGCCTTAGGTCTCAAATATCACCTCCTCAGAGAATTCTTCCCTAACCATGCTCTATCACATTACCTTGATTTACTGTCTTCATTGCACTTACTAGAACTGTAATCTTGTTTATTCCCGATAACATAAGCTCCATGAGAATTGAAACCTGTTTAATCTTTTTCACTGCTATGCTTTGTGTAGATGGAATACAGTTGATACCTGTTTGCTGAATTAATTAACAAATATATGAATAAAATAAATGGAACTGAAGGTCAGCTCAGAAGAAAAATCTTAACTGGAGATACTGATTTGGGCATCTTCCACACATGAATAACAAATAATGCCAATGAAACAGATATTTCCCATGGGAAGTATAGAGAATATAAGAGGGCTTAAAACAGAGCCTGGAGGAACATCAACATTTAAAGGATGAGCAGAGGAATAGGGGCACCCCAAAAGAAGCAAAAAACAAGGGCCAGAGAAAAAGGAGAAAAACCAGCTAATATTCCCAAAGTGCTGGAGGCTGTAGAATATTCTTTATTAGAAAGGGAACTTGGCTTTAAGATAAAGTACGTACGTATTTAATGGAGTCAAATATACAGTCAACAAACATTTCTGAAGCGCTTACCATGTGCCAGAACTATGCTAAGGAGTTAGGAAACAGAGATATAAAATTAAACAAGAGAGGTGCCTGGGTGGCTCAGTTGGTTAAGCGTCTGACTTCGGCTTAGGTCATGATCTCATGGTTTGTGAGCTGGAGCCCTGCATCAGGTTCTTTCACTGACAGCTCGGAGCCTAGAGCTTGCTTTGATTCTTTGCCTCTCTCTCTCTCTCTTCCTCTTCCCCCCACCCCCCCACCCCTGCACTTGCACGCATGCAAGCACGCATGCTTCTCTCTCAAAAATAGTAAATAAACATTTATAAATTAAATAAAATTAAACAAGAAAATAGATGTAACACTATTCAATGACTACTCAAGAACTGACACAATCTTCTCTAAGTGTGCTATGGACAAGTCTCAATCAAATCTTAATTATCACAACTGCTGAGAAGATTAAATAAGATCTTGTTCATAAAGTGCTGAGTATAATATTTGCAACACAACAGGCACCCAATAAATCACAGCTACCACTATTAAATGATCTTCCCTTCACTGATGAAAAAATGTACAAGAAAATGCCAGCACACTATAGCAATTTACAGTAATCTTCCTAGGGGAATAATCCAAATCTATTCTGAGAATACTAAATAAATAAGCAAAGGGATGGGAATTTTTATGGGGAAACTACTGAGAGGAACCATCTCAAGGTTTTTTCCAAGGTTCCAGTTTGGTTTCAGCACAGACACAGAAGCATTTAAGTGACTTAAAAGTAGGTCAACAGACTCACAGACTTCAGTGCATAGCTATTTATTTAGCTTCTCACCCCCCACAGAAAGGACTCAGAGAAATACCACATACCTGCCTTCCCCCTCAAAACACAGGCTCCTTGGGCTTATCTTATTCTAGAACAAGACTTCTTGACTTTTCTAAAAGTCGACTGGTTAGAAGGAATAGTATCACAGTCCAATTGTATATCATTTTTTGTGATTTTATTTTGTCAGATTATATTCTTTAATTATCCCCATGAGAGTCAGAAGTTTGCCTGTTTTTAAATAAAGAATAAATGTACACTAAGCTGAAAGAACACAAATTCCTCTGAAACACTAAAAAAGAAAATGCCAGAATACTTCTCACTTAAATTCCAATTGGGAACATGAGGCTGAAATACCACTGATCAATAGGAACCTTTATTTTGCGTGCTATGCAATCCAACCCCCAACCCAAATGCCTCCTTCCTACCAGCACACACTACTTTCCATTGATTTCCCTCTACTTTAGTTGTTGCTTCAACTCTAGCAATCAAGGCTCCAGTGATATCTTCTGGCCAAAGGAAAATTATTTTTCTTGTTTCTCTTTTGTTCTTCTCTAACAGACCACTAGTTATTTTGTCCAGACCATGTGGGCAGCAGGGCTACAAGGCCTTTTGCCAGTCATACATGCTTAGCAAGCAAAAAGTAAACAAGACACATTCTTCTAAGCTGAAATGCTCTAAAAGCAAACCACAGCCATTTAAGTTTCTTAATATTCTCAGGTAGTCTAGTTACTACACAGAGTACATTAATAGACCTTGGTCTGGAATAAAAACTAACCAATTCAAAATTTAAACACAGATCTAAGTTTTCCTTTAATATTAAGGCCAAAAGAGCATGGAATTGTAAAGTAAGACACATCCTAATTATATCACTATATGTTTGTGCTTGGGCCTCTGTAACGCTAAAGATACTTTTCCATTTTTGGCCTTTGGTCTAGGTGGAATTTCATAATATCTGATCCCTTTGAAATACAGCATAATTGCTAGAGATATACTCCTTTCTCAAGATAATATATATGGTCCTTTAAAAAAAGAAAAAACACAACAGCCTAACTCCACCCTGGGGGTTATGTTTTGTTGTTTGTGGGTATTTTTTTCTTCTGAGACTCCAGCATCGAACAACCGTTTTTTGATTTGGTAATTTATTCAGAATTCAATGACTTACAGTACATTTTTCATCGTAACATACAGAGACTACCTAGCAGCAATAAATCAACTAAGTGATTGGTCCTGTGCTCCCACAAATGAGTTGACAGTAGAAATTAAATGCCAAGATGTAGGGGCACCTGGGTGGCTCAGTCAGTTGAGCAACAAACTCTTGGTTTCGGCTCAAGTCATGATCTCCTAGTTTGTGAAATCTCGAGCCCTGTGTCGGGCTCTGCACTTACAACAGGAAGCCTGCTTGAGATTCTCTCTCTCTGCTCCTCCCCCATGCGCTCAAGCTCCTGCATGCACGGGCACATGCGCTTTCTCTCTCTCAAAATAAATAAATAAACATTAAAAAAAAAATTCCAAGATGTAATTTTCAGTTTTAAATTCCCTTGCTGACAAGGGAATTTTACTTTTAAGACATCACGGTGAAATTAAAAGATCTCATATTTTAACTTCATTTTCCACATAGTTGGCTAAAGCTAAGGAAGTCTCTTAAAATCATTTTTTCTATAAACAACCATCAAACAATCATTGGGTCCTTAACAATCTTAAATTCTTTCTCTTTCTCCAGGTTGCATTCTCATCACCTGTATTTACCATTTCACTAAAAATTCTCTTTCCAATACATTATCGTATTTTAAAGAGGTAAAAGGTATCACTTGTGGTACATTTTTGGTAGGGGGAGAGGGAATCAGGGACCCTTCTCCCCTCTAACCACACCCCCCCCCCCAGCTTTGAAATAGAATAAACATATTATGGCACATTTAACTTCCATAGTAGTTGGTTCTTTAATATCAAGGTTAATATCCTCAAATAGTGGTGGTTATGTAATTAAGTTATAAAACGAACATACTCAAAGTCTTCATGCTCAAAGATTTACCTCTCTGAATTCCTTTTAGACCTTAGAAGATCAAGCAGCCTCAAGAACAGGAAATATCATGAAGTCATATCTTTCCAAGTAAAATGCCAGTCATATCAACAATCTATATTTTCAACCAAAACAGAATAATGTGCAGTAAGGTAGGACTCTTTCTGAAAAAAAAAGGTTTGATCACTTAATAGTTTCAGGAGATCTAAGGACTATTTCTGGCTCCAATGATGATATATCTTACAAGTCAATTACTTTATCTCCCCAACCAGCAATAAGAAGATAATACCACTTTGGTACTTTTATCCCTTGCCTGTCATGCCAGAATAGTTTATTCAATATTTCTAGAACCAAAAAAACTTTGGTCTGAGTTCACTGCCTCCTTCAATTGCATTTCATTTCAATCCCCTTTTTCACTGCCAGGTTTTTCAAAGAAGCTGCCCACACTCACTAATTCCATTTCTCCATCCCATATTCTACTTTCTTATCACTCTGTTATCTAGCTTCCATTATGTTCTAGTGAAATTTCTCAGTAAGATTTTGTTTTGCCAGCATAATGGGAAAAGCACTGAAAGGGTCAGCAAAGAAGTTAGATTCAAGCCCTCAATTTGACATTTATAAGCTCTGTATATTTAAACATTTCATTTCACATCACTCACTGAGCATCACTTTCCTCATTTGTAAAATGAATGGATTAGATGAAAATCTCTAGAGTCTCTACCTCTACTATATCTACAGTTGTATGATTAAGTTCAGTCAATCTTCACTTCAATTTCTCTTTGGCATTTGACACTCAACATCACCTTCATTCCTTTAGTATCTGCTCAAAAGCCTTCCACTTGTGACTTTGTTACCTGTAAACTAACATCATAATCATGACCACTATCTAACCCCCAATTCTCTATTTCCAAATGCAAAACTTCACTTAGCTATTCAGTCTTCACCAAAGACATAATATCCACAAACTCAAACTTACACCCAAACCAACAAAGTAACATCAGCTTGACCCAAATCTTCTATTTTCTTAACAATTAAATTCCTCATTACCCAGGGTCTTGGCTTAAAATCTGTCTTCCTTCTTCCATCTCAGTTTCAATGAATTCTGTTATCTTTCTTCTAAATAATGGACATTCTCCCTTTTTAAATTTCATCATTCATGCCTGATTAAAAGGCTACTACTACCTGTTGTCTCAATCCTGGTCTGTTCACTCTCCATACTATCCAGTGTTCTTCTGCACTGTTCAACATGGTAACCACTTACTACAGGTGGTTATTTAAATCAAGAATTATATTAAATTTAAAATTCAGCTCCTCAGTCACACTAGATGCAGTTCCAGTGCCCAACAGCCACATGTGACTAGTGACTATTATACTGGACAGCACAGATATATTCTCATTCACACACAAAATTCTATTGGAAGGAGCTATTATCTTAGACAAAATTTCTTAGCACACTATTTTACATCATAGGTTTCCTTCTATCTTAAGAACATGGGCTAGAGGGGCACCTGGGTAGCCCAGCTGGTTAAGCATCTGACACCTGATCTCAGGGTCATGAGTTCAAGCCCTTCACCAGGCTCTGTGGTGCATGTGAAGCCTACTTAAATTAAACAAACAAACCTGGGCCAGAGTTCTTTTTTTAAGCTTATTTATTTATTTTGAGAGAGAAAGAAAGAGTACAAGCAGGGGAGGGGCAGACAGAGAAGGAGAGAGAAAATCCCAAGCAGGCTCCAAGCTGTCAATGCAGAGCCTGACGCAGGACTCAATCCCATGAACCATAAGACCATGACCTAGGCTGAAATCAAGAATCAGAGGATTAACTGACTGAGCCACCCAGGTGTCCCCAAACTCTTTGATTTTAGTTGAATTCAAAAGATATTAACAAAGAAATATCTCTTGTTTTGGCAGTATAAGTGCCAAACTTGCTTGGGATTCTCTCTCTCCCGCTCTCTCTCTACCCCTCTCCTGCTCATGCCTGTGTGCGTGCTCTCTCTCCCTCCCTCAAAATAAACTTAAAAAAATAAAATCAAAGAATTTTAAGAAACACTGAAGTCTTAATATATCTACAAAGTGGGACAACAATATTTGTCCTATCTACTTCATAGGATCAAACTGAGTAAGAGGTATGGATAACTTGGATATTTTTAAAAGATTTCATTTATTAAAAAAATTTTCTTAATGTTTATTTTTGAGAGAGAGAGAAAAGGGGACAGAGGAGAGTTAGGAGATTAATGCAATAAATAGATGAGAAAGAGAATGGTAGGAGAGACCAGAAATATGCAAATTGTAGACATATTAAAAAGTGGAGCTAAGAGGATCTGCTGATGCATTAAGAATGAGAATGAGGCATCAAATTAAAGATTTTAGACCTGAAGGATGGAGATGCCAATAAACAAGAAGGAGAAGACCAAGAAACCCAGGGAGGAGAGAGGAAACCAGGAGCTTAGTTTGGGACACAGTAAGTTTGACATACCTATTAGATATCCTAAGGAGATCTGAATACAGAGTTCAAGGAAAAGATCAGGACCGGGAATGTACATTTGAGAACTGTCAACATTTAGATGGTATTCAGCACCATTAGACTAAATAAAATCCCCAAGAAAGCAGTAAATTGTACTGAACCTAGGGTACAGCAGTATTAATTAAAATCAGGAAAGGAGAAGCGCCTCAGTGGCTCAATCAGTTAAGCATCTGACTTCAGGTCAGGTCGTGATCTTGCCATTGTGAATTCAAGCCTCTTCTTGGGCTTTGTGCTGACAGCTCAGAGCCTGGAACCTGCTTGGGATTCTGTGTCTCCCTGTCTCTCTGCCCCTCCTCAGAGCCTGGAACCTGCTTGGGATTCTGTGTCTCCCTGTCTCTCTGCCCGTCCCCGCTCCCACTCTGTCTCTCTGTCTCTTTCAAAATTAAATAAACATTAAAAAAAAAAATCTGAAATCAGGAAAGGAGACTAGGACTGAATGACTAGTGAGGTAGGGGAAAAACCCTGAGTGTGGTATCATGAAAGCCAACAGAAGAAAGTGTTTCACTAAGGATAGAGTCTCAAAGTGCCAAATATTGCTGAAAATCAAGATAATTAAGAATTGATCATTGGATTTAGTAACATAGGAGACCTTGACAAAGCACATGCACTGATGAAATTACAACGCCTATATTTTGAAGTCTTCAAAGCTGTAGAATTAGAGTGGTACTGATAGAGGTAATAGTCTCTCTCACTGCTTACTCCTCCTTTGACTCTTATGGGGAACTACTTTTACTGGTATAAAAGGAGTTGGAAAAAAAGGGAGAGGAGCATCTCTAGGGAATGTGTGTCATTATCTTTTCTATACTCTTCTGGTGGTTGCTGAGTACCATTTGATTATCATATGAGTTGTGTATGTTATTTATTTGTTTTGAGGACAAAGGAAGGAAGCAGAAAACAATTCCCACTTATCAGCTAAAGCACTATTCCTAACAACTTTAACGATAAAAGCTAAAAAAATGTTTCAAAATCCCAACTTAGAAACCAGAATGGAAATTCCATTTACACTGTGTCCCTTAAACTATTTTACAGCAGCCTTTTTTGCCCTTGACTTGAGAAATAGGCAAGGTGGTCCTTGAAGCCACTATATTCACAACTGTACAAAGTCAGACACAAATATATTTTATTGTTAATGCAAACTAGGTTTGTCAAACCTAGTTATAGCTCAAATACTGTGTCACTAGTCTCTTCAGATGAATGAAGCATGAATCCTTTTTCTCAGCTTAAACTCTTAAAGGTGTCAGATACCTAACAGTCTCTGTATTATCTAAATATCTAAATGTACTTGCTCACTTAATAACAGAGAAAGGGATTCTAAGTAGTGATGTTTATGCAGGAGTGAAAATGACAAAATCTGTAAGGGAAGAATTTTCTAAATCTCCAAGTCCAAGAAAAATGCAGCCAGATCACAAAAAACTTTCCAAAAGTCAGTACAGCTCTAGCATTTATTTTGTGATAATTCTTTCACACAACATATAGCACTTATTAAAGGTGGTAGGTTATCACCCCTTGACACAGAGCTTTATTTATAAAGAGGAGGTGGGGAGAGAATCCTCTATTTTCCAATATGTGCCCAAACAGAAAAAAAGGAAAGCTACTTTCATGGCCCTGACTATTTAAAAGTACCTACAGTTGTAAAATGTGGTCTGGAATATTACCTTATATTTAACAGTTTTAAGTACTATTCCAAACATATTCATATCCATTGTTTATTTGTTCCTAGGAGGTAATAAGAGTAAACATAATGCCATTATAAGATTCAGGAACTAAAGCACAGAGAAATTAAGTGATTTGCCTGAAATCACAAAGTATGGAAGAACTTTGGGTTTCTACTTCTTGGCTCTTTCCATCACATTGAAAAGATGAATTCAGAAAAGTGGATACCTGTAATTAAAGAACCAGAGTAAGGTGCCAATTTATTGCCATTTCTGATTTTTTGACTTGTCTATCTGGGGAAGAAGATAATAGTCACAAATATTCAACAAATATTTATTTGGTATCTACTACACGGCAAGTCTTATCAGACAGGAGATTACTTTGCAGCAGAAAGGAGGCTTGATTAGAAGTAGCCATGGGGTGCCTGCGTGGCTCAGTTGGTTAAGCATCTGACTCTTGATATTGGCTCAGGTTGTGATCTTGCAGTTGTGGGATCAAGCCCCATGATGGGCTCCAGGCAGGGCCTGCTTGGGATTCTTTCTCTTTCTCTGCCCCTCTCCGACTCACTCTCATGTTCTTGCTCTCAAAATAAATAAATAAACATTAAAAAAAAAAAAAAAGAAGAAGAAGAAGAAGAAGAAGTAGACTAGATGGTGATGGGTGGGGATGGTGGCAGTAAAATGGGAAGAGATGGAAGAAAACAGACAAGGAGACTAGTGACTTTTTTTTTTTTTAACTGTTTTTCATAAATTTGCTCATGAAACAAATATTTATTTAGCACTTATCAGATATCAGATACTATTCTATGTTTCTACACATAGAAGTGAACAAAATAGACAACCATCCTTATCATAAGGTTTATACCAGGGGTGGGGCACATAAAAGAAAAATATACAATGTATCAGATGATACTAAATACAATGGAGGGAAAAAAGAAAAGAAACTGAAGAGATAAGGAGAGTTGGGGGAAAGGTGTGTGTTTGTAAGAAGCAGTTTCACTATTTTAAAGAGAACAGTAAAAACCTTGCTGAAAAGGTGACCTCTGAGCTGTGACCTCAAAGATGTACAAGAGAAATCTATACAGATACATATCTTCCTTGACCTATAATAGAGTTGCATCCCAATAAATCCCATCGTAAGTTGAAAATACTGTTAGGTGGAAAATGGATTTAATACACCTAAATTATCAAACTTCATAGCTTAGCTTAGCCTACCTTAACTGTGCTCTGAATGTTTACATTAGCCTACAGTTGGTCAAAATCATCTAACACCAAGCCTATTTGATAATGAAGTGTTGAAGAGCTCATGTAACTTACTCGATATTGTATTGAAAGTGAAAAACAGAATGGCTTGTATGGGTACAGAATAGTTCTATCAGTTGTTTACCTTTGTGATTGTGTGACTGACTGGGAGCTACCACTGCTGCCACTACCTACCATCACAAGAGAGTGTCATAGTACATATTGCTAACCTGGGAAAAGATCAAGATTAAAAATTCCAAGTATCACTCATACTGAATGCATATGGCTTTCATACATCATAAAGTTGAAAAATCATAAGCTGAACCACTGTAAGTCAGGGACCACCTGTATTTGGATGAACAGCTTTATAGGTACAAGGAAAAGCAAATGCAAAGGAATGGAGGCAGAACTGTGGTACATTTGAAAAATAGCAAAGGGGTGCCTGGGTGGTTCAGTCGGTTAAGCGTCTGACTTTGGCTCAGGTCACAATCTCACGGTTTGTGGGTTCGAGCCCCGCGTTGGGCTCTGTGCTGACAGCTCAGAGCCTGGAGCCTGCTTTGGATTCTGTCTCCCTCTCTCTCTGCCCCTCCCCAGCGCACACTCTGTCTCTCTCTCTCAAAAATAAATAAACATTAAAAAAAAAGTAGCAAAAAAGTAGTGGAGCTAGAGCGATATGTATACAGGAAATTAGTAGTAAGAAATGAAGTAGATGTTAATCTTTATATACAACCTACTATCTCCACTTACTAAGTTCCAAGGTCTAAGTTAGAATATACACAGAATGTACATTATATGCTCTAAAATTTCTTAAAGTCCTAATGGTTGGGGGTTATTGAATATGATGATCAATAACGTCATTTCATAAGACTCAAAATTCAAATAATCATTCACCACTAGCTACTGAGTAGAATGGATCAGATTTCCAACCGTGTCCAAAGAGAATTTGTTGAGATCAAACTTTGTGGCTAGTTTCCTAAGTCTCAACACACATACATACTCTACATCAAAGAAAGAATGGGCAGTTATATTCAGGTGTTGTACCATTTCATTGTATATCTTCAAATGATTAAAAAACAGGGAAAAATATTAGACAACTACATTAAGAGCTTGCAGTTAAAATTCCACACAATAAGCAATAATATTAAATGACCAACATATATCATCTCAAGGATAGTTTTCTAGATTTGCCTCTCTGTTCACTCCACAGAAGTTAAGCCATTTACGCTAGCAATCGCATTACCCTGGTTTAATTTCTCCAGAAGAAATATAAACTAAATCTTAGATTTTGAAAGGATGTTCATATTAGAATTCCCTTAAAGCTGATACTGTATTGAAGCTTCCAGTAAAGACAAAGTGATAAGCTTCTTTTGATAAAACAAATGGAAATTTAATGGAAATATCCTGTGTTACCACAAGGCAAGTTCCATTTGCACAGTCCTCTTTTTAACTGATGCATTTTGCAATGGGATTCTGTTACAGGTCTGTGTATAGAGCAAAAGTTAAGTTCTAACTAACCCCAGGGTGTCCAAAAGAGCAAATTTTCCTTTTAATTTTCTCATGTAAGCCAAAATGATTAAGAACAAATCTGAATATTTCATATTATTTTTACATGCATCTTGTAAACACATATAACAAAATGTGTTTCCTATCTTTATACAGCATTCCCAAAATATGCTTTCAGAATAGTATGATTAAATTAGCCCAAAGAGGTTCATTTAAAGAATTCTTAAAGGGTTAGGGATTCTATACTACAAACTTATGTGTTACACAGAGAGGTTATCTTCAATTTGCACGGATGGTTAGGAGAAAGCACCAAGCCTAGAAGAATACCATCTTTTAACCATTAACCTTTAAGTTAACTATTAGCAATCGTTTTCACTGAAAAATAATGAGCTTGAAATTCATGTCTACATTTTGAACTTTTAACATATTTGACTAGAGCTATTATTTAAGAAAGTTATGTATGTGACAAATAGTTTTAAAAAGCGAGTCTACCTCCTACTCCCAACCCAAGTGTTCCCAGGCAATCACTGTTATCTATCCAAAAGACATACAAAATTATGTACATACAAAAAGGGAGGTGGGTACGTGTGTGTGTATTTTAAGTCACAGTTTTAAGGAACAGTCACTTCTTTTCAAAAATACTTATGGAATGGGGTGCCTGCCTGGCTCGGTCAGGGGAGCATGCAACTCTTGATCCCAGGCCCATGAGCTTGAGCACCACGGTGGATACAGAGATACCTTAAACATAAGTAATATAGCTTGAAATCTGGAATTGTGAAGTGTCTATTTTTACTTTTTTTTTTTCAGGATCACTTTGGCTATTCAAGGACTTTTGTGGTTCCACACAAATTTTAGGACTGCGTGTTCTAGGTCTGGGAAAAATGCTGGTAGTGTTTTCATAGGGATTGTATAAAATGTGTAGATTGCTTTGGATACTACAGACATTTTAACAATGTTTGTTCTTCTAACCCACGAGCATGGAATTCTTTTTCCATTTCCTTGTGTACTCTTCAATGTCCTTCATAAGTGTTTTATAGTTTTCACAGGACAGATCATTTACCTCTTCAGTTATATGTCTCTTATTGCTCTTGGTGCGACTGCAAATGGGATCAATTCCTTGATTTCTTTTTCTGCTGCTCATTACTGGTGTAAAGAAACGCCAACAGCAATGTTTATAGCAACATTATCAACAATAGCCAAACTATGGAGAGAGCCCAAATGTCCACTGACTGATGAATGGATAAAGAAGATGTGGGGTGTGTGTGTGTGCGCCTGTGTGCGTGCTGGAATATTACTCAGCCATCAAAAAGAACGAGATCTTGGGGCGCCTGGGTGGCTCAGTCAGTTGAGCATCCGACTTCCGCTCAGGTCATGATCTCACAGCTTGTGAGTTCAAGCCCCGTGTTGGGCTCTGTGCCGATAGCTCGGAGCTTGGAGCCTGCTTCGTATTCTGCGTCTCCCTCTCTCTCTGCCCCTAACCCACTCACATTCTGTCTCTGTCTCTCAAAAATAAACAAACATTTAAAAAATTAAAAAAAAAAAAAAAAGAACGAGATCTTGACATTTACAATAACATGGATGGAGCTAGAATGTATTGTGCTAAACAAAGTAAGTCAATCAGAGAAAGACAAATACCATGATTTCACTCATATGTATAATTTAAGACACAAAACAGATGAACATATGGAGGAAGAGAGAAAAGAGGGAAACCAACCACAAGAGACTCTTAATGATAGAGAACAAACTATGAGCTGATGGAGGGAGGTGGTTGGGTGATGGGCTAGATGGGTGGTGAGTACTAAGGAGGGCACTTGTTGTGATGAGCTCTGGATGTTGTATGTAAGTGATGAATCACTGAATTCTACTCCTGAAAACAGTACTGTACTGTATGTTAACTAAAATTTAACTTAAAATAAATAACAAAACTTAAAAAATACTTATGGAATGACAGAATAATGAAAATACCATCACCTTAAATTCTTAAATTAATACAGTACTTTACAGTTTTCAAAGCACTTTCAAGTATATCAGCTCATTGATCTTCAAAACTAGGAACTCTTGGTAAACATTTCTACCTCAAAGAATCACCTAATTGAGTCATTTACTATATCCATCTTTCTCAGGAAAATAAAACTCAAATCAACACCAAATGATAGTTGTTGTATACTTAAAAAACAAAAAAAGTTGAGGCATCTGGGTGGCTCAGCCGGTTAAGCATACGACTCTTGGTTTCGGCTCAGGCCATGATTTTATGGTTTCATTGAGTTTGAGTCCCGCATCTGGCTCTGTCCTGACAGTGCAAAGCCTGCTTGGGATTCTTTCTCTTTCTCTCCCTCTCTCTCTCCCTCCCTCCCTCTCTCTCTCTCTCTCTCTCTCTCCCTCCCTCCCTCCCTCCCTCTCCCTCTCTCTGCCCCTCCCCTGCTCACGCTGCCTCTGTCTCTGTCAAAAACAAACTTAACAAAATATATTTAAAAAAAAAAGCAACACACTTGCAAGGAGATTAACTCTCTTCTGTCAGTAGCATATTCCACTGTTCCACATCCACAGCCTATAACTTACCATAGTTTTTAAAATTTAAAGAGTTGCCATACATATATTTCTAAATTAGTTTTTCTGTTTTAGCTGATTATTGCCAATATATTTGAATAGGAGAGCCATTCTCTATACCTTACCTATTCCCACTGCAACCACAATATACAGAATTGATCTCGCTAAAGATCTCACTTCACTAACAGAAGAGCAGTATCAGTCTTCCTAGTTTGGTTATGTAATGCATCAGAATGATCCTTCAATGCTGATGACACCACTACTTGATTTAAGTCTCCTAAAAGTGGGTTAATAATTCACAGGAAAATATAGATAGCATTTAACTGCTGGCTAATAAAAAATACCAACATTGTATTTCCCAGTATGAAACCAGTTTGAAGTAAAAGAGATAAAATTAAATAAAAATGGCCTAAAAAAAAAAAAAGAGAGAGATGTTGTGCACATTTCCATGACTTAAAAACATCCATCCAGTACAGACTCCCTTGCCTATGTGTTTGGGGTTTCAAGCTGCATATAGTACCACACTGTACTCATATAGTACTTAACATTAAAAGGGTTCTTTTAAAAGATACTTTTTAAAAAAACTGGGTAAAATCTGTATAAAATTTACCACTTTAGCCTTCAAAATAGTTTTTAAATGTTTGAGAGAGAGTGCACACAGGCACACAAGTGGGGAAAGGCCAGAGAAAGAGGGGGACACAGAATCTGAAGCAGGCTCCAAGCTGTCAGTGCAGAGCCTGACATGGGGCTCGAACCCGCAAACCATGAGATTATGACCTAAACTGAAGGTGGACACTCAACCAACTGAGCCACCCAGGAGCCCCAGCCTTTAAAATACTTTTACAAGACCCTAATTAAGATGGAAATGAAAGATCGTTCTTCCTTTTGATAAGAATACATTCACAGAAAAATTACGTTGAGTCATATATATTATCATCAAGTCCTAAACCCAAAAGAAATCAGATAGAAATTCAAAAGAAACTACTTTTGAAAAAGAATGTTTTTATTAAGAATTCAAATTAGCATCAATACCTCCCGAAATCTTAGGTTTCTTACGTGGATACAAAACTGATATCAAGTAATAGAACACTACCAAATGTAGGAAAGAATAACAATTTTAGACAATAATATTTTCAAGTGCTCTGCAAGTATGGATTAAATAATTTCAACAAATCTATGGGAGAACAGGAGGAAAAAAACCCATATTAATCTCTTCACAGGCCAAACCAAGATATAACGATATGATTGTTTATCTTCTAAGTTTTTCACCATATAAGAAATTTTAATATAGAAAGCACTCAAACCAAGTAGGAAAATAAATGTGGTATGAATTGAAAAAAGAATCAAGTCATCATTAATTTATTGTTATTTTAATTATCTTTGACATGGAAAGTACATCCTGTGTTGCTATACCTGTCCTAAAGAACTTAAGCCTCCCATAAAAATGTGAAAATAAATGTGAACCCCAAACTGAGATAACTATTTACATCCATATCTAGAAATGTAAAGCCCAAGTTATTATCTTAGAACAAAGTGTATAGCATTTATCTTTCATTTTAGAAGGGTCAGGAAACATATGTTCATATTTTCTTACGTATGCATAAACAAATAGGGGAAGGATAAATAAGAAACTGGTTGCCTAGGGTGGCAGGGATGTAAACCATCCGAAAAGACACAGTTGGAAGCAATATTTCACAGGTAAGTTTTAATTTTTGAATTTATGAAAATCACTACCATTCAAAAGTAAAATAAAAGGGGAGCCTGGATGACTCCGTCAGGTGAAGCATCCGACTCCAGCTCAGGCCATAATCTTGTTCGTGAGTTCAAGCCCCGTGTCAGGCTTTGTGATGACAGCTCAGAGCCTGGAGCCTGCTTCAGGTTGTCTCCCTCTCTCTATGCCCCTCCCCCACTTGCACTCTGTCTCTCTCTCAAAAATAAGTGAACATTAAAAACTTTTTTAAAAAAGTAAAATAAAAGGGTGTAAGATTTCACTAGAATAGTCTATCTTAAAACCATTTTTCAAAGCCTCCTCAGCTTTTATCATACCTTCTAAAAAACTGAAGCTTCTGGAAAAAAATAATTTTCTATTACCGATTTAGCACAGAGGCTGATACGGGGCTTGAACTCACTAGCTATGAGGTCATGATCTGAGCCAAGATCAAGAGTCTGATGCTTAACACACTGTGCCATCCAGCTGCCCATCTATTACTGATTTAAAAGATTGGAGAGCGGTGGTTAGAGCCAGAGTGACTTAAGACCTTCTGATTGTATAACTCATTGTATTTCATCTCTTAAACATTATTATAGAAACTCAGGAGTAACTTTTTCTTCTTAATATAAGTTTTTTAAAAGGCAGTACAGTCTAAAGGTTCACATAAATGCATGCAGTTGAGCTACAAACTATATATAATATGGCTTTATTAAATCAACTATCTTGTTCAAATCAATGTTTTTCTAGCCAAAGGAAAAAACTTCAATTGCAGGAAACACTTACCAAGTTTGGTAAATTTAAATCCCATTAGATACTAATTTCAACTGCAGGGGAAAGAGCTGCTCTAAGGAAGTTACCCAAGTTACTAACTATACTGTTTTCTATCACCATATATAAACATATGGAGACACATCAGTGACCACGACAGTAGACTGACTAAAACACCAGAAGTTTAGGGAGATAGTTGGTAGGTAGATACAGAATCGGTTTGGAATTCGACCTAAATTTGAACCTGACTCCACCTCCTGCTGATCTGGGCAAATGCTTTAGCTTCTCCAAACCGATTTCTTTAATGACAAAATGAAGTTGATACCACCTAACTTGAAGTTTCACTAGGAGAATTACATGGTTAAGTCCACATTGGCAGGTTCCAGACTATTTTGACTAGCTCATGTAGAAGACTTAGGGCAAAAAGAAAAAGCTTTCCTTAGTGAATATTTTTGAAGTCACATGTGAGAAAACTATGCAGAAAGAAAATAATCTAGGGTGCCTGGATAGCTCAGTTAAAGCATCCAAACTTCTGATTTCAGCTCAGGTCACGATCTCATGGTTTGTGAGTTTGAGCCCCGAGTAGGGCTCTGGGCTGACAGTGCTGATGGAGCCTGCTTGGGATTCTGTCTGTCTGTCTGTCTGTCTGTCTCTGTCTTTCCGCCCCTCCCCTAATCTTGTTCTCTCAAAATAAACTCAAAAAAATTATTAAAAAAAAAAAGAAAAGAGTCTAAAGGGTAAAGAAAAAACTCTACTGGGAGTCAGGTAACTGGGATCTAGTCAAAAAGAGTAAGAGAGCATCCTTTTTAAAAATGAAGATTTTTACTTCATCTATATCTTAGTTTACTTCCTCCTTTTACAAATTCAGATGTGAACATCCATTAGCCTAGAGGAATCATCTAGGGAAAATATCCAGTGTAAGTAAATATGGCTATCAAACTTAAGATAAAAAGAATCTAAATAGGTTTAAAATCACTGCAAATATTTATAAGTACTTTTTTTCAAAAATTTTCCAACAGAATTTATAGAGGATCACATGAGTACTTCTTTTTGTTAAAATAGGAAATTGCTTTTTAAAATATGAGATCATCTTAAGACAACTGTATACCTGTGGAAGATTATTTCTTATTGGCAAAAATACTGATTACTAAAGTTGGAATCATATGAAATTGCCATTATTCAACTGTTTCTGACCTACAACAACCTAATTTCACTTTCAGTGTTCAATGTGCGCCAAAAATACCATACACTGGGTTAAGACAGGTCCTGTGATCACAGGTAACATGGGTTTAACTGAAAAGACAGAACAGAGGTACAGTGCATTCACTGCAATTAAAAAAAGAACACTATTGGGGCGCCTGGGTGGCTTGGTCGGTTAAGCGTCCGACTTTGGCTCAGGTCATGATCTCACGCGTGAGTTCAAGCCCCGCGTCGGGCTCTGTGCTGACAGCTCAGAGCCTGGAGCCTGTTTCAGATTCTGTGTCTCCCTCTCTCTCTGCCCCTCCCCTGTTCATGCTCTGTCTCTCTCTGTGTCAAAAATAAATAAACGTTAAAAAAAAAAAAAAAAAAAAAGAACACTATTGACCTAACTATTAATTTCTCTTTCGTATATCAGCACCCATGTAGACTGAAACGATTAAGAATATTATTTTTTCATATTCATTATTGGACATATACTATATATTAAAGGCATGTGATAGAAAACAAATTTCCTTAGATTTGATCCTAATCATTTAGTGTAGGGCCTAAAAACCACCTTAAAGTGGAGGAGAGGGGTGTTTTAAAAAAAAAAAAAAAAAAAAAGGAATTGAAAGAGGTAGTTACCTCTCTGAATGTTTTTTATATAATGTGCCTTTTATTTCTTCATGTTACAGAGAAGATGTGCTCCTAATTCTACCCAAAAAGTGTCTTTTCTATAAATCACAGCCAGGCATAAAGCATATATAGTATAGTGTGAGAAGAGTACAGTTCAAAAAGTAATTGGGAGAGAAATATTAGTAGCAAAATACCTAGAATGAATTTATTTTCTAATTAGAAAATTATCACCTGGCTCTGAACTATTTCAGACACTCTTGTGCAGAAAAATCACTGTCCTGAGAACCTACACATCTGTTTTTTAAATGTAGTACAAAATTTGGAAATATATAAACTAAAGGTTGTTCAAAGAGAAACAAAAAGTGATTCTTTTTATTGTTTACAAGAAACCTGGAGGCTTCTTGGCCCACCACCCCCAACACACATACCTAGAAACCTAGAATTAGGGGAAGAGAAGCAAGGGAAATGTATTTTACTACTCATAAAAAGTCCCTTGTTAGGCCTGGCGATCCAAGAAAAGAGATGAAATTTGACATGTGGATGGACCCAAGAGCCTTGCTCATTTTTGCCTGAATGCACACATTCTACACTGAGGTCACCTGTGAGGCACTGAAAGGTTTTCCCTTAAGATAATAACACATGTCAGGATTTCACAATTCTAACCACCAAGAAAGTGAAGAATGTCTACTGATTTACTATTTGTTTAAGCTTCTGTCTGCAGGGAATGATCTGTGACACAATTCAACCACCAAGTGCTACATTTTAAAAACAGACTCAAGAACAGAATGATTTTTGAAATAAAGCTCAACTCTCAGCACACCTCTTTCCAAACTAGATTCTGCACTAGCTAAACAGAGAACTCCATGACTGACTGGTCAAGAGGGGGTTGACCACGGCCAGGGCTGACTCAGAAAATCGGCAGTCCCTCTTCCAAGAGAGCTTTGCCTGTTGTTGTTGTTGTTGTTTAGGTTTGTTTTCCTTAGGTTAATAGAACTTTTCCCTCAAAACGGCACAAATGAAACCTGCTTTTCAAGCAGAACTCTGTAAAAATTTGATTTGTGAGCCCACTGGTTACTGCTTTTCACACACTCCTTCATTAAGTATGCGGGTTTCTTAACTGCTCATTTTAGTATTTTCACACAGGTCTTGGCTTCCTGCACTGTTTTATGGAAGTTGTCCTCGTTTTATACTCAATTTCGCACAACCGGACGGATTCCACACACCAATAAGGCTTTCTCGTCTTGGTCAACAAGCTGCTAGATTAATTGCTAATTAAAGATGCACTTTTTTTATCCACTATTCTCTTTCGCGCACACCCTCTTGGAAACTGTACCTCAGAAGCAAACTGTAACTTCCTCCAAATTCAGGGAGGACAGCTTTGGTTTTAGGAGAACAAAATCTGGAGTTGGCAGCGCAGTCAGCCTGAAACCTTTGTGTCTGTCAGAGGAAAGAACAAAAGGCAGCGCTTCCTCCCCCTGCCCCTCCTTGGCTCTGGAGGAAGGCAGGCTTGACAGAACAGTTCTAGAGAAAAAGGAAACCACGCCGAACCTAGGAGAGTTTCCCCTAAACAAACACACAAAGCTACCCAAGCTACCCACCTTGGATAGCTGCCTCCTGAGGCTAAAGCGTTGAACCATGGTCACCCTGAGTAATCTTCAGACAAAGCAATCCACGAAGGGAAGGGTTTGTTTTTTTTTAAATAACAGCTTCCTGGAAAACTCGGTGGCGAAACATTCTGAAGACTGTCACAGAAGTCCAAAGATTTTCCCTGGGAGTCTTAGCAAACTTGGAACCACTTCATTGTTCCATCGGGAGATACCGCAAAGCCTACGTCGGAGAGGGAGAGGGCGGGCGGACGGCGGCAGGGAGGGGCGGAATCCTGGAGCTGCTTCGCCCAGTGCCAAGCTCGGCGAGCACACTTCCTGTGAGTCAGCCTGAGGGGTCCGACACAAGGACCACCCCTTCGCTTCCCACCAAATCCTTAGCCCGGGATGCCGCTGCGGTGCCACCTGAGACTCCGGCGGGGGCGGGGGCGGGGACGGCAAAGGTGGGGGGCGGGGCGGGGCGGGGGGGGGGGGGGGGGCGTGCGGACCTGATGTTCTGGTCTGTGTGGCGGGGAGGAGTGGCGCGCCGGGGTTAGGAAGCATCTGCCTCAAGCAGAAACCTGGCAACTGCAACAATTCCCCCCACCGTCCAGCCCTCCCGGCGGAGGAGGTCCCCCGCAAAGAGCGACACCCCCTTCTCAACCTCCACCTCAGGTAATCTGCTGGGTGAACCAGGGGGATGAAAGGAGGTGGCAGAAAGCCCCGGACTGTAGCAGCGCTGCTCCGGAGACTCCTCCCAGCTGGGCTCGGCAGCTGTCCGGCTTTGTCTAAGGTAATTGGCCGAGCCTTTCCTCTTATTCACGGGGAGGAGTCCCGCCTCGGGAAGGAATGTCAGGTGCAGAAAGGCATACTTCGTGGGTGACTTCAACTTCCTCACCAAGCAAAACAAACGAAGGCTGCCTCCTGAGGTAACTGCATTCTCCCGTAAGAACGATGTAATTTTTTAAAATCTACACACATAACAAAACGAACAGCTCAGAGTGAATAAATGTAGGTAGAGGTATGAAAATGGCAATCCTGAGGGCAGATGCAAAGATAAAAAATATTTTGCTAGCGTTCGCCAGTCTCTTCCTATTTGATTCTGCTTCCAGATAATCAACGTAAGGATAGATTCATTTTCGTGAAAATTTCTGCTCCTCTCTGAATTATTACTCTTGAATGATTTTAAAAATGGACCAGAACAGAACTTGTTGGCATATATTAATTTTCCCTGCTCCAGTGATTCTCAATTCCCTGTAAACGGCATAACACCTTATGCTACATGTAGCCTTTGTTGGAATGAACCTACTATGTGCAGTCCCTGGGTTAGGCATTTCAACTCTTCAGATAAGTAAAGCAGGAATATTCTAAAGCTTCAGTATTATCATGAGGAAACCATATAGTGTTACTACCTTTTTTTTCCCCTTTGGGCAAGAAAAGTAAAAAATGAATTTGAAAAGCCAGATCTTAATACAATGGTTATTCACAACTATGCCCTTGTCATAGACTACCAGTTTCAAATATCACCAAATATAATGTACAATTTTTAAAACTTCACCTCAAATATCACACACACATTTCATAATACCTTAGGAAGAGTAGAAAAGATGTACCGGAGTCAAACAAGTAACAGGATGCCACAACTCCAAAAAAGTCACTGTAACCAAAATGTATACATAAAAATTATATTCCGAAAACCTTAAATGGAAAAGGGTTGAACATATTTAAACTTTTTCTCAAATTCCAAAGCTAGGAAAACTTTGTGACTGAAAGCAAAGACTCCTTTATATGTAATGCTCAGAGTATGCAACGTAACCTAATATTTAAACTGACTGAAATTTAAGTACAAGTGGAAAGTAGGCTGATAGAAAACCTGAGTTCTGTGTGGTTTTTTTGTTTTGTGTGTTTTTAAATGGTGTGAGGACCAGTACCTCCATTTTTCCCCCCCCTATACAAAATGAAACTGAGTACTCAAAAAACTCCTGGGAATGCAGGAAGACCTAATGAGATACTGGGGTGGAAATAATGAAGTTCCTTACAGAAAGACATACTGTCTCAAAGATAAACATGAGGTGTTTCTGATATAATCAACTAGAATCCCAGATAATTGCTAGACTGCAAAGAATTGCAAGATTCTTTCTAACCCGCACCTCCAAAAGAAAGGGGAAAAGTAATTAGAGAAAACTGTCAAAAGTCTACGCATCCAGGTACACAAAAAATATCAATCATGAATTGAACAGGATATAAATCCTCAAACTTCCCAGATACACATAAAAAGACTTACAGACTAAAAGAATGGTGTCTTCATTTGACGAGGAACTTATTTTTTGCCTAATAAAATAAAGATAAACCTCTAATTAATTGTTCAAATGCAATAAGACCTGTTAAAAAACATTTGAGTGTATGAATGCAATCCAGTCCTTAATAAAACAACAAAAAACTGAAAAGATCTTCAATAAACATAACTGTTTGGGGGAAGATCTCTGCATATGATCTATTTTGAGGTTTCTGGCAGCATTTTAGATGAAAATAGCAGACCAACATCAAAGATTATGAAAGAAGAGCTAGAAAGACAAAATGTATGACCTAGAGAAAAAGCAACAGCTCGGCAATAATTCTCTTATTACTCCAAGACCTGAATAAACAATGTAATTTTCAGTAAGCTGTGACTGAAAATCCCCATCTCCTATACTCTATGTGGAAACACACACAGGAACTGTCCATGGGGTTCTTAATCAATCTTTTCTGGATCACACACTTTTTGTGGATCTCTTCAAAGCTATGAAGTCAGTCACTGGAATGACATACATGAAATTCATGAATGAACAGACACAGTGTTTTTGACACAATTCCAAATGATCCATGGATTCCCCTAAAGCTTGTCCACACATCCATTTTAAGAACTCGTTTCCATCATAACTAAAAATGAGATGAACATCAATCACTAAGCAATCCTGTCTTCTACTTTCCACCATAGGTAAGAGTTCTAAGTAGGTTTCAGAAACAAAAAAAGTCTGCCTTTGACATGTTGGCCCCAGCTCCCATTCATTTCATTTTCCATATGTGTTTGTCAAATAATAATAATCTACTTCCAAAGCCACAAACAGTCTTTATGAAATGGTATTTTATTTTCGTTTTTAGCATCTTCATAGAAAAACCAAGAAAAATATTTTATTCTCCTTGTTTTATGTATCATATATAACCCCACAATTATCTTACTACTACACTTCAACCTCCTGTGTATGTATAAACCTACGTACATATGCTTGTTTTTACCAAACTAGGACTATACTGTTTTCTGATTTGCTTTATCACTAAAAAAAAAAATCCAAAACAATCAGCAACCAAAAACATACAAAATACCTTGGATGAATACTTATAAAACTTAAATAATCATCCCAATTTAGTTGGTTTCCATATTCAAAACACTTGCCCCTCCTTTTGCAACTTCATTCTTAAAATTCTAAACCCATTTTTTAAATAAATTGATATTAAAGTTGTATACTACTGAATTCCATGTAATACAAACTACACTTTTGCAGAGAAGTAAACTAAAGTTCAAAGAGGTTTTCAAATTTGACCCTAAAATCAGAGTTGGTATTTGAGTCAGAACTAGAACCCCAATACAAATTTCATTATGTTGCTTTTTTCCATTACATCATGCTTCCTCCTTTTTTTAATAAACTAAAACACACTAAAAATGAACACTACTTAATATATTCATACGGTACACTTTTTTAGGAAACTGAATAATTATTCTATTTAAAAAATGTGCACCTTTATACTTTAAGTTAAATGAGTTTCCCTAAAGCCTGGCACAACTTAATATGCTTACAGTTTCTTTCCCTATCTCCTTAGTGTCCATTCTTATAATAGTGTTATATAAAATAAGTTATATTGTTCAAACATTGTGCGCTTTAACCAGCGTCCTGTAATAACCCAGTAGAAGTAACAGTGCCAGCTACCAGTCAATAAAACTAAGCCTAAATTTAAGAGGCAAAATTTCAACATGCAACACCATGTCATTTCAGAAAGCCCCCTTTCGTTCATGCACTAAACCAGTTATGACACCCTTTACTTTTATGGAGGTCTTAGTAAGCAAACAGAAAACCTAAACAATTGTCATAAACATGGCAAGTGCTATAATAGCAAGAACAGTAATGACACACGGAAGGAGTAATGAACCTTTATGGGACAAAAAAAGTCTTAAATCTGGAGTCTTTAAGGTTGGAGAAGAATTTTGCCAACAGACAAAAAAGGAGAAGGGCATCCCATGCAGAAAAACAAAACAAAAAACTCCATAAGTTAACACAGAGGTGTGATTCAAGTTGTTAGTAAAACTTAGTTTTTCGCATTAACAAGGCAACATGTTAGCCTAGAGCATTCAGAATATTTTTTTTGTTTGCTTGGTCTAAAGTGTAGACTGTAACAAAATTAAGTTATTCCTCCTTTCTAAATTTCATGTTGGGGTTTACCATTTTTTCTATAAACTGCCCAAATGGGAATAGCCCATCATTAACAAACAATAATGTGATAGGTTCACTCTTTATGTAAAGTTATGACTCTTAGTTACTGTCTGCATTTAAGGCAAGGAGGAAGGAAATCTACTTCCAAAAAATTTAGTAAATCATGCTGCCAGTTTTGGACACACTGTGGTAATTCAACCCCCTTAAATGATACAAGATTTGTATCTTGCAAAAATTAATTTCACTTGGCAATCCCACACTAGATAACAATACAGATACCACATTTCATCTACACAGATTAAGTAACTTGTGTAGTTATTTATAAAAGCCCCAAGCCACTGTCATAACTCTGAAAGTGGTAAGAAGTTAAAAGATGTTGATGATCAAAAAATTTGAATACGTCTTGTATTCAATTCCATTAACTACCTCATTGCGATGACTGAATTTAAAGAGAAGCCAACCACATCAAAAAGCATTTTTATTTTGATGAACTGAACATGGCTCTTTCAAATAGGCTAAATTAAGGTTGCCTCCTTTTCTATCAGCAATATTTTAGGATTTGCATTTATTTCCTCCAAAAAAATTCATGCCATGCATCACCTGCAGTAAATATATACAAGGCAAAGGGAGAGAAGAAAAGGTAGAAGAGCGAGAGAGGAAAAGAGTTTATTATGTGCCAAACAACTAACAACCAAGTGCCAAACAACTAACAGGGCTATTATTTACTATGTTGCAAAGAGCACTCAGTAAGATCATATGTACAGAATAATTAAACACTACAGAAACAAGTCCTTCAAACAGTTTACAAGGTGTTCCAACTGCTGGTCCCTGCTTTCCCTCTCCAGACATCTCACACTACTTTCAACTTGATAACTCCAAATCTCAACTTAGATGTCTTTCCTCTAGGAAAGCCTTCTCTTCAACCTTCACCAACCCTGTTATCCACCTCATCGGTTGATTCTTCCTTACTACACTGTAGAGTAATCCTCCCTTATCTGTGGAGGATACATCCAAGACCTTCAGTGGATGCCTAAAACCATGGATAAGTACTGAACCTTATACATGCTGTGTATTTTCCTAAACTACATACTTATGATAAAATTTAATGTATAAATTAGGCACAGCTAGAAATTAACAACAATAGGGGCACATGGGTGGCTCAGTCAGTTAAGCATCTGCCTCGTGATTTCAGGTCAGGTCACAATCTTAAGATTCATGAGATCAAGCCCTGTGTTGGGCTCTGCTCTGACAGTATGGAGCCTGCTTAGGATTTTCTCTCTCTCTCTCTCTCTCTCTCTCTCCCCCTCCCTGCCCCTACCCCACTCGTGCTTTCTCTCTCTCCCTCTCCCTCTCTCTCTCTCTCTCTCACACACACAAAATAACAATAGCCATTAATAAAATAGAATAATTATAACTATATACTGTAATAAAAATTATGTGAATGTGCTCTTTCAAAATATATTATTGTACCTTCCTTTTGTGATGATGTGAGATGATACAATGTATACATGATGAGATGAAATGAAGTGAATGATGTAGACATTGCATTAAACTACTACTGACCTTCTGACCATATGTCAGAAGGATCATCTGCTTCTGGGCTGCAGTAAAAAGCAAAGCCATGGATAAGGGGGACTGCTGTATTACAATCTGTTTGTCTGCATCTGCCTCATCAAAACAGAAGTTTCTTAGGGGCAAGGACCCTAATATGCTCATAGGGGTATTCTGGCAGCTATTAGGTCCTTAAATATTTATTGAATAAATGGCTTAAAAATATAAGGCAGTGTTCAATGGCTCTACACAACTTCAAAAGTTTCTAAGACATTCTGGGTCTCCCACTCTGTCCCTCAACCATCTCCCATACCCCCAAAGTCCCTGATATTTCCACCTAATTAAATTCTACTTACTCTTCTATTCCACTTTTGTAAGAATTAATTTTATTAACCATTTGTCAATTGCTTATCTCCCATTTATGAAAGACTTTATAATTTAGTATTTTTGAATAAAATATTTCCTGTGAAAATTCAGAAAATAGAGTAAAATATAAAAAGTAAGAAAACTTTGTTCAAAATATCACCATACAGAAGTAACTACTACTAATGTTTTGATTGATTTTCATCTGGGATTTTTCTTGATCTTTAAATATGTAAGTAATTTATGAATGCTTAATTGTTGTAACCACTGTTATTCATTTATCCTTCCTTTACAATGAGGTTATATACTATTTACCTATAAAAAAAATATGCTCTATTGGGGTGCCTGGGTGGCTCAGTCAGTTAAACATCTGGTCATGATCTTATGGTTCATGAGGTAAGAGCCCTGCATCGGGCTTTGTGCTGACAGTGCAGAGCCTGCTTGGATTCTTTCTCTCCTCTTCCCTCTACCTCTCTCCCCACCCTTGTGCTCATGCACGCACACTTGCTCTCTCTCAAAATAAATAAAAAACATTAAAAAAAATTATGCAGTATTATCTTCAGGTTAGCTTGGTTTCTTAACTAATATCATAGTACACATATTATTTAAAACTTCCTTTACTATGGTCTGAATGTTTGCGTCCTCCCAAAATTTATATGTTGAAATCCTAAAGCCCAATGTGATATTAAGAGGTGGTGCCTCTGGGAGGTACTACACTCATCGGGTGGGGTTAATGTTCTTGTAAAAGAGATCCCATAGAGCTCCCTAGCCCCTTCCAACATGTGAGGACACAACAAATAGTCTGCAACCTGGGAGAGGGTCCTCATGCTACACTAGCACCCTGATCTCAGACTTCCAGCTTCCAGAACAGTGAGAAATAAAATTCAATTGTTTATAAACTACCCAGTCTGGTATTTTGTCATAGTGGCCTAAACAAACTAAAATATCAGCTTTTAAAAGTTCAACAATTTACTCAGAAAATTTTGTTGGAATATATGGATCTCTACTATTGCTCCATATTATTTCATAGTAGACACAGAATAGTTTAGTTTATTATTCTCTTTTTCTTGACCATTTAGATTATTTCTCATTTTTGCTAGTACAAACAATACTGCCTATACATGCCCACTTCTGGACATGTGGTATGTTTTCTCCAAAACAGATACTAAGATATGATCCTACCCATTCAAGGTCCAGCCCAAACTCTATAGAAGCAAACCCTGTCCATTTTAGCTCACCGTCATTTCTGCTTCTGCAGAACTCATAGTGATAGTTCTTATACTTTTGTATTTGCTACTTAGGTCCTATACCATTATCTAGTTTTTTAAGCATTAAGCATAGAATTATATCTTATATACATCTATATACATGTATTATATCTTATATACATGTATTATATCTTATATACATTTTGTATGCCAACTACATAGTATCTTAGAGTAAACAATAAATATTTGTGGAGTGCTCTGAAAACCTTAAAAGAAACCTTAATCTTGTCTGGGAGGATAGATATGTAACTGTTCCATTACCTTATTTCTTTATTTCAATATAAAAGATCACATAAACTTTAATGTTTAAATATTACTGCTTTAGACCTCATTTTCTCCATCTGTAGACCTTACAAAGGAGAAAACCAAATGCCTTACCCAAGTCCAAAATACTGCAACTCCCTTTTAATTTCATGTCTTATGAAGAGAACCATTATCTGGCAGAATTTATACTTCAAAAAGTGATACTAGGGAGAATGACAACAAATTGGCAGACTAGTAGATATAGGCCTTCCTTCTCCCGTAAAGGCACTGAGTTAACAATACATGGACCAAAATACTGGGATGAACTCCAGAGAATAGGTAAAAGCTATAGCACCCATACATGATAACATGATAAACAAGACATGATAATAGTAAAACGTGTAGGAAAACTTATAGTGTTTGGTGCACCCATTCATGCTACTTCCCCTACACAGCATAGTGTGGAAGACCCAGGGAAAAAAATCCATGCCAAGGTTTTTCCTTCAGGAACACAAACAGACTAAATGTCCTACATTCTGGCTTGCCTGAGGGCTGCCTGAAGGACTGGTTTCCGTTTTGCCTGACTCAAAGCTCTGCAAGGACTGGAAACAGAGCTGGAAGATGCTGCAAATAACACAAAAGCAGCACCCTAGAGTTGCATTTCTGCAGGCAAATGCCAGGGTGGGCTAAAATCACAAAAGGTTTGGGAAGTCCTAGAACCTCCAGTCAGGCTAATTAGTGAAGATATTCCTATGCAGAAATCCAGTATACAAAGACTGGGATAGGCAGCTGTTTTTCAAATGCCTATATCCCAGCCAAAAACAAAACAAAGTACACACACACACACACACACACACACACACACACAGAAACAGATATACTTGGCTCAATTAAAGGAACAAAATAACACTCCAGAAACAGACCTTACAGACCTACTTAAAGTACCACACATCTATAAGGTATCAGACAAAAAATTTTAAATAAATCATAAAAATGCTCAAAGAACTAAAAGAGAACACAAACAACTAAAAGAAAACAGGAAAATGAGAATATCAGCAAAGAGACAGAAACTACAAAAAGACACATTCTGGAGCTGAAAAGTACAAAAAACTAAACGGGAAATTTCACTAGAAGGGCTCAACATCAGAACTGAACAGGCAGAAGAATTGGTGAACTTGAAGGCAGATCATCTGAAATTGGAGTCAGAGGAGCAAAAAATATATAGAAAAATGAAAAGAATCCAAGGAACTACTAAGTTGACTAAGCTTTGCCATTATGGGAATGTCACAGATAGGAGAGAGAAGAAAGGGACAGAGAGCCTTATTTGAAAAAAAAAGTAGCTGATAACTTCTTAAATCTGAGGAAAGAAATAGACTCACAGATTAAAGAAGCTCAAAATGTTCCAACTAGGATAACTCCAAAGAAAACTACACTGAGACACATTTTAATCAAACTTTATCTAAAGTCAAAGACAATCTTAAAAGCAGCAAAAGCAATTAAATTCATCACATACAAGGAAGCTTCCATAAGATTGTAAGATTACTCAGCAGACACTATACAGGGCAGAAGGAATGAGATGATATATTTAAAATGCTGAAAGAAAAAACCAAAACAAACAAAAAAAGCTTTCAACCAATCATATTGTATCAAGCAAAAAAAAAGTGTGGGGGGGGGCGGAGTTAAGACTTTCCCCAATAGGGGCACAAGGATGGCTCAGTCAGTTAAGGGACTGAGTCTTGATTTTGGCTCAGGTCATGATCTTGCAGCTCATGAGTTCACGCCCGTGTCTTTTTCTTCTGTCCCTTTCTTCTCTCTGCACAGACAGTGCAAGAGTCTGCTTGGCTCTTTCTCTGCCCCTGCCCCACTCATGCTTTCTCTCACTCAAAATAAATACACTTAAAAAAAAAAAAAAGACTTTCCCAAATAAATTATAGCTGAGAGGCTAAACTAATAAACTAAAGCTGAGGAATTAAAATGATAAACTGAAGCTAGTGCATTGCAATTAGATCTGTTCTACAAGATATGCCAGAGGAAGTCCTTCAAGTTGAAATGAAAGGACAGTAGACAGCAACATAAAACCGCATAAAAATATAATGGTCTCTGGTAAAGGTAAATACATGAACAAATATAGTAACATGTACACTCTAAATCTGGTGCATAGAATTTTAATGACAAAAACATAAAATTGCGTAAGTCTATGTTAATGGGTATACAATATGTAAATATGTAATTTGTGATATTAATAACATGAAGCAGAGGGTGGAGTTGTAAAGTAGTTTCTGTATGTGATTTAAATAGTTTATGGGAATGTAAGCTGGTGCAGCCACTCTGGAAAACAGTATGGAGGTTCCTCAAAAAACTAAAAATAGAACTACCCTACGACCCAGCAAATGCACTACTAGGCATTTATCTAAGGGATACAGGTGTGCTGTTTCAAAGGGACACATGCACCCCCGTGTTTATAGCAGCACTATCAACAACAGTCAAAGTATGGAAAGAGCCCAAATGTCCATCGATGGATGAATGGATAAAGAAGACGTGGTATGTGTGTGTGTGTGTGTGTGTGTGTGTGTGTGTGTATATGTATATATATATATATATATATATACATATACACACACACAAATATACATATATACACACACACACACACACACACACGCACACACACACACACAATGGACTATTACTTGGCAATCAAAAAGAATGAAATCTTGCCATTTGCAACTATGTGGATGGAACTAGAGGGTATTATGCTAAGTGAAATGAGTCAGAGGAAGACAAAAATCATATGACTTCACTCATAAGAGGACTTTAAGAGATAAAACAGATGAACATGAGGGAAGGGAAACAAAAATAATATAAAAACAGGGAGGGGGACAAAACGTAAGAGACTCATAAATATGGAGAACAAACTGAGGGTTACAGCAGGGGTTGTGGGGGTGGGGGGATGGGCTAAATGGGTAAGGGGCACTAAGGAATCTACTCCTGAAATTGTTGCACTATATGCTAACTAATTTGGATGTACATTTAAAATAATAAAAAATAAAATTAAAAAATAAAAAAAATTAATAGTTTAAAAAACAGTGCTATCGGGGCACCTGGGTGGCTCAGTCAGTTGGGTGTCCGACTTTAGCTCAGGTCATGATCTCACAGCTCCTGAGTTCGAGCCCCACGTCAGGCTCTGTGCTGATGGCTCAGAGCCTGGAGACTGCTTTGGATTTTGTCTCCCTCTCTCTCTCTACCCTCCTCCACTCATGCTCTGTCTCTGTCTCAAAAATAAATAATCAATAAAAATTTTTTTTAAATAAAAATAAAAAACAATGCTATCACTTTAAGATGTTTTTAATTAAGACGTAATTAAGATGTAATTGCATGATCACTGCAAAGAAAGTACCTACAGATTATAAACTAAAGGAAATAAGAAAGATATCAAAGCATTGTCACTATAGTAGTCCCTCTTTCTAAATTCTGCTTTCTGTGGTTTCAGTTACCTGTGGTCAACTGCAGTATGGAAGCAGATGATCCTCCCTCATGTCAGAAGATCAACAGTAGCTTAATGCTATGTCTCAATGCCTATGTCATTCACCTCACTTCATTTCATGGCACAGGCATTTGATTATCTCACATTAGCATGAGAACAAGGGTGAGAGTACAATAACAATAAAGACTTTTTGAAAGACAGACCACATTCACACAACTTTTATTATAGTATATTGTTATAATTGTTCTACTTTATTGTTGTTGTTAATCTCTTACTGTGCCTAATTTACAAATTAGTTTTTATCATAGGTATGTATGTATAGGAAAAAACATAGTATATACAGGGTTCAGTACTATGCACAGTATCAGGCATCCACCAGGGGTCTTGGAATGCATCCTCCACGGATAAGGGTTGGGGGGAACAATATTTATAAAAAATAAAACACAACACAAAGGAAAGCAGTGAGAAAGCAAGGGAGGGACAAAAAAAGCTGGAAGATATACAAAAAACAATTAACAAAACAATAATTTTAAGTCCTTCCCTATCGATAATTACTTTAAATGTAAATGGATCTACACAAAACCTGAACACAGATGTGCTTATATATCTGCATTATGTATATCGGTAAACAGATGTATACAGCAGCTTTATTCATAACTGCCAAAACTTGGAAGCAATCCAGATGTCCTTCATTAGGTAAATGGATAAACTGTGCTATATGCAAACAACAGAATATTATTCAGTGATAAAAAGAGATGAGCTACCAAGCCATGAAGACTCATGGAGAAATCTTAAAATGCATATTACTAAGTAAAAGAGGACAATCTGAAAAATTGCATACCATACAATTCCAACTATATTACATTCTGGCAAAGGCAAAATGATGAAGACAGTAAAAAAAAAAATCAGTAGTTGCCAGAAGCTGGAGGTGGGGGGGTAAGGGAAGGGATAAAGAGGCAGAATACAGGATTTTTAAGGCAGTGAAAATACTGATACTTTAATAGTGGATACATGTCATTATACATTTGCCCAAACCTATAGAATGTATAAGACCAAGAATGAACCCTAATGCAAAAAATGGGCTTTGGGTGATTATGATATGTCTGTGTAAGTTCAACAATTGTAACAGATGTATGACTCCAGTGGGGGATGTTAATAATGGAGGCTATGCATGTGTAGGAGCTGGGGTCATCTGGGAAATCTCTGTAACTTCCTCTAAAATTTGCTGTGAACCTGAAACCGCTCTAAAAAAAATGAAATCTTTTTAAAAGATGCAAATGGATTAAGCTCCCCAATCAAAAGATCTGAATGAATTAAAACCACAGGATCTAACTATATGCTGTCTACAAGAGTCTCACTTTAGAGCTAAGAACAAACACAGGCTAAGAATGAAAGGTTGGAAAACGGCCCATAAAAATGGTAACCAAAAGACAGGAGAAATGGTTTTATGAATATCAGACAAAACAGACTTTAAATCAAAATCTGTTGCAAGAGACAAAAGAGGGCATGATAAACCAAAAACATCTAACAGTTATAAATATTTATGCACCAAACCTCAGAACTCCTAAATATATGAAGCAAATGGAAAGAATTGAAAGGAAAATAGCAACACAACAGACTTCGATACTCCATTTTCAAAAATGTAAGGGAAACAATCAACAGAGCAAAAAGGAAACCTCCAGAATGGGAGAAAATGTTTGCAAATCATGTATCTAATTAAGGAGTTAACTATGTAAAAAACTGCTACAACAACAAAAAGCAACTGATTAAGAAATAGACAAAGAAACATTTAGAGAAGAACTAATACCGATTCTTCTGAGACTGTTCCAAAAAACAGAAATGGAAGGAAAACTTCCAAAATCATTCTGTGAGGCCATTGCCTTGATTCCAAAACCAGACAAAGACCCCACTAAAAAGGAGAATTACAGACCAATATCCCTGATGAACATGGATGTAAAAATTCTCAACAAGATACTAACAAATCAAACCCAACACTATAGTAAAAGAATTATTCACCATGATCAAGAGGGATTTATTCCTGGGCTGCAGAAGTGGCTCAATATCCACAAATCAATCAATGTGATATACCATATTAATAAAAGAAAGGGTAAGAACCATATGATCCTCTCAGTAGATGCAGAAAAAGCATTTTATAAAATACAGCATCCTTTCTTGATAAAAACCGACAAGAAAGTAGGGATAGAAGGATCATACCTCGAGATCATAAAGGACTTATAAGAAAGACCCACAGCTAATATAGTCCTCAATGGGGAAAAATAGAGAGCTTTTCCCCTAAGGTGAGGAACAGAACAGGGGTTGTCCACTCTCACCACAGTTGTTCAACATAGTACTGGAAGTCCTAGCCTCAGCAAACAGACAACAAAAATAAATAAAGGGCATCCAAATCAGCAAATAAAAAGTGAAACTTTCACTCTTCACAGATGACATGATACTCTGTGGAAAACCAAAAGACTCTACCAAAAAACTGCTAAAACTGTACATGAATTCAGCAAAGTTACAGCATATAAAATCAATGTACAGAAATCGGTTGCATTTCTATTCAATAATGAAGCAGCAGAAAGAGAAATCAAGGAATTGATACCATTTACAATGGCACCAAAAACCATAAAATACCTAAGAATAAACCTAACCAAAGAGGTAAAAGATGCGTATGCTGAAAACTATAGAAAGCTTATGAAAGAAATTGAAGAAGACACAAAGAAATGGAAAAACATTCCACGCTCATGGATTGGAAGAAAAAATCGTTAAAATGTCTATACTACCCAAAGCAGTCTACACATTCAATGCAATCCCTATCAAAATAACACCAGCATTCTTCACAGAGCTAGAACAAATAATTCTAAAATTTGTATGGAACCAAAAAAGACCCTGAATAGTTAAAGTAATGTTGAAAAAGAAAAACAAAGTGGGAGGCAACACAATCCCGGACTTCAGGATGTATTGTAATACAGCTGTTGTTGTAATACAGCTGTAACACAGCTTTGTAAAGCTGTAATCATCAAGACAGGATGGTACTGGCACAAAAACAGACCCATAGATCAATGAAACAGAATACAGAATCCAAAATGGACCCACAACTATATGGTCAACAAATTTTCAACAGAGCAGGAAACAATATCCAATGGAAAAAAAGACAGTCTCTTCAACAAAGGGTGTTGGGAAAATTGGACAGCAACATACAGAAGAATGAAACTGGACCACTTTCTTACAGCATACACAAAAATAAACTCAAAATGTGAGACAGGAAACCACCAAAATCCTAGAGGAGAACACAGACAGCAACCTCTTTGACCTTGGCCAGAGCAAGTTCTCACTAGACACGTGGCCAGGGGCAAGGAAAACAAAAGCAAAAATGAAGTACTGGAACTTCATCAAGATAAAAAGATTCTGCACTGCAAAGGGGAAACAATCAACAATACTAAAAGGCAGCCTACAGAGTGGGAGAAGATATCTGCAAATGACATACTGGATAAATGGCTAGTATTCAAAATTTATAAAGAAGTTACCAAACTCAATACCCCCAAAAATAAATAATCCAGTTAAGAAATGGGCAGAAGACATGAACAGACATTTCTCCAAAGAAGACCTACAAATGGCTAAAAGACACATGAAAAAAAATGCTCAACATCACTCATCATCAGGGAAATACAAATCAAAACCACAATGAAACACACCTATCAGAAAGGCTAAAGTTAACAACTCAGGAAACAACAGACACTGGTGAGGATGCAGAGAAAGAGTAACCCTCTGACACTGTTGGTGTAAATGCAAACTGGTGCAGCCACTCAGGAAAACATGGAGGTTCCTCAAAAAGTTAAAAATAGAACTACCCTAGGATCCATCAATTGCACTACTAGATATTTATCCAAAGGATACAAAAATGCTGATTGGAAGGGGCACATGCACCCCAATATTTATAGTGGCACTATCAACAATAGCCAAATTATGCAAAGAGCCCAAATGTTCATCAACTGATGAATGGATAAAGATGTGGTATATATATACAATGGATTATTACCCCACAATCAAAAAGAATGAAATCTTGCCATTTGCAACAACGTGGATAGGACCACAGTGTATTATGCTAAACAAAATCAATCAGAGAAAGACAAATACCTTCTGATTTCATTCATACATGCAATTTAAGAAACCAAACAGATGAACATAAGGGAAGGGAAAGAAAAATAAATTAAGATAAAAACAGAGGGAAGCAAACCAAAAGAGACTCTTAACTACAGAAAACAAACTAACAGTTGCTGGAGTGGGTGTGGGGATTGGAAAAATGGATGATGGGCATTAAAGAGGGCACTTGTGATGAACACTGGGTGTTATATATAAGTAATGAATCATAAAATTCTACTCCTTAAACCAATATGACACTATATATTAACTAACTTAAATTTAAATTAAGTCTTCAATGGTGCACCTGGGTGGCTCAGTTTGTTAAGCATCTGATTTTGGCTCAGGTCATGATCTCATGGTTTGTGAGTTCCAGCCCCAGGTCCAGCTCTGTGCTGACAGCTCTCTTTCTCTCTCAAAAACAAATAAACATTAAAATAAAATTTTCTTAGGAGCATCTGGGTGGCCCATTCAGTTGAGTGTCCGATTTCGACTTGGGTCATGATTTCATGGTTCATGGGTTTGAGCCCCACATCTGGCTCTGTACTGACAGGTCAGAGCCTAGGGCCTGCTTCGGATTCTGTCTCCCTCTCTCTCTGCCCCTCCCCTGCTCACACTCTGTCTCTGTGTCTCTTAAAAATGACTAAAACCGTTAAAAAATTAAAAACAATTTTTTTCTTAAATAAAATTTAAAAAAAAAGGGCAAAGGACTTAAATAATTATTTCTCCAAACATATAAATGGTCTGTAAGCATATGCAAAGATGATCAAAATCACTAATCAGAGAAATGCAAATCAAAACCACAATGAGGTATCACCTCCTACCCACTAGGATGATAACTTATAAAATAACAGAATATAAGTGTTACTAAGTATGTGGAGAAATTGGGACGTTTGTGTATTGTTGAGGGGATTATAAAATAGTAGAACTGCACCATTAGAATAATAGTGGAAAATGGTATGGCAGTTCCTCAAAAAATTAAAAATACAAGTATCATAACCCAGCAATCCTACTTCTGATTATATGCCCAGAAGAACTGAAAGTCAGGTCTCTAAGAAATATTTGCACACCTGTGTTGATAACAGCATAATTCACGACAGCTAAAATGTGGAAGCAAACCAAATATCCATCAAAAAGATGAATGGAAAAACAAAAATGTGGTTATAAATCAAAGGAATATTACCGAGTATTTAAAAGGAAGGCTATCCTGTCACATGCTACAAGATAGAGAAACCTTGGGGACATTATGCTCAGTGAAATAAGCCAGTCAGAAAAAGAAAAAAAATACATGATTCTACTTACAGAGGCATCTAGAGTATTCAAATTCATAGAAACAAAGTAAAATAGTGGTTACCAGTGGCTGGGGAAAGGAGGGAAAAGGGAGAGTTGTTTCATGGATATAGTTTCAGATTTGCAAGATGAAAAACTTCTGGAGATCTGTTTGGCAACAAGGCGAATATACTTAATACTACTAAATTATACACTTAGAGTTATGTGTTTTTTACAATTTTTTTTTTTAAACACGAAGCTAATTGTATTTCTATTTCCAAATATGCCCCTTGATTCTGCACTTTTGTTTCCTTAAACTCCTCCTTCCTTTTCTTGCATTTAGTCATGGAGATCAACCAACAGATGTCTTTTTCCAGAAAAATGGGATCTTCTCTAAATAATAGAGGACATTCTCTCCAGATAGAAATGAAGAGTTTTGACAATAACATATCACTGCAGAGCTTTAAATACCCAGTACCAAAAAAAAAAAACAAAAAAACCCCACAAACTTATTGTCAAGAATCCTTACAAATGAACAGCTCCTTTCTGGTTTGTTCTTTAGAATACCTTATTATTTATAATCACACAATGTTAAAAAATTATTCTTTAAAAAATAATCAACTTCTTCAGTCCTCATTTAAATTTTATTGTTCATACTTGGCATTTTAAAAAGAACAATTACATTAAAAATAACTGCAACATTAAATGAAATAATTCTGAGGTTTTTGTTCTCTCAAGTGGTACCCCACACAATTGTTTACAATGCCCAGAGCGTGTTGAATATGACAGCACCGCAGTCGGAGAGACAAAGGAACAACTCTTCCCTCAAGACTAAAGAAACATCTCTAGCAGTGAAAAATGAGAACACAGGTTAAAAGAAAAGACCCAAGAACATAGATATGAATGGTGAGCAAACCAAGCAACAAGAGAAGGTTGTTTAGGATTGTTACATCTTTCCTTTTTCTTTTTTTCTTTTTCTTAAGTTTTATGTACGCAATCTCTACACACAATGTGGGCTCAAACTTACGACCCTGAGATTAAGTCACATGCTCTACCGACTGAGCCAGCCAAGCACCCCTTGTTATGTCTTTCTATTGAGAGGACCATTTTAGCATTATGAAATATCATTCTTTATCTTTAGTAATACTTCTTGCCTTAATATCTAACTTATTTGATATTAACATGGCTCAATCACCTTTCTTTCAGCGAGTGTTTGTATGGTATTATTAGTGTTTTCTGGCCTTTTTAGTTCCATCTTTCTATTTATTTTGCATTATCTCCTATGTTCTTTATTCTTCTTTTCCTGCTTCTTTTCTATTAATCAACTATTTTTAATATTCCATTTTATTTCTTCTTTTAGTTTTACATCTTTGTGTTTTTCTTTTAGTGGTTACTGAGAAAATAATACACATTCTTGACTTGCTACAGTCTAGTTTAACCACATTCCAAACAATACAAGACCTTAACAACAATCTGACCCATTAACCCTCCTCCAACCTTTTTGCTATTGTTGTTGTAGATTTTATTTCTATAATCTTTTAAACCTCTCAACATCATATTATAATTTTTTTATATTTTTAATGTTTATTTACCTTTAAGAGAGAAGACAGAGTGCAAGCAGGCAAGGGGCAGAAAGAGAGAGGGAGACACAGAATCCAAAGTAGGGTCCAAGCTCTGAGCTGTCAGCACAGAGTCCAACATGCAGCTCGAACCCATGAACCTGTGCTGAAGTTGGACATTTAACCAACTGAACCACCCAGGCGCCCCAACAGTAATATTATAATTTTAAAACTCAACTATTAACTAAGGAAATATAGATGCAAATTATATACAAGTAAACAAAATTAAGCAATACTATTCCAGCTATATTGATATTTGCTGAAATTCTCTACAGATATGTAGTTTGGCAGCCAGGTCTTCAGGGAATGTGTTAGTGTCCAAATTCATAGGCACTGTGTATCAAATCAGCACACCATGGAATTTATAGCCTCTGGCCTCGGTAGTGTGAAATTTCTATAACACCAAAGGAACCCTGACGTAGCTCTTGAATCTAGAAGTTACACTAACTGGGGACCTCAAGTCTCCCTCTTACGTAATATTAGGCTGTCATTTTATTTCATTCTTTCCTCCTACCAGAATGTTTCCAAGAATGCTGTAAGATCAAATTCCTACACTGGACAGAAGGGGCTGCTAACCTGTTGAGATCCTTTAACACTGTTATGTTGAATTCCACAAAATTACAATTTTTGTAAGCCAAAACTTCTTTCTCAACTATTGGCAGTATCATATGGTCCAAAGTAATATTTAAGTGTAAGACTTAATAAGACCCAGGGTTTAGTTTAACTTAATCAAGATTTCCATGGGGCGCCTGGGTGGCTCAGTCGGCTAAGCGTCTGACTTCAGCTCAGGTCATGATCTCGCGGTCCATGAGTTCGAGCCCTGTGTCGGGCTCTGTGCTGCCGGCTCACAGCCTGAAGCCTGTTTCAGATTCTGTGTCTCCCTCTCTCTCTGACCCTCCCCCGTTCATGCTCTGTCTCTGTCTCAAAAATAAATAAACGTTAAAAAAATTAAAAAAAAAAAAAAAAAAAAAGATTTCCTTCACCCAAATCAAGATTTGTAAGAATAGTTTTAATTTCCAAAATCAAATTTTAAGAAGATTATTCTGCCTATAACATTCTAGGCCAATGAAAAGAGAATAAAGTTCATATTTAGCTACTTAGTAAAGAGAATTTGAGGCAGAAGATAACTACAAAGGTGATTTTGCTATAGAAATGCTGTCCTTTTAGGGGCTACTAGGAAGAAACAAATGGATTCCAGTCTTTGTCTTTTCTATTTCACAATAGTGGCTCTCTATATTTTTCTTTTTTCTTTTGTAATTTAAAATGTGTGTAAGCATGTCTATAGGATAAATTCCTAAAAGCGGAATTATTAGACAAAAGGAATTATACATTGTTAGTTTCAGGTGTATACCATGATTTGATATTTGCATTTATTACAAAATGATCATCACAGCAAGTCTAGTTAAACACGTTACTATAAATTTTTTTTCCTTGTGATGACAGCTTTTAAAATCTACTCTTAGCAACTTTCAAATACGCAATACAGTATTTTTAATTATAGTAACCATGTTGTACATTACATCCCCATGATTTATTTGTATCTTTTGGTCCCCTTCACCAATCCCCAATCCCTTACCTCAGGGAACCATCAACTTGTTTGTTATCTATATTCATGAGCTTGGGGTGTTTTTTTTGTTTGTTTTTTGAGTTTCTACATATAAGTGAGATCATACAGTATTTGTCTTTCTCTGACTTATTTCACTTAGCATAATGCCCTCAAGGTCCATCCATGTTGGTGCAAATACCAAGATTTCATTATTTTTTATGGTTGAATGATATTCCATGTATCATACATATTAAATACACAAGTACACATACCACATTTTCTTTATCCATTCAGTCACTGACGGACACTTAGACTGTTTCCGTATCTTGGCTTTTGTTAATTTCAAAAAAAAAAAAAAAGATGAAACTTTTTGTGACTTATAATTTGGGGACAAAGAAGACTTTAGAGGGCATATCTATATCAAAGTCCCTCAAATTTCTATTCTAATAAAAGTTTCTCCAGAGGGGAATTAATGGATTAAGCATGAAAGACTGAAACACTAACTTTGGCTTTATATTAAAATTAAATAATAAAAGGTAAACATTCACAAAGGCAGAGAGAACTAGAGAGGAGGCAGCAGTAGATAAGAGATGTCAATAAAAATTTGGAAGGTAAAAAAAAAAACAGGTGGTCCGGTAATAAATGACTTAGCTTCCAGCTTTTTTCCAGTTAGGTAAAGGCTTGGCAGGGTAGTGGGTAGTATGGGGAAATCAACAAGAAGCAAGCCAATTTATGCTAAAACTACAGAAAGGTCAGAACTGAACAAAAGTATTAGGGGCTCCTTTAAAAGCCTGGGTGGCTCAGTGGGTTAAAAGTCCAACTTCGGCTCAGGTCATGATCTCACAGTTCATGGGTTTGAGCCCCACGTCAGGCTCTGTACTGACAGCTTAGAGCCTGGAGCCTGCTTAGGATTCTGTGTCTCCCTCTGTCTGCACCCTCCCCTTCTCGCTCCCGCCCCCCTCCCCAAAAAAAGGGCATAGAATTGAACCTGGAAACAGAAGAATTGGTTAAAAGTATTTATAATGAGCAGTCAGATAAGCACATCACTCTTCTAACACACAGGTGATCAGCCCAGAGGTTTACTTTCTGGTGAAACTGAAACAAGGGACCAGAAGGATTCCAGAATGACAGACTCTAGACAGAACTGAGGACTGGGGTGAGGGACCATTCTCAGGACAGAAGGATTCAAACTGACAGATGACAATTTCAGTCCTCTTCCCTGTCTCCCAAAACACACGTAGCCAGGTATATTGCCACTGCCATCATCCACTCACCCTCAAAGGCAAGAGTTTGAACAATTCCTCTGGAAAAACCAACTGAAGACAAGACCCAAGACACTGACAATTAGAAGAGCTTGCAATAAAGTGGGTCTCTGCCAAATTACTGTATAGTAAAAACCATCAACCCAAGAAAGCCTTCACAAAGGAGAGCTTCCCAGAGCATTTTAATGCCTCTCTCAAATAAGGAAAAACCATGAATGACTAGACTTTTAAGAAAAGCCTCTATTAAAGAAGACAGAGACTAAAACACCCAGAAAAAAAGAAAACTCCAAAGAGAGGCAATATAGGAAGCAAAAGAAATTATCCTCAGAGACAAAGAAATCTATAAAAGAAGAACAAGATGTAATGGGGAAAAAAGTATTTAGGGGTGCCTGGGTGGCTCAGTTGGTTGAGCACCCAACATCAGCTCAGGCCATGATTTTACAGTTTGTGAGTTTGAGCCCCACATTGGGCTTGCTGCTGTCAGTGCAGAGCCCATTTCGGATCTCCTGTTCCCTTCTCTGTCTCTCCCCTGCTCCTGCTTACACTGGCTCTCTCAAAAATAAATGTTTAAAAATAAATAAATATTAAAAATGTTTTTCATAAAGAAAAAAGAAAAAGTATTCACAGAAGAGGAAAAAATACTTAGAAAATAAGATGGGGAAAAAAATACTTAATAGAAGGATTAGGAAGTAAGTTTTAAGGAAATTTCCCAGAAATCAGAATGTGACAGAAAATAAAGAAAGAAAAATGCAAACAAAACCAAGGAGTGTAACAGGAGATCCAATTTTCGACCAACAAAAAGAATACAAACTTAAGTTGGGAAAAAGATTAAACAGTGTAAGTGAACTACAGCTATATGTAATACATGGATCAACCGCAGACACATTATTTTTGCAAAAAAGCAAGTCATACAAGACTCTCTAATACCATTTTAAAAACCCCAACAAGTACCACTAAACAATAGTTTTGTTTAGTGTCACATACATACATAATTAACTACCTTTTAAAACGTAAAAGTGAATGAAATACAAGATTTTGGACAGTGGGAGAATCACATATAGTTTCAAGAGCATAGTGATGGTAACATTCCCATTTTTAAGTTGTGTAGTCAGTTCATAGGTTATTTGTTTATTATTAGGTTTTTTTTTTTTTTATATATAAGAAAGCAGCACCTTTTTTTTTTTTTTAAGTTTATTTATTTATTTTGAGAAAGAGAGCAGGAAAGGCAGAGAGAGAGGGAAAAAGAGAGAATCCCAAGCAGGCTCTGCACTGTCAGCACAGAGTCTGAGACAGGGCTTGAACTCACGAACCATGAGATCATGACCTGAGCAGAAACCAAGAGTCGGCCACTTAACTGAGCCACCCAGGCACCCCTTAAGTTTTTTTTAGGTATGAATAAAATATTACATAATAATTTTTTAACACAATAAAAATTTTTAAACAAAATCAAGTTTTCCAGTCAGACAAGTATGTGGCAAGTTAGTGGGAGATATGGGGAAAATACATATTTGGTTAAGATGGAACAAAAATTAATACAAGATAGTTTTCTAAAACAAGTACTTACAGATCTTTTTTTTGAGTTCTCCAGATCAAAAGGACCCACAACTATCTAGCCCAACAAAAGCCAACAAAACTCACACCAAGAACATCTTTGTAAAACCCAGGACAATAAAGGCTTTTTAAAATTCTAGAGAAAAAAAAAAAAAAAGATGTTATCCAAAGGATCAAGAATCAGTATGGCATCAGATTTTTCAGAGCAATACTAACAACTAAGACACAATGCTTAAAAATTCTATGGGGAAATTATATACAACATAAAATCCCACACCAAGTCAATGAAGTATCATAGTAAATGAAGGATTAAATAAAGGAATTTTGAAATGGGCACAACTTCTAAAAAATGATCTCTTATGCATCCTTTTTCACAAGGTTCCTGGAGAATATGCTCCATGAAAAATAATGAGCCAATCAAGAAGACAACATTAAATCAGAGAAACAGGGAATCTGTTATTGATTAACAGATGAAGGAGTCCCAGGACAAAAGGTGTGCAACAGTCTTTGAAAGCAATCCACTCAAACTGGAGAAGTAAGGGCATCAAGAAAAAGATGAAACTAGGAAGAATACACAACGTTTCTGAAAGTATCCAGAGGACTTGTAGTTCTTTCAGAATTTGGAAATGACCCAATTACAGCTAGAAAGAACAATCAAAATGGAAGCAATTAACTCCAGGGACAACAAAAAAATTATATAGAAAGGAAAAAAATGTAACCATGTTCTACTTATAAGGTTCAAGTTGTTGGAAGGGAGCAAAATGTGCCACCCTGCAATATGTCTCTTTGGCATGTGGATGATTCTAGGTTGATTATTTTTAAGAATAAGAAGGCTCACAAAGAAATTTTGACTTTCCACCTAAATGCCTAAAAGTATTTAGATAGAGGGCCTGCTCCAGGAAGGAAGCTATCACCTTAGATAACTACAGTATAATATGAACTTGGCATGGTAGACAGGGAGGAATTTAGCAAAGTGTGTTAAAATATTCCTCTCTATACCCCATTGTTTCTGTATGATCCAGTAAACATTTGTTTACCATTTAATGTTTTTCATTTTCCTGTGAACTGTCTTCTTCTCCCTTGAAGTCTCAGCCCCTACCCACTTCTCCTTAGCTCTACAGGACATATAAGCCTCAACTGCCTAACTGCCCACGAGTCTCATTCTTATGGAGCCCATATACATATGTAATTAAATATGATTTTCTGTTAATCTGACTCATGTCAATTTATTTATTTATTTATTTATTTATTTATTTATTTTTAAAGTTTATTTATTTTCAGAGAGACAGAGGAAGCTTGAGCAGGGGAGGAGCAGAGAGAGAGAGCGAGAGAGAGAGAGAGAGAGAGAGAGAGCAAATCCTAAGCAGGCTCTGCACTGTCAGGACAGACAGACAGAGCCTGATGCGGGCCTCAAACCCACAAAACTGTGACATCATCACCTGAGCCGAAATCAAGAGTCAGATGCTTAACTGACTGAGCCACCCAGGTGCCCCTCAATTTAATTCTTACTAACTCCAAAAGAACATTGAAAGAGAAAGGAAAAACGTCCCATCCCCTATAGTTTTGGTGTAGTTGGCAGGATCTTCACTAGCTGGAAAACTTCTTCCTCCTGAGACTGCTGCAGATGAAGAATCCTGGGATCTCTGACAAAAGCCCGCAGAAGGTTAAGATTTCTTACCAGTCAGCCTCCTAGACCTCTGTCCGTGGGGTCTGGCAGAAGTGAAAACGGTGAAAGCCCTTTGTTTCTTTCCTTTCTAAATTTACATTAGGAGAAAATATTTGTGGAAAATACTTGGGCATAATAACTCTAGTACAGTTGGTAATGAATATTCTTGATTTCTTGAAGGATTCTTGACTGACCCTTCAACTCCCAGAGATGGTCACTGTTTTTGTCTCAGTGGTGTCACTTGTCAGAAGGAGTAAAAACCATAGGATAGAACACAGGCATATACCCTATAGGGCTGTTCAAGCCGGCCTCAGAGACTGGTGAGTTGACAGTTCTCGCCAGACCATCATCTGTTTAAACAAACTTTGCTGTGGGTCCCCTAAGTAAAAACTAGATGAGGTTTTTCGTTTCATCTTGTTATATAAATGTCCTGAAAGTCTGGCTTTGTGACCAATGAGAATATTCTCTCTGGTCTCCTCCATCTGGAAGGTGTACTTGGTGGGGTACACCTTGGGGGCCAACTAGACCAGGGTTCCCAGACTTGAAGTCACAAACAGCACTGTCTTTGTCTGGCCATGACAGTTTTCAGGGAAGTTGATCATAAAGAGTCCCAGACCATAAGGAGCCTTTGTCATCTCAACCTTCATTGCTTCATTAGTGCTGGAAAAGTCCTATTCCAGTATTACCTGTCTGGTGTTACAGATTAGGGGGTTTTTGACTAGAAGCATCTCATGTTCCTGTGAGAGACGGGAGATACCGTTTTCACTACACCATCCTTACTGCCTGTGCAAAGAAGGCCTCTGCTCTCTTAGACTATCTTTGAGAGTGAACTTTCTGGACCTTGTGAGCGCTGCATATTTTAAACTCTCTTCAGAGATGCTTCTTGCATATTTGGTTGAGTCATAAGAAGGCTTACTGGTTTGAGTCACTAATAAAATTAATAGATCCTATTCAGCAATGGCCAGATGATCAATCTTTTGAATAGGAAAAAATTTATATTTAACAACTATTAGAGAGCTCTCATCCTAAACAGCTGTCCTACTGGCACCTGTGGAAAGATCAAATTAAAAATTGCATACAAAGATATACAACAGCTTAGCGTTAGGGACTCCTTTTTATAAGATAAATGAATAGAAATTACACCAAAAATTAAAATCTACATCCAGGGGTGCCTGGGTGGCTCAGTTAGTTAAGCATCTGACTTCGGCCCAGGTCATGATCTCATGGTTCATGGGTTCTAGCCCTGCCCCCCACCTCCACGCCAGTCAGGCTTCTGTGCTGACAGACAGCTGGAGCCTGGAGCCTGCTTACGATTCTGTGTCTCCCTCTCTCTCTGCCCCTCCCCTGCTTGTGCTCCGTCTCTCTCTCAAAAATAAACAAAGATTTAAAAAAATTTTTTTTAATTGACATCCAACATAAATTCCCCCCTTAAAATCCAAAGAATTAAGTGTGGGCACCTTCTGGCACACTTGGTAATTTTATGTCTGAGAACTACAGACCCAGAAACTGTAGGTATGTTAAAAAAGGAAAAAAAAAAAAAAAAAAAAGGCAGCAAAATGTTACTAATATGGTTTTGAGTCCTAACAGCATGGCTTGGCTTTCTGCCTACCCAGGATAGGCCAGGCTATGGATTCTTTCTTTTGGCTATCTGTGGGAGTGACTAGATCTTAAGAAGGTAGTAACCTTTGCATGCTCTTTGAAGATGCCCGCCCCTTAAGTCCATGAAGTTGTTCAGTACTACCAGAAATATTTAGTTTGTCTCAGATAAAAACTGACAAGATATTTAAAAAGATTTTAAGTAGCTCTATGGTTAAAGTTGCTCAGAAATTAGAAGCTTATATTCAAAGCCTGACAGGAACTTTTTCATTCACCTCCACTAAGCTAAAATAAAACTATGCACCCAAAGGGAAAAGAGCAATTTGTAGATAATGTAATTGGATGTGCAGATCAACCCCTTGATATCATTTAGGCTGCAACCCAATTCTTTGGGAGAAAAAAAAAAAAATGAGAGCAGCTGTCCTAACCTTACAAATATTTCCAAAACTAAAAAAAAGCTCTACAGGGGATCCAAAATCCATCAATTCCTTTTTACCAGTTCTAAAACCTCCCTTCCCTACTTATCTCAAACTTGTAAATTACTAGCCTCAGTAAACCAAAGTCCTTCTAGGAGGAATTCACCACCTTTCTCCAACTCTTAAAGGTGTAACTCTTGTCCTGTCTTTGAAATGTAAACAATCCAGGAGATATCTAAAACAATGCCCATACTCTCCGAAGAATAAGGGGGGAGAAAACAAAGAGGTAAAGATGACTTTTAAAAAATACAAACTGCAAAAAGGGCTCTTTTGTCCAAACTTTAGACCACAGACTCCTTAAGATTACTTCCAGGGACAAATACAAATCTTAAACGTATTCTCCACAAGGGCGCCTGGGGGCTCAGTCCGACTTCAGCTCAGGTCATGATTTCACAGCTCATGGGTTCAACCCCCACCCCACCCACCCCACCCCGTCAGGCTCTGTGCTGACATCTCAGAGCCTGTAGCCTGCTTCAGATTCTGTGTCTCCCTCTCTGCCCCTCCCCACTCACGTGCTTCTCTTTCTCTAAAATAAACATTTAAAATAAAAATTTTTAAGTCTTCTCCACAAACACTAAAAGACTTTACCCATCTGAGCAAGTAAACTTTATTCCAACTGTTACTTATAAACTAGTGAGTTTTATATAGTCTAAAATAAATAAATAAATAAATATTTCCCTACCTCTGGAAGGTATTCCCAAAATTAATTTGCAAAAGAGCTCCATGTAACTGACTTAAAAATAAGCGCTTATATAAATTCACTCTAAACTCTTAGAAGTATAGAAACTAACCCAAATGCTTTCTTTCTAAGTTCATATGATCTGAGAAAACTCTTTGGTTAAAAAAAAAAAAAAAAAAAAAAAGGTAGTTTAATTTTCTTGGTTTAATTAATGCAGACATGTCTTTAGGGTTATCGACATTAAGTGTAATATTTTTACTCTACCTAGGTTCACTAATCAAGTTCATGTTATATCTCCTGACAAAATATGTCAATAAGAAAAATGCTTGGGATGATAGCTGCCTTTGTCTAATGTCATGAAGTTTTTGTGAATAATGTAACCATCATTACTGGAGCCCCTTGGTGGCTCAGTCAGTTAAGCCTCTGACTTCTGTCCAGGTCGTGATCTCACGGTTTGTGAGTCCAAGCCCTGAGCCCTGCGTCAGGCTCTGTGCTGACAGCTCAGAGACTGGAGCCTGCTTCAGATTCTGTGTCTCACTCTCTCTCTCTCTCTGCCCCTCCCCCACTTGCGCTCTGTCCCTGTCTCTCTCTCTCTCTCAAGAATAAACATTTAAAAAAATTTAACAAAACAACTTAAAATATATTTAAAAAACTCATTGTTGAAAGCAAATAATTTAGATAGATATATGTGAGATAGGAATTTTTAGGCAAGCTTCTTAGCAACAACTATATTTTATGGTATATGTACTTAAAAACAGTTTCCGAAATATTTTTGGTAACCTGAAACTTTAGAGTTTTGCTAAGTTAAATGATAGAAATTCACTGAATATCTAGATTATCTCCAAATAAAATTAAATAATGGAACATTAATTACTGAACATAGGTTTATCTTCTTTTACCTTCCTTATTACAGAGAAACTAAAAGATAAATTTGGGTCTGTTAGTATACATTTTGTGCTTTATTGACAATGCAGTATGAAGAAGCATTAAGTTCCTAGAAATTGTGAAATGTATTCATAAATTTGCCAATCTAAAGAATGCTGGTATAACAGTTCATAATTGCTCACTACAGGCATACCCAGAGATACTATAATCTCAATTCCAGACCATGAATAAAGTGAACACCTCAATAAAGTGAATCAAATGAATTTTCTGGTTTCCCAGATATAAAATTTATGTTTACACATATTGTAACTTATTGAGGCACCTGGGTGGCTCAGTTGATTAAGCAGCCAACTCTTGATCCCAGCTCAGGTTGTGATCTCGTGGTTTGTGGGATTAAGCCCTGCGTCAAGCTCTGCACTGACAGTGCAGAGTCTGCTTGGGATTCTCTCCCTCTCTCAAAAGTAAACAAGCAAGCTTAAAAAAAGGCTTTTTTGAGGGGAGGACGCCAAGGTGGCTCAAAACGCGATCTTGCAGATCTTGAGTGTTAGCCCCACATTGGGCTCTGGGCTGGTGGTGCAGAGCTTGCTTCGGATTCTTTCTCTCTCTGCCCCTTCCCCACTTGCCCCCTCTCTCTCTCTGAGAATAAATACACTTAAAAAAAAAAAAAAGTTAAAAAAAAAATACTATAGCTTATTAAGTGTTCAAAAGCATTTTATCTTAAAAAAGAACAATGTACATAACTTAATTTAAAAATACTTTATCGCTAAACTCTGCTAACCATCATCTGAACTTGCAGTGAGCTGTAATCTTTTTGCTGCTAGAGGCTCTTGTCTCAATGTTGATGGCTGCTGACTGATCTTGGTGGCTGTGGCAATTTCTTAAAAGTAGACAACAGTGAAGTTTGTCACAACTGACTCTTCCTTTCATGAACCATTTCTCTGTAGCATGTGACACTATTTGATAGCATTTTACCCACAGCAGAACTTTGTCCTTGGTTGTCATTTCAACAATCTTCACAGCATCTCCACCAGGAAACTACTTTCTTTGCTCATCCATAAGAAGCAATTCCTCATCTGTTCAAGTTTGATCATGAGATTCCAGCAATTCCGTCACATCTTCAGGCTCCACTTCTAATTCTGGTTCTCTTGCTATTTCCACCACAGCTGCAACCATGTTATAAACAGATGTGCTGTCATCCAGGCTTTGTTGTTCCATTTTTAAAGCACAGGAAGGATAGACATAGTATTCTTAAGGGCCCTAGCATTTTCAAATAGGAAAGGAGCACTGGCTTCAACTTAAAAGTCACCAACTGCATTAGGTCCTACCAAGAAAGTCAGTCTTTGAAGCACTTTTGATGCTTTGAAGCCAGGCACTGACTTCTCTCTAGTTACAAGAGTCCTAGATGGCATCTTCTTCCAATATAAGGCTGTTTCATGTACACTGGAAATTTATAGTTTAGTGCAGCCATCTTCATTAACTATCTGAGCTAGAACTCCTGGATAACTTGTTGTAGCTTGGACTTGCTACTTCACTTTAACACTTTAATATTATAGAGACAGCTTCTTTCTTTAACCCTCATGAACCAACCTTTGCTAGCTTCAAACTTTTCTTCTGCAGCTTCTTCATTTCTCACAGCCTTCACAGAATTGAAGAGAGACAGGGCCATGTTCTGGACTAGGTCCTGCCTTACAGGAATGATCTTCTACCTAGACCACTAAAATTTTCTCCATATCAGCAATAAGACTGTTTCACTTTCTTATCATTTGTGTGTTTGCTGTAGTAGTACTTTTAATTTCCTTCAAGAACTCCTCCTTTGCATTCACAACTTGGCTAATTGGTGCAAGAGACCTAGCTTTCATTCTACCTTGACTCTTGACAAACCTTCCTCACTAAGCTGAGTCATTTCTAGCATCGGATTTCAAGTGAGAGATGTGTGACTCCCTCTTTAGCTTCAACACTTAGAGGCCATTGAAGGGTCATTAATTGGCCTCATTTCATTAATGTTGTGTCTCAGAGAATAGGAAGGCCCGAGGAGAGGGAGAAAGACCAGGGATCTGCTGGTCAATGGAGGAATCAGAATACCCACATTACTCTGGCTTATATGAGCATGATTTATGGTGCTTCAAAACACCAAAGATCACTAATCACAGATCACCATAACAAATACAGTAATAATTAAAAAGTTTGAAATACTATGAGAATTACCAAAACATGACACAGAGACATGAAGTCAGCAAATGTTGGAGAAATGGGGTTGATAGATTTGCTGAACACAATTCAATTCATTTAAAAAAAAAAAAAAAAAAAAAAAAAAAAGCAATATCTGCAAAGTATAATAAAGCAAATCACAAAAAAATGAGGTATGCCTATACTTATTTTACTGGAAATTAAAATTTCTAAGGGCTAAGAATTCTAACTAATGTATGTAGTTAAAGCTACTAAAAATAATAAAGGAAACAAGTCTATATACAAGGAAAGTAGCATGTGTTTTCAAGAAAAGGTATGAAATATGGAGGTACTTTTAAGGGAAAGAAAGAAAATTTGTCCTACAGTAAAACTAGTTATGAGACAGGAAATTATAAAATATGAATGTAAAAAACAAAGTTGTAGGTTTGTAGAAAAGGAATATTTGAAGAGAAATTTTAATGAGAGGTCAAGCTGGTTAAAATTAAAATGAATTTATTTAACAATGAGTTTTATATCAAAAGTATACTGGTGTGAAATCAGAATTTGATTTTTCTCTTATAAAAGGACAAAGTTGGGGTGCCAGGGTGGCTCAGTCGATTAAGTGTCCAACTCTTGATTTCAGCTCAGGTCATGATCTCATGGGCTCAAGCCCTGCATGGGGCCCTGCAATGACAGCATGGAACCTGCTTGGAATTCTCCCTCTCCCTCTCTCTCTGCCCCTCCTCCGACTTGCACACACACATGCACCCGTGCTCTCTCTCAAAAATAAATAAAAAAATTTTAAAAAGGGCGAAGTTTTCTTGGTCTGCTCTCAATAACAAGAAATTATAAAGGGATTTTCTTTACCCTTAAAGTAATCTGCCCACTAGAAAACAGAATTCCTGTGTTTTATCAAAATAATGCCCTATGCTTCATGTTGCTTAATCAGTTTTTGATTACTTAAGAAAACTGAATATTATATATTCTCAATATTAAAAGGGTTAAGTGTTTCCTTTATGCAGCCAGTGAACTTTCTATATTTACCTAAGTCTTAATTGCCACTTGGATAAATAGATAACTATGCACTGTTCCATAGTGACCCATTTTTAAAGTTTTTTGGTATCTTTTGACAAAGTTCCCCCAAATCAAGGAACCTCAAAATAGCTTTGGAAGAGCTCAAAATAGCTTTGGAATTTTTCAAAGGGCCCCCGAAAAACAAATGCAAAAAAATAGCATCTTTTTTATAAGGAGAGAGAGAACAAATTAGGCTTATTTGAGGGTGCCTGTATGGCTCAGTCAATTGAGCATCTGACTCTTGAGTTCAGTTCAGGTCATGATCTCACAGTCATGAGATCGAAACCCCACCCCTACCCCTAACCCACTCTGAGCATGGAGGCTGCTTGCGATTCTCTTCCTGCCCCTTCCTCCCCCACTTGAATGTGTGCAGGCGTGCACACTCTCTGTCAAAAAATAGAAATTAAAAAAATTTAAAAAAAAATTTTTAATAAACTAGGCTTATTTGATGTTATTACATGGGAAGCATTTGTCAAGTAAGTGATGATAAATCTTATATTGTATGGGTAAATATTAATAGAAGTGTTCTAAAAACTATATAAAATTTCTAAAATCCTGATATGTCCTGGTATACTATTATCAATCATAATTCTAGTTATTATCTTAAAATGTTGTATGTCACAGAAGTAACCAATTTCCTTGTCAACTCCATTGTAATAAACTCTAATCAGGTCGTTAACCACTGACATTTTTAAGTCTTTTATCATTTACATAGTTATGTTTTTACTCAGATACTTTTACAAAAGTGTTCCTGAAAAATGCTTTATATTCAAGGAGATTCATGGAAAAGACTCTAGAAGACAGGTTTCTGATAACTTGAAGATCATAAAATTGGACTGAGTAAAAATTTCCAGAACTATCAGGAAAACTGGATTCAAGCAAAAGAATTAGTTATATGGGACTAAATAAATGAAGGAGAATAACTATAATTTTTATAACTTTCTGTTTGAATATTGTTGGCTCTTTAATCTTGTTTCCCAGATATAAGGAAACCTTTCCTCTGAAGCCAAATATAAACTTACAGCAATTAGGTAAATTATATCTTTATAAGCATGTTTGAGACGTTTATAAATTTCTCTGTACCTGATCCCTCCAGAATTTAGAAACTCTCAGTGAATATTCTTATTTTTATGGCAATATATTTATTTGCTTAATTTCAATAAGAATCTGTTCTCCTTATAACAAAAGACAATTGTAAACACTGGTTATATTACCAAAATTTTGATTTTGATTGGAATGTTGTATTTGAGAGAAAGATGCAGACTCAGATATGACCAGACAGCTTTAAGGAACCAAGGAGGACTATAGACACAATAAAGCCCCTTGGAAAAACTGGCCTGGTACCTTGCTTACAAGGTTCCTAGCAGCCTTCCCAGGTGAATAAAAAAAGGTCACTTCCTGGCAGGTACAGGAACCTCAACATGTTTTGGGGACATTGAAAAGCGAGGAATTATATTGTAGGCAAGGTCTAATGGCAAGTATTTGGCTTGGTTTCTTAGCCTTTGGAGGCTGTTAAAAGTCCAATCTGAAGTTCCCTTTATACACAGTTTCACCAAAGCAGATTTAAAAGAGTTTATATGGGGGGGCGGGGGAGGGGGCGCAGCGCCTGGGTGGCTCAGTTGGTTGGACAGCTGACTTCAGCTTAGGTCATGATCTTGTGGTCCATGAGCTCAAGCCCCTTGTCGGGCTCTGTGCTGACAGCTGAGAGCCTGGAGCCTGCTTCGGATTCTGTGTACCCCATCTCTATCTCTCCCCCACTCAGGCTCTGTGTCACTCTGTCTCTCAAAAATAAATGTTAATTTTTTTTTTTTTTTTTTTTTTTTTAAAGAAAAAAAAGAGTCTATATGGGGTACCTGGGTGGCTCAGTTGGTTAAGCATCCAACTTTTGATACTGGTTCAGGTCCTGATCTTGCAGTCATAAGTTCCAGCCCTGTGTCAGGTTCCACACTCTGATTCCCTCTCCCTCTGCCCCTCCCCGCTCTCTCAAACATTTAAAAAATTAGTAATAAAATATAAGAGCCTATATGATCAATTGCTATTCTTGCTGCATTTATGCAAATAACCAGGCCAATTTACTAAAACTAGACTTATTTTGCAAACAAATTACTTTTAATTTGGCTATCTTTGGTAGAAATGAGAGTGGTTATAGACAGAAAAAAATGTTTCAAGAGCACACCTTTGTGGATATTAGATTCTAATACTGTTCATTCTAAATTGACTAGATCTTGAATTCTTCTAGTTTCTCCAATGTCTGGCTACAACTCTCCAAACTAATGTTTTTAATTTTTCTCCAACCCTTCTGAGTTAGAATCATTGAGAACTAAAACTGCCCTTCCTAAAGTCTTCCAAACTGAACAACTTGATGTAAACCTCAGAGAATTCACCCTAATAATTCATGTTTAGACAATCTTTGTACATGTTGCTATACGGGCCACTGACAAAGTTTGCCTGAAGACACAATGACATAATTAGAGACATTCAAACTATAAAAGATGCTTCAACCCTGACATCTAGAAATCTTCTCAACTGATTATCCTCAAAACTTACAAATTGGCTGATAATTGTTCCAATCATTAACTATTGTTCTTCTTTTCTTCCTATAGAAATGTCTTATTAAGTACCTGATTGCAGGTATAACACAGGCCTACCTCTGGAAGTCTACCTGCATTACTACCTCCTGAAATGAGTTTAACTGAACTTACCTATTGTCAAGACTGTGACTGATCCACTGAGATGAAACTATCTACCAAGTCAATTTCAGGACTGTAGGGGAGCACAATCTGCTACACCAAAATGTGTCTCTCTAGCATGTGAATGATTCTAGGCTGATTATTTTTAAGAATCAGAAGGCTCATGGGCTCAGTCAGTTAAGCATCCAACTCTTGCTGTTGGCTCAGGTCATGATCTCACAGTTCTTGAGTTCAAGCCCCACGACGGGTTCTGTGCTACAGCGTGGATCCTGCGTGGGATTTCTCTCTCCCTCTGTCTCTGCCCCTCACCGGGGCTTGCTCTCTCTTTCTTTCAAAAAATACACAAACAAAAAAAAAGGAATCAGAAGGGTTACAAAGAAACTTTGACCTTCCCCCTAAATGCCTAAAAGAATTTAGATAGAGAACCTGCTCCAAGAAGAGAGCTATCACCACAGCTAACTATAGTATAACTTGAACTTGGGAGTGGCAGACAGAAAGGAACTTCGCAAAGTCTGTTAAAATTCCTCTCTATGCAAAAAAAAAAAAAAAAGAAAGAAAAGAAAAGAAAAGGGGGCGCCTGGGTGGCTCAGTCGGTTAAGCTCTGACTTCAGCTTAGGTCATGATCTCACGGTCCGTGAGTTCGAGCCCCGCGTCGGGCTCTGTGCTGACTGCTCAGAGCCTGGAGCCTGTTTCAGATTCTGTGTCTCCCTCTCTCTCTGACCCTCCCCTGTTCATGCTCTGTCTCTGTCTCAAAAATAAATAAACGTTAAAAAAAAAAAAAATTCCTCTCTATGCCCCACTGTTTCTGTATGATCCAGCAAACATTTGTTTACCAAACATTCACTCTTTTTCATCTTCCTAGGAAGATTCCTTTCATCTTTCCTTTGAAGTCTCAGCCCCATACCCAACTTCTCTTTAGTTCTGGATAGCATATAAGCCTCAACTGCCTGACTTCCTGTGGGTCTCATATTCTTATGGAGCCCCATACTTACGTAATTAAATATGATTTTCTCCTGTTAATCTGCCTTATACCAGCGAAAAAGACCTCAAAGGACAGAGGAAAAATTTCCATCCCCCAACTTTGTAAAAATATTTACATTGGCATATGTAAACAGTATCAAAATTTAACTAAAATTTTAATAAAATGTGGGCAGAGAGAAAAGAACTTAATCATCATCTTCTTATAGGCAATCAACAGATACTATCTACAAGAGAAAAAAAAAGACATAAGCATGCTATTTAGAAAATATTGAAATAAATTCCAGGATAAAAATGATTGCCTGAGGAAAAAAAAGAAATAGAATATAGAGTTCTGGTTATTAGAACCCTGTAGTGGTTTCTTTTTTTTTTAATGTTTTATACTATGTGATAAACATAAAGGTTAAAATAAAGTTTCCCTGTGTTACATATGGTGAAGAAAACATTTGTTTTTGAGAACTCTGAAAATCTGAAAAATGGTAGTATATCAGTCTACGGAAACTCCTTCACAAAAAATTTAAGCAGATTTATAAGCAGGTAGAATGTTTTATAGTTCTAATTACATTGAAAAGCAAAAAGATGACTTTTAAATTCTTGGTTTCAACAATTCTCTGAAAGACTAAGGACAAAGAAACATATCTGAAATAATATTAATTTCTTAATTTCATTTGTTCCTGTAGCTTCCTGTTGGTGTAAGGTCACAATTCAGTCTTCCTTTGTCAAAATGCTTTTCAGAGTTTCCAGCTGTAATTTCAAAAGCAGTACTAGGACAATACAGAATTGTAAAGCTACAGACAATGAATGATAAGAGAAATAAACTAATGGGAAGAAAAAAATCACAAGGGTTCCAATCTTTAAGGAGAGAGAAAGTCTCTCTTTTTCCTTAAGAAAAATAGACTTAAAACATTCAATCAAAAAGAATGGCTTTGACATTTTCACACTTAGCATATGATATTGTGATCTGTAATATTTTGTGGTCTTCTATCCACAGTTCTTGGCTAATAGATCCCAAAACTCTTGGAATTTCCTGCATATTAACAGCAAAGGGAGCATCTTTTGTTATAATATTCGGTCTTTTGTCCTTAGATCCTGAAATAGCTTCAGAGCATAAAGGTGAAATGAGTGTTGTATTACTCATAACAACCTCCTCACCCTGTTCAACCACACCTGATTTTTTTTTAAGTTTATTTTTGAGAGAGAGAGAGAGAGAGAGAGAGAGAGAACGAACTCGGGAGGGGCAGAGAGAGGGGGGAGAGAGAATCCCAAGCAGGCTCTGTGCTGTCAGCGTGGAGCCCAACATGGGACTCGAACCCATAGTGAGATGATGACCTGAGCCAAAATCAAGAGTCAGATGCGTAACCAATTGAGCCAGCCAGGCGCCCATCAACCATACTTGATTTTATGTTAAGGAGGTGTCTTGTGGAATGCCTCCACTTAACTTAGGATGGGAGCTGGTTGCCAGAGGAACCAACCATGTGCTCAGACTTGGAACTTTCAGCCCCACACTCCCTCATCTCCAAGGAGTAAGGAGGGCTTGGAGATTGTGATCTGATCAACCATATCTATATAATCAAGCTTCCACAAAAATCCCTAACCCATGGGGTTCTGAGAATTTCTAGGTTGGTGAACACATGGGAAGTCCTGAGAGAGTGACACACCCAGAAGGCACGGAAGCTCTGCCCCTCTTCACACATAACTGCCCTTTGCCATTCTGGAGTTATACCCTTTTATAATAAACCTCTAATACAGTAAGTAAAATATTTTCATGAGTTCTCTGAGCCACTCTAGCAAATTTATGGAACCCAAGGAGTAGGTGGTGGGATCATTTGATCTGTAGTCAGCTGGTCAAAACCTGGACTTGCCAGTGGCAGCTAAACAGGGAGGGGAAGCAGTCTTGTGGGTCTATGCCCTTAAACTGTGGGATATGAAGCTATCTTCTCAGATAGGGTCATTATTGCATTAAACTGTAGGACACCCAGCAGATACTGCAGAGAAGTGCTTGGTGTGGGGGGAAAAAACCCACACATCTGTTAATCAGAAGTGAAGTGTACTGTGTACTATAGTAAAGAAGAGACATACAGGAGTGTCTTTTCTTTATATAAAACATCAATTGCTTTTGCAAAGATTTTTTTTCTTTTTGCCAGTTTCAATGGCAGCTATTTTTTTTAAACCTAATTATTAGGTAAATCCCACTAAAAAAGGAAAAAATAACTATTTGGTTAAACCGCATATTTGGTAAACTTAGTCTATATGTGACAAAGTGTGACTCATCTAAATAAGAAAACTGTTTATTCAATTGATTTTATTTAGTAAAATACTAGAACTACAAATCCTTATAATGATGAAAACAAGAAGCAAAAGTCAAGCTTGTCTTGGATTTCTGTACCAATGCAAAAATCTCTGCACCCAAATGCAACAAAAGATAATGACATAGAAGTAGGAGCAAAAAAATTTTTTAAAAAAAGGATATACATCCCAAACCAGTATGTAGACCGAAGGAAGGTAATTTATACTATGGCCTAAATTCTCCTGAGCTATAATCAGATCATAAAACCTTTATTCCCATTCTCACAAAGCTAAACTTCTAACAACAGAAAATAGCCTGGATTCCATCTTTCTACCAAGAAACTCAAGCAAGATCACCTTATTTGCAAAGGCCCTCTGGAGGAACATTCCTAAGAAGAATATATTAACCTCACGAGTATTTATCTGTTTAAACTTAATTTGATTCTATGTTTGGTATAACTCATCACAAATCTTGTAAAGACAATTTGTGACACCCAAGGAATATGGAAAATGGAAAGAAATTTATCAAAGAAATATTTCCACTAATAAACAATCAGTTGCAATAACAAAATGGGTAGATTGTTTTCTTCAGCTGTTCTGCATTTTTGTAGCAGACAACAGTTCCAAGCAGTATAAAACGTAGACACTGTTCTTTAACCCAGAAGAATGTATAGTTGTGTCCTGCACAATCTACAATCATTTGAAAACAAGTTAAATGTTGTTGGAAAACCTCCAGTGAGCTAAAGCCAGAAAACAATGTTTAAGATATTCTACTTCTACACTAAAAGATGGTGGTTATTTGTGTATTTGCATAGCTGCTTAACATATGAGGCTTTTATTAATAAACCAAGTGTATGCTCCCTAAGATTGTATTATATTCTAATAAGCTTCTATTTCACTAAAATTGTAGAAAACATCTCCCAAAGAACATCCCACAGGCCATCCAATGGCCTTTCATTTTGTGTCTTTTATACTTTAAAAAAAAAAGTGCTACTAAGATGGAAATCTTCTCAACAAATGCAGGATTAGAAATTAAAAAACAAAATCTCAAGTTCTAATGATGCTAGACACTCTTAGATGCATTGAAGCAGAAGGGCTTCTGCCTCTCTGTGAGCAATGACACAGAACAGGGTATTATATCAACCAGGAAAGAAGAAAATCACCACCACAACAAAGAAACTTAAGTAGGTGCTCTGTAGCACTATAGTCACATCCACAATACTCAAATCAAGTACAGTGAAAAAGCTATAAGCTTATTGCTGGCTTATCTTTGCTAGCTGGATTTCACAAAACCATCCCCTCACCATAAAGAAAAAAGAAAAAGGGCAGATGGATGCTAAAGTTTTGTTTTGAAGGCAATACAATTTTGAGCTTAAAAAAGTGAAGCTACTCAATTACATCACAGAATAAATTATTCTTTAAAAAAAATTTTTTTTAATGTTTACTTATTTTTGAGAGAGAGACAGAGCACAGTGGGGAAGGGTCAGAGAAAGAGGGAGACACAGAACCCAAAGCAGGCTCCAGGCTCCGAGCTGTCAGCCCAGAGCCAGACACAGGGCTCAAACTCACGAACCGTGAGATCATGACCTGAGCTGAATTTGGACGCCTAACCGACTGAGCCACCCAGGCGCCCCCAGAATTACTTATTCTTAGTGAAACAGTACTTATAGATTTATTTTAGTAACTTACAGATTTTACAGGGACTGTGATACTATACACTTTAAAATAATGGTTCATCCTTAACTTGCTTTCATGTTTTCTCCCTGCCTCTCTCCTTTTATTTGGTATACTAAAGCAGAGTAAAACTCTGTTGATAAAGTTCATTGTTGGAATTCCTTACTTATAGATTTATTCTCCTATATAGTCAGGATATTACAAGAAAACTTAAAACTTTTTCCTATGTGGAGATAGCTTGTGAAGCAGAAACCATAAAAAATTTTTTTTAAGTTTATTTATTTCGAGAGAGAAAGAGAGAGACAGAAATGGAGAGAGCACGAGCGGGGTAGGGGCAGAGAGAGGGAGAAAGAGAATCTCAAGCAGGCTCCAGGCTCCAAGCTATCAGGACAGAGCTTGGCACTCATAAATCATGAGATCAAGACCTGAGCCAAAATCAAGAGTTGGAAGCTTAACTGAGTGAGCCACCCAAGCACCCCAGAAATCATCAAATTAAAAAAAAAAAATTTAATGTTTATTTATTTTTGAGAGAGAGATAGAGCGTGAGCAGGGGAGGGACAGAGAGAGAGGGAGACACAGAATCCAAAGCAGCTCCAGGCTCTGAGCTGTCAGCACAGAGCCCAACATGGGGCTCAAATCCACAAACTGTGAGATCAAGACCTGAGCCAAAGTCAGATGCTCAACCGACTGAGTCACCCAGGTGCCCCATCAAATTTCTAAAGACAGCAGAAGTTCTGAGCAGGTTTGGGTGAAGAAGTTGAACAATTTCCTGTTTAGTCCTGTTCCAGATTCACAGCCTAAGTTTCCTACAGTGTTTTAAATGTAAGTGCTCCACCTATGAATTCCTATCTATAGTCATAGAATTCAGGAGTATCAGAGGTTGTTTAGTCCAACTCTCAACTGGAGTCATGGATATGTCCTACAACATGCATGATGTGTGTGTGGTTCTCCAGCTTTTGCCTGATCTTCCCCAGGCAACCTACCACAAAACTGACAGTTCTGTTGTAAAATCTGTTCTTATATTATGGTTAGCATCACATTCCTAAGGTATATATAAATGTTTTTCATATACATGCACCTGAATGTATGCAAGACAATCCAATGGACTGTGGTAAGAAAACATTGTAACTTCCGTTGTACTTTTATCTCATCATTTTTTAAAAAAATTTTTGTTAGTATTTATTTATTTTTGACACAGAGAGAGACAGAGCATGAGTGGGGAGGGGCAAAGAGAGAGGGAGACCCAGAATTCAAAGCAGGCTCCAGGCCCTGAGCTGTCAGCACAGAGCCTGACGCGGGGCCTGAACTCACGGACTGCGAGATCATGACCTGAGCCAAAGTAGGACGCTCAACCAACTGAGCCACCCAGGCGCCCCTATCTCATCCTTTTAATTTAATTTTTATATTATATGATGTATGTAATTTATAGAAACAATTTTATTTGTACAATTTAAAACATAAAAATATTGGAGACATGCTAAAGGTGTGGGTGGGCAAAATAATTTGGAAGCCACTCACTACTCTTGACAGTTAATGGCCTTTCTTTTATTATTATTTTTTTAACATTAGGTCGTGGAATTACCATTTGCACCAACACGAATAGACCCAGTGGATATTATGCTAAGTGAAATAAGACTGACAGAAAGACAAATACCATATGATTTTAATTCTATGTAGAATCTAAAAAACAAAACAAACAAAACAGCAATTGGTTCACAGATACAGAAAACAAACTGTAGGCTACCAGAGGGGAAGAGGGGTTGAGGGTAGGCAAACCAGATGAAGGGGATTAAGAGGTACAATCCCCTCTATAGGGCTATAGGGAATATAGCCAATAATATTATAGTAACTCTGCATGATGACAGATGGTAACTAGACTTATTATAGGGATCATTTCATTATGTATGAAAATATCAAACCTCTATGATGTGCATCTAAAACTAATAGGATATCATATGTCAATTATACTTCAATAAAAACAAAAGAATTAGTCCCATAACCTGGCTGGTAATTAAAAATAAGACGGTGGAATTATATTAGGAATAACCAAGAAAACCGTGTTTAAAATACACTGCAGGCAGTAAGAAGCATTGGTGTAACGCAGAACAACTGGCATGTTATTTCAACTAACATACTTTCAGCAATACCAGAAGGTATCAGCAGAGGGCCTTTAGAAATCATAAATAAAGCTTTCTAGTGACATCTTTCTCAAGTAAGCCAGGAAATTAATTAATTCCCTGCTGATACTTGCTAAAAAGATTTATGTTCAAATTAAATTGACAACATCTGATTAAGACTCTGGCTCAGAAATCAAATATGAGAATTTCTCTCCAACTAAAAAAATTCACATCCAAACCAGGAAAGCAATATTCAAATGTCAAATATTGCTTTCAAGATTGCAACTCCGCACTGTAGAATGAAATTTTTCTAACAGCCTCAATGAAAGTGCTAATACTACTTTTAAAAAATATAGGGGCACCTGGGTGGCTCAGTCGGTTAAGTGCCTACTTCAGGTCATGATCTTGCAGTCTGTGGGATCAAGCCCTGTGGCAAGCTCTGGAGCCTTCTGTGTTTCCCTCTCTCTCTGTCCCTGCCCTGCTCGCCTTGTCCCTCTCTCTCAAAAATAAATACAAAAAAAAATTTTTTTTAGGGGCACCTCGGTGGCTCAGTCAGTTGAGCATCCGTCCAACTTCGGCTCAGGTCATGATTTCACAGTGGGTTTGAGCTCTGCGTCAGGCTCCGTGCTGACAGCTCAGAGCCTGGAGCCTGCTTCAGATTCTGTGTCTCCCTCTCTCTGTCTGCCCCTCCCCTGTTTGCACTCTCTCTCTCTCTAAAATAAACATTAAAAAAATTTTTAATTTTTTTAATCTATGTGAAGTATAGAAACATCATAACACAAATATGCTAGAGAAACAACATTTTCTATCTTACCATCCTAAAAAGAAATAAATGGCTAACAACAACTACAATAACTTTTTCTTCTTAGGCCCCTACAGACCCAGACCATTCCTCTGTCATCACACCTGATTTCCTGGGAGATAATTTATTGCAATCCCAGAGACTTCTTTTACCTTAGTAAGCTGAATTTCAAGCTAGGAATTCTTTTTTTTTTTTTTTTAAGACAAAACCTCTTTGGATTTCAAGTATCACCAGACATTAAAGAAAACACTTTACGAAAAAGAACTGGGCACTGATTAAAAAACAAATGTACCTGAAGATCTAAGTATAATAAATGACTGGATTTTTAAAAATGTCACAAAAATACAGAGCCATACATTAAATAATACTACAAATATAAAATAAGAAAAATTAGGTGCTGAAGGTAGGAAATATTAAGTGACATTCTCCACCCTTACTACTGTATTAAAAGAAGATATAATTTGAAAGCATTTTACTCTTAAAAGCAAATATTTTAGAAACGGTTAAGTTTTTCAAAAAAGTGTTCTTTTCTAACATTCTCAAAATTACTAAACATCTGTATTTTTAAAGCACTATCTATAAAAATTTCAATTGTGCTGAATTAAATTCTATGAATTTCACCAAATGAAAATTCAAGTTATGAAAAAAAGTCACATTGTAAAAAGGAAAAACAATTTCAAAATGGAGCTGTGTACATTGAAAGAAGAGAACAGCACCTTAGAATTAGGGAAGTGATAGCTCAGCTCTAGTCCCTGCTAAATACCTATCTGGATATTGTGTTCTGCACACCACCATTTAAGAAGAATACAGAAGAACTGGAATAATCAAGAGCTGATAGACCAATATGACTAAATATTCCAAATTATGATGTGCAAGAACAGCCCCATGCTTGCTTCAGCAGCATATATACAAAAGTGGAACAATACAAGTGATTAGCATGGCCCATGCACAAGGATGACATTGAAATTTGTGAAGCATTCCCTATTTGTCATGGACCTCTGAGGTCCTTAGTGAATTGCTGAAACCACAAATTTAGATCTGTGACTGTCAAGAATTTACTTGATGTGTAGTTTTCCAATGGAGCCCAGGAAGACTCCAAATTCATCTAGCATCCCAAGAATCCCCATAATCTCATACCTAGGAAGTACTTTTAAGCCATTCTTTTAGGCCAACCTTCTTCTTGAACTTATCTACTCTAGGCTTATATGTGATTATTCTTGGCAAGACCCACAACAACAGAGTAGTGGTCAAAGCATGACTTTTGGAGCTACGCATGGTTCTGACATCCAGTAAATTTCTAACCAATTGTGTGAACTTGGTAAGTCACTTCAACCTCAATCTTCTGTTTTCCTCACTTATAAAACAGAGACAGTAATATTTCACAGTACAGTGTTTATAGTAAAGATTCATTATTGCATTCTAGCATTTAGAATGCCTGGATCAATAAATATTTGTTGAATTAAGAAATAGAGAGCCTGCATGGCTCATTAGGTTAAGAGTCCGACTCTTGATTTCGGCTCAGGTCATGATCTCTGGGTTCATGAGTTCGAGTCCCATGTTGGGCTCTGCACTGACAGCATGGAGCCTGCTCAGGATTCTTGCCACCCCCCCGCCCCCTGCAAAATAAATAAATAAGCATTTAAAAAGGAAAGAAAGAAAAAAAATATCCCAAAGACTAGAGATTATTAGCCTAGAGAAGGGATTATTCAGAAACACACATTATGAAAGAAATTCATGCCTGCAGAGGCATTACATACTGTGACTGGCCCTAACTGAAGCAATGCAATTTAATACAGATTCCAGTTTAATATGTTAGATTTGTCTAACAGAGGCATGCCTGGTAGAATGGGCTTCTTTGGGAGATTTTGAGAAGCCAGATAACCACTTGGGAAGAATGTTACAGAGACGAATAAAATGACTATAGAAGTCCCTTCCAACCTAAGATACTGTGTTAATGAAAGGTTCAAAAAGACAAGTGGAACTTTCTTTCGTACAATGCTCCAGAATTCTTGTCTTACCACTCAGATAGTTGTAGCAACTTGGCAGGAGAAGCAACACCAAAAACACAGAATTAAAAAGAATCATTGCTACTGTCACATTATCTGCCAGTTAGATTACCTGAAGCAAAGATAAATAAATAACCTTGCATTTCCTACTTTCAGGTACTGTTCAGAGGTTAGACTCTGGAGGTGGTGACTTCTGGAATTACAACAATTTCACTGTGGCCTTTTGACAGTGGATATGGAAAGTAATGGAAAACTTCTATTCTTCTATCTAAATTTCTACTTTATTCATTTCTACTATAAGAATTAATTATCAAGCTTCAAATATTACTTTAGATTTCTAAGACCAATTGATTTTTTGTTTTTTTGTTTTTTTTTTTCCCTTAGGTGTTTTAGGAAAATTAGTCTCCTTAGATGGATCTTCCAAAGACTTGGAAGGTTAACCAACTTTTTGGCAGTCTAGGTCCTTCTAAGATCTTCTATACCCTCTGCCTTTATATTACACTGCTCACATTAAGTACATGATAAAAACGTACACTATTGAGCCATATGTGCTATAATCAAATGAGCAAAAAAATTAGACTTAGCCATGTACTAGCTCTCTGGTCTTAGGCAAGTTTGAAATTTTGCCTAGCCCTAATTACTTTATTTGTGAAAAAAAAAAAAAAAACAAAACAAAACCAGGATATCAGACCTACTTCAAAAAGCTGACATGCAATATAAATTACATTATATACATGAAAAAGGTCTTGTATAGATACTCAATAAGCTGAGTACAATCCTAAATAATACTATTGAAACAAATTCATTTCCACAAAACATTCCTGCAAATATCACGGACAACTATGTGGAAAAGATTCTCAATCACTGAATGAGTCACTGAAATTCAGTATTCTCAGGGCAGGTTTCTTGGTATTTTAAAGCAATAAGAAAGATGATGGAGGGATGGTTCTTACCTTCATCCCTCTTTCTTAGCTATAATTCTCCAACATTATTTTGTGGTTAACGTGAGACTACAATCATGAGTTCTCTTTTCTACCCTACCCTCAACCTCACAATGCAGAAATAGCTCCATAGAGACTGTATGGTTAACTGGTTATCTCAGTAAATAGAAAAGGCCTTATTTTAGGGCCCTGTAAATAATTAATTACTCTACTTTCTTGTTTTTTTTAGATATATGAGAATCCAGAATGTCACTGCTCATATTTTAACGATGAACAGTATTAAGATAACTCTAAGGAATCATTATAATTTTATTTCTGTTGCTACTCATCTGAAAAAGAAGACAAGAATTATTTAAAAGTAATAACATAAGAAAACCAACAGGTAGGGGGTGCTTGGGTGGTTCAGTTGGTTAAGCATCAGACTCTTAATTTCAGCTCAGGTAAACATCTCCCAGGTTCCTGATATCGAGGCTGTGTGTGTCAGGCTCCGCAATGACAGAACGGAGCCTGCTTGGGAGTCTATCTTCTCTCTCTCTCTGCCCCTCCCCCTGTTCACACTCTCTCTCTCAAAATAAATAAATAAGCATTAAAAAAAAAAAAAAAAAGAAACCAAAAATGTAGTAATGAAATCAGTTTTTGTCACTGCTCTTAGATTTCTGCCCTCATTCAAACAAGCTGATCTAGTCACCAATATCTTGAAAAAGAAAAAACTTTCTTCACCTTTTCCTTTCTCCTGCTTGACAGAACTGTTATTCTTCAATTTTCTGACATGATCAACAGGATAAAAAGGCAAAAACCCTAAACACAGAATCAGAAGGAATCCAGGGATCTGGAGCTGGTATCACTCATTAGCTGTATAACCTCAAGCAAGTTTTAAGATCTTCAGACCTGTAAAAATGAACTGTAAAATGAGGAGTTTGATTAGGACTGTCCCTAAAGCTTAGCAGTCTATGAGTCTTGCTAATCACTTAGCAACAGAGAGGGATCTATTGGCTGGAAATTAATGTGTCACAAGTGGCTCATTTTGTAACCCAAAGTTTCTGAATTCTTAACTTCCTCAGTATTACAATTGTGCAATCTGAGTCAGGGCTCCTTACCCCAGTAAGATGTTACTATGATAAAATAAAATTTGTCAGATCTTAATAAATATTTTACTTGAAGAACGCCTGACTGGCTCAGCTGGTTGAGTGTCCAACTCCTGATTTCAACTCCGGTCATGGTCCCAGGATTGTGGGATTGAGCCCTGTGTCAGGCTCTGTGCTGAGCTTGGAGCCTGCTTGGGATTCCCCCTCTCTCTCCCTCGGCTCCTCTCCCCCACTCATGCACATGTACTCTCTCCCTCCCCTCCACCCTCTCTCAAATTAATTAAATATTTGACTTGATCTTTGGCAGCAGGTATGAATATTTTTATAATATCTAAACCAATAAATCCTTGCTAATTCTTTTTGCAAAGAGACTTGTCATAAGATTAATTTTTAAAATCAAACATCTTTTATGTATCTAAAATGATTCTACTTAGGAAAAGGGTATTTTCAAAGTCCATCTATATATAAAATGAGAGACACAAATCAATGCAAATATAAAGTATGAAAACTCCAAAGTGAAATATAGTCTGCTCCCGGTGACTCACAAGATCACAGGTCAGAACAATGTAACATCAAAATAAGTCAATTGCTATGACTTCTGAAAAAAAACTCCAATCTGTTCTAGTGATTACCTTATATAATTCATGATCCTGGTCTGTCCTTCTATCTACTTACCTACCTATGAGTCTTTGAGAGCTAATAGTCACAACGGAAGACAATTCAACAATTCAAACAAAAAGAGTAGTGGATTTTAGATGCCAAATTTCTGTTCCCTCACAACTAACATTCAAGGCTATATTGCCTCGTGAATAAAAAGGAAAAGCAGAAGTGAGGTCACATATTATATTCCTTTAAAGGTCTAATTATTTTGTAATGTAAAGGCAAAAGAGGTTAGATTTAACTTAAAGAGTGAACACAACTTTGTATTATGTTGAGCCTTCATCACAAAAGCTGCTGTTCCAAACATAGGAATGTAACTCAGATTAAAACAAGTGAACAAAAAAACTTTTAGAAGGGACCCTATGATGATAACTTTGCAAAATCAAATTTACTAAGTTCAAGAACACCTTACCTGTACCTTCATTCTTATGACAACCATATTAAATGTCAACCTAAGATCACTATGGATAATCAAAACATCTTTTGGGCCACTACATAAAATACTATAATAAAGGAAACATACACATTTTGAACCTCTAAATGAGGGTTAATAAATCTAAAAGTTCTTTATTTTGGCAACTAAGTTATGCTCTGTAAAGTATCTTTAACAGAAAACAACTCAAAAGCCAAATACATCTCCATCTCTGATTTAACCCCACTTTTCCAAGCTCATAGTATTCCCTTGACAGGAAATAAAATATTCCCTTTGCCTGATACTAAATACATAGAAAACAGCAATATCAATTGGTGTTCAGCAAAAACTAATTTTCCAGAATCACTGAATTCTACCCCTGAAACCAATGCTAAACTATATGTTAACTAATAACTTGAATTTAAATAAAATCTTGGACAAAAAAAGATTAAAAAAGAAAAATATTATAATTTTTCAGCTGCTTTGTGGGAAAATGGGCACTGTCTTACAACTTCTCCCAAACAAATCTTCAGGTTTTAAATTTTGTTTGCCATTAATTTTTTTCTAGCCGTCATTAAATCCTAACTACTCTTCTATTATCTATTCCATTTCCACAATTATCATTTCAGTTCAATATTTACAAAGAGCACCTACTACTATATCACAGTCACTGTACTCAATCTAGCTCATATCATAATGATCTCCTGCTACTTCTCAAGTCATGCTGTATTTATTAACATCCTGTCAGTAGGGCAGTTATCCCCTCATCTCCACCTACTGATCCTGGCCTAGGGGCACCACCTGGTGGTCAGTAACAGGAACTACTCCTCCCACCACCTCATTCCTTCCCCTCTGGGAGAATAATATTCCTTTCAGGTTTTACTCAACTAATTCAATCTTAGAAATCTCCCTTTCATATGAACACAGCTGGATGCTATCTTGCTGTGATTTACCAAGGAGGCAGAATCCCTTACTTATATACCCTGCTCTAAATCCACAAGCTCTAAATCTATATTAATATTTTAATAATTTTAAGGATGAGATTGGGAATGAGAAAGAATGGGTGAGCTAATTCAAAGATGAACTCCAGACAGCAGCAGGCACTGAGCTCTCTGTGCCTCTTCCAGAGATGGCCTTGGTTGGGAAGTCCTTTGGGCAGTCTCTGTCCCCATTCCACCTGTGGAAATATGGGCCAAGAGGGACAGCATTCTAAAGCTCTTTCTGCTCCTGAGGTGCCAGCCTGGAGACAAAGAAAGCAGCTGGGGCAGTGCTACATGGGGCCTCCAGTACAGATGAAAGGTGACAGGCAATGCCTTTCCCTTGTCCTTTGCCCACAGCGATCCAATTCTGTTGCATGGAAAATCCATACGTAGACCTGGAAACCATGATTCTATCAAGTTGGCTTAGCCTTTTCAGTGTGAAATCCTCCCAATACTTGGGCTCTTAGCCACCAAACAGAGGGAATTACCAGGAAGAGTAACCCTACTTCCCCCTTCTACGCTGCCTGCTTGCCCAACCCTTTCCTCTTTTCTCTATTTCCCAGATCGAGCCAGGCATTACAAAAAAATTCTCCTCTCTGCCCATACAATACTGTAAATAACCCACAAAACTTTCCTAACAGCAGCCTAATAAAGGTATACTTTTTAAAATTTTTTTTAACGTTTATTTTTGACAGAGAGAGAGAGAGAGAGCGAGCGAGCGCGCTAGGGAGGGGCAGAGAGAGAGAGGGAGACACCGAATCTGGAGCAGGCTCCAGGCTCTGAGCTGTTAGCCCAGAGCCTGACGCGGGGCTCAAACTCACGAACCATGAGATCATGACCTGGGCCGAAGTCGGACACTTAACTGAGCCACCCAGGCGCCCTAGGTATACGCTTTTTCTAAATTCACCCATAAACAGGAAAATGATACAGTGAGCTCTGAAGTGATGTTAACCTTAACAGAGAACTGGGATGCTAGCTTCAGACTTTCCCTTCATAAGCTTCCTAAGTTTGCATCTACCTTTTCATTCCTCTTTAATTAAGCTTACTCTTTTCTCAGAATTATATATATAATTTATTATATATTTATTAATAATTTACATCATTTATTGTTACTGTTTTATAAAATAAAGTGTATTTAAATAGCACTGATTAGTATTTTTTCACTATTTAGTTACCACTGTAATTGTGAAATAGGGTATAAAATTTTGCCTAGATTTTGTAGGAATGGAATTTTGGGGCCAGTCTGGGTATCTACAAACCATTTCTAACAATGAAACTCAAAATGACTTTTCCCATAGAAATAAATCATTAAATGTTGTTGGTAAATGCTTACGCTACATGACAGTAGCTCAGCTCCACTGAGTTCTGATACCTTAGCTATTTTTTTTTTCCTCTTTTATTCGATCTTGAACATAACTATTAAAAAATATACATTTTCGGGGTGGCGGGGTGGCTGGGTGGCTCAGTCGGTTAAGCATCCGACTTCAGCTCAGGTCATGATCTCATGGTTCGTGGGTTCGAGCCCCGTGTTGGATTCTGTGCTGACAGCTCGGAGCCTGGAGCCTACTTCGGATTCTGTGTCTCCCTCTCTCTCTGCCCCTCCCCTGCTCACGCTGTCTCTGTCTCTCAAAAATAATAAATGTAAAAAAAAAAAAAAAATTTTTTTTTTTAAATATACATTTTCAACATGCAAACCTCCTTTCAAAAATCTATAGTGAGGGCTTCCTGCTTCTAATCACATCATTAGAATTATTTAGTTTCACATTTATAATGCTAAATCAAAGCTCTCTCCCCCAAACTGACATTTTAAAAATCAGCTACACATAATCATGCACTCTTCCAATCTTATCTCTCATTACTTCCTCTAAATGTTTTACCAGTCCTCATACTGGTTAGGCCCTAGGGTTCTATGTGGGAAATTAAGATAACTAATACATGGTCCTAGCTCTCTAGAGACTCACAATTGGGGTTTGGTTTTATTCTTTTCCCCTTCTTCTTTAAAGCACATCTGAGCTATTTTGAAACTTGAAATCTGCGTGTATCGTGTTGTCTTAGGATGAAGATTTACCCTTACTGTGCCTCATACTCCTAAGACATCCTCCAAGGAGCACACGCTCTATAAAGCCCCTGTCAATAACAGGACCCCATACTTAGCTCTCCCTTCTCTGAACTTCTACCACCCTTAACTCAGTAACAACTGATTATATTTTGTTCTCTTATTAACGATTTTAGCCACAAAGATGAGTTGTAAGTATGCTGTAGATATTGATCACCCTCAGACCTCCAGGTGGGCAAGCAGAGCCTAGAGTGACTAGATCAACTACCCTGGCTATGAACATGTCATCACTTTACCCCGGTGTGCTGGACAGATGTTTAAATTTTCTATGTGTGTCATGAAAAAGACTGGGAAGCCCAAGTTTAACTTGTGGCATTTTCAAATTAGAAGTAACAATAAATATTACTCAGTACAATGACCTCATGTGAAAAATGAAGAAAATGAAACCTATGGAATTTAATTTGTTTAAGGTCACACTGATATTTAATAAGAGCAATAAGACCTTCTTAGAATCTAAAACCACAGGCCTCTGACTTCTGGACTTGATTACACCACATCACCCTGCTTCTTTATTGCCACTTATGTAAATCTTGCCACCCCAAGACTGTAAGGTCTTTGAGAATAAGGCTATAACACAATTTATAGCTCGTTTCTCTCAAAGTGCTAATCTCCAACTCAGGGGTACTTAAGAGATAGCTGTACTGGTGAAATAAAGTCTTTATTACAAAGAAATGACCCACTTAATGAAAAATAACTTCAATTTTCATATTCAGAAATTTGTCTGAGTCATGTACGTACATAAGTTGAATTTGAGAAAGTGGACAAATACACTTGGGGAGAAAAGGTTACCTGAAACTATACCTTAGACTAGGCAATTGACACAACTATTCTAAAAGCCACATACAAGCATCTAAGTTTATTAAAAACAAGATTATGCTAAGCCCCACATTACCCAACTGAGAATCTAATTACAGTTTTACCTCTCCCAGAAAGGGACTCATAAACCAACCAATCAGGAATTACCTGATCAGTATTAGTCAGGTAATCTGCCTGATGACCCCCTGCCACCCCCTAAGGAAAAGTAATGTAATCAATTTGCTTTTTTGCCTAGTATAACTTCCTTGTTTCTGTTCCTTTCTGTCTATAAATATAAAATCTTTCACTTTGTACAGCTCTTTAGAGCTCCTTTCTATTTGTCACACACTAGATGTTGCCCAAGTCATTGAATTGTTGAATAAAGGCAGCAAGAACTTTAAATTTTACTCAGTTGAATTTTTTAACAATGCAAAAAGTATTAACATTTAAATCATACAACATAAATTTAATCCACGTAAATCAAATTCTAGGAATTGTTCCAAGTATTGTTCCTCACCCATCTGGCACACACAGACAAGAGGTTATGACTTATGGCTTTGATGTGCATGATCATCTCCCATTAAAATGCCAAGAAAGAAAACAATTTCAGTACAATTTCTTTAACTATAGGCTTTTGGGACCTTTTCTTTTGGTCTTCCCTCTGCCAGGCCTATTCTTTCCCCAGATATCTCTTGGCTTCCTCCTATCCTTCAGGTCTGTGCCCATGTATCAATGAGGTCTTCCTTGACCACTCTGCTTAAAATTTCCTGCCCTAGAATTCACTTCCTTTCACAACTGTCATACTGTGTACAGATTTCTCACACTATCCAAAATACAGCATTCATATGAAAATTTCTGTAAGTTGAAATGGCATAAAGCAAAGAAGCAATTACCATTAATTTATACAAAAAAAATTTTGATCATTCGCAGAAAAAAAAATAACCTTAGGCTTTTCTGATACCCTAGGACACATCTTGCTAACAGATGCACAAAATAAACTGAGATAAAGCACAGTTGCTCACAGATCCAGTTCAAGGCTATGACAGCTTGATGCTGAGATGCTAAATGTAGTTCCCAAGAAAGGAGCTTGGCAGTGCTACTTTTGCTGCTAGAGTTGTGCCCTCTGTAACTGCTCACTCCAAAACAAATGCTGAGTGCCACTGTCACTTTTGCCTTTTTTCATAAAAGCAAAAATCCTCTTCAAATTTTTTTCAGTTAGTCAAAATAAACACTAACACAAAAGCAAAAGCTTAATGTTAACTTTTGAGAAGTGGGAGATAACTATTTTATTTGCACATTTTATTTACCTCCTCTTACTATATAGTAAACTTGACAAGGGAAAATATTCTTTACTTGTTTTATTCACTCATATATTCTCAGCACCTAAATCTGGAGTGGGCAAAGTATGGGCCATGGCCTGATACTGTCCACTACAGCCAAACCCAGGTATGCCAATTGGTTTACATATTGTGGGAGGCTGCTTTCATGCTACAATGCATTGTTGAGTAGTGACAAAGACCAGATGGTCAAAAATATTTACTACCACTATTTACAGAAAAAGTATGTAGAGCACTGGCCAAAAACAACATTAGGTCAAACACTCAATAAACATTTACTGAACACAAATGTATGAAAAACAAACAATGGCAAAAAATATTTCTGATCCCTCAGTATTTTAATAAGATATAAAAAGAAGAGAAAATAAACTGAGACATCATCATGGAAGCTCTCAGTGCCCTCGCCAGCTCTGCACTTTCATCTGTACAATTTTTCATATTCTATATCATAGATTCAAAGAACAAAGTTGGCAAGAGCACTAAAAATCAGATAGTTGAGTAACTTGCCTAAAATAACTCAGCTAGTAAATGGCAAATCCAGGACAGAAGCCTTTTTCTTTTTAAACTGTTCTCCACTATAATCAAGCAAACTTTAAAGTGACAATTATTTTCCACTCTTCTATTTGAGGATGAGATATAAAATCTGACAATTAATATTACAAGTAAGCTGAGTGTTTAAAAGTTTGACTCACCACAAAACAATGATTATAGTAGATAAAAACTTGAGGGAACCCAACTAAATGAGCCTATTCTGAATCTGAAGGCCTCCTTTCTCCCCCCTAATTCTACTATTTCCCCCCTTGATGTTATCACTCTATTTTTAAACATTAACAGTATCCTAATACCATGGCACATTTATATACTACATTGAAATTTCAAAGCATTTACTTAATGATAATCTCAATTTATACCATAAACTGTACACTTGACTTCTGGACCACTATGAATCTTACCATTGCTTTGAAACACAGCCTATCTCTAGCCTATAGTGAAAACACACATTCAATAGCCATCTTCTTAAGTCTCTTTCTTTCACTGGGTCTTCTATTGCAATAACCTAATAGTTTTTCGAAGATATTTTATGCTGTTGTATAACATTTACCTCATGGCTCATTATTCCTTTCTTCATAGAGAAGCCCTTTCTTAATAATCAACTCCGTTTGCCTTCTAGGGAAACTCTACTTGGGACCTTCAAAGTGACCACTGTTATTTTCTTGCTTTGAGTTCTCTCACTGCTCTATTTAAGACTGCTAAGACCCTGGTTTCAGCCATCATCATTTCTTGCCTAGATTCTACAGCAGACTCCTAACTTGCACCCTAGATTCCCTGTAGTCTATTCACATGGCAGCCAAAGTGATTCTTTAAAAAATAAGATTATAACTCTTATGCTTGAAATACCCATTGGCTCCCCATCTTGTTCAATCTTTACAATGTCTATGAAGCTCTACCTGATCTGACCATCTGTGACCTCTCTGACCTCATCTCTTACTACTGTCCTGTGCTCACTCACTGGCCTCTTTGCTATTCCTTTAACATTCAGGCAGACTCCCACCCTGAGGTTACTTCATCTGCCTTGAATATTTATCACCCCCCAGGTAGCCCACCACATGAGTAACTCCTTCTTCTCAAATCTTCACTCAAATGTCACCTCCTCAATGAGGCTTACTCTTATCATCCCACTTTACACCTCCCCTCCATACAGTCTTGATCTCTGTTATCTCATTTTAATTTTTTTGCACAATACTTCCTCATCTCACAACATAACATGTAATTCATTTGTTGTATTTATTGTATTCAATCTCTTTCAATCAAAGTAAACTCCAAAATGGTAGAAATCTCTGACTGTTTTGTTTTCTGATGTATCCAAACTACCTAGGACACTGTCTGGTACATAGTAGGTATTTAATAAATACCGATGAATGACTGAATAAAAGCTTACTCTGTTTCAAAGATTTAGCCATGTGCATTTTTTTTTTTTTAACGTTTATTTATTTTTGAGACAAAGAGAAACAGAGCATGAATGGGGGAGGGTCAGAGAGAAAGAGGGAGACACAGAATCCGAAACAGGATCCAGGCTCTGAGCGGTCAGCACAGAGCCCGACACAGGGCTCGAACTCACGACCGTGAGATCATGACCCGAGCTGAAGTCGGACGCTCAACTGACTGAGCCACCCAAGCGCCCCAACCATGTGCATTTTCAAACTCACTAATTAGACTTCCTTTCTTGCTCTCCATGTCTATTTACTACTCACTAATTCACTGAACACATAAACCAAGGACAGAAGTATTGGGCACAGGGAATTCAAATGTGAATAAGATACCTTGTCCTCAGGGCACCTGGGTGGCTCAGTCAGTTAAGCGTCTGACTTCTGCTCTGGTCATGATCTCATAGTTCATGGGTTTGAGCCTGTTTGGGATTCTCTCCCTCTATCTCTCTCTGCCCCTCCCCCACTTGTGCCCCCCCCCCAACACACACACACACTCTCTCTCTCTCTCTCTCTCTCTCTCTCAAAATAAAATAAATAAACTTAAGGAAAAAAAAAAAAAAAAGATACCCTGCCCTCAGGTAACTCTTGTCTTCACTTCTACCATCAATTCCTTGATCTAAACTACTGTCCTCTCTCACTTGGACTGCTATGATAGCCCTCTGGCTCACCTACCTGTATTCAGTCTGAACCTACTCCAATCCATTCTGTAAGCACAGTCATATTCTCTAATCACAAAGTTGATATAGTGCTCCCCACACACACACCTTGTTTAAATGCTTTGATGCTACTCATCCCTCTTAAGTGGGAGAAAAACACCTTAATATTATCTGCAAACATTTGTATGAACTGCACCTATCTATCTCTCCAGCCTTATCCAGTATGCACTTGCATATGCACATACACAAGTATATATACCTGCCATTCTATCATTCATACTCAGCAAACCTCCCCGCCTTCTTAGGGCCTCTGTACCTGCAGTTCAGCTATCTCAAATAAACCTCAGCTTATCCTTACGAGCTCTGTTACCTCCTCAGGAAAGCCATACCCTGACTTCCTTGACTAGGTCAAATTTCTCTATGATAGACTCTAGTAGCACATGTCACAGTTGAAAACTTAATTTGAATGACTGTTTAATATGCGTCCCCATCTGATTATAAATTCCATGAGAGTAAGAATCACATCTGCTTTTGCTCATCATAATATCTGCAGTGCCTAGCACATATTAGATAATATATATATTTGTTGAATAAATGATTAAAACATAAACTAAAATACGGAAATATGAAAACTTTAGAGGAAGAATAAAAAGGGTGGGAAACAAGTGCTAGGTTCTGTATGTGACAGGGAATGGCATGAGGTAAAGAAGTCCACATGGGCTAGAAGGCCTTGCATGCCATTTTAAGGAAATTTCTTTACTCCTCATGTAATGGTGGAGCCAGTGAAGGACTTTTAAGCAGTGGAAATGGCACCATTTGCTTTGTTTTAGATAGCCCTCACAAGCTACATGCAGCATGAAAAAAGGATTTGAAAGAGCAATGAGACAGTTGAAGGCCCAAACCAGGGCACTGACTTAGGAATGGACAATAGGGACAAACTTGGGGATCATGTGATTGAGGAGTAAAAGAGATCAGAATAACGCTATGGTTGACAACGTGGGTGACTGGTGGCTCCAGAAAGTCAGACCTAGTGATTCTTAAACTCATGGGACTTATTGCACTAGAATCATCTGAGGCCTTGATTAAAAACAGGGTTTTGGGGGCACCTGGGTGGCTCAGTCAGTTCAACATCCGACTTTTGGTTTCGGCTTAGGTCATGGTCTCAAGGTTTATGAGTTCAAGCCCCACATCAGGCTCTGTACTAACGTGTGGAGCCTGCTTGGGATTCTCTCTCCCCTCCACCTCTCTACCCTCCCCTGCTTTCTCTCTCTCTGAAAATACATAAAAACATTAAAAAAACAAACAAAAACAAAAACATGGTTTTCTAAGCTCCATACCAGACCTTCTAAATCAGAAATTCTGAGAATAGGGCATAAAAATTATATTTTCAACTAGTGTCCTAAATGATTTCTTCTGCATTCATATAAGTTTGGAAACAACAGAGACAGGAAACATACTAGAAGATAAAAAGGTTTATGAGAGATTACGATGAATTTAATTTTGGAAATGATGAGTTTGAATTACCTATGCAGATAACCAACAGACAGTGAGATAACTAATTCCGAAGATCACAGGACTGGCCCAGTTGGAGACCAATATTTGGTAGAAACTGAAAGTATGACAGCATTTAAGTTCACAGAAGAGTGAAAAGAGTGGTATGGCTATGGTTAAAACTCCAAAGGACACAACATTTAAGATGCAGACAAAAGGATTTGCTCATTATTCAAAAAATACCTTAAAATGCTATTTCTGCAGGAGACATTTGTATGCAAAATGCTGTCCTACTAGGTGTTGGGAGGGATATCAAAGCTAAGATGTGGCACCTCTTGCAAGCCCTGTGGACAGTTCTAGGCCTTCTCTCAATACATCAGCCAAAATGTCAGAGGTCTTATTCAAGTCCATAAGATTCCTTGTAAGAGTGTATGTTTACTAGAAAACACTAATTTGTTTCATTCCCAAAAGTCTTTAGCTTAGAGGAGATCCTCAGTCTTCATTACCCACATCAACAACCTAAAGTCCTTCTTCCTTCAAAGCTTTCCCAGATCCTCTGGACAGAATTAATTACTCCTTCCCTAAATACACATTTTTATATTGCTTGTGGCACTTATCACATTGTATCCTGTATTACATGTGGAGGTGGCAGAGTATTACAGAAAGGGGACCAGCCTACAGAAATCAAAAGCTTCACTCCTTATTTACAAGTTGTGTGACCCTGAAATCATTTATGTTTCCTACTTTGTGAATTAATGACAATAAGGACCTTCATTACCATTTCATAGAATTACTAAGAAGATCAAGTGAGATACTTCATGTCAAAGTGCTTTATTAAAATTCCTAAGTTACTTTTTTCTTCTATGGGTACATATTCTCTTTCCTGCTAGTTCTAAAAATCTTAAGAGCTGGGATCAAGTGTTATGTACCTATATATCCACTACAGCATTTTTCAGAACATCTTACATGTAACAGACACTCAGAAGTTTGGTCAAATATGTTAATCAGATGATATGAAAGAAAAAAAGAGAGACAAGTTATACCCTACCTCATTCCAAAAAAGACCTGAGGCAGCTGACACGATGTTTCTTTGACCACTCTCCTAATTATCCTGCCAGTAAATGCATTGTCCTTGTTCATATCATTCCGCTTTCTGAAATAATCCTTTCTCCTACACCCACACACACACACACATCTAAATCTTATTTCTCTTACAAGACCCAAATCAAAGCGCCCACCTCCACTTCCCTCCTCTAAGCTTTGTATTCACTCCAAACTAGAAGGATCTTTCATCTTCTCAACTTATCCATACCATTTATCATACAGATAACTTTTATATTGTTTGCTGTATCTCCAACTAGACTGTAAGTTCACTGAGTCTAGGATCTGAAAGTTTTCAAATCCTCGGGAGAACTTTAAAGGTGAATAGTAGGTGTAATAGAAAAAATCTTTAGTAGCCATTTTTAAAAATCTAAAGGATTTCAGAAAGATCTGAAATAAGACCATCTTATGTATGAAATGCTACCCTGAATTTTCATAAATTGAGTGCCAATTACTGATTGTTTCTGTATTATACATACAAATGAAGCTAATATTTTAAAGTACAGAAGGAAAAAGTACATCGTTTGTATCTCCCAAATACTCAGACCAATGTCCAGCACATTAAAATGGAGAGACCATCTGGTATGGTAGGTAAAAGCAGTTTTTGAATGAAATAATGCCTAGAATACAGATGTTATTAAAACATATCTAATCAAAATGTAAATGCCTGCATTTAGTATTTAAGTTCTGAAACACTCTAGTTGTGCAACATGCTGGCAGTGAAACCATGGGCATACTTAACTTCTCTATGCCTCTGCTGCTTCATGCAGAAAAAAATAGGGCTGTTTTAGAACTAATGAGAAAACTATATAATGTGTTTAAATATATTGCCTGTTACATAATAAGCACACAATGAATGTAGCTATCATTATCACTACTCCCAAATATTTCTTGATTAATAAATATTTCAGGGGTGCCCGGGTGACTTAGTTGAGTGTTTAACTCTTGATTTCGGCTCAGGTCACAATCTCACAGTTGTGGGATTGAGTCCTGTGCTGGGGCACATGGAGCCTGCTTAAGATTCTGTCTCTCTCTCTCTCTCTCTCTCTCTCTCTCTCTCCCTCTGCACCTCTCTCCCACACTCATATGTATGCGCTCTCTCTCTCAAATTAAAATTTAAAAAATAAAAATATTTCATATATTCTACATAAAGGAAATTTAAATATTTTGATTTCTCTATCTCCAACTCAATATAAAAAAGTTACCATAAATTATGGTATTACAACAAAATATGTTGTAATATTACTCAATCAGTAAAAATCTAAAAAAGAATATTTATGGATATCTAAAAATGCTCAAGGCAGAATTTTAATAAAAAAGGATACAAAATTGTCCATTTAGTAAGATTCTAGTTTTATTTTTAAATGTTAATCTTAAAAGAACTAAATTTAAATGTTCTATGTATTTTGCATATTTAAGTAAGTAGTATATAGAGAAAACATGCCAAAATATTCGCAATACTTATTTTTGTTTTTTCCTTCTTTTACTCTGTATGTTCAATGTTTTCTACATTAAGCATGCTTCTTTCAAATTCAAAACATTTAACTTTATAACTTTCAAATCACAAAGCACTTACAGAAAAAAACTGCTTTTGTGAATTTGAAGATGACCCTTTAAATGATGTAACTGCAGGACACTGGATATGTCAACAAAATTTTTATGTGGGAAAAAGACAGACACTGGTAAATCCAAAAAGGAAGGGAACAAGAACCTTTGTGTTCAACATGTCATGATTGTTCCAACCAGGTCTCATTTCCATCATTAGGTCAAAGCCATGCTTTGTACATATTAGGCACAAATAAATACCTGCCAAATCTGAATTTAAAAAAGGAATCTAGCTTAAAGGCCAAGAACCTACTTTTAAAACTAGACTTGTTAAGTGGCAGATGGCTAAGGCAGAAGCAGCTGGCTTTCAAAACACAATGGCTACATTGGAAAATCAACTCAACATTTGTCTTAGGGTTATGTTTGTACATGCATACATGTACATGCAAGTCTGTAATAATGCTGTTAACTTAAATGGGACACAGATATCAATGTACTCAAACAATTACCACCAGTATTAAAACATTTCATCCTCAACACAAAAATAGAGGCACCCATATTTGGAATTTGAAACAATCTCTCATACTAAGATACAATAGAATAGAAGCTCTCCAAACTAATTTCCACTTAATTAACCAACTTGCCATATCATTCTCAAACTTCATTTTCTCTGAAAGACATGCAGATTTTATCCTCACAGGATAATCAGTGTTCATGGCTGGTACACTATGGTACACTCCCATATACACTTAAGCTCCTACATCAGTTTGTTAAGTTATATTCATTTATAACTAAATAATTTAATTAAATACTACATAAACCAATCAGATGAGTATAAAAGGGTCTTTTATTTCTATGAAAACACAAGTGCTTTGGAAAGACTCAAGAAAAGCACATTGCTTTTTTAAAAACGAATTTAAGGGGCGCCTGGGTGGCTCAGTCGGTTGGGCGGCCGACTTCGGCTCAGGTCATGATCTCACGGTCCGTGAGTTCGAGCCCCGCGTCGGGCTCTGTGCTGACAGCTCAGAGCCTGGAGCCTGTTTCGGATTCTGTGTCTCCCTCTCTCTGACCCTCCCCCGTTCATGCTCTGTCTCCCTCTGTCTCAAAAATAAATAAACGTTAAAAAAAAAAAAAAACGAATTTAAAGTGGGCAAAGCCTTTCAAGAGCCCCCGTTCATGCTCTGTCTCCCTCTGTCTCAAAAATAAATAAACGTTAAAAAAAAAAAAAAAAAAGAATTTAAAGTGGGCAAAGCCTTTCAAGAGATTAAAATCTAAGAGGCTGTCCCACACTGCTTCACAAGTGTCACCAGGTTATCACTCCACTTTATAAAAACTTAAAAACTAGAAATTATAATCCATGCAATGAGTGAAAGGTACAAAAGTCCAATCAGTAGGTTTATATTCTAAAATTTTAAGGCCTTGGTTTTAAGTAAAATATTCAAAATACATACATACCATTTTTTGATCATAAAAACTTCAACTGACTTTTGATTAAGTGACAGACTATTATATTGGCTAATATAATATAAACCCAATTATATTGGCTAAGAAGGTAAGTAGAGTACTTTAGTTTCCAGCAATTTGTTGTTCACAAAGAGAATGTAGCCTACACTTCTAAGAAGCAAATAAAAATCTAGTCAAATTTTATAAATCACAACTAATGTTACTGCATTCTGATTTTACACATGAATAACATGAGCTTTATCTCCCAGACTGGTGATTATAAATAAAATTATTAAAACTATAAGAAGTCCATTCTTCAGCAAGTGTTAACTAAGCAAATAGCAAACTGTCTGAATGACTATTCTGCTAATTCTGAAGAATTGTCAGATCACTTAAATGTCTAGAAATAATTAACATCAATTTTTAGAAATAATCTTCTTTTTAAAATCACCAGCCAATCTTTACCAACTGCATAAAAAATAAATATTACCAATCTTTTCATGCCATTAGAGAAACAGAAATTAAAAACCCCAATGCAATACCACTCACAAACTAGAATGGCTAAATTTAAAAATGATGACAACACCAAATATTGATGAGGATGTGAAGAAACTAAAATTTTCATACACTGCTGACAGAAATGCAAAATGGCACAGTCACTTTGTAAGTTAAACATGCATCGTGATAAATATATACATGGTCTTCATTTCAGGTTCCTAGCACAGAGCTCCTGAAACCCTTGGATTTCTGGAGTGTGTGCTAATTGGATGACTAGTAGCCCCAGGATAGCTTTAGGATAGATGCAAAGTGCCAGAAAGACCAAGGCTCAATTAGAGGAGTGGAACTTTCATCCCCACCTCTCAACCTCCTGGAAAGGGAGAGGTTTTGGAAATGAGGTAATCACCAATGGCCAGTGATTTAACCAACTGTACATGCATAATGAAGCTGCCACAAAACTCCCTAAATGACACGGTTCAGAGAGCTTCCACGTTGGTGGACACTATGTGTTGGGAGGGTGGTGTACCTAGAGAGACACGAAAGCTGTGCATCACCAAACCTCCCCATCTACCTTGCCCTAGGCAGCTGTTGTACTTTGGTGGTCCTGAACTGTATCCTTTATAATAAACCAATAAATGTAAGTAAAGTGCCTTTCTGGGTTCTGTGAGCCATTCTAGTAAATAACCAAACCTGAACAGGGAGTTGTAGAATAAATTGTTGGTTGGTCAGAAGCACAGGTGGGAACCTGACACTTCCAACTGACATCTCAAGTGGAACCAAGTTCTTTAACAGTGAGATCTACATTAACTCTAACGAGTTACTGTCAGAATTTAATTGAATTGTAGGACACCCAGTTGGTGTCAGAACTGGTTGTCAGCGTGGGGAAAAAAAAAACATACATTGGGTGTCCAAAGTGTTTTTGAGTTAAAACAGGGCAGACACATTTACCATATGAATCAGAGAAATGAAAACATTAAGTCCTACATACAAAAGTTTATAGCAGTTTTATTAATAGCGAGAAAATGGACATAATCCAAATGTCCATCAACCAGGGAACAAATAAACAAATAGATACATATCAGAATACTACTCAGCAAGGAAAAGGAATGATGCAACAACTAATTCTCCAAAGCAGTATGCTAAATGAAAGAAGCCAAACACAAAAGACTACATACTGTATAATACCACTTATAATAAATTCTAGAAAAGGCAAAACAATAGTAATAGAAAGTAGATCAGTGGTAGCCAAGGATTAGAGAAAATAGGACAGACTACAGCAAAGGGGCATAAGAAATCACTGCGGGGTGATGGAAATGTTCCACATCATGACTACTGTTTTATGACCACACCTTTTTAAAACTAATCAACTGTATATTTAAAATTGGTGGGTTTTCATGGACACCTCACTGGCTCAGTCAGAAGAGTGTGCAACTCTTCATCTCAGGGTCGTGAGTTCGAGCCCCACATTGGGTATAGAGATTACTTAAATAAGTAAAAACAAAACAAAACAAAACTTAAAAAAAAATAATTGGTGGGTTTTCATAAAAATCCTAGAAGGTAGTAATTTCTCTGACATCAGTGGGAGTAACATTTTTTTAGGTATGTCTCCTGAGGCAAGGGAAACAAAAGCAAAAATAAACTATTGGGACACTTCATCAAAACAAAAAACTTCTGCATAGCAAAGGAAACAATCAACAAAAAACTAAAAGACAATCTACTGAATGGGAAATGACATATCCAGTAAAGGGTTAGTATCCAAAATATCTGTAAAGAACTTATATAACTCAATACCAAAAATACAAATAATCCAATTAACAATGTAAAGACATGAACAGACATTTCTCTAAAGAAGACATAGAGATGGCCAATAGACACATGGAAAGATGCTCAACATCATTCATCATCAGGGAAATGCAAATCAAAGCTACAATGAGATATCACCTCACACCTGTCAGAATGTCTAAAATCAAAAACACTAAAGAATTGGTGAGAATGTGGAGAAAAAAGAACTCTTGTTTACTGTTGGTAGAAATACAAATTGGTGCAGCCACTGTGGAAAACAGTAGAGGTTCCTCAAGAAATTAATAATAGAACCACAACGGCATCCAGTAATTGCACTACTGGGTATTTACCCAAAGAATACAAAAAACACTAATTTGATACATATATGCACCTGTATGTTTACTCCAGCATTATTTACAATAGCCATATTATGAAAGCAATCCAAGTAACCAATGACAGATGAATGGACAAAGAAAATATGGTACATATACACAATGGAATACTATTCAGTCATTAAAAAGAATGAAATCTTGCCATTTGCAACAACATGGATTGATCTAGAGAATACAATGCTAAGTGAAATAAGTCAGAGAAAGACAAATATTGTATCATTTTATTCACATGTGGAATTTAAGAAACAAGATGAATGATTAAAGGAAAAAAAAGAGGACAAACCAAAAGAACACTCGTAACCATAGACAACAAACAGATGGTTACCAGAGGGGAGGTGGGTCGGGGGGTTGAATGAAACAGATGAAGGGGATTAAGAGTACATTTATCTTGATGAGTAGTATTAATATATGGAATTGTTGAAATGACTATATTGTACACCTGAAACTAACACTATACTGTTAACTACACAGGGATTAAAATAAAATAATGAAGTAAAATCGGTGGATTTTTCTGTAAATACATGTATTAAAGAAACAATTATTAAAAATGTTCCCCCTTGGCTCTCTATGAAGTTTTCTAAAGCAATATAAACACACACAATATGCTTTACTTACAATTTTTTTTTTTTTTTGAGAGTGGGGGGAGGGTGCACATGAAAGGGCAGAGGGGCATGGCGGGGTAGAGAGAGAGAGATCCACACCCAGTGCAGGTCTCAATCTTGACCCTGAGCTAAGATCATGACCTGAGCCAAAATCAAGAGTCAGATGCTTAAGTGACTGAGCCACCCAGGCGCCCCTAATTTTCAACATGAAAGTCTATAATCACAGAATCACAAGTAAAAAAAAAAAATTTCTTAGTGTTCTCTGGTACAGATTAAGACAAATTATATAGTTGCACTGTTAGTTATTGTCAACTAGATTGTATAATCAATGACCAAATGTCCTTTTTATTTCAAAGATAACTATTATGGGGGCGCCTGGGTGGCTAAGTAGGTTAAGTGTCTGACTTGGGCTAAGGCCATGATCTCATGGTTCAGTTCATGAATTCGAGCCCCGCTTCAGATTCTATGTCTCCCTCTCTCTCTGACCCTCCCCGCTCACACTCTCTCTCAAAAATAAACATCAAAAAAAAAAAAAAAAAGGTAACTATTATGCACATAAATTTATATTATTTTCCTCATTTATACCTTTAATTTTAATGATGTGAATCATTATTCTGATGATTGCTATTCTGGTGAATATGTTATTCAGACAGGCTTAACTTCTTAAAATGATCTACTGTCTATTACTCATTTGTTTCTAATGTCACATTTAGATGGAGAGGTTTAAAGGTTCTAGATTCAATATTTATATTTCCAGGCTAAATATTCAGTAAAATAAATTTGCCTATGCCAGAAGCAGACACAGTATAAAAGTGAGACTGATTAATCATTAAAACTTAAGGAATACATAAAAATAAATCCAAAACACAGCAAGATGCTGACTTATAGGGCAGACCTGGCCCACAAATATGTTCAGTTTGGCTTCTATACTAACAGGTTAAAAATCAGGAAATGACTAAACTCATTTTCAAATTTCTCAAATCAGAAGACCTGGCAAGACTGGGCTCACAGTCCTAAATCACAACTATCAGCTAAAGCTAAGAAGACATTGCCCCTTTAGACAGGACTTGTACTCTCCACTTTGTCCTAGCCCCATAACATGACTTCACTCATTGTTACTACCTGCCTGGCTACATGTACCTAAGTTTTCAAACCTTACCAGAACTATTTCTACTATGTGCCTTAACTAAGTTATTTTCATAAAACTAAGTTATACAAAAAGAGCTCCCCCTAAATTTGTTAAGCCTAGTTCTCCCATCCAGGCAAACCTAAAAAACCTGTTTATTAAGAGTAAATTATAAGAATGCATGCACTTTATGACAGAATGCAAAATGTATACTGAATGCTGATGATGTGGCACAGTATATGAAAATTATAACCAATTTAGTATATTCCCATGCTAAGCAGACAAACCCAGATTCTAGAACTTTCTTGCCTTCATTAATGTAAGAAAGTCAATTCATGTGCAAAACCAAAACAAGAATCATCTTTGCTCCTCTACCATAAAACTGAGCCCTTAACACACAAAAGGCACATGAAAGATACTGAAGGTTTTAGCAAAAGGGTAAAATAAACAGAACATAGCAATATGTTAGGAAGCAAATAGGAATAGAATTATAGGGATCCATTCATTAGCTAGAATGAGTATTACTCATCCCATGTATTTAATGGGGAAAAAAAAAACTATTTTTTACCACAACTTTGAGGTCCTTACTATCTCTTTTTAGCTACCAAAAAGAAGTTTGGAGAGTCTTAGATATAAAGGACAGTAAGTTAACAGAAAAAGGAAATCTGGCAGACTTACCCGCTCTATAGTTGCCTCATCCCCTGGCAGACATGCAGCAGCAGCAGCACAAGCTATTTCCATCATAGCAGAGCTGGTTGGAGCATCAGTTGTAGATGAAGACCTGGGTCGGCCCGACTGCATAACAGTTGCCATCTCCTGGCCAGATTTCCTGTTGATTTGGGGGCTTCCCTTTGGGGCCTCTGGCTTGCCCCGCCTACTATGTAAGCTTGTCCCTCTCTTCATCTTGGGTGGCACTCGAATCTGCTGCAGGACACGATTCAGAGCTGTGGGGTGGGTGGGGACACCATCAATCTCAGCACATGCGTTCTGGCTTTCCAGATCCATTTCAGGTTCTGGATCTGCCTGAATTTGTTGCACATCGTGTGGAGACACTGATGACCTCCTGCGCTGGTGCTGGAAGAGATGCTTCAAGCCTTGGCCAATCACATTAATGTTCTCCAAAGCATTGTGGGTCATTTTAGACAGCTTCTGTTCTGATTCTGTCTGCTTTCTGGCCTCGGCATCTTGGGATTTGCCTCCAGGATCAGGGTCCTCATATAACTGTTCACTGCCCGAAGGCTCCATCAGTAGATTTAATATGCTTATTTGCAAACTCAAAAAATTTTAAACACACCAAGACTGTCAAATTAGGTAGGCATTTGCTTCAACAGTAACTACACATGCAGCTGTGAGACGGAGGCTTCATGCCTATCTAATGCTTAAAAAAAAAAAAAAAGAAGAAGAAAAGCAAAGAAAGAAAGAAAAGAGCATCTTATTATAAGTCCATGCAGAATTTTCAGTGTTAAAGAAAAAAACATGCCACTAGCCAAACAAACAGGCAATATCATTAAGCAATCTTTAATCAGAAGATTAAAAGACAGTTTTCTAGATAATGGGTAATGATTATTTTCTGGAATAGGAAAAAAGCTAAAAGTAAGTACACAGCAAATGAAAATAGCAATGTTAAAAAAAAAAAAATCCCAACAGGTTTCAACATATGAAGAACTGAATACCAGGAGTCATCTTGGGATGGAAACCATAATAATAGTTCACAGAACAGCCATTACTTGGGAAATCAAGAAGGAACAGACCATTCATACGTACAGTCTAGATAAGGCAATTTAATTCCTTTCAGTCACAACCACAGTTAATTGTCCATATGCTGAAACTCAGCAAAGTAAATTCAAAGAATAATAGTGAGAAGTGGACATCCCAATCTAACTGTGGATTTTAATGGAAAAGAGAAATTTCTTGTTACCAATCATATTCATCAGTCACTGGTAAACAGGGGTGTTTATTGAGAAGAAAATGGAAACAAAAATCTTGCAAGTTGAATTCTCCGCTGAACACAAAGGACCATCTGGCACCATATGAGCAAACGATCCAGGCAGAATCTGTCTCTACAGAAACTAGAGCTTTGCCCTGTACCAACTATCAAGAAGAGAGCTTCAGAGTCACTCCAGAGGTGGGGAACAAGAAACAAGACAGTTTACATTTCAAATGGACAAGTGTTGAACAGCTGGGAGTTGGTCCCCACCCCCACCCTACCCTACGAAAAAGAGATTCAAAGAAATCCTTTTCTTTGAATAGTGTCATCTCTGACAGAAGCTTCTCACATATCCACACAAATTAAAAGCAACGAAGTAACACAGTAACTGGGTAGACGGAAGAGTAGAGAAAAAGAAAGGTTAAAATGCAATCACACACCAATATTAAATGCAGGAAATTAAAAGGAAGCTGAAACTAAGAGATGTAAAGTCAGCAAAACTGCCATGGTTATGGAAATCACATGCAAAAAAAAGGAAAGGAGATGGTAGGGATGAGATTTTTCTTAATGGAAAGAAACAGTACTTTTGTATTGAGGTTCTGCAAATATATAAGTTTGTATTAATGCACAGAACCTGAGGACAAAATAGGATATAGGATGTTCTTTATTTCCCTATTTTCCCTCAATTTTTTGTTCAACGAGCTTTAAAACTCCCTACACTACCAAGTACTTTGAACAGCCTAAGTCACTACTAGTAAGGCCCTATGGGGGTCATGTTCTGGGGATATGGAGACTCCTTGCCACCAAGTAGCAATCTAGAAGGCATAAACTAGCTGGAATGTAAGAGTTAACTGTGAACTAAAGGATACTAGAGTTCAGAGGGGTAGGAATGTAAACCCTCTAGTTTTCTTCTTGGTAACTACTCTCAGAAGGAAGACCTTCTTACCGTGTATATGGCACTGTCATTGTGGCTCTGCTGTCCATATTCTTTCATACTTATTTACTCATCTCCTGACCTCTTCATGACTCAGAGGCATAAACATCACAACAGACTTAAAGACATTTATCTCTCACCAGTACCTTCCCACTTTCTAAATACCACAAAATTCTTTGCTCCTAAATTAGGCAAATGAGTAGCAGTCATGAGAACAGGAAATTTCACTGCTTTTTGCTTAAACTCTTTGTGGTCATGCTGAAATCCTGCCATACCACCGGGGCCTCTTGCCCTTTTCCTGATTGCACATTGCTTTTGTTTTTCCTCTTCCCATTGAGGGAGCTCAGAATGAAACCCTTAATCCTTATTAGTTAATGACTGTCTTGGCCTTTACTGGAGTTTTCTGGGGCTCCTTGAGGGCAAAAATATTGCCAATATTGCCAGTAGTACATATATTTAATTATACTCACCTTCACTCATGAGTTTGTGGAGCACACTAATAGTTATTGAATTATTTCCACCCTACAAAGCATTGAGCCCTCAGAGAAGAAGGGCTATGTAACCAAGATACTCCAGTAACTAATCTGGGCAATTGAGACCCTGAGGAGATGGGAAGATGTGAAAGCAGCAGACTAATAAGGTAGTAATTTACCTTTCTCCTTATTTGTATTCCATTAGCTAAATAATACAACTGATTTTTTTGTTGTATCTGGAAGCAAAAGATAGAAGTTTCTCCCATGAGAGTAAAAGATACCACGATTAAAGGAATGGTGTCAAAGTTAGCTGGAAAACCAAATAAATAACGTACTTTACTTGTCCTATATATAAAGACGTTACCTGTAAACCTGTTTCTTTGGGCAGTGTTATAAGCTAATCAAATGGCCATCTGATAATTTTAAAAAAAAGGGGGGGGGGGAACATAATACATTTTTAACATAACTTCATTTGAGATTTCACTAGCATCTGTACATCATCTTTATTTTCAAACAACTGGAAATGATGACTGATTACAAATAAAAAAATAACAGCATTCCTAAGAAAACCTAGAAACAGAGTGTCAATTTCCAAGCCAAAGCTTGCACAGGCTATCTATACAGCTGCAAAGGTTATATACAACAGTAATAAATTCTGGGATTTCTAAAGGCAAGACATACCTGAATCATACTAAGCAGAGGCCTATTTAGCATGGAACCGTAAAAAACCAAAATTAAGCTTTAAACATCAAGTTCTAATGTAAGAATTTTTAAAAACAACCTGTTGCACTGACTCTAAAATGTACTAGTATTTATACTTGTATCTATTATCTGCATTACTGCTGTGATAACAATACAAACAAAAAATATGGTCAAAATTTTGAAGCTTGTTAAAATTTTCTGTAGGTCAACAGAAAATCTTTAAGGCTACCTTTTGATATACACCAAATATGATGGAAGGTCAAATACTGTGTCCAAAATACCAAAGACAGTGATGGTATACTGCTGACAGTAAGAATGCAAGCACTAAACAAATTCAATAATGTCAAAATTTTGTAGGACTCCCTTATTTTCTCCTTTAAGACAGCAAATTCAAATAAATAACCCTGCTCAGTTTATAAAACTCTCCAAACAATATATTGAGATGCCTGGTTTAACACAAGTTCAATCATAAAGTATCATAAGATAGAAATGTTGGCTTCACTTTTATTCACTCAGCTTCTCTGAAAAGTAAAGTTTTTATAAGTAAACCAGAAGAAGTAAAGAAAGAGAAAAGGGAGTAGAAGGATGTAAGGAAAAAGAGGGGAAAGAATACAAAGTAAGGAAAAGAGAAGGAAAAGGTAGCTATCTACAGACAAGGTATTTCAGAGAACTTTGTTAAATTCTCCGAAATTTTAACAATTTTTCTAGAAAAGACATAATACACCATTACTTCACATTCAAGAAACAATCTACTCTGAATTAAAATCAGAAATAAGTTTAAAAGTTATGTTTTAAAACTCTGGCAAATGTTTAGGAGGGTGCTCTGGAAAACCATTCAAATTATATATAAATTATCTTTATTTCTTTTTTTCTTTACTTTTTTTTTTCTTTTCTGATAGATATGGTGACCAAAGCTTTTTGGCTTGGCTATTAACCAAGTTATTTCACTAACCATAAAGAGTTGTATACTTGCCTTTATCACTCTTCTTCAAGCACTTCTAAGGTGTACAGGAATCCTTTCAGGAAAAGCTGAAAGTGAACATTAAGAATTACAAAGTGAAAAACTTAGATGGGTAGCTTATCTATTACATAGACACAGAAAAAAACTGAGTTTATATGTTTATGTTAATATTTATCTTTCACTGGTAGGAGTAGGGTAATTTTTTCTAATATTTTTCAGTGTCTTCTAATTTTTCACAAATGTTACGAAGAAAAATTATAATCAACAAAGAAGATATTTTTGAAAAAAGTGCTAACTTGTTAGTACTTAAGGAAGTGCACATGTAATAAATAGCAATGAATATTTTTACACTCTCATACTGAATTAGGAATGGCTATTAATTTTAAACTTAAAATGAAATGCAAAGCAAGCACATAAAGACAATTTTATAAGCAAATATTTTTTCAAGTAGTTCGCAATTCTAGATCTGTAATATTGCATTCAAAGCTAACTCTTAAAAACTGTATCTACCATGTACAATTGAGAATCAAGATGCACGAAAATTGAAATTTTTGTGGAAAACGACCTTCTGACAGCCATTACCAGAGAAACTATTTAATTAAACAAGTATTGGGGGAGCATTTGTTTTATGCTCAGCATTATACAGACCAAGTGAAAGCATATTACCCTGCCCTTGAGGAACTCACAATCTGGGACGGAAAGTCAGATTCCTTTCGTACTTAAAACGAAAGGAAACTAGCACAAAACCATATTATTAAGCTAAAATGTGTGAAGAAAACTGCAATTAATATTAGAAGATCAGTTAAGAACAGATTTGTTCAGGAAAGCTTCATGAAACTTTTAACTGAGCTTTGAAGGATGAGAAAATGGATGAATAAGCAGGAAGATATGGACCAAGATTTCCATCTAGAAGAGCAGTAAACACAATATGTTTGGGGGCCAGTAAAGATGCTAGATGACTCTACTGGTCTATATACATTCCTAAGGCAACTGAAGAATGGGGTGGCTGGTGGGTAGATGTGAGAGAGGACTTCCTATCACAGTCTTTTGTACCTTTTGAATTCTGTGCCTTACGACTATTTTTACATATTGAAAAATAAACATATTTTTAAAAAGGAAGGAATCACATGTTTTAATCTCTGGGTAAACATTTAAAAAGTAGTAAAATAATACATAATTACTATGATAATAGAAAGGAAATACAAATTAAAATGCCCAAATGAATGCAAAAAGGAGGGTAGATCACAGAACAAGTAGAACTTAATATAAAAGCAAAACATAAGGTGTCAAATAGAAGCTCAAATATTCCAGTAACTACACTAATATAATCAGACCAAAAGACAAAAATTATTGCACTAATAAAGAACAAAACTCAACTATTACGGTGTTCACAAAAATCACTCCTAAAATAAAAAGAAAACAGTTAAAAATAGGGGTGCCTGGGTGGCTCAGTCGGTTGAGCATCAGACTTCGGCTCAGGTCATAATTTGTGACTTGTGACATAATTTGAACTCGTGAGTTCAAGCCCTGCACTGGGCTCTGTGCTAACAGCTCAGAGGCTGGAGCCTGTTTTGGATTCTGTGCTTCCCCCTCTCTCTGCCCCTCCACCGCTCCCACTCCGTCTCTGTCTCTCTCAAAAATAAACAAACATTAAAAAAAAGGCAGGGAGGCACCTGGTTGGCTCAGTTGGTTAAGCACCTGACTCTTGGTTTCAGCTCAAGTCACAATCTCACAGTTTCATGAGTTTGAGTCCCACTTCGGTCTTGGGATTCTTTCTCCCTCCCTCCCTCCCTCCCTCCCTCTCTCTCTCTCTCTCTCTCTCTCTCTGCCCCTCCCCTGCTCACACTGTCTTGGTCTCTCTCAAAAATAAATAAACTTAAAAAAAAAAAAAAACAGTTAAAAAGTATAGAAAGGTCATACAGACATAAACTAAAAGAAAGCCTCTCTAGCCATATTAATAGTACTCAAAGTAGACTTTAATGCAAAAAGCATTTATAGGTGTATAATTCATAGAATTCAAGGATAACTCATGAGTAAGATATAACAATTTAAGATTCATACGCACGTAATAACATAGCCTTCAAATATATAAAGTGAAAGCTGGAAAAATTACAAATAGTGAAAAATATCCATAATCATAATGGGGAAACTTTTAACAACTCTGAGTAGCTGACCAATGACTCAGAAAGAGATTAGAAAAGGATAAAAATACAGATTTGAATAGCATGATTAACCAGACCTACACTACCCAATAACTGAAGAATAAATACTCTATCAAGCACAGAGATCTTTTACCAAAATTGATCATATGCTGAGCCCTAAGGTAAGTCTCACAAGTTACTCTGTGACCACAGTGTGGATTCCTAATGTTCAGAGAGTGAAAAGAATCACACTCTTCCTACCCGAACCCCATTTTCTCTTGATCTAACCTCTAGCAATACAGCAGAGATGGGAAGTTGGGCCACACGGGTGAAGGTGGGAAGGAAATACAGGCTTCCAGTTATGGAATAAGTCATGGAAATAAAAGGCACAGCATAAGGATACAGTCAATGTAACAAAGTAATATCGATGTAAAGACACAGATGGTAGTTATACTTGAGGTGAATGAACATAGCATAATGCATAAGCTTGTCATATCACTAAGCTGTATACCTGAAACTAATGTAACACTGTTATGTCAACTATACTCAAAAAAACATACATACATAAATTTTTAAAATACAGCAGGGATAGAGCAACACAGAGGCTGGACAAATACCCAAAACCCGGAAAAAGGGAAAGCTTTCTCTCCAACTAAAGGAAATATAGTCCCAAGAGCATGGGAGAATTCCACTGCAGTTAGGAGGATTTAAAATATAATTTTGACAAACTGCTTAAGACTGAATGTGGGCTAACATGAGGCTGGAAAGCCCCTGGGGGCTGCAATCGTAAGAGTTCTCACCCTGATGTACGCTTTTTTCCAGGAACTTCAAAAGAATCTCTAATGCAGGGGCGTGGATCTGACAATATGCAGAAAAAGCTCCTCATCCTTGCCCTCACCCATACCTATGGAGCTTGAAGAGTAGAATAGCCAATGCCAATCAGCCAAGATCTATTTCCCCCATCTCCCTATGGAACAAAAGGCTTAATCTGCAAAGAAAAATTCATCAAATACCCAGAGGACACTGGTAGAATCCCACTAGAGCTGAAGGAAAGAAAAAGAGACTGAGGATACTGACACACAATTTTCACTCTCTGTAAAGTAACAATAACCTTAATGCAGGGTGAGAGAGGTTTGAAAAACCTTAACTTTAAAAACCTTACGTTTTAGGGGTAACTGGGTGGCTCAATCGGTTAAGCAAATGACTTTGGCTCAGGTCATGATCTCCCGGTTGGTGACTTAAAGCCCAAGCCAGGATCTGTGCTGATAGCTCAGAGCCTGGAGACTGCTTCAGATTCTGTGTCTCCCTCTCTCTCGCCCTCCCCCACTCACACTCTCTCTCTCAAAAATAAACATGAAAAAAAATTTTTAATAAAAAAATAAGTAAAATCCTTAGGTTTTAAAAATTAATCTAGACACTGCAGGTGGGTAAAAAGAAAGAAGAGGAGAAACTCTACCCAAGGAAGTGGAATGTAAAGTTTTGTAATGTAAAGCATTTTGTAATGTAAAGCATCTACAAAACCCAGATTCTAACATCTGCCTAAATCTGAGGCTTAACAGACCATCAAGAATTCCTCTTATCCTCCATTACCACACTAACAAGCTCCAAATAAAAATAACAGTGGAATATAGCTGCAAGAGACAGACTCTGAGAAACAGTATAGAGGGAAAATCCAAAGCTAAGCATGGAGATAAGGGACGCTAGGAGACAAAGGACACTAGAAAAACTTGAAGTCTCTGGGTTCCCATGGCAAGAACAAATATCAACTCTGGTAACCATGGCAATAATAAACTTCAAATATAGCCCAACCCCTAACAAATTAACACAAATTCCACCTTAAATGAGAGCAGAAAAAGGGATGCCTGGGTGGCTTAGGTGAGCATCTGGACTCTTGATTTTGGCTCAGGCCATGATGCCAGGGTCTAGCAGAAATTTGCAGTCTTCTTCAAGCATATAAAATATTTACTTCAGTATCTCCTATCCTATACAGTATGTTCAGCTTTCAACAAAAAAATTATGAAGTATGCCAAAAACACAGCTTGAAGAAACAAAGCAATCATCAGAACTAGATTCAGATATGACAGATTTTGGACCTAGAAGGGAATTTATAAATTCAGAGACATGGAAATTATAAGAAAGGATCAAGTGGAAATTCTAGAAATAAAAACAGTAACAAAGAACAAAAGTTTATTAGTAGACTTGAAACAGCCGAAAAAAGAATCAGTGAACTTGAAGATAAGCTAACAGAAATTACCCAAATTGAAAAGTAAAGAAGAAAAAACAGTAGGAAAATAAAACAGTAGAGAACATCTGAGAACTGTGGGAAAATCAAACAATGTAACATACACATACTTAGAATGGCAGGAGACAGAAAGAATGGAGAAGAAATATTAGAATGCCCAAGAACTAAGCAAAATTAGTGACAAGGCACCAAACTACAGACTTAAGAAGCTCCAAAAACAAATAAGATAAATATATCCTCCCCCACCAAAATACACATGCCTGGGCCTATCATATTTAAATTGCTGAAAGGCAAAGAGAAAATCTTGAAGATAGCAAGAGAGGGGAAAACATATTGCATACAGAGGAACAAAAATAAGGATTATAATAAACTTTGTCAGAAACGTTGCCAAGTAAGAAGACAATGGAGTGACAACTTAAAAATGTTGAAAGAAAAAAACTGCCCAGCCAGTACTCTATATCAAGTAAAAATATTCTTCATAAGGAGAAATAAAGACTCTCTCAGACAAACAAAAACAAAGAATTCATTGCCAGCAGACCCACCATACAAGAAATATTAAAGGAAATTCTTCAGGCAGAATGGATACAGGTGAAAAGCTTGGATCTACACAAAAAATGAATAAACGAAAGTACAATAAAGTCTTTCCTCTTTCAGATTTTTAAAAAAAAAAATTTTAACGTTTATTCATTTTTGAGAGATGGAGAGAGACAGAGCATGAGTGGTGGAGGGGCGGAGAGAGAGGGAGACACAGAATCCGAAACAGGCTCCAGGCTCTGAGCTGTCAGCAAAGAGCCTGATGTGAGGCTTGAACCCACGGACCACGAGATCATGATCTGAGCTGAAGTCGTACGCTTAACTGACTGAGCCACCCTGGCACCCCTCTCTTTCAGATTTTTAATTACTCTAAAATACAATTGTTTGGAGCAGTGAACAACGTACTGGTTATTTATAGCATATGTAATAAAATATATTAAACAGTGACAGTGAAAGGAAGAGTTAGGAACATAAAATATTAAGATACATGCACTACATGTGAAGTGGTATAATTTGAAGGTATACAAAAATTATTTTATTTATTATTTTTTTTTAACGTTTATTTATTTTTGAGACAGAGAGAGACAGAGCATGAACAGGGGAGGAGCAGAGAGAGAGAGGGAGACACAGAATCAGAAGCAGGCTCCAGGCTCCGAGCTGTCAGCACAGAGCCCGACGCGGGGCTCGAACTCACGGACCGTGAGATCGTGACCTGAGCCAAAGTCGGCCACTTAACCGACTGAGCCACCCAGGCGCCCCCTAAAATTATTTTAAAACATATACTGTAAATCCAAAGACAACAACTAAAAACCATTTTAGGTGAGTATAAATAAGTCAACAGGGAGGATATAATACTAATAAAAAGCTCAATTCACACTACAGAAGGCAAAGGAAAAAAGAAATGCAACAAATATAAACAGCTAGCAAGATGGTAAGTTTTAATCTAACTAATTAATAATTACTAAATAGTTATTAATAATAACTAATTAATAATTAAATGATTACTTTAATAATATGGTCTAAAAAAACACCAGTTAAAAGACAAATTGTCAGACTGGATGAAAAAGCATGATCAAGCTAAAAGCAATCTACAAAAAGTCCACTAAATATAAAGATTAAGGAGCGCCTGGGTGGCCAGTCGGTTAAGCTTCCAGCTTTGGATTAGGTCCTGATCTCATGGTTCATGAGTTCGAGCCCCATGTCAGGCTCTGTGCTAACAGCTCAGAACCTGGAGCCTGCTTCAGATTCTGTGTCTCCTTCTCTCTCTGCCCTCCCCCACTCACACTCTGTCTCTCTGTCTCTCTCAAAAATAAATAGACATTAAAAAAAACCTTTTTTTTAATATATAAAGATTTAGATAGGAAAAGGTAAAACAATAGAAAAAGATACCATACACTCACCAAAAGAAAGTACAGCCAAATCAATTTCAAAGCAGACTTCAGAATCAGAAAGACTGTCTAGGATAAGAGGGCCACTACATAATGATAAATGGGTCAATTCTCCAAGAAGAATGTAACAATCATAAATACATATGCACTCTAAAATAAGAGCTTTAGGGGCGCCTTGGTGACTCAGTCAGTTGAGCATCCATCCGACTCTTGATTTCAGCTCAGGTCATGGTCCTGGGGTGGTGGGATTGAGCGCCAAATTGAATTCCATGCTAAGCATGGAGCCTGTTTGCATTGGTCTCTCCCCCCCCCCCCCCCCCCCCGCCTTCTGCCCATTTCCCTCACTTGTGCTCTCTCTCTGGAATTAAAAAAAAAAAAAAAAAACTATTAAAATAAGAACTTTAAAATACATGAGACAAAAACTGATGGATCTAACAAGAGAAACAGACAAATCTACAATTATAGTTAAAGAGTTTTGGGGTGCCTGATGGCTCAGTCAGGTGAACGTCTGACTCCTGATTTTGTCTCAGAGTCATGAGGTCATAAAGTCAAGCCCTGCATCGGGCTCCACACTAAGCTTAAAGCCTACTTGGGATTCTTTCTCTCTCTCTTCTCCTCTCCCCTAACTCTCTCTCTAAAATAAAATAACATAAAATAACATAAAATAACATAAAATAACATAAAATAACATAAAATAACATAACATAACATAACACAAAATAAAATAAAATAAAAAATAAAAAATAAATAAATAAATAAATAAATAAATAAAAAGACTTTCAACTCAGTAACTGTTAAAACAAGTAGGCAGAAAATCAGGAAGGAGACCTCGATAGTACTACCACCTAATTTACATGACATTTGCAAACACTTTACCCAATAACTGGTAAATACACATTCTTTTCAAGTGCACTTGGAACACTCACAAAGACATATTATATTCTGGGCCATAAAATAAACCTCAACACTATTTTTTTGTGCTCGCTTCGGAAGCACATATACTAAAATTGGAACGATACAGAGATTATCATGGCCCATGTGCGAGGGTGACGCGCAAATTCGTGAAGCATTCAGTATTTTTACAAAACAGAAGAGACTCATAAATATGGAGAACAAACTGAGGGTTACTGGAGGGGTTGCGGGAGGGGGGATGGGCTAAATGGGTAAGGGGTACTAAGGAATCTACTCCAGAAGTCATGGTTGCACTATATGCTAACTAATTTGGATGTAAATTTTAAAAAATAAAAAATAAAATTTAAAAAAATAAATAAAATATTGTTTTTTATGATGTAAAGTACATTCTCAGATCACAATGAAATTACATTAAAATCAATTAGCAAAAGATCTGGGAAAGTTGCCCCAAATACTTGGATATTAAACAATATACTCCTAAATAACCCATGGGTAAAAGAGGAAGCCTAGAAAAAAACAGAAATATTTTCAAATAAGTGAAAATGGAACATCAAAACTTGTGGGATGTTAAAACAGTGCCCAGAGAAAAATTTATAGTTTTAAATGCATATACAGTAAAACCTTGGATTGCGAGTAACTTGCTCTGTGAGTGTTCTGCAAGACGAGCAAACATTTCTAATAAATTTTAACTTAATGAGTGATGTCTTGTAATACAACTAGTATGTGACACCGAACATCACATGATTACGTCATCACAACTGAGCCAATGGTTCTTCTCTCTCCCGCTGTCTCTCTCTGCAGGATTGTGGATGATTGTCTCCCATGCTCAGATGCTCCGTCTCAGGCCGCAGCGTTCGGCAGAAATCAGGGTTTTTCAGAAGGTTGGAAGGTACCCACGACTGGCACTAGTGTATTTTTTCGTCACTTCAAAGCACCTATAGACAGTCCTTTGCTTTTCCATACAAGAGTAAGCTTAGGAATGCTTTGCTTCATTCTAGGTCAGGCTGCCTGCAGACATAGACCCTTTCCTCTGCTGCCTTGTTGCCAGTTACATTAAATACAGTATCTGACAGCAGTTTATTAATACTGTACTGTAGTCAACATCTTTGTGAGTGTATACAATGGCCCCCATGCAGAAAAAGATTCCACTGGGCCAAAAGACAGCAGTGATTCCATTAGTGATAGTGAACCCTCCTCCTCTCACACCAGTCAGGAAGGTTTTCAAGGTAAGTGCAGGCTCATTTATTTTTCTTTATATTTTGTATTTTCTTTACTATTTTATATTATATTACAGTATTGTAATCATTTTTATATGAATATTTTTGGGTTGTAGAATGAATCATCTGAGTTTCCATTATTTCTTATGGGGAAATTCACTTTGATACACAAGAGCTCTGGATTACAAGCATGTCTCCGTGATGAATTATGTTCACAAACCAAGGTTTTACTGTATTAAAAAAAAGACCTAAAATCAATAATTTAAGCTTCTACTTTAAGAAACTTAGAAGATCAAATTAAATCTAAATCAAAGTGAAAGTGAAAGAAAAAAATAATAAAAATTAAGGCAGAAATCAATGAAACTGAGAACAGAAACACAATGGAGAAAAATAAATGAAAGCAAAAGCTGGTTCTTTGAAAAGATCAATAAAATTAATGAACTAGTTGTAGCCAGGCTAACCAAGAAATGGGAAAGACACAAATTACCACTAACTGGAATAAAAGAGAGGGGACATTAACACTGACACAACAGATATTAAAAGGGTAATAAATACAACAAACCCCTCTATGCCCATAATTTTGACAGCTTAGATGAAATGAACCAATTCCTTCAAAGGTGACACAAACTACAAAACCTATACAAGGAGAAATAGATAACCTGGATAACTCTGTATAAAGTGAATTTGTAGTAGTAACCCCTCAAAAAAAGGGAAACTCCAGACCCAGATGGTTTTACTGATTAATTCTACCAACTATTTCAGGAAGAAATAATGATTCTGCAAAATCTCATAGAAGAGGGAACATTTCATTTCATGAGGCCAACATTACTCTAATACTAAAATAAAACAAAGACATTACCAAAAAAAAAAAAAAATTACAGATCAATACTCTTAAGTGAACGTATATATATGAAAACCAAAAAAAATATTAGCCCAGGGATGCAAAGCTGACTCAACACTAAAAAAAGCAATCAATGTTAATTCACAGTATCAGACTAAATAAGAAAGCCGTATGATCATAACAGATACAGAAAAGGCATTCAAGTAAATTCAACATTTATGACAAATACTCTCAAAAAAATTAAGAGAAGGGAAATCCCTTAGCCTTATACAGACTATCTATGAAAAATCTACAAAAATTTAGAAAAATAACATAGGTGGAAATAACATTGCCATGAATTTTAGGAGTGAATGAAGATACAGGAATATACATGCAGAATGTGGACTACTTGTCATTTAGCATCCACACAGAGCTTATATTAGGCATGAATATATATACAGAAAATGTTTGAAACCTACAAATCCTATAATGCAGATGGAGGAATAAATTCACTAGGTTTTGGGTTTATTTTTTAAACTTCATTTTCAGGAACGTACAGATCAAATCCAGGGTTTGCATTGGTAGTTTTTACCTTGTCTTTCTGCCTCTCCCCTCTTCTCTTACCATTCCTGAAAGGTATCCACAAGAACATCCTTGGTTCATTCTGCCTTAGTTCTTTTTTTTTTTTTTTTTTTTTAATTTTTTTTTCAACGTTTTTTATTTATTTTTGGGACAGAGAGAGACAGAGCATGAACGGGGGAGGGCCAGAGAGAGAGGGAGACACAGAATCGGAAACAGGCTCCAGGCTCCGAGCCATCAGCCCAGAGCCTGACGCGGGGCTCGAACTCACGGACCGCGAGATCGTGACCTGGCTGAAGTCGGACGCTTAACCGACTGCGCCACCCAGGCGCCCCTTTTCTGCCTTAGTTCTAATACAACTTGTGAACTTATAACCACCTGCATCTTTTGATCTGCATCCCAAAATCTGGTCTAAGAAGGAAACTGATGAAGAAGTGAATCCTCTACTTTAGCATTCTGACTTAACTCATGAACTAATAAAAATGAAAGCTCTTAACCGTCAAAATACTCCCTTCTTTGATGACACCTATGATCTGAAAATTAGACCCCTTTTTATTCTGAAGACATAGCCTGGTCCCCGCAGAAAAGAAAAATGGAGAGAGGGGAGGATATATATGAGGCTAGTTATTCAGCATACGTAAAGGATAGCTGTTTTAGGGGCGCCTGGGTGGCTCAGTCAGTTGAGCGTCCGACTTCGGCCCAGGTCATGATCTCGCGGTCTGTGAGTTCGAACCCCGCATCGGGCTCTGTGCTGACAGCTCAGAGCCTGGAGCCTGTTTCAGATTCTGTGTCTCCCTCTCTCTCTGCCCCTCCCCTGTTCATGTTCTGTCTCTCTCTGTCTCAAAAATAAATAAACGTTAAAAAAAAAAGGATAGCTGTTTTAAAAACAAGCCTAGATTATGGATCACAGTGCATTAAGAATGCTCTAGAACTCCTATATGGGTCAGGTCTTAAATCCCATTTTGTGTTGTGTGTGGGTTAAAGATGTACAAATAAGCAAGTACGAAACATAGAAAAACCATATTAATAGAAGAAAAAAGGGAGAGAGAATATCTTGATGAAAAAGTATAGATAATCTATAATTAATCTGTCTACAGATATTCCCACCAACTCCCAAAAAGATTACTCTTTACTCCCATGGGTAATTACAATCTCAAGAAGAAGGGGAGGAAAGGAAAGATATCTGGGTTTTCTAAGAAGCCTATAATCCTCAAATACTTTTTGAAATAAAGATGCACAAGTAAATACTATAAAGTATAAACCAGGTATCTATTATCAAAAGTGAATAGTTAATAACCAATACAGGGAATGAGGCAAATCCTTGCAAATGAAGCTGAAAGAGGGAGCATTTAATCACCTAGTTAAGCAGTTTTGACAAGGGTTCTCAGAAGAGGCCAGAGAAATGTCCCCGAAGAGTCTAAGAATGTACAATGGCAAGAGTCCTGAAATAGCAGGGAAAATATCTTGAAAAACCTTCAAAAGAAAAACATCATGTGACCTGTGAGGAAAGGTGGGGGCGGGAAGGTCGGTGTCTCCCAAATACTTCAGTGTAAGGGCAGGCAAAAGGGGGGCAAAAGTTTTCTCATGTATGTTCTTTTCAAACTAAGAATAAAATTCTTTAAGTTTCCTCCTATGGCAATTCTCTCTCTCTCCAAACATATCCAAAAGAAACTTAAATGTCATATACTTCAAGCTATTTTTCATTTTTCATCACATACAACAACTAATGCTTTGAATGATGTCAGCTACATCATACTTGGTTTTACAAGGGACTTCCTTCTGAGACCCAAGCATAGAAAGGACTATCAAAATAAAATTCCTGACTTTGAACAGCAGAGGAATAAGTAACAGAATAAATGAACCAACTGAAGACAATTCCTATTAAGATCACTGAAAATCAAGAAAGAGCCAAAATAGATTCTACAAACCTTCTGGTATAATACATTTATACATTAAATCTTGAAAAAGTTTATCTTTTTTAAAAAATCCTAATTTCGGGGCACCTGGGTGGCTCAGTCAGTTGAGCGTCCGACTTCAGCTCAGGTCACGATCTCACAGTTCGTGAGTTCGAGCCCCGCGTCAGGCTCTGGGCTGATGGCTCAGAGCCTGGAGTCTGCTTCGGATTCTGTCTCCCTCTCTCTCTGCCCCTCCCCCTTTCATGCTCTGTCTCTCTCTGTCTCAAAAATAAATAAACATAAAAAAAAATTTTTTTTAAATCCTAATTTCAAATTTCTTACATCAAGTATTCACAATTTGTCATTTGAAAGAAACAGGAAAAAACACGATAATCATATAACATGTTACATTTCAATACACCCTGAGTATGTCAAATTTTGTTCACCTGCCCCAAAGCTAATCCTAAATCTCTCCAGAATAAATAAATGAACACAAAGTTTAGAAATAAAATCTAATCATGTTTTTCAGATTTTAAAAACGTCTCCAATTTATGCTCTTTCTCCTTCACTGTAGGTCATTTGAGATGGTTTCAATGGTAACACATACCTTATGCATTGCTACACTGAAAATTTATTCAACCGTTCTATTCTTGAAGTCATTATTTCTTCCCATGCTTCTATTTTGTAAGGGGCAACATTTTTCAGCCACCTCCTAAGGGAATTCGTGATTCAGCAACATCTTCTCCCAATCCAGTCATTCACACTCAAAACAAAATTTTCTGTTGACCTCCACATTTCATACAGCACTACTGACCAAATGAATAGGTAAGAAACTCAAGAGTTAATAAAGAAATGAGAAAGACACATTAAGTTCAATAGACATTTATCACTTTGAATAATGCCTTCTCCTCAGTCATAAATAGAGTTTTATCAAACTTGCTTGTGTATACTCTGTAAATATGGCCAAAGAAAGAGGACCTTACTAAAAGCATGGTGACTACAAAGAACAGGTAGGTACAGTGACTTCTTAAGCTGTTTAGTCAATGAATGAACATACAAACATGAAAATGTAAAATACTGAGAAACAGGGTCACATTAAAGCAAGAAGCAGGGTCAATGAAAGAATGTCTGGTGATTCAGGGATTCCTTTCACAGACTGTATTTTATCTCAGCTTTCTTCTTACTGCCTGACTTTAAAAAAATATTATACGCTCACAAAAATGTTTACAAATCTCTAGCACTTTCAATTCTAAGAAACTGTTTCTCCTAATGAAGAATACTTCCAAAAGAATGATTTTCCTAAAAGGGGTCACATGTGTTTATGTATCTGTATGTTATTAAACAGATTCTCCAGGGCTAATGGACATTCAAAGGGATGTTTCTTTTTTTAAATCCTGGGCAAGACTGTCTTATTAACAATGAGAGAAATTCAGCACAGTGTTAAGACCCTGATCTTTGGAGCGAGCCAGTTATTTAAAGACACTTACTAGCTGTTTATCTTTCTGTAAAATCTTAGATGTTAAGTCTCAGTTCCCTCATTGGTAAAATGGCAATGAGACCTACTTCCTAGAGTTGTGAGAATTATATAAAATAATGCACAGAACATATTTTTCACAGTCCCTGGAATTAATTGTTCCCTAATGATATCTACTAATAACAATAGAAAGAATAAAAGAAAAAAAAATAAAAACACAGAGCTCTCTCCTTTTCCTGTAATAATTACATTATCCTCACTCCCTCCCCAGCATTTCTCCTTGCCCTCAACCCAACAATAAGAAACTACACAAGTAAATTAGAAATACCTAAATATGATAACCAAAAAGTTACAAATTAAGAATTATAAGTTTCTGATTCACCACATACCAATTATATTTCCATATCTTTATTCTATTTCACATCTCACTAATACCTTAACCAGATAAAATTCAACTCTGGCAATTCAATTCTCTTTTTAATCTAAAAAGTATTTATATATTCAGTGAACTACAGAAGTCAGTCTTCAAGAATGTTCAGGAAAACAGGAATAGTATTTTCAGTAGTGAGTGTAGAACATTCTAAATGCTCAAAACATTATTTAAGTTTATTTAGTTATTTTGGAGAGAGAGAGAGAGAGAGAGAGAGAGAGAGAGAGAGATTGATTGAGCAGGTGAGGGGCAGAGAGAAAGAGAGAGAATCCCAAGCAGGCTCCGCACTGTCAGCGAGGAGCCCGACTTAGGGTTCAAACTCACAAAACATGAGATCATGACCTGAGCCGAAATCAAGAGTTGGACACTTAACAGACTGAGCCACCCATGCGCCCCAGGTGCTCCTATTCCGTTAGGTTTTAGCAACATCATCAAAAAGTACCAAGTTCTTACCAAGTGTGCCAGGACTTGTAAAGTCCAGTAAAACACAGCACAGAAACTAAAAAAACCTAACATGAAAAGAACAATGTTATAATAAGAACAAAAATAATTGACAGGCCTCAAATGATTTATCTGCTAAGCATTATATTTGAAAGCATGGAAGAAATGAATATCATGTTACTAACTCCACCATTCTGCTAGTCCATTACAGCTTTAGGGTATAACAGATATAAAATAAACTGCACCTATTTAACATGTACAATTTGATAAGTTAACAAAACATTTATATCCATAAAACTGTCAACATAATCAAGATAAGACATTTCCATCAGTCCCAAAAGTTTGTTCATGCCCACTGTGTAATCTTGTCACTCCTACCCTCCTCTCCTGTCAACTATCTTCTGTGATTACAGAGTAGTTTTCTAGAATTTAAATATAGTATATCTGTTTTATTTTATTTATAAGTCTGACTTCTTTCATTTAGCCTAATTATTTGAAGAGCCATCCACGTTGTTAAGTATCAGTAATTCTTTCCTTTTAACTGCTCAGCAGTTAAAAGAGAGGGAGACATACAACCCAAAGCAGGCTCCAGGCTCTGAGATGTCAGCAGAGCCCAAGAAGGGGCTTGAACTCATGAACCACGAGATCATGACCTGAGCCAAAGTCAGACACTTAACCAACTGAGTCAACCAGTGCCCCTATATTTTTTTATTTGAGAGAGAGAGAGCATATATGAGAGCAGAGGGAGGCACAGAGAGAGAGAGACAGAAAACCTCAAGCAGGATCCACATTCAGCACAGAGCCCAACATGGGGCTTGATTCCACAACCCTGGGATCATGACCTGAGCCAAAACCAAGAGTTGGATGCTCAACTGCTTGAGCCACCCAGGTGCCACCATGTTGCTTTCATTTCTCTTGGATAAATACCTAAGAAGTGAAATGGGTGGGTCATATGGTAAGTTTACACTTAAATTTTAGAGTAACTGCCCAGCTGTTCCAGTTCACATTCCCAACAGTGTATGAGAATTCTACTTGGTCTGCATTCTTACTAACACCGGACCAATCTTTATAATTATAGCCATTCTAGTATAACAGTACATTATTATGGTTTTAGTTAACACTTTTCTAATGATTTATGAAGTTAAGCATCTTTGCACATGCATATTAGGCATCCATTTATCTTCTTTGATGAACTTTCTATTCAAGTTTTTGTGAGGTTTTTTGCCCTTTTTTTACAAGGTTGTTTGTCTTATTGGGTTGCAAGAGTTCTTTATATACTCTGGATACATATCCTCTGTCAAATACGTTTTGCAAATATTTTCTCCCAGTCTGAGGGCATGCCTTTTCATTTCGTTTTTTGTTTATTTTTTAGTGAGCTATATCCGACAAACAACATTATATTAGGTTCAGGTATACAACATAATGATTTGATGTAAGTATATTTTGCAAAATGATAACCATAACATATCACCTCACACAGTTACAAATGTCTTTTTCATTTCCTTAACAGTGAATTTCAAAGACAAAAAGATTAGGGGCACCTGGGTGGCTCAGTTGGTTGAGCGGCCAACCCTTGATTTCTGCTCAGGCAATGATCTCACAGTTTGTGGGTTTGAGCCCTGCATCAGCCTCTGCGCTAGCAGAGCAAAGACTGCTTGGGATTCTGTCTCCCTCTCTCTCAAAATAAATAAATATTTTTTAAAAAATACTCAAAAAGATTTTAAATTTGAGGATATCTTTAGTAATTTTCCCCCTTCATGCTTTTTGTGTCTTAAAAAACCCTTGCTAGCCCAAGTTCATTAAGATTTTCTCTGGTACTGAAAGACAAATACCGTATGTTTTCACTCTTATGTGGATCCGGAGAAACTTAACAGAAGACCATGGGGGAGGGGAAGGGGGGAAAAAAAAAAAAAGAGAGGGAGAGAGCCAAACCATAAGAGACTCTTAAAAACTGAGAATAAACTGAGGGTTGATGCGGGGTGGGTGATGGGCATTGAGGAGGGCACCTGTTGGGATGAGCCCTGGGTGTTGTATGGAAACCAATTTGACAATAAATTTCATTAAAAAAAAAAAAAAAAAAAAGATTTTCTCCGGTACTTCTAGAAATTTTATGATTTCAGGTCATACATTTAGGTCTACAGTCCATCTGAAGTTAATTTTTACATATGCTATGAGGTAAGAGTTGAGATTCTTTTTTTGTGCATTTGTATTTGACTATACCAGCACCAGTGATTGAAAAGAGTGAATATTCACAGAATTAAAATGACTCCACTTCCATTCTATACAACCCTTTCCCCTAAAACAAGTCCCTGGCTTAGATTCCATAGTCCATCATTATTAACATTCCCTTATACACATATTCAATTTCTTAGGCCTTCTTCTCCTTCCCTCAACCAGCAACACCCCAATCTTGGATAATTTACCTCTCTGCCTATTTCACATACAAAGTGACAAGAAAAGTCATGTTTCCATGCTGACCCAATGACACCGTAAATTCATGTCCACTAATCTCAAATGGGCATTTGATTCTGTAATTCTCTAGTATATTCACTCCCCCATTCTTACAGAGGACTGTTTCACACTTCTTAACTCTCTTCAAATCTAACATCCCTTCTTCTATCCTTAGTCCCTTAATGGCCTACCTTCCTGTGTCATTGAAAAAAATAAGCACTTAGACAAACCTAAACCACATCTACTTCTCCACCAGCATCTGAATCCATACCATCAGCACTCCCTACTGCTAGTAAGGATTAAATGGTGGTATTCCCACCATGGTCAACTTCTCTACTTATATGCCTATTCAGACATAAACTATAAGCAACTCTTTCTTCACTCTAATCAATTTCTCCCTATCTATACTGGATTATTCCCATCAGCATACAAACATTATACAATTTTTCCCACTTTAAGAAAACATCTCTTGACCCTATATCCACCTTCCAGCTAAAGCCCCATTTCTCCCAAACTAATCCCCTCCCAAACCCCTGCCCCCCCGCCCCTCCCCAAAAAACAATATAGTGACTTGGATTATCTGATGCTGCACTAGGATATGATGAGTAGGAGTCAGTAAACCGGTATTAAGTCTCATCTCGGCCATTAGTTTGCAACATATCCTTAAGCAAAGCAATTAATCTGAGCTTCAATTTCCTCTTGTATAAAACGGAGATACTGGACAAAAATTCATCTCTAAATATCCCTAGAATATTCTGTATATATCAGCATCTAAAACATCATTAATGAAAAGGAAAATACATCAGTTGTGCAGCTGAAAAGCTATGAAAAAGATACTCACTAGCCTAAAGAGGAAGAAACCATGAAAAAGTTAACCAAATAACTCAAAGTACAAACTTTACCATAGGAAAGAATACAAATCATTATTGATCACAGGAAAGGGAAACAACTGACCTCCCAAATTATCATCTGCTAGTTCTTCAAAGTATTTTACTTCTTCCAAGGGAACCAAAAGGATTGATGTGGATAAGAACACCCAGCAAAGCAAGTAACTACAGGAACTTTTTCAGAACATTAGAAAAATGCAGTTATCCTACCTGTTGTAAAAAAAATTTCTGTTCAAAACAAGGAATAAAAGTCCTAACAGATCTCACTATCAAACTTACCACCAATTAGAACAGCCATGTGTTTTCCTAAAAAGTCAAACCTACAGTTTTCTTAGGCACTCCAAAGAGGAACATCAAACTGGAGAAAAGAAGAAGCTCCAAAAAAAAAATAAATTGCACATACAATTTAAATATTCTGGGTAAACAGAAATGTTCAAACATTGAGAAGTTTTTTGCCCTTTTTTTACAGGGCAAAACGTGAACTAAAAGAACTAAATAATGAACTCCAAAATTAAAGAAAATTACATGCATAATTTTACAAAATCATGTATTTTAGGGTAAGAGAGTCTTAATAATTACCAGTTTAAATGCTTTCCCTACAAGCCCATACTTCCCTAAAGCCCAAAGAACTTAAGTGATTTGCCTGAGGTCATACTACTAAGTGTCTCCTGCCACATCAAAAACCCAGGTCTCGGGACGCGTGGGTGGCTCAGTCGGTTGGTTAAGTGTCCGACTTTGGCTCAGGTCATGATCTCACAGTTCATGGGTTCAAGCCCTGCATTGGGCTCTGTGCTGATGGCTCAGAGCCTGGAGCCTGCTTCAGATTCTGTCTCTCCCTCTCTCTCTGTCCCTCCCACACTTGCACTCTGTCTCCCTCTCTCAAAAATAAATATACATTAACAACAACAACAACCCAGGTCTCAAGAGAGGATTCTGGGAAGATGGCAGAGTAGGAAGCACCAGGAATGGCTACCCACCTAGATGACAACTGCAAGAGCAGAATCTGTCTGATGTAACTATTTTGGAATTCTAGAGTCTATTTACGGCTTGCAAATCCAGGGGAAGGCTTACACGATAAATCCAATCAGTTTCAACTCAGCACAGTAGTAGTAGCTACCCAGCCCCTACCCAGCCACATGAAGGGCAGCTGTGCAAAGTTCCTACAGCAGCCTACACAAACCTTGTGGGAGCTAGGGTGGGAGGCGGAAATAAACAAACTCTGTCCTCCAAATATCAGGGGTCTGTGCCCTGGTCACAGACTATTGTTTCTGATCACAGAGGTGGCAAAGAAGCAGGTGCCATTGTTGTTGCACTTCCCCCACCCCCAAGCTATCACAAGGCCCTCCCCTCTTCAGCAATAGTGACTTCCAGGGCATTTAAAAAGCTAGCATCCTCTTCCCTCCTCTTTCATTTTTCTATTTTTCCTCTACTGGGAAACAGACTCTAAAACCTAAGACATTCAAAATCAACTGCATACACAGGTAAAATCAGAAAGTGACTGCACATTCCTAGGGAAAAGCACAGGATCAGAAAAGACCTGAGAAGACCTTAAGTTTACACCTCAGACTGACCCTTGGCATGGAGGCAGCCTGCAAAGATAAAAAAATAATAACAAAAACAGCAAACTCTAGGGAGGCAGGAGAACTTGATATCCAGAATTACCACACTATTTGATTCAAATGTCCCGTTTTCAGGGCACCACTCAGGGCACCGAGTAACCGGTTAACTTTTGATTTCAGCTCAGGTCATGATCTCAAAGTTCATGGGATCAAGCCCCAAGTTAGGCTCTGCACGAGAGTGCTGAGTCTGTTTGGGATTCTCTTTCTCTCTCCCTCTGTCTCTCCCTTGCTCAGGCTATCAAAATGAATAATTTTTTAAAAAAATAATAAAAATAAAAATAAAATGATTAACACTTAAAGAATTAAAATCTCTAGACACTTTAAAAAATGCTCAGTGAAAAATGTGAAATCAGGGCATTTGGATGAAAAACGCTTTTCCACCACACAAAACAAGAAGACAGACATCTTCCCCATGAATTCTGGCAAGGTCAATTCCCACCCTTATTCACAAAATTCTTGGAGAGCTTCCTTGGCCTAAAAAAAACCCACGCTATTTCACAGTGACTGAGTAAAGCCTGGGTATGGATATGGTTACTTAGGGGACTTGCCTATTTTGATGGTAAGCAAACAGTTCCTTATGGTGTTTCAACAATTCTAAGTCATAAAAAACAGTGGATATTATAATTCATGACAAAACAAAAGAAGTAAAGACATCTTGTTATAAACAGAGGCTAAAGTATCAGAAATTATTAACAATTTAGGAAAAGATAAATATTTATAAAGAAATTATGAGAGCTAAAGAGGAAGAAACTCATTATTCAGTTTCCAAAATGGCCAAATGACTTAGCATGAAAATTTAGTAACAAACCTAATTCATTTTTCAAAATTATTAATCTTTTCAACCAAGTTCAACAAAAGACTGCCAAAGCAAAGAATCTAGAACTAAAATTTTACTCTCCTGAGAAACTGTATATTCTGCTAAAACAACTACATCAATCAACCTTTCACTTTATGATTTTTCTCACATAAATTTTTCTTAAATTTTGGCATCTATGACCAAAAAAGGCTGAACAAGCAATAAAAAACGATTAGTAGTCTCACTGCATTGCGGGTACAACCATTACAGATAAGTTTGGCAGTTTCTCATAAATGTAAATATTCAGGGGCACTTGGGTGGCTCAAATGGGTTAAGCAGACAACTCTTGGTTTCGGCTCAAGTCATGATCTCACAGTTCATGAGATAGAGCCCTGTGTCTGGCTCCACGATGACAGCACAAAGCCTGCTTGGGGTTCTCTCTCTCCTCTCTCTCTCTGCCCCTCCCCCCACTCACATGCACTTTCTCTCAAAAATAAACATTGAAAAATTTTTTTTAATTAAACATGCAGTTTTCATATCTTCCAGCAGTCTCACTCCCTGGCATTTATCCCAGAGAATGAAAACATATGTTCACATAAAAACTTATGCATGAAATGTTCATGGCAGTATTATTGGTAATACACCAAACTGGTAACATGAATGCCCCTCTCAATAGACAAATGTTTAAACAAACTGTGGTACATCCATACTATGGAATATTCATCAGTAATAAAAAGGGAGGAGCAATTGATATTGATACATGTAACAACTTAGATAGATCTCAAGGTCATTATATGTTTAGTAAATAAAAAAAGCCAATCTCAAAAAGTTATATACTATATGACTCCATTTATACAATATCCTCAAAATAACAAAACTACAGAGATGGGGAACTGATTACTGGTTGGCAGAGGACAGGGACAAGGACCAGATGGAGGTAGTTTCTCAAAATAATGTTCTGAATTTATGCAATAAACATTAACTGCCCTTGGACTTTCAAGTTTTAATTCCAGCCCTGTCTCCAGTGAAATTATCTGCTAACTTTCCCCCCTCAACTAGCTGATTCACTAAATTAGCAACAGCTAGTAAGGCAAAACATGCCAATGAGGTACTTCCATCTCTCAGTCATTAAGATATCCTTGCAGAAAGTTTAAGAAGAGTAAGAAACGAAGTTAAGATTCAGAACCCACAGCAACTCCAATGTTAGCTGGTTAACAGAAAATCTAGCTATCAGTACTGAACATGCAAAGGCTATGTACAGGAGCCCAAGAATGGCACAGTGATAATGTGTGTTAGCTAAAAAATAAAGTCAAATGGACTAAACATTACTGCATTTTGATTCTAAACCTTGTTAACTGATTAAAAGGCACAACTTACTTGAATAACTTTTGAAGGAGAAATACTACCATATTAAATGCACACAATTCCAAAAACTTAAAATGCAAAAAAGCATTTCTTTTAAAACTGAGAAACCAGGGGATTTAGAAAACACCACCAGTGTGCCTAACCAATGTCCTTCATTTGTTCCAATTTTTCTAAATCCAATTTGTTCTGATTTTTCTAAATCAGAATTGGGACTAAAACAGTACTCCTGGACCTTTACTTATCCCAAAACTTATCAGGTGTTTCTAGAGGTAATTAAAGATAAAGTATAATAATCTATTGCTGAAAGCTTACAGAAGTAATTATTTTTTGCAAAAGTGTGGTAAGAATATAAGCCTGAGCTCTACCCAAAAGGAAAAGTTTCAAAGTACTGCAGCACCAACCATCATTAAGTAATTTTCTAACCTTCAATTTCCTCATGTATTACCATAGTACTTATCCTCAAAGAATCATTGTGAATATTAAATGTAAAATACTTAGGGGTGCCTGGGTGGCTCAGCCGGTTAAGCGTCCAACTTCTCAGGCCATCATCTCATGGCTCGTGAGTTTGAGCCCTGTACCAGGGTCAGTCTGACAGCTCAGAGCCTGCTTCAGATTCTCTCTGCCCATTCCCCACTCATGCTCACGGGCATGCACGCACCCTCTCTCAAAAATAAACATTTTTTAATAAAAAAAATAATAAGTGTAAAACTTAGAAAAGGGTCTGATATGTATGAACACACTAAAATGAAGTCAGGAGACCAGCAGGAGAAGCTCTCATCCCCAAACACTGGTAGTCAATTGCAGACCCAACAGGAAGAAAGTTACTATGCAAATCCATACTATTTTAGCCACTGCTTTACTTTCCCAGCAGAAAGAAGAAAGGTTTTCCTCCTCCCAGCAATAGCCCAGCCAATGAGACTCAGCCAATGAAAAGCCACTACACTCTGAACTCCCAGTGGACTTTTTTTTTTTTTTCGGGGGGGGGGGGGCGGCGGGCAGGGGGAGAATCCTAAGCAGGTTCTACCTTCATCTCACCACCAAGAGATCATGGCCTGAGCTGTAATCAAGAGTTGAATGCTTAACAGACTCAACCACCCAGGTGCTCCAGAACTTTGTTTATAACAGCCCTCCCAATTTCCCCCTTTCCTCTAAAAGGGCAGTTGCGATTCTCTATTCTCAAATAAACCTATTTTTGCTGGTAAAGTAACTGAATTTTCTTTTTAAGGTTAACATACAGAATAAGCATAACCAAGTATTAGAGTCAATTTTTTTTTTTATTTTAGGAAATGCCAGGCACCTATATAGGCAGTGAGAGCAGCAACCTGGCTCCTGCTAGGAATGCTACAGCAGGTGTTGCTCATTTCCCTTGGCACAACAACCTTAACTTCTTTCTTGCTACCCACATTTTTTTTTCTTAATCTGAGAAGAAAAGGAAATCACCAGTCTAACCTAATCAGAAATTAATAGGAAGCTGGAAGAATCAGTAAATTGAAGACAAAAGACAATTGGAAACTACTGTTTTTTATAGATTTAGAGATCTCTTTTTATGACATCACCTCATATTTGTATATCACATTGTAGTTTCAAACTCCTTCTTAACACTATCTCATTTGATCCTCACAATCATCCTGTGAGGCACTTGTTGTTACTTCACATTTTACAGATAAGGAAAATGAGGCTTAAGTGACATGCTGAAGGTCACAGAGCCAGCAAGTGGAAGAGCTGGAAATTGAACCTCTCAACTGCTTTACCACAGCTCTCTCTCTAAATGGGGATAAGTTCTACAATGCTAACATTACGGCTTTTTGAACAGTATCCTCCATGATAATCTCAGCAAATCATAATGAAAATTTAGAATAAACCAAAGAATCATAGGACCTTAAGGATTATTTTAATGTAATCTCTCATTCTACACATGCTTTTACAAAAAGAAAATGTTTTTTTAGTACTCAAGATCAAAAAAAAATTTTGTTTAATGTTCTCATGTTTCAAAACCTGCAACATTTGTGGAGATTAAGGGGCTGAGAAAAAGAATAAAAGGATTAAAACATACAAATCCCAAGTTACCCTCCGTTTCCCTGACTACCTCTTGGTTTCCAACATATTTGTTGGGGGGGGGGGGGCGGGGGGAGACTCTTCTTGACAGGCACAGTTCAAATTTAAGATTTCTTTCTGAGAGTCCACATAAAAACTTGTATACAAATGTTTACAGCAGCGTTATTCATAACAGCAAAAAAGAGAATCAATCAAAATGTCCACTATTAAACAAATGTCCATGCATAAAATGGACCATTATTTGGTAATGAAAAAGGACTGAAACATGCTACAGAACGGATAAACTATGAAAACACTCTAAGTGAAAGAAGCTAGTCACAAAAGACAACATTTTGTAGAAGTTCATTTACATGAAATGTTCAGAATAGGCAAATCCATAGAGACAGAGCTGCCTAGGACAGGCAGCGAAAATGCAAATACCCTGGAATTAGTTGTACAATTCTATGAATATACTAAAAATCACTGAGGTGTACACTTTAAATGGGTGAGTTCTAAAGTATGTGAAATATACCTCAATGAAGCTAATAAAACAAAATGTTATGAAAGGAAAAATGGGTCAGGCTATGTGCTGACAGCTCAGAGCCTGGAGCCTGCTACAGACTCTGTGTCTCCCTCTCTCTCTGCCCCTCCCCAGCTCATGCTCTGTCTCTGTCTCTCAAAAATAAAAATAAGCATTCAAAGAAAAATTAAAGAAAAAAAGCCATCCGACTGGGTGGCTCAGTCAGTTATTAAGTGTCCAACTTCGGCTCAGGTCATGATCTTACTGTTCATGGATTCGAGCCCCACTTCAGGCTATGTGCTGACAGCTCAGAGCCTGGAGCCTGCTTTGGATTCTGTGCCTCCCTCTCTTTGTGCCTCTCCTTAGCTAATGCTCTGTATCTCTCAAAAATAAAAATAAACGTTAAAAAAATTTTTTTAATTAAAAAAAAAAGGAAAAATGGGTACCTGCTATACAGAAACTCTCTATTATCTTTGCTTAACTTTTCCACAAATCTAAAACTTCTAAAATAAAATATAGATATAGAAATTAATAAACAAGATTACATAATAAATAGCTACAGTACCAGGTGCAGGCTAAGGTAGCACCATAAAACTTCAGAAAGATTCACGCACAGTGCCTCAGATAAAAAAGTACTGAATAAATATTAGATGTAAAAAATGAGGCTAGGCCTTGTTCACAGAGTTACACAACAGCACAGGTAGAAGAAGAACAGAACAGACCTAGAACAAGCTCATCACTCATTTGGCCAAACACATTCCTTTTCCCACCTACACAGAACTTTCCAAATAAATTTCCTTTCAGACAACCCAAAAACTTACAGGAAAAAATCTACACAGAAAAGAAAATGCCGGTAAACAACACTGTCACCTTATCAATGTGAAACTACTCCCTCTTCACCCTGGATTAGGTTTTTTTAGAAAAACATTTTAACATAATTATGCCTTATCTATTTCTAAAGGTTAAACACCTTATCCTCTACAGATCAGACCTTACTATAGAGTTCAAGACTCAAATTACTGATGAAACATAAAGCATGTCAAGATTTGTTCTTACTGGCTTCTTAAAATTAATAATAAAGCAAAGTGTTCAAAAAAAGGATACTGACTGGAAAGGGGCATAAAGAAACTTTCTAAAGGGAGGAAAATATTCTACAACTTAATCAGATTGGTATTTATAATTATATGTATATATAATTAAAGATATATATTTATATATTATATATAAAACATACATTATATGATGTAAAATTCACTGAGCTATGTATACCTCTTAGATTTGTGCATTTACTAGAAATTATGCATTTTTAAAAATGGAATTAAAAAAATAGTATTCCAAAGAATTATCTCATTATCCCAAAGCATATGATATAGTAAGAGTCAAATTTTTGTCTTCTTTTAGTAAAAATAATCAAGCACACAGAAGTAAAACAATCTTCCTTGGTATCTCAAAATCAAGAAGAAAAACAGGTCTTCCAACTCTGTTATATCATCAATCTAACCTTTGTGCCTCAAAGACAATGAGATTGAATCTTGAGATTCTTCTGAGAGTGAGAAAAGAGAAGAGGGTAGATAGAACCAATTCTAATTACATCAACATACTCACCATCCCCAAATGCCATATCCTTATTCTTCAATGAGAAAATTATTTTAATTTTTTTAAACGTTTATTTATTTTTGAAAGAGACAGACAGAAAGTGGGAGAGGGGCAGATGGAATCTGAAGCAGGCTCTAGGCTCTGAGCTCTCAGCACAGAGCCTGATGCAAGGAGCAAACCCATGAACAATGAGATCATGATCTGAGCTGAAGTCAGATGCTTAACTGACTGAGCCACCCAAGAGCCCCAGAAAATTATTTGTAATTGTTTAAGTTTATTTATTCATTTTGAGAGAGACAGGGTGAGTGGGGGAGGGGCAGAGAGAGACAAAGACAATCCCAAGCAGGCTTCACACTGCCAGCATGGAGCCCAATGCAGGGCGTGAACACACAAAACATGAGATCATGACCAGAGCCAAAACCAAGAGTCAGACACTCAACCAACTGAGCCACCCAGGAGCCCTGAAAAAAAATTTTTTTAAGTAAATTCTACATCCAAGGTGGGGCTCGAACTCATGACTCTGAGATCAAGTATCACAAGTTCTACCAAGTGACCTAGCCAGGCACTCCAAGATAAAATTATTTTTATCCAGAATTGGTTGTGAAATAATGCAAAGAACGCAAAAGAAGTTCTCAGGTTCACACTCCCTCTAAAAACTATCACAATGCTACCTCGTGCTTCATTCTATAGTTTTTCCAAGGAAGTTATAAGGCAACCATACTCTCTTGCCTTAAATTTTGTCTATTTACGTGTCTACTGTAAGAAAGTGAAGAGTGTACAGATAGGCCTCAATGGACTGAGATAAAGTATGGCTCTTATTTCACAGTCACAAAATTTTAGCGTTGGACCACATCTGAGCTGCCAATTAGCCATTTAATGAATAAACTAAATCCTAAAACAGTTACGGGACTTGCCTAAGATTTCACAGCTAGTAAGAGGCAGAGTCAAAGCTGAATCCAGCCTTCTATTCACCATACTACACCTATATCTCTGCCCAGTTAAAAGCTGCATACTATCTTACCTAAAGTGGTAATTACACTCTGGGTAAAAATGGTTCATATTATCCAAATTCTCATACCCATCTGCCTCACCACACTAATATTTTAATTAATTTATAATCAGAATTGTAACTGTCAACCAGTTATACAGTACCTTCTTTTCTCAGCAGTAAAATCCCCTTAGTAAACTGATTTAATACCAAAAGGTTATTTGGCACATAAGTAATCATGGCATACAGAGAAGGATAGTTTTAAAGAATACATGCAGCAAATTCTTCATGGCAAACCACCTTATTTCGCCAAAGACATTCATATAGTCATTTATCCAATCAGCAAACACTGAATTGCCGACTAGATGGCAGGTACTATATTAGGCCTAAGGAAGACAAAGACATAGATACAAGGGACTCTGGTTTAGGTAGGCAGACAACAACAACAGATTGTGGTAAGAGCTATGGTGGAACAGCCAAGGTCCCAGAGGAGGAACATCTACTCCAATCTGGAGGGTCAGGGAAGTCAGACCAGCTTCTTACTCTCCCAAGCATTAAATTAACATTTGCTCTAGAAGCTCAGGCTTCTCATTCTTGAAATCCATGATTTTAAACCCAGGTCTCTTACTGACATAAAAGTCTTCAAAATCTATGTCTGAGTCAAAAGAAAAACAGCATTACAATATTATCCTATTTATTTAAAACTGTTATAGTCAGTTATAGTCACTGTTACATAACTGCATTTGTATATATTTTCAAAGAGACATGTATGGAAGGATATTATAAAAACTTTTATGGTAATCATTCCTGTAGGATAGGATCTCAGATTGTTTCAATGTTTTGACACTTTATCTGAATTAATTTTAAGAATTCTCCTACAGGGGTGCCTGGGTGGCTCAGTCAGTTAAGCGTCCGACTTTGGCTCAGGTCATGATCTCGCAGTCCATCATTTCGAGCCCCATGCCAGGTTCTGTACTGACAGCCCAGAGCCTGGAGCCTGCTTCAGATTCTGTGTCTCCCTCTTGCTCTGCCTTTCTCCCTCTCGCTCTGCTCCTACAGGAGTGCCTGGCTGGCTCAGTTAGCAGAGCATGCAACTCTTCATCTCAGAGTCGTGGGTTTGAGCCCCACACTGGGTGGAGAGATTACTTAAAATAATTAATTTTTAAAAATACTCCTATAATTTTTTATTCTACCATAACCAAAGTAGGTGGGACAGAGCAAGCACACAGATAAAAGCCGAATAAACTATTACTGTACTTATATCAACCTGTCTCCCCTATTCAGAGTATTATTTGTCACATAAGGGACACTAATGCCACATACTTGAGATCTTTTATTTACACTTGTAAGAAGGGCCACTTCTGGGAAAGTTTCTGGAAAAACAAGAAAGGTAGATGGGGACCAAAAATAAATGGGCTATAATCACAATGCTAAGGTGTTCATTGCTAAGGTGTTCAATGTTAAGACTTCATTCTGTGGGTGACAGAAAAACACTGAGGGGGTTTTGACCTAAAGATTAACAATCAACTTTTTTTTTTCAACTCCATTCTTTAACCAGGTATCTCTGGTAGCAACTGTGATACATAAACAGGAAACGACATAAAGACAAAGAGATGTGTTAAAACGTTGTGGCTATGTTTAAAAAAAAAAAAAAGGCAAATGCAAATTTTTAGCAGCAGTATCTCTGATGGATAAGACTATAGGCAGTCTCCTACTTTCAGTGTTATACATTTCTATAATACCTGCACTTCTTAAAATAAGCATGTATTAGATTTATAACCAGAAAAAAATAAGAATGGCTATCACAATAGCTCAAAGGGGATGCAGGGAAAATGATGAAAGTTTGGATTACACGTTCTATAAGAGCAAGAAACTGATCTTACTTACCACTCCCTAGTACCTTGTACTGTGCCTAGCACATATTAGGTGCTCAATAAATGTGACAGAAGAGTGAATGAGTGAACAAATGAACATCCTAAAGGCTCAACGAAGAAGAAACATTTCAGAAGTAAAATACACATTTGTTGATCAACATAAAAGCCAGAACAGGAAAAAATTAAAGATATCCTCAAGTTTTATGGACTAGTTGGCTAAGTGAATGATGAACCATTAATCAAGATAAGTAAAACTAGAAGTATAGGTATACAGGAATGCAAAGAGATCATGGCAAAATGCCAATGAATTTGGTAGAAGGCATTAAGTTTCAGGAACCAGTAGGGAGTATAGGCTGAAGATGCAGATTTGGGAATCACCCATACAAACTTACATCAGAGATCAGAGCTACCACATACTTGTTATGGATTCTCATGTTCATAATCAACAGGAGAATAGGATAGGCAGATCAAAATAAAATACGTGCACTATTCTGGGGGCCCTGGTACCCTGATTTTTTGCCCCACTTATATGTATGTATGTATGTATTTTGAGAGAGAGAGAGTGCAAAAGGGGAAGGGGTAGACAGAGGGGAATGGGTAGACAGAGGGGTAGACAGTGGGGCTCAAACTCAGGAACCATGAGATCATGACCTGAGCCGAGATCAAGAATCAGACACTTAACCGACTGAGCCATCCAGGCTCCCCTGCCTCACTGATTTTTTTATTTAAATTTTTTTTTTTTTTTTTCAACGTTTATTTATTTTTGGGACAGAGAGAGACAGAGCATGAACGGGGGAGGGACAGAGAGAGAGGGAGACACAGAATCGGAAACAGGCTCCAGGCTCCGAGCCATCAGCCCAGAGCCCGACGCGGGGCTCGAACTCACGGACCGCGAGATCGTGACCTGGCTGAAGTCGGACGCTTAACCGACTGCGCCACCCAGGCGCCCCAGCCTCACTGATTTTTAAACTTAGATTATTAAATAAATACACGTTAGGTGTTAGAGTCTTAATCTCTCATTTGCTTCCCAATAGGATACAAAGACCCACAGCTATACTTTATATTGTTATCATTTGCTACAAACAGAATTCTGGGCTCACAAATCCAGGGCAGATCAGAAATTCAATACACATGGCATTATTCACTATAAACATATAAAACTTATATACTGGTTTTATTAAATATTATCTACTGACAAACTATTGTAAAGTAATAGTTTGTCACTGACTTTATTTTTGAATACTTTTTCATCTTATTTCCAGGATTACAACATGACACTTTCAACTATCCTTACCTATGCAAATCTCTTCCCCCTCCAGTTCATTCTACCTATGAAATAGGGACTTCCCCATTTCCTTTGTTTCAGCTCTACCTCTAGAAATCCACTCTTCCTATCTCAAACTGACCATACTCAAAACTAAGTTCAAAAGGTCAACAAATGGGTTAGACTAGTCTCATAAATGCAGAAACACACAATATAAGACTAATTTGTCCCCATGCTTTTACATGTTATCTTTCATGCCTGTAGTGTTATTTCCTTTTTCCAACATTTATCTAAATAGAGGCCATAGGTCATATCTTAACCATTTCAGCATTCACCTATTCTCTTCTTTCTTTGAATTTCCATAATATAAATTGAGTGGCCTTCAAAAGTTAGTTATGTTTTCCTCTATCTACATTGAAAAATAAGCCTTTTAGGGTGCCTGGATGGCTCAGTTGGTTAGGCATCTGACTTTGGCTCAGGTCTTGACCTCATTGTTTGTGAGTTCAAGCCCCACATGGGGCTCTGTGCTGACAGCTCAGAGCCCAGAGCCTGCTTCAGATTCTGTGTCTCCCTCCCTCTCTGCCTCTCCCCACTCACGCTCTGTCTCTCTCTCTCAAAAAATAAACATTAAAAAATTTTTTTGCTTTAAAAAGCGAGCTTCTTGAAGAGAGATTCCCCTATCAATAGTGAGGATACAGTTGGCATTCAATGAATACTTACTAACAAAATGGAAGCTCTGAATTTGTATCTTACTTTTTTGGCTTCCTAATCCTCCTGTGCCTCCACATTGCCATATACCAGAAATAAAATGTATTCTTTTTTCATTTTACTAACAGATATTAGACTAACTTAAATCTAGATTTATTTCACTTTTAAGTTTTTTTATTTATTTTGAGAGCAAGAGAGAGAAAGAGAACAAGAGAGGGGCAGATAGAGAGGGAGAGAGAATACCAAGCAGGCTCCGTGCTGTCAGCACAGAGCCCGACTCAGGGTTCAAACTCACAGACCTCGAGATCATGACCTGAGCCAAAATCAAAAGTCAGATGCTTAACTGACTGAGCCGCCCAGGCACCCCAAATTTATTTTACTTTTTAAATATTTTCTTAAATGTTTACTTATTTTTGAGAGAGAGAGAGAGAGAGAGAGAGGGAGGGAGGGAGGCAGGGAGGGAAGGAGAGAGAGAGAGAGAATGAGTTGGGGAAGGGCAGAGAGAGAGGGAGACACAGAATCCAAAGCAGGTTCCAGGCTCTGAGCCAGCAGCAGGGAGCCTGATGCGGGGCTCGAACCCATGAACCGTGAGATCGTGACCTGAGCCGAAAATGAAGGCTTAAACAACTGAGCCACCCTGGAGACCCAGATTCTAACAATTTTAAAGATGAGGAATGAGACTCTAATTAGGTCATATAGGTAGTTGGAAGCAAAGGCTAGAACCAAGGTTTCTAACTTCTAGAAAAGGTATTTATTGAGTGACTGATACACATGGAGAATTCTGTGAGGCACTGTATTAGACCAGTGCCCACTCTTGTGTACCAAGACACTTCCCACTGATGTTCAAAAATATTTAAAACATTAATTAAAGCTTACATTCTAAGGAAATTTCTGTATTAGGAGAAGACACTGTCTACATTTCTAAAAAATATGTTAAAAATAAGCAGGCAGAGGGGGGAAAAATCTTTAAAGTAGGAAAGAATTTAGAATTTCAAACAATTTACTCTTCCTGTCCTGGCTGTTGTTTACTGTTAAAAAGAGTAAGACCATCAAAAGACATCTCTACCCAAATTTCATGACCTAATAGTTTAAGAAAAATAAGCCTTATTCCTGTTGGCAAATGATCTGCTTTTGTCACATCACACTAAAGCATTAGCTCTGTCACAGGATTAGAGTACAGCCATCTGAGGACAAAAGTTCAGGCAGAAAAAGAAACCATACTGGAATTTGATAAAGACCCCTCAGGAATATGGCAGTTAGCTGTTTCAATAGCACCTTTCATCTAAGGATCTCAAAACAAATATTATTTACATTATCAAGAATCAAAACGGTGGCACCATGGCTCAATAAACTAACATATCAATGACCTATAGGGAATTCAATACTGATGTTCTGAAACTCAGCCCTCGGTTCTCAAAAACAAGACCTAGTTACAGTTGACCCTTGAACAACTAGGGGGTTAGGGGCACCAACATCCCATGCAGTCAAAAATCTGCATTTAACTTTTGACTCCCTAAGAACTTAACCACTAACAGCCTACTATTGACTGGAAAGCTTACCAATAACATGAACTGTGATTAACACATATTTTGTCTGTTATATGCATTATATACTGTATTCTTACAGTAAGCTAGAGAAATGGAAGTATTAAAATCATAAGAAAAAATACATTTATAGTACTGTCATGTTTTTATCAAAAAAATCCGTGTATCAGTGGACCTGCATAAGTTCACACCCATGCTGTCCCAGGCTCAAGTGTATTTGGATTTTGTCCCTAATTCCTGGCACAGAACTCCTAAAACCCTTGGAATTTCAAGAGTGATAGGAGCACTCTTGTTATTCATAACAAGTCTCTTTTAACCACAAAGCAATTTGTGCTAACAAGGTGACTCTTGGTGGACCCTTACATAGCTAAAGATGGGAACCGGTTGTGAGAGGGAACAATCCACATGATTAGAGGGTTGAAACTTTCAGGCCCTGCCCCCAATATGGGGAAAGGGAGAGTAAACCACCAAGGCCAATGATTTAACCAATCATTCCTAGGTAACAGAAACTTCTAAAAAAACCCTGAACAACAGGGTTTAGAGAGCTTCTGGATAAGTGAACACATGGAGGTACTGGGAGGGTGGTGTGCCCAGAGACAGCAGGGAAGTTCCCCATACCTTGCCCAATGTATCCTCTCCACTGTTTCTGAGTTGCCCTCTTTATAATAAGCCTATAAGCGTAGGTAAAGTGCTCTTCCTGAGTTCTGTGAGTCATCTCAGCAAATTATTGAATCTAAGGAGAGGTCATGGAAACCCCAGAATTTTTTGCAAAGTTGGAAAGGAGTACAGGTGGCCCCGGACTTGCAACTGGTGACTAAAGTGGGGACAGTCTTAGGAACTGAGCCCTCTAACTTGAAGGATCTGACACTAACTCCAGGTAGACAGTGTTAGAACTGAATTCAATTGTTGGACTGGTATCACAGAATTGGACAATTGGTGGTGGTATGGAAAAACCTACACTACACAAGTAGTTAATTCCACTCTATAAAGTTTAAAAAAAAAAAAAAAAGATAAGTGGATTTGTTGATACCGTCTCCCAGCTTACTTTGCTGCACATGTATGAATAAAAGACCCCAAAATTTAAGCAATATTGTCAGAACAGTTTCTACTGATATAATTAGTAATAATTTTATGCCATCTGGGGTGCCTGGCTGGTTCAGTGGGTGGAGCACGCAACTCTATCTTGGGGTTGTGATTTCGAGCCCCATGTTAGATGTAGAGACTACTTAAAAAAATAAAATCTTTAAAAAAATAATAATTTTTTGCCATCTTTGTGCCAGGCATTAACCTTAGGTCAAATTATTTCCAATGTATGCAATTCTGAAAGATAGATATTGCCCCTGATAACATATGAGAAAATTGAATCTCATCATTAAATTTCCCACTGCACGCAGCAAGTAGCAGAGTACTAAATCTAGTTATAAAACACAAACCCCTGCCTTCTTCTATGGCAACCCTTACTTTTTATAATGTAGTATAAAATTATAAACTCTCTAACAATCCTTAAGAACATTATGCTAGTCTTAAGGGTGTGTGCCAGGCTTGAGGTTTTTGAGTAACAGCACAGGCCCCATACCTGTTGGTGTTCACATGAAGCAGTATCCTAGGCACCTAGGCATCCTAGTAAAGAAAAGCCAAAGAGCAAAATAATGCTGTGACTCTTTGTGGAGCCAAACCTTCCCCCAGCTTTATCAGTCTTCAAGCAAGTTCTCCACCAGCCACTTTGCTGAACATCCTCACAACAAAGCTGCCCTCAGGAACTGATCATAAGTCCGAGCAATTCCTAGGACTCCTAGAATGTATGTATGCCAATCTCCAGTTTCAGACCTAGCTTGCCCAAAAGAAGACTATTATAGAAAATTTATTATAAGTATCCATAACACAACTGTGAGTCCTGAGAGGGAATGCAAAGAAGTCTTCCCCCCAGCCTTATCTCACAGTCTGTTGTTAAATCACCTGCCCCAATTCAGTAAATGAAATGTGGAAGGAAGAGGAGAAGGGAGGAAGGGAGGAAGGGAGGGAGGGAGGGAGGGAGGGAGGGGAGAGAGACAAGCGGACAGACTAGCCTTAAGAATTGCTATCAAAAACATAATACTGACAGTCCATATACAGATCTAGTATTCTAGTTTTCTACTTTATACACTTTTTAAGAACTGCCTTTTTTGGCATTGTATTCTCTTGCTGGTTGGAAAATATTTTATTTTTTTCTTCCCCAATTATCAAGGAACTAAAGTCAATAAGACTTTTCACTACCTTCTGTTACCAATATGAGCACAAAAAAGAGAGTCTAGAGATTAGCAAATCTTAAGAGCTGGGAGGGACAAGAAAGAGATCATGTAGTTTAAACTCTTACAGGAACACTTATATCTCCAAAACACAATCATCCAAGCTATACTTGAATATCTCTAATGACAGAGACCTCATAATTTTGTCTATTCCACTATGGGACATACCTTATTGTGCAAAAGGTCTTTTCCATAGTGGGATGAAATTCACCTCCAAATTACCTTCTACCCATGGTCAGTCCTCTGGAGCAAGAGAGATGATCAGTCAGCTCCCTTTTGCTTAAAACAACTCTTAAATTTATTTAGATAGTTAAGTTTCCAAGTATTATCTTCTGTGGCAAAACAGCTCCTGATTCTTCAACCGCTCTTCATTAGATACAGTATCTAGGGAACTCATTATTCTTGGTCATAATCATATGGACGATTTAGATTATCACTGTCTCACTGAAGTGTAAAATCCGTAAGTGGACACAATACATATAATCAGATGGTACAAGAACAAAGGGACTATTAGTTCCCTTAATTTACCACTGTACATCTATAAATGTTCATCAATATTAGCCTCTTTTCACAACCACATTATACAATTAACTACCTTAGAGGATGGTGGCTTTCAAATGAAAAATCTGTTTTAGGCAGATCATTTCTGTTAAAGAGTAAACTTTACATTTCTATCACACCTATCTTATCACTTTCATACTTCATCCTGCTTAGATTGCCTTGGTTTTCTTTGATACAACACATCAGATAACACTCCCAGTTTTAGCATCATTTACAAAATTTTTGGTAAGCATGCATATTGTACCATTATTTAAGATCTAGATCTATAATGCTTAGCAAAAGAAGAACTTACAAGCCTGTATAATCACACTGTGCTTTCTGTTTTGAGAGACAGCAAGCGAGCACAAGGAGAGAATCTTAAGCAGCGTGGAGCCCAACATGGGGCTCAATCTCATGACTCATGAAAGATGAGATCATGACCTGAGCCAAAACCAAGAGTCGGACACTTAACAGATTGAGCCACACAGGCAGCCCCACACTGTGCTTTATAACAAACAAATAAGCAAACCAGATTTAAAAGACCAACAAACTGGGAAGACACATTTGCAACACATACAGTAATACACTGATTTCATTACACATTTCCTACAAATTCATAAAGGGAAAAAAGCAATCTATCAATGAAAAAAGAACCAACGTCTAACATTAACAACCAGATCACAGAAAAACAAAGATAAAATTCAACTTCACTCATAAAGAGCAATGTAAATTTGTGTGATTAAAGTTTTTAATTTTAAATTGAATTCCAGTTAACATTCACTTTATTAGTACACTTTATTAGTTTCAAGTGTACAATACAGTGATTCAACATTTCCATACATCACCCAGTGCTCATCCCAAGTGCCCTCCTTAATTCCCATTATCTATTTCACTCATCCCTCCACCCACCTCTCCTCTGGTAACCATCAATTTATTCTTGATAGTTAAGAGTTTATTTCTTGGTTTGTCTCTTTTTTGTTCCTTTGCTCATTTGTTTCTTAAATTTCACATGAGTGAAATCATATGGTATTTGTCTTTCTCTGACTTATTTCACTTAGCATAATACTCTCTAGCTCCATCCATGTTGTTGGAAATGACAAGATTTTGTTCTTTTTTATGGTTGAATAATATTCCATTGTATATACATACACCATTTTTTATCCATTCATCTACTGATGGACACTTGGGTTGCTTCCATAATTTAACTACTGTAATAATTCTGCTATAAACATAGGGGCACAGGTATTCCTCTGAATAAATGTTTTTATATTTTTTGGATAAAAACCCAGTAGTGTGATTACTGGATCATAAGGTAGTTTCTACTTCCTTTTTTTTTTTTTCTTTGTAAGTAATCTCTATACCCAACACATGGCTCAAACTCACGATCAAGAGTTTCATCCTCTACTAACAGAACCAGCCAGTCACCCCTCTATTTTTAACTTTTTTAAGGAGCCTCCATACTGTTTTCCACAGTGGCTGCACCAGTTTGCATTCCCACCAACAGTGCATTAGGATTCCTTTTTCTCCACATCCTTGCCAATACCTGTTGCTTCCTGTGTTTTTGATTTGAGCCATTATGACAGGTGTCAGGTAAAGAGCAATGTAAATTCAATCTGTAATGTAATAACATTTTTTACCTATCAGAGTGACAAAGATCAAAGTGTTGATAACATATCTAATTTGTAAGACATGGAAACAAGTACCCCACAGATTGCTGATGGGAATATATATTAATTCCAACTCTTTAGAGCACAATTTGGAATTATCTATAAAAATTTTAATTACACCTACCTTTTCTTTGGAGCATGGATATTCACTGCAACATTTGTAATAGCAAAAGTAGTAGACACTTAGCTGTCAACCTACAGCCATTTCTCCCTTCTTTCAGAACTCCTATCTGTTCAGGGTGGTAATGTACCCAACCCCAAGAGATGATTAGTTGAAACCCACTATGGCTATCATATTCTCTTTACCAGATAATCACTTCCTCAGACACTCCAGGGGTCAGGGGCAGCAAGCAATATGACCTTCACTGAAATGTAAGGAGACATTGCATATGGCGTTGCTACTCAAATCCACAGCATCTGCATCACGTGGGAGCACATCACTGATACAAATTCTCAGACCCCACTCTAAACCTATGGATCAGAATCTCTGTCAGTGGATTCCAGGAATTTGTATTTTAACACATTCCCTAGGTCAGTCTTACCCACACTCTTAAAGTTCATGAAGCACTGTTTAAGACTTCTGGGAATTAATTTCTCCCTATTTAAAATGACTAAGCCTTCCCATTAGAAAAATATTTTGAGGGCACCTAGGTGGCTCAGTCAGTTGAGTGTCTGACCCTTGATCTCAGGTGAGGTCATGATCTCACAGTTTGTGAGATCAAGCCCTGCATGGGGCTCTGCACTGACAGCACGGTGCCTGCTTGTGGTTCTCTCTCTCCCTCTCTCTCTGCCCCTCCCCCACTCACTCGCTCTCATTTTCTCTCTCTCAAAATAAATAAACAGACATTAAAAAAAAAAAATTTTGCCCCCCATTACCCGTCTTTGAATGCAGTTAGTTGTGCTGCTTGGTGCTAAGGCAGCCATCCTACAACCATGAGGCTACAGCAGAGAAACTGAAAAGACAATATACTAAAAGTAATAGAGTTAAGATAGGGGAAAACCTGGGTTTAATAAATATTACCAAGCAACCACACTAGCCCTGAACCACCTATTTCTTTGTTTCTATTTATATGAGACAACTTAAGAGTCTTTATTGTTTAGTTACTTTTAGATACTGTTACTATTATTTACAGTTGAATATATCCTAAGTGATACACTTTATATCTATCCATGGAAACCAATGGAGCTTAAATTCTACTGGAAATAGAGTAATTTGTGTCATTGTTTAATAGTAGCATAGTATTCCATGTTATGTATTTACCATCATTTTATTTCTTTGTGATTCCCATGTGCATGCACAGCATTAAGACAATCAGTACTAGTCTGAGACAACTAACAAGTTTTGGCCCCAATCTGCTACTTCATTCCAACTAGGACATAAGCTCCACTCAGGCAGTAACCTTAACGCACTGCAACTTAAGCAGTTACAACAGAACCAAACATATATGAAAATATTTGATAAATATTTTTAAATAAACAAATGTAGAAAAAGAGGTCTTCCATAAATGCTAAAACTAAGTTATATCTAAGCTTAACTTGTCTACTTTGGTTGTTTGCACAGATCTTCAGGTTGAGGATGCTACAAAGATCGAAAACTTCTACTATGAAATAGCAGTGTGAAGAGGTTCTCACAGTCCCTTTCAATAGTCCAATTAGTATTTAAGGTGTCTTTCAGCTCTGTAACCTAGGAAATAAGAATAGCTAAGAGCAAATTGTTTCCTAACCAATCCTCATATTTCTTCTTTTCTATCGTAACTGCTAAGAACGATTTAAAACCTTGAAGGCATGAAACAAAAATCCAGGAACTAAGTTGTTTAGGACATCCTAAAGATTTCAAGGTACATTTTTCAGTATCACTTTGAATGAGCAATTAATCAAGCCAGTTGCTAACAGTACTTAAACATCTTATATCTTCTCCTATCCCAGACATTTATCTAGAGTTGCAGATTTTTACCTAAATACAACCTCATCAGGGTTTAGGACTGTTTTGCTATTAGAAAGGCAACATTTCCAATCAGATTTTTATCCCCCACTGCCTCACTGAAACTATTCTTACCAAGGTTACCAATAACTTTCACATTGCTAAATCAAATGGTTATTTCTCAACCATCATCTTAATTGTTTAGTATTTAACAGTTAATAACAACTCCCTACTCCTTGAAACACTTTCCTTGTTTGGCTTCCAGATACCCTCTCACCTGGTTTCTTCCTATTTCTCTGGCTGGTGCTAAGTCTCCTTTGACTGTTCCTTCTCACCTTCCTCCAAAGATCTCTAAACTCTGGTCCACTCCAGAGTTAATTAAGTTCTTCAACCTCTTCTTACTTCTATCTCTTCTCACTCCCTTGGACCTCATCCAGCCCCCTGGCTTAAATACCATCTTTTTGACAGTAACCTCCAGTGGTACACCTCCAGCAGATCCTCTCTCTTGAATTCCAGACTCATAAACCAGCTACCTACTCAACATCTCTACCAAGTCTAGTAAACATCTATAATATATGTCCAAAACTGAGCTCCTGTACTTTCCTTCCAAACGTGTTACTCCTTCAGTCTTCCCCATCTGAATAAATGATGTCCTTAAGGAACTTAGAGCAAAAACCTTGGAATTGTTCTTAACTCCTTCCTTTCTATCAGTAAAACATCCAATCTATCAGTAAAACTAGTTGACTCTACTTGAAAATCAGACCATGTGTCATCACATACACTGCCACCCCACAATGCAAACTGGCGTCTTCTCTCATTTGAATTATAGCAGTAGCCTCCTAACTGGTGTTCCTTCCTTTACCCTTGCCCAATCATTCACCACCAGCCTATTACCAATACAGCAGCCAGAGGCATGATGTTAAAATAGAAATTGGATCATGTCGAACCACTACCCAAAACCCTCCAAAGATTTCCAATTTCACTTAGCATGAAAGCTAAAGACCTACAAAGGACCAACAGCACCAACAGTAGCTGGGAGCTTGTTAGAAATGATCCCCACCATGGGTAGCCTGGGTAGGTCAGTCAGTTAAGCATCCAACCTCAGCTCAGGTCATGATCTCACAGCTTGTGAGTTCGAGCCCTGCATGGGGCTCTGTGTTGATAGCTCAGAGACTGGGGCCTGCTTTAGATTCTGTGTCTCCCTCTCTCAATGCCCCTCCCCCCACTCGAGCATGCTCTCTCTCTCTCTCAAAAATAAACATTAAAAAAAAAAAAAAAAGAAATGAACCCCACTTCAAACCTACAAAATTAGAAACTGAATTTTAACAAAAACAACCTACATAAGCCATATGCACAGTAAAGTCTGAAACGTATTTCTCTAAGGCACCACAAGATAAGCATCTACCCTCCCCAATTCTTACCATTTCCCAGGCAAGCTTCAGTCTCAGGACCTTTGCACTTGTCATCTGCTATGTCTAGAATGCTCTTCTCTCATTTATCTGCATGACTTGCTGTTTCACATCTTTCAAACCTTTACTCAAATGTTCCCTTCTCTGTGAGTCATTTGCGACCACTCAATCCTTCCCCTTGATATGCCCTATTCCTCTCTCTTGCTTGTACTTTTCTCATTAGAACTTGTCATTAGAAGTTACTTATCTTGTTTATTCTATCTCCCCATATAAAACGCAAAAGAAGCTCTATGAAAGCAGACATTGTTTTTCTTCCCCGGTACCCAGAATCCAGTAAGCCCTCAACAAATATTTTAAATGCATAAAACAATAAAACAAATGAGCTTTCTCTTCAAAACACTATCCAATAGATTCTGTAAAGTGGTTTCTTACCGTACAAACTGACATTTTCTTAGCATCACATTCAACAAATCCACTTTTTAAAATACACTTAGCACCAAGGAGCCTTGGGTGGCTCAGTCGGTTAAGCATTCGACTTCAACTCAGGTCATAATCTCATGGTACATGAGCTCAAGCCCCTCATCGGGTTCTGCGCTGTCAGTGGAGAGTCTGCTTGGGATTTTCTATCTGCCCCTGTCCCACTCACGTGCTCTAAATAAATAAATAAATAAATAAATAATCTTTTAGAAAAATAAAAAATAAATAAAATCTACTTAGCACCTACCATGTAATTAGTCACTATAAACACTACTGTTCATACATTAAGTATGGAGATTTAAAATATCCGATTCATGACAGAGCTATACCATCAAAAAAGTCTGCAGAAATAAAAACTGCATCTTTGAGTGAAGAGAACAAGTATGTCTACAGCTCTCTGCAACACAGTAACAAGACTTTACACTGGTAAAATAGTCTTCCACACAAATTTTCTCACCTGTCCCTCAACAATCCCATGAGGCTTGTGTAAAGCAAGTAATGATAAGCTCACTTTAGAGATGAGAAAACAAATATACTCTCACTCAAAGCATGGCAGTAACAATGTCAAAACTGGGACTGAAGTCTCTCAATTTTCTGATATCACACCTCCCCTTGCAACTGATATTGAAGCAGACTATAAAACCATACAGCCATATATTATGCTGAAGATACTAAGCTTTCCCAGTGTATTTGCAGAATGAGAACAAACTCAGTTCATCAGAATCACAATCTCAACTTGAGGAATAAGAATTCGAATGGATTCCTATTACTTATAAGTCTAACCCAGAGTCCAATGACATTCAGGAAGAATATAAGAAATGAGCTGCTATATCACACATCAAGGAAGTTCTTATTAAGTTATGACAATTGCTTTAAAAAAAGAGAATGGGAGAAAGGAAGATGTAACAAGTGAATGAATGAGAACAAAGTTCTATAGAGGAAAGAGTCAATGTTAAGTCATTATTGTCTGAGTGCCTAAGTGATGCAGTTTTGCAATAAAAGGAAAAACACATAACTCCTCAAAATCCCAACACAATAGCTTTCCTTTCTTTGCATAGATGGGGATGAAAGTGTTTCCCAAAAAGTTATTTTTAAAAAAGATACAGAAACAGAAAATCCACATGAATAGAGATCCAACCTGGAAGGATGGAGACTGTGTCTTCTATATCTTGTGATTAAGAGTAGCTGCTCACCAAGTGTCAGCATCTGAAGACTGTGCTAACTGTGGGTGTGTCCTCAAGAGAATAATACCTGCTGGGACAGAGGAGCAAGAGAAGGAGAAATACTACTAAATGCAAATGACTGGCTGGCAAACAGTTACCAGTTGTCAGTCTAAAAAATTTTTTAAGTTGGTATTAGTAACATTAAAAGATCACACGGTGGTAATACAAGTGGCCAAGCCCAGGTGGCACTGGGATTATCAATGACAGCTGCAATCAAAGGTACACTTCAGCAGGTAATCCAGCTCTCTGATTAATATTAAATAAGCAGTATAGTAAAACAAGATATAAAAATCTATTTCATGCTTTTTATAGCAAGATGATGGTCATATAATACAACCAAACCAACACAGAAAACTATTAGGTAGTTTGGCAAACATACCAGGCACTCTGGTGCCTTATAAAACAAATATTATAGAGATGTCTATGTCAGAAAGAAATACAAAAATAATAATAATAATAATAATAATAAGATGCAAAAAATACATAGGTAGGTCTGGCAGAAAAACAAAGTTAATGTGGAAAACAAGAGACAAAGTTAATTTAACACATAGTGTGGCTTTATGTACCCTTTAGACAGCTTACAGAATTAGGAATCTTTTATTTTGGCAGCAAATTAAGACAGTATTTCTTGATACCTGCCATGTCACTGCATTTCTATCAAGCTACAAATTATAGTATAGTAGGCTGAAACGAAATACACTTTATGGGATTAACAGTAGATAACCCAATGCAGAAGAAAAGATTTGGGAACGTAAAGACATAATAATAGAAATTATCCAAAATGAAACCCAGAATATAAGGAAACTGGGGAAAAAAAGGACACAGCATCGATGAGCTATGGGACAAACTCAAGGAATCTAATAATCTAATAATAATATATGTGTAATTAGAATCTTGGTGGGGGAAGATTTGAAAAAATAATACCTAAAATTTTCTAAATTTGACGAAAATTATAAACCTACAGATCCAAAAGCTCAAGAAACATGAAGAAATGTAAAACTCTGCCAAATCAGTTTCCTTAAAACCAGAGATAAGGGAAAAAAATCTTAAAAGCAGCCAGAGGAATACAGAATGGAGAAAAATATCTGCAAATCATATACTTAATAAGTAATCAATATCAAGAATATACAAAGGATGCCCACAACTCAACAAGCGCGTGCACGCACACACCCACCCACCCGATTCAGGGGCACCTGGGTGGCTTAGTCGGTTGAGTGACCAAATTCGGCTCAGGTCATGATCTCGCAGTTTGTGGGTTCGAGCCCCACGTCGAGCTCTGTGCTGAGAGCTCAGAGCCTGGAGCCTGTTTCAGATTCTGTGTCTCCTCTCTCTGCCCCTCCCCCACTCATGCTCTGTCTCAGAAATAAACGTAAAAAAATTTAAAAAATATATTGTAATTAAAAAAAAAAAAAATTCAAAAATAGACAAAGGACCTGAATAGACATTTTTACAAAGAAGATATATAAATGGACAATCAGCACATGAAAATGTTCAACATAACTTATTATTAAGGAAATGCAAATCAAAACCACAATGAGATACCACCTCATGCTCATTAGGATGGCCACTATAAAAACCACACACACACACACACACACACACACACACACACACACACACACACACAAACTTGAGACACCTGGGTGGCTCAGCTGGTTAAGCATCCAACTCTTGATCTCAGCTTAGGTCTTGATTTCAAGGACCTGAATTCAGACCTGTGTTGGGCTTCATGCTGGGCATTGAGCCTACTTTAAAATTAATTCATTTATTCATTATTAAAAATGCTAGCAAGAATATGGAAAAACTGGGACACCTGATGCACTGTTGGTGGGAATGTAAAACAATACACTGTGATGGCAGTTCCTCAAAATTAAACATATAATTATAATATGATCCAGCAATTCCACTTCTGGGTACATACCCAAAAGAACTAAAAGCAAGATCGCAAACAGATATTTGTACACTCATGTTCACAGCAGCTCTATTCATAATAGCTAATGTGGAAACAACCCAAGTTTCTACTGACAGAAAAATGGATGGTGAAATGTCATCTATTCATACAATGGAATATTCAGCCTTAAAAAGGAAAGAAATTCTGACACATATTACAACATGGATGAACCCTCATAACATTATGCTAAATGTAATAACCCAGTCACAAAAAGATAAACACTGTATGATTCCACTTCTATGAAGTACCCAAAGCAGTCAAAATCACAGACAGAAAATAGAATGGTGGTTACCAGGGACCTGGAATGGAGAGTTATTTATTTATTTTTTTATTTTTAATGTTTGTTTATTCTTGAGACAGAGAGAGACAGACAGAACGTGAGCAGGGAAAGGGCAGAGAGAGAGGAAGTCACAGAATCCGAAGCAGGCTCCAGGCTCTGAGCTGTTAGCACAGAGCCCGATGTGGGACTCGAACTCACAAACTGAGATCATGACCTGAGTTGAAGTCAGATGCTTAACCGACTGAGCCACCCAGGCGCCCGAGAGTTATTTTTTAATAGGTACAGTTTCAGTTCTGCAACATGAAGACTTCTGGAGAAAGACGGTTTGGATGGTTGCACAAATGATATGAATGTACTTAATACCACTGAACAGTACCCTCAAAAATGGTTAACATGGTAAATTTTATGTTACCTGTATTACACCAGAAATTTTAAAAACTGAAAGAAAAATAAACTGTAGCCAAAAGAAGACAACCACATATTATGCACAGAGGCATAAAGAATGATAGCTAACTTCTCACTGCAAACAATGTGGGCCAGATGACAGTAAGACATCTTTAAAATAGTTAAAGAAAAATACTGTCAACCCAGAATTCTATATGTAGTGAAAATAGCTTCTATAAATCAAGGCAAATTAAAGACTTCTTCAGACATACAAAAGCTAAAAAATTCATCACCAGCAAAGCTGCACTACAAGAAATGCTAAAGAAGTCCTTCATTCAGAGGGAAATGTACACTAGAAATCTGGAACTACACAAAAAAATAAAGAACATTAGAAATAGTAAACAGAATATAGATACAGTACTTATAAAGTACTTGATTAATAGAACTAATTTCCTAACACAACATCCCTGTAGAGAAAGTCAATATTATCTTTTCTACAACAAATTGTCCCAAGGCACAAGTTATTTGTCCAGTATTAGTGACTTTTTAGACAAGGGAAATTAAAATATTCTTGGTTCCAGCCCAGTGTTCTATTACACAAACTTTTGAAGGGCTTGCCTATAAAGACACTCTTGGGATAAAGTATGATAATGGTTAATATATAATTTATCTATATTCCATTGTCTTCACGGAACCTCAAAGTCACCAAGAAGCTTACAAAGCCAATGTTCCTTGCTTTCAGGAAGTATGAAAAACATTAGACTTCAATGAATTGGTCAGGCTACCCTAAACTGGCAAAAGAACACTTCTGCCAAGTCTTCCTGAGGAAAATGAATTTATCAAAGCAAAGGTGTTGAAGCAATAACTGCAAAACAAAGCATCAGGGTTGGGTGCTAAAATAGGAAAAAGAAAACACTAATATTTAATGCCACTCTAATATAGTCTAAACCTCAGAGGGAATGTGGTTAATAAAAATAAAACCTCTATAATACCACTGATGCCAAATAGATTACAGAATGGGAATCCTGCCTACTATCCCTCTGAATATATAATGTTAAAAACAATTCATACACTCAAGAGATTCCTTTAGACCACAAGCAGATCTTATTATCCAGCTTCACAATGAGCGACTACTTGCTACTCAGAAATATAACTAAATGGTACACAACATAAATCAGGATGTTCCTCTAACAGAATTCTAGGGAAGGCTACCCACTGTTGCCCCAATGGGACCAAAATCTTTATTCTGTAAAGACAACAGGAAAATTATGTGATTTCACTATTCACTGATGAATACCATGCCAAGAGAAAGTAGCACTGTAAGCACTTTACACCAAATGAGCCATTGGGTAACTTTCCCTTTAATATGAAAATAAAATTTATCAAAAGAAATGCATTAGTTAAAACATGTTCAAACAAAAACTTACACATGAATGTTCAGAGCAACATTACTCATAACAGCCAAAAAGTGAAAACAAGTCAAATGTCCATCAACTGATAAATGAAAATGTGTTATGTCCATAAAATGGATTATTCACCCACAAAAAAGGAATTAAGTACTGAAATATGCTACAACATGGATAAATATTAAAAACATTATTAAATAAGAGAAACCAAAAACAAAAGACCATACATTATATAATTCCACTTAAATTAAATATACAAAACAGGCAAACCTATAGGGACAAAAATCAGTCTAGGGATTGCCAGGGGATGGGAAGAGGAACTGCTTAATGAATATGAGGTTTCTTTTTGGGTTAATGAAACTGTTCTGGAATTAGATAGTAGTGGTGGTTGTACAACATAGTGAATGTACTTAAAAGCCTCTGAACTGTACATTTTAAATGGTTAAAATGATGAATTCTGTGTTATATGACTTTTAGCTCAATAGGAAAAAAAAGTTTGAGTGTTGGTTGTCTAGTACTTGTATCTCCCACTACTTAACAAAATGCTGTGTTCATAAAAATCATTCAAAAATACTTCTTTAAATTTAAAATATTGACATTCTGAAAAAGGCAAAACTGTAGAGACAATAAACAGATCAATGGTTGCCCAGGGGCTGGTATCAGGGGAGTTGAATAGGTGATAGATAAATTTTTTAGAGCACTGAAACTATTCTACAGGATACTGTAATGGTTAACACAAGAGATTAAAAGTTTGTCAAAACCCATTGTGTCACAGCACAGAGAATAAGCCTTAATGTGTGCAAATTTTAAAATAATCCCGTAAGAGGTAAAGGGATCTCAGCATAGAATGCAGAATGTGACAAAACAATCTAAATCTATTATAGGGGTGCCTGGGTGGTTCAGTGGGTTAAGCGTCTAACTTTGTTTTGGCTCAGATCATGATCTAGCAGTTGGGAGGTTCAAGCCCCACATCAGGCTGAGCTGTTAGCACTGAGAGCCTGCAGCACTGAGATTGTGTCTCCCTCTCTCTCTGCCTCTCTCTCTCTCTCTCTCTCTCTCTCAACAATAAACATTAAAAAAAATTCAAATCTATTATAAACATGAAACAACCTCCCAAAGTAGGTGGAGGAAAAAGGTGCTGACCAAGTAATGCTGGAAATGAGTGGAGTCTATAAGACTAAAGGCAAAAGGAACTATCCATAAGCACTGTGCTCTAGTTAATAAAGTTATTTCCCACAGGTATACATATTAAAAAAATTCTGAAACCACTTCAAATGTATACTGGAATTGAAGAATTAAGTAAATGGATAGTGGAGGTTAGAATGATCCATGTGGTAAGGAATTAGAATTGGAAACACCTGTATGAATTCATGTTCAGCTTAATAGACAAATGGTTACATATAGAAATACTTATAGATGTGTATATTAACAGCTTAATTTATACACATGAATCGCCTTTCTCTGTCATTCAGATGGCCTAGAAGCAACAATACTCAAGTAGCTACTAGCACATCTCGCACTCAAATCTTAGTTTCTAATACCATTTCCCCATAAAAGGAACTAGGGCTCCTCGGAAAATTGGCTGACTATAGGAACTAGAACATGATATATAAAAGAGGAGTCTGAAGCATTTTTTGTTGCCAGAAAGAAAGTGCTCCTTCACACATAATCATGTGAGTACATCAAAGGGAAGGGAAACAGAAGTCAAGTGAAAGAGTTCCCAATGCCCAAAGCTCAAACAACAGAAGCAACAAAATTTATGTAGATACTCCACCCTTGAGGTGGAGTGTAACTCATCACTCATTAAGTATAGGCTACACATAGTAACTTTCTTCCAGAATATGGATAGAAAGAGAAGAACAAAAAGGTTAACTTTATAGTTGAGAAAACAAACACTACCTCAAGCTGGGTGATCAAAGTTAACATCAACACCAGCAAGTGATATCACTAGTACGTACTTCTGGTTTGTGATGAGAATGACACTTTACCTCTGTGGTCTTTCCAAAATCACAGTACATTAGTCTAACCACTAGAAAAGCATCACACAAATTCCAACTGAAGGAGAGTCTACAAAAATACCTAATCCGTTATCTTCAAAATTGCCAAGGTCATTAAAAACAAGGAAAGTCTGAGAAATCATCAGAACCAAGAGGAGCTAAAGAGACAAGACTATTAAATGTAACATGGCATCCTGAATGGGATCCTAGAACAAAAAAAGGAATATTAAAAGAAAAACTGTAGAACTTAGTAATAATGGATCAATAATGGTTCATTACCTGTGACAAATGTACCACACTAATATGTTAATAATAAGAGAAACTAGACAGACAGGAACTCTCTGTACTATCTTCACAATAATGAAGTAAATATAACACTTCTTAAAAAAAGTTTATTTTAAAAGGTTTTTTTGCGTGTGGTTTTTTTTGTTTTTTTGTTTTTTTTTTGAGAGAGAGAAAGTGCAAGCGGGGGAAGGGCAAAGAGAGAGGGAGACACAGAATATGAAGCAGGCTCCAGGCTCTGAACTGACAGCACAGAGCACAACATGGGGCTCAAACTCACAAACCGTGAGATCCTGACCTGAGCTGACGTCAGACACTTCTGATCTACTGCACGCCTGAAATTTTCCTCAGTGCATCAGGACACAAAAGATACATGAAACAAGGTGCTGGCCTTGAAGAAGCTTATTGTCTCACTGTGAAGAAAAATGCTTGTGAACAAGTATAAATTTTAAAAAATATTAAATTGAGAAGTGTAGCTAAAAGTATATTAGGAATATAGAGAAGGTCTAGAATTATGAAGGTAGACTTCATCAAGGAGATGAAAGATGAGTTTGTACTTTAAAATGTAATTCAGGGTACCAAAGTAAAAATAAACAACAATAAACTGGTGTACTCATAAGAACAACAAGAGGGTAAAGAAATTAAAAAAATATTAGAAGAAATGAAAGACATGAAGTTTAGCCCTGAAAAGTAAAGACCTGAATGGGAGACAACAGCAGTGTTCAAATACTTTGAGTCATGTGGCAGAACAGAGTTACAACATACAGCCATTTAACTTACTAGCTGACCTCTGGTAAAATGTGACCAACACTCAAGGACATAGAGAGTGACAGCTGTTTGGTAAAGCCACAACAGGAAATGCCAATTTGGAAAGACAGGAAGCAGGTGGCCAAGTTCTTCTCTGCAACTTTTCAAAGGACAGTGTGCATGTGAGCCCACTGAAGCAAAAACTTTAAATCTGGCAAACATTTATTGACCACTTACCATGTGCCAGGTGCTTCTATATATATTATCTCATTTAATATTCACAACACATTTATAAACATTAATATAAGAGGCTTAATGTAAAAATACAATAAAATAAACTCTGCAAGGAAGCAGAAACACATTAAAATGTGCCACCATCTACCACTCTCTGATAGGGATTTGACAGCTGTTTTAAAAAGCAAAACTATTTGAAGACCTGGATATCTACATAATAATTTCCTCTTGCACCTTCCTTCAGTAATGCACAGTGGCTCTCAGTTTGCAAAGTGCCCAAGAATTATATACTGCTATATACACAAAAACATGTATACAATACTTTTTAAGCAATTTACAGGATTTTCAAATATAGTTTTCATTTTATGTGATTTTTGTTTCAAGTCCTGGCTTTAGAACTGATCCCTGGGAATGAGGTGCAACCCACTGTAGGCTTACGCCATAGTCACTGTAAGGCAGCATCAGGGAAAAAAGGTAGAAAGGGTGAATCCTATTACAACATGAAGAACATTCTAACAATTAGAACTATCCAAAAATGGCATAGGCTATCTCAAAGTAATGAATTTACAATCATCAAAGGTTTCAAACAGAAGCTGAAAAACCACTGAGAACATTTTAGAAGAGAGCAACCGGGTAGGAAGTTAAGATCTCTTCCAAGTCTTAGATTCTATTATGGGTAGACTTTTAAAACCTGACAGAATAGGGCAACCTACTTAAAAACAAAATGAGCAGAGTCACAAAGGCAAGAATGACATGGTATGTAAAGTTCAATGCTGGGGAACATAGGACCAGTTCATTTCCACTTGCAGATCTTTGTACTTGCTGTTTCATTTGCCAGTAAAATTCTTCCATCTTTTAGGCCACAAATGAAATATCTACTCCTTAGTGAGGCCTCCCCACCAACCCACCAGTCACTCACTTGTCACATCTTGTCTTATCTTCTTCATAGCTGATATCAGGAATCAGCAAACTTTTTCTATAAAGGGCCACACTAGAGCCTACAGGCCAATATCCAGCTTGTCCTATGTTTTAATATGACCTCCCCCCCCAAAAAAATGAAAAAGAATATTTTGTGACATGGGAAAATTACATGAAATTCAAATTTCAATGTACAAAGTTGTTTGGGTTTTTTTGTTTATTTGAGAGAGAGAGAGAATGTGCATGCATGGGTGAGGGAGGGGCAGAAAAGAGAGGGAGAGAAAGAGAATCCCAAGCAGGTTCCACACTGTCAGCTCAGAATCCTACTCAGGGCTCAATCCCAGGAACCATGAGATCCTGACCTGAGCCAAAATCACTAGTGGAAAGCTTAACCGACTGAGCCACCAAGGCACTCCTACCAAGTTTAATTAGAACACAGAAACACTTGTTTATGTACTGTCTGTGGCTACTTTGCACTACAACAACAGAGTTGAGTAGTTGCAACAAAAAGGGTATGGCCCATAAAGCCTAAAATACTTTCCGGTCTTTAACAGAAAAAGTTTGCTAACTGCTGATTTACAGCATTACCCAAAATTATCCTGTCTACTTGTTTGTTATCCTCATTCTCACACAAACCAAAAAAAGCCCAATAACAAGGACGTTGTCTATTTTGTTCCCCACCATTGCCCAGTATTTAGAAAAACTTCTGGAACAAAATAAGGACTCAATAAATATTCTATGAAGAAATAAATCATAAATGTGATTTTGAGGAATTCATAAATGTCATTTTGAGGAATTTAAACTTAAGCCCTTAGCCATTATAGGTTTTGTGCATATATGACTCTCGCAGAAAAGGGGAAATATTCCAGTGGAGAGAAGGAACAAACAGCTTAAAGAAATGGTGGTCACCAACTAGTCCAGGTCATTGGGTTTCTTCATCAAATTGTACAGGTTTTTTTGTGCTTATAAAAGATTCCCTCAACTACTGGAAGGTGTAACAACATTCTGTCAGCGGACTGCACCTCTGTTTACCTTAAGATGCAAATCCTCTGAGAAATCTAATTTCCTATACATAGTATACAACATCCACACTATGCCAAATCTTAATGTTCATAATTATAACAGATCTCAATCACGTGCTAATGACATTCTAATATCTAAATTTTTCCTACGCTGATCAGCAATCTATTCTGTAAGCAACTGAAAACTCTTTAGAAATTAAAAGGTTACCACCCACAGACCAGAAGCAGCTTTTTAATCTTTCTATACTAGCCAGAGAGTGGGTGTGTGATTTCAAAAAAAAAAAAGAAAAATACAAGCCAATTCTGTTGGTAGAGGACAAGGTATTGTTACCTTAAAATCCCACCTAAAAGCATCGTGTGTTACAGGACACTAGTAAAACTACCACCTACTCGCAATTCTGGTCTCACTGTTTTAATCTACAAATGGAGGAAAACAACATACCTACCCCCTGAGGGATCCTGTCATTAACATTTTCCTAAGGTTCTTTCCTCCAGGCTTTGCAACAATTTCTATACACAGGTACTTCAAAGACAAGGATTCGGTTTAACGAATCTCTCCCAAAATTTAAGATACTGGTCAAAAGACGTAAACATATCAAAGTTTGGTTGTAAAGCAGCTACATGCTTTTTAAGCCCTGGATTTTTTTTTTATTTTTATTTTTATTTTTTAGAATTAACTAATTTAGGAATTCAGACCTTTCCTAGAGATGCCTATGAGTATGTCAGACTTATAGCAACCATTTTGGATTAGACTGTGTGTTCTTCCTTTCTTCTGTGACAAGTCAGGATGAAAAGGCAGACTTGCAAAAGCGGTGACTAGAATCTACCAGGACTCGTGGATGGTGTCATCAAAGAAAAGGGAGAAATCAGCCAACAGCTCAAGTGGGCTGCTTCAAGAAACTCAGCTGCAGATTCACCTGGGAGAGCCTCATCATCAATGTTGTTAAGGTAGGAACCAAACCAACAATTGGACCAACACTACACACACCTTTGCTTAAAATGAAAAAAGCAGGGGTTTGCAAGCTATAAACGGATATCTGCCCTTTAGGGAAGGTGCAACTCACTGAGCCCCCTTTTCTCTTCCTAAATGGATTAATAAAAGGCACTCCGAGGCCAAGCCCAGCCAGCCTAGTCTCACGGCCCACCTTGCAGCACCTATTCTCCCTTTCCCAGTACAGCGGGCTCCTCCCCCCTCCCCCAAACGACAAGTTCAAAATCAAAACAAAAGGTGCAAAACTGGTTTCAGGTGGCAACAGCTGGGCCCCAGTGGCCAACTTCTGGGGACACCGGGACGAGCGAGGGCTCATAGGACCCCAGACCCCCACCAGAGTCTACTCCCAAACAGTCCCTCAGGCCTCGGCCCAACTCCTCACACTCTCCTCCCTCCCCTTGGCCCTGGAAAGGTGGGGGCTGGAAAGGGGGGAGGGGGCTGGAAAGGGGAGCGAAGAGAGGGGGTGGGGAGGGAAGCCCCAGGGTCGAAGTGACAGCGGAACGAGCTGGGAAGGAAAAAGGCCCGGCGGGATGCTGGAGGACGAGTCTTAGGCCCGGAGCTCCAGCCCCGAACGGAGGCGACCGAGGGTCCGAGCCGCGCCAGGCCGCGAGCGGGAGGCCGGGCCCGCGTCGGCCGCGCCTCTGGGCCACGCTCCCCTCACGACTCTCCACACCCGCGGCGGAAGGGCCGTGAGGGGCCGCGGCCGCCGCCAGCGTCCGGGGCGGGAGCACTCACTCACCGGTGCGGAGGGGAGGGGCAGCCGGCGTCTCCGCCAGCGCCGTGGCTCGAGCTCAAGCGCCGGCTCCTGCCGCTGCGGCCGCCTCGCTCGGTCCATCCCCCCCAACCACCCCCCTCCCGGCCCTCCCCCCGTGCCGCCTCAGCCGCCGCAGCCGCCGCTGCAGCCGCCACAGCCTCCTCAGCCCCGGCGCGGGAGCGCGAACCGGCGCGAGGGGGCGAGAGCGCGCGCGCCCGCCGCCACCGCCCACAACCTCCGCCCCCAGCTGGCCGCGCAAGCGCGAGGCGGCGACGGGCGCGCGCACGCTGCAAGGGGCGGGGACGGCCCCCGGAAGGCGTGGCCCCGCCCTCCCACCCACGCGGTTGCTGGGCCGGAGAGCAGAACCTTGGCAGGTGATCCTGTGCTGGTCTGGATGGGTTCCTCCGGGTGTAAGGTCTAGAAACTAAGGCCCTCTGGTCTGACCCCTTTTTCTAGGGAGCGAGGGCCCAGAGCTACACAGGGTTGAGCAGACTTACAGCCGCCGTGCCGGATCACACACCTGTTCTTCCTACCTTGATTGAAATGCCTTCCTCCCTTCTCCGATCTAGCAGGTTTTCGTCCGCTGCTGGGAAAAAGACCGAGACTGTTAATATATGCCGTCTGGTAATACCACTGAAGGGACCACAAGCAGCCATCAGCCTATGCCTTTATTATTCCATTTTTCTAATTCATTTATTTGTTCATCACTTATGTATTGAGGCTTCCGTGTGGTAGGCCCTGTTCCACTTGCAGGGGGTACATTATGGAAATAAAAGAGTCCCTAGCCACACGAAATTAGGTCTGGTGAAGAAGGACAACGTTAAAGGGAGAATCACAAAACGTTACAATTTGTAATTAGTAAGATCTCTTCCAGTAGGTACGTGGTGTTAAGAAAACCTGGGAGAGTGGGGTAGGAATTTAGTCAAGGATATGCAGGCTGGAATCCAAAGGCTGACTTGAAAGGAGTTAACAAGGTACAACACGTGAGAACTTGGCATGGCCAGAATGGTGTGCTGAAAGACCGCTGAATGTGGAGTTGAGCGCGGAAAGATGTATACAATAATTGGGGCAAGGATTTGAGAATCTGGGGAAGCCATTGAGGATTTTTCATCATTTCTATTTTAAAATCATCACTTCTGGAGGGGGCTCAGAGTTGGGACAGAGGGGCCAGTTAGGCTGCTGTAACAGTCAAGGCAAGGTAAACTGGTGGTGGTAGAGAAGAGCACCTCCTAGGCACAGGGCTTGATGATAGTTTGGATGAAGAATGAAGGCCAGAGAGGTGGCAAGTTTATCTTAGATGGGGGGATGCATTTATAGATCTCAGGAGCACTGAAGGAGGCCCCAGAGGAAACTAAAAATGGATTATAAACATGAAAGCTAAAACTACAAGTAAATTTCTAGAAGAAAACAAAAAAAAATCTTTAGCGGTCTCAAGATAGGCAAAGATTTCTTAGGGCACAAAAAGAAATAGTTCGTAATTTGAACTTCATCAAATTAAAAAATCTTTATTCTTTGAAAGACACCATTAAGAAAATGAAAAGGCAAGCGACAGATGGGAGGGAGAATTTGCAATACAATATATCTGACAATAGACTTGTATCCAGAATAAAGAACTCTTATAACTGAGTAATAAAAAGACAATAAACAACCCAATTAAACAATAAGCAAAGGTTTTAGTAAACATTTCACCAAAGGAAAAAAACAACAATAAACAACAAAAAGATGCTCCACATCTTTATTCATCCAGGAATTTGCTAATTAAAACCACCATGATCTCCCACTACACTCTCATTAGAATAGCTAGAATTAAAAAGTCTGATGACCCAGCAATCCCACTCCTACACATTTCTTTAAATGTACTTAAGCTCCAAATAAAGACAACAAGGCCATACTTCCCCCTAACATGCTACAACTAACCTGCATACAACTGAAAACATATATCTTTCCCTAAAAGAGAATACAAAGTCCTTAGGTGCTGTTCCCTTTCCACTTTTGACATCCTGTAACTTAATACTGCAATATAGAGTTAACTATTGTTAATACATCTCCATTGTGTAGTAGCAATTACATTTCCCCCTTGGTAATCAGGATCAGTCACCCTGGCCAATACAGGAACTCCCTTCTTACATTAATTTCTCGTGTAAAACAGTAACTGGAAGCCTGTATCTCCCACTCTGCTTCACTCATTTTGCCCATCCTGCCCCCACCCTTCTCTCTTGCAACCACCAGTTTGTTCTCCATATTTATGGGTCTGTTTCTTTTTTGTTCGTTCATTCATTCATTTTTTATTTTGTCTAGATGCCACATATGAGTGAAATCATATATCTGTCTTTCTCTGTGTGATTTATTTCATTTATATAAGAAACTTCCTTCTGGCTCTCCTGGGTGGCTCAATAGGTTTAACGTGTGACTCTTGATTTCAGCTTAAGTCATGATCTCATGGTTTGTGGGTTGGAGCCTTGTTGGGCTCTGCGCTTACAGCTGACAGAAAGGGATTCTCTTTCTCCCTTTCTCTCTTACCCTCTTTCTCTCTCTCTCTCTCAAAAATAAAATAAGTAAACATTAAAAAAAAAAAAAAAAAAACAACCCTCCCTTCTTTGCCTGTTGATTCAGAGGCATGAGATACCCAAAGTGACCAGGTGACAATCTCCACTTCCAGTTCAAAAGAATCATTGTTAGCAGCACTACCAAATTGTGGAAAGAGCCCAAATGTCTTTCGACTGATAAGTGGATAAAGATGTGAGGTATGGAATATTACTCAGCAATCAAAAAAAAAAATGAAATCTTGCCATTTGCAAGAACGTGGATGGAACTATAGTGTAATATGCTAAACAAAATAAGTCAATCAAAGAAAGATAAATATATGACCTCACTCAAGTGGAATTTAAGAAATAAAACAGATGGATATAGGGGAAGGGAAGGAGAAATAAGATAAAAACAAAGAGGGAGGCAACCCATAAAAGACTCTTAAATACAGAGAACAAACTGAGGGTTGCTGGAGGGGTGTTGGTTGGGGGGATGGGCTAAATGGGTGATGGACATTAAGGAGGGCACTTGTCAGGGTGAGCACTGGGTGTTACATGTAAGTGATGAGTCACTAAATTCTCCTAAAACCATTATTACACCATATGTTAACTAACTTGGATGTAAATAAAATGCAAAAAATAAAATAAAATTCTTTTGAAAAGTGAAAAAAAAAGAAAAAGAATCATTGTTGGGTCTTCTGGTGGAAGCATTCTTCCCTTTGGAGCCAAGACCTCCAGACCAACAGAGCTTCTGGCCATTTCTCCTTCAAGGCAAAATGAGGAAGCAGGTGCACTGCTCGAAGTCTGCCAACCAGGAGGCTTTTCCTTCACTATTATTCTTCAAGATTATCCCAGAAAAGAGCTATAGTACTATAGCAGTCCATTTTCACCCAGTGCCTGCATATTGTGCAGAACCTTTGTACACAAGGCTATAAACCAAAACTACCCTTTCTCTTCCCCAGTCAACTGGTCATAGGGATGCCCCAATGGTTTGTATCTGTGGGCTGAGAGAGAAAAGATACTGTAGCAAGAGACCAAGGACATTTGGGCCACTTCTTCATACAACGTACTCATACCTTCAGTAACCATACCATTTGTGATTGCCATTTATGCACAACTTTATAATTTGGTGAGTCAGATAACACCTAGTTCATGATGGGCAGCTCAGATCACATGGTAACTTGATGGCCATGGTCAAGCATTCAGTCTGTTCTAGGGCTCAGTAGTAAGCCAAAAACTATTTCTCAAAAGGAGAGTAGTTATATGTAGACAATGGCAGTGTTTTGCTCCAAAACCCTAAGGTTCTGCACTGTAATTCATGGGGCCTGCCAGACTCTAACCAGCGTTTCTATTACCCACTTGCAGAATGAGGCTCTGAGTTTGGTTTTCAGAAATCTTGGCACTAAGCGTTTATTTCGAGGCAGATTCAGAAGCTTTCAAGTCATCTATGCATAGTTTGAGCTCAACCTTTTCTTTCCCCACTTTCTTCAGTACAGTTAGGAGCAACCAGCCAATCCCATTATATTCCTAATTTGACTACAATATTCTAAGGTGGAAAATACATGGCCACTAACGACCTCGCTTGACATAGGTATTTGATTAGGAGTACCCAATGCCTCATCATGCCATGGACTACCAGTACCCTCTTTACCACTGGAAATAGTCATTAGTGCCTTTAAATCTAACCAGGTTAGGGATGCCTGGGTGTCTCAGTCCGGTTAAACGACCAACTCTTGATTTTGGCTCAGGTCACCGTCTCACAGTTCATGAGTTTGAGCCCCACATGGGGCTCTGTGCTGACAGCACGGAGCCTGTTTGAGGTTCTCTCTCTTCCTGTCTCTCTCTGCCCCTACCCTGCTTGCAATGTCTCTATTCTCTCAAATAAATAAATAAATAAATAAATAAATAAACATTTAAATCTAACCAGGTTAGAGAACCAATCCAGAAAACTCATTCTTAAGATTCTGTTCATTTAGAACCACTTTCAATACCAAAATCTGTATCCGTCAGGGTTCAGAGAAGCAGGACAAGTAGAAGACAAGAAATAAGAGATTTATTTCAAGAAACTGATTTATGCAATTGGGGGTGGGGAAAAGGGCTATTTAAGCACATTTAAAATTCATAGGGCAGGCTATCAGGAAGGGCCGACTGGAACTTTCAGGCTAAGACAGAAACTGTTGTCCCAAGGCAATATATCTTCTTCAGGAGAAACTCAACTCTGCTTTTAATGACTTCTCATGATTGAATCAGGCCAAACCAAATTATCTATGATAATCTCCCTTTCTTAAAGTCAACTGATTAAGGATTTTAACTATCTATACAAAAATGCCTTCATAGCAACACTTAGATTACTGTTGACTAGTGTAAAATAACTGGAGACTAGAGTAAAGCCAAATGGACACTTCAAAAAGACTATCATATAACCAAGAGACATGAAAACATATATCCACACCAAGAATATTTATAGCAGCTCTACTCGCAGTATCAAAACACTGGAAACAACTCAAATACCCATCAACAGGTAAATGGATGAACAAATTTGGTATATCTATACAATGGAATACTACTCAGCAGTTAAAAGGGATGAATTACCAATACACCCGACTATGTGGATGAATCCTGAAAACATTATACTGAGCAACAGAAGCTGAAGACAAAAGAATACATATTGTATAATTCCACATAAAATTCTAGAAAATGCAAACTAATCTATAGCGAGAGCACTATAGACCCGGGGAACTTTCACGGGTCCAGATATGGAGAAAGAGAGATGAGGGGTGAATGAGTACAAAGAAACTTTTGGAGGTGATCAGAATAATCTGAATCTTGATTATGGCAGTGGTTTCATGGGTATATACCTAGGTCAAAGTTCATCTGATTGTGTACTATAAACAATTGCAGTTTATTGTATGTATAGTATGTCTTAATAAAATTGTGATCAAAAAGAATTCATTAAGGGAGCCTGTCTGGCTCAGTCAGTAGAGCACAGGACTCTTGATCTCCAGGTTATAAGTTTGAGCCCCAAACTTGGAGTGTAGAGATTACTTAAAAAACAAAATCTTTAAAAAAAAAATCATTTGATATAATTCATAGCAGATTAGAAACAGCAGAACAGAAGATTAGTGAACTAAAAGATACAATCAAAAGAATACGGATTAAAGCACAGAAAAGGAAAAGGAGGGAAAACACAGAAAAAAACATCAGAGATACATGGGACACAGTGAAAAATAGTGCTGCAGAATACTGTATAAAATGGGAAGAAATATTGGTGTGCTCCTATTGAAAACATTATACAAATGATTCTGCTCTTGGTGAGGTAATATCTAACATTCAAACACTTACCCAATTACTTTTCACAGTGCGGAAATTGGAATATTATCCATTTGGCAACATTTGGTAACATCATGGAAGAGTATTTATGCAAAATCAAATAACACCAAAAAAACATGGCACATTACTCAGGGGATGAATATAAAACCCATTTATTAAAATGTTAGCAGGTGTTATAAAAGATATACTTGGGGATAAGGTGAGAAGTGCTAAACATTAACTCATTATTTTAGGTTCAATACCTAATGTATGTAACACAGATAATAATTATGATTCAACTTGTAGATTTCTAAACTCAAATATTTTCCTTTAAAGATTTTATTTATTTATTTTTGAAATGTCTATTTATTTTGAGACAGAGAGGGAGAGCAGGGGAGGGGCAGAGAGAGAGGGGAACACAGGATCCAAAGCAGCCTCCACACTGATAGCAGGGAGAGCCTGATGCAGGATTGGAACTCACGAACCATGAGATCATGACCCAAGCCAAAGTTGGACGCTTAACTGACTGAGCCACCCAAGCACTCCTAAAGATTTTATTTTAAGTAATCTCTACACCAACCATGGGACTTGAACTTACAACACAGATACCAAGAATCTCATGTTCCACCCACTGAGCCAGCCAAGCACCCCCACTTTAAATTTTTAATAAAATACTTACAAACACTGAACTTGACAAAAATCATTTGAGAAACAAGAAATATGACAATGATGCAACTATATGGGGAAAATGTAGCATTGTAATAGTTCTTTGAAAAAAATGATACACCGTTGTATATATTTTTAAAGCATTCTTTAAACTTCATTGTGAACAGTGCAGTCAAACTCTCCTTTGACATTACTGAATTTTAAAATATCTTCCAAAAACTATATGACTGCTTTTCAGTTTCAGTTAAACACGTGGGTATATTGAAAAACATTGAATATAAATGTGAAACCACTGTTAAATATATGATGGGGAAATTGAATTGATACTATCATGCCAGTGAAAACTCAGTTACAAACAGTGTGCAATGATCTTTTTTATGATGATATTAATAAAGAACACAGGTCCTGAAATACCAGCTGATGTTCTGCTTTCAAACATATCCTTGTCTAAATTTGTTAGCTTAGTACTGACTTGGTATGATGCTTTAGGCAAAATGAATGGTTTAAATAAAATGATACAGAAAATTCAATGCACAAAAAACATAATTTTGGATGTACATAATGCTCTCCAAAACCTGAAAGGGATTAAGAAGTTCTTCAAAGAAAAACTAAATGAGAATGCTTACAAAAAAATAGATTATTTAAAAAACAGATTATTGGGGCACCAGGGTGGCTCAGTTGGTTAGGGTGTGACTTCGGCTCAGGTCATGATCTCACAGCTCGTGAGTTTGAGCCCCGTGTCGGGCTCTGTGCTGGCAGCGCAGAGCCTGGAGCCCCTTCAGATTCTGTGTCTCCCTCTCTCTGTCTGCCCCTCCCCTGCTTGTGCTCTCTCTCTCTCTCTCTCTCTCTCTCTCTCTCCCTCTCTCAAAAACAAATAAATAAACATTTTTAAAAAAGCAAAAACAAAAAATAGACCATTGGTGCACCTGGGTGGCCCAGTCAGTTAAGCGTCCAACTCTTGATTTCGGCTCAGGTCATGATCTTGTGGTTTGTGAATTCAAGCCCCACATTGGGCTCTGCACTGAGAGTACAGAGCCTGCTTCATATCCTCTGTCTCCCTCTCTCTCTGCCCCTCCCTCGCTGGCACTCTCTCTCTCTCAAAAAAAAAAAAAAAAATTCAAAAAATAGATAATTATTGGGGCGCCTGGGTGGTTCAGTTGGTTTAGTGTCTGACTCGGCTAGGGTCATGACCTCGCAGTTCAGTTTGTGGGTTCAAGCCCCACATGGAGCTCTGTGCTCACAGTTCAAAGCCTGGAGTCTGCTTGGGATTCTGTGTCTCCCTCACTCTCTGCCCCTCCCCAGCTCATGCTCTGTCTCTCTCCCTCTCTCAAAAATAAATAAAACATTAAAAAATTAGAAATGTCTTTCTCTTAAAAAAAAATAGATGATTGATTTTTAAAATAAGTTGCAGAGCCTCTTGACATTGGTTTCAATCTCTTCAATATAGAAAATACTAGAAAAAGGAGATTTCAGTTGCAAATCCTTCAAGCTACCTATGATCCAAACCCAAATTTTCAAATAAATTTCTTTTTGGGGCCCCTGGGTGGCCCAGTTAGTTAAGCATCTGACTTTGGCTCAGGTCATGATCTCAGGGCTTGTGAGTTCAAGCCCTACATCTGGCTCTGTGCTGACAGCTCAGAGCCTGGAGCCTCTTCAGATTCTGTGTCTTTCTCTCTCTCTCTGCCCCTTCCCCACTCACACTCTGTCTGTCAAAAATAAATAAACATTAAAAAAATTAAAATAAATTCCTTTTTTATCCTGCATTTGAAACTGCAATGTCATTTTTAAAATAAAAATGTATGCTACTGAACGAAAATAATGACCTTGTTCAGTCTTTAATCTAAATCCTTAATATTCATGTGATCCTTGGACCAGCAGAATCAGCACCACCTGGGGAATTGTTAAAAATGCAGAACCTTAGGGGCGCCTGGGTGGCTCAGTTGGTTAAGCGGCCGACTTCGGCTCAGGTCACGATCTCGCGGTCTGTGAGTTCAAGCCCCGCATCGGGCTCTGTGCTGACAGCTCAGAGCCTGGAGCTGTTTCAGATTCTGTGTCTCCCTCTCTCTGACCCTCCCCCGTTCATGATCTGTCTCTCTTTGTCTCAAAAATAAATAAACGTTAAAAAAAAATTAAAAAAAAAAAAAAAGCAGAACCTTAGCCCTATTCCAGATCAGCTTAGTCAAAGTCTTTATTTTAGGCAATCTGGCGATCTGAACTAAGCACTGGACTAAGTGACATGTAATTTGAAGAATGGCAGTGAGCATGAATTGCAACAACTGTTAAAAATTGATAGTTAAAATTAACTAATGGATATTAGTTAGCGATAGTATTGATAGGAAATGAATGCAGAGGAACTGAAAACCTGAAGTTGTTTGGTAAAATTCTGTGTAACTTCCGTTGAAGTATTGCAGTATCTTTGTAGCAATAACATCACATTTCCGAAGATGCCTCCATATGTGTCTTTCAGGATGTGTTTAACTCTGCTAATGTAGGTAACAAGTAAAGAATGTATCTTCACAAAATTAAAACTTAGTAAAAACTAGTTAAGGTCTAGAGTGATCAAAAAGGCTGTCACATCTAGTGTCCATGATACATAAAGAGAGAGAGAGAGAAAGTAAAGATTGAAATTGTCATAAGAAATTTCATTTCCATGAAAGCAGGCTAAGTCACTGTTTTATGGAAAATTGTCATATGCTAGTAACTCTGAATTTCTAATTCTTGTGCGAGTTTCTCTCTTACCTCAGGATCTCTGATTGCGCTGTTTCCTGTGCCCAGTACACCTTCTCTCAGACTCTGCTGACTTCTCATGTCACAGCTAAAATGTCATTTCCTTAGAGAGAACTTCTCTGACCCCACAGACAAGGTCAGATTCTCCCAACACACACCAGGGAAAGCATCCTGAACTTCCCCTTTATTAGCCCAACATACACGTAATTTCCCTCAAACACCTGCTCTCCTCTCTGGACTGTGACTTCCACGATGCAGGGACTTTGTCTCTATTGTTCTGAACCCACTGACCTTCCACGTATCTCTTTAGGTTCTCAATAAATGTTTATTGGATTAGTAAATGACGGAAGGGCAACTCTATTAATATTAAATGAAATATGGCCCTGCCTTATATTTGTACAACACTTTACTCTATTTAGCACATTTATTCCTGTTGCCCTAACTTGAGTCTCCAAAGACCCAGATCTACCCAGTTAGCCTCTCAGCCCTTAAAATGTATAGGAGATCTCCTACTTCTTAGATATGAACTTAGATGGAGATGGAGTGCCCGCCTCCAGTTTTAACTCTGCCACTTCAGACCCATGTCTCGGGCAAGGTATCTCGCATCTCTGTGCCCCAGCACCTTTATCTATACTTAACCCAGAGGTATACTCTGAGAAGTAAATGAATATACACATGTAAAGCTCTTGGAACACCACCTGGCACCTAATAGTTAACTATTGTTACAGGAGTACCATGAAGATCAAGAGTATTGGGGCCAATATATTATGTTGAATGAAAAAGCAGCCAGACACAAAAGTCCACATACTGTATGATTCCATTACATGAAGTTCAAGGACAGGAAAAACTACCTAAGATGATAGAGATGGGTCACAATGGGGGGTGGTGCAACATACTGACTAGGAAGGGGTACATAGCAGTCTTCTTGGATGCTTATAATGTTCTGGATCTGGATCTGAATGGTGGTTATACAAGTGTGTATGTGTGTAGAAATGTGTTCTTTAAAAAAAATTGTTTTTGTTAATGTTTTATTTATTTTTGAGAGACAGAGAGAGACAGAGCATGAGCAGGGGAGGGGCAGAGAGGGAGGGAGAGACAGAATCCGAAGTAGGCTCCAGGCTCTGAGCTATCAGTACAGAGCCCAACGCAGGGCTTGAACCCATAAACCGTGAGATCATGACCTGAGCTCAAGTGGGACGTTTAACCGACTGAGCCACTCAGGCATCCCTGTAGAAATGTATTCTTAAGATTCTTTATGTAATTTATACCTCATTTTAAGATTTAGGCAGAAGTAAGGGATTGTGACCAATCTCCTTTCATCTTGGCATGGAGGGCTTCCCCTAGCTTCTTCTCTGTCTCCCACCCATAACTTAAGAGGTGAGACTCAATGAGTTTTAATCCCTTTCCATTTCTTTCTTTGTTTCTTTCTTTGTTTCTTTCTTTGTTTCTTTCTTTCTTTTTATTTTTTAAAAGTTTATTTATCTATTGTGTGAGAGAGAGCCCATGAGCAGGGGAGGGGCAGAAAGAGAATCCCACGCAGGCTCTGCACCATTATCCCAGAGCCCAATGCAGGGATCAAATTCACAAGCCATGAGTTCATGACCTGAGCTGAAATCAAGAGTCAGACGCTCAACTGACTGAGCCTCCCAGGCACCACTCCCCTTGTTTCTTTCTGTTGACAATAAACCATATATTCCTTCCACTGACCTGGCCTTAATCCTGAGGGGGTAGGAGAATGCCACATTCCAAGAGCCTAGCAGGTAAGGTAGAGATGAGTACCAATGGTTCTATCAACAGTGTGAAAACCATGGCCCTCCCTGGGACTCAGACAGAGCCAGTGGGACAAGTCCTTGGTGCCAACTCCCATGGTCTTCATTCCATCCAAGCAGAGCCAATAATACATTTAGTTCCAGGGGAATGGAACTCTGACAGCTTTCCTACTGGGATCTTATGATTGGAATTGCTAGTGGTTGGGATCTGAACCCAAATGAGTTGGGATCTCATTTGGTTGGGAGATCCCAACCAAAATGGTCTATTTTAGTTTCAAATCATTAAAATCCAAAACATACAGGCTTCACAAAATCACAGCAACTTATTAGAACGATGCTGGTGTGTTTATAGAATGTATCCATGGAAAAGGCAGGGTCTCAGGGGTGCCTGGTTGGTTCAGTTGGTTGAGTGACCTACTTGATTTTAGCTCCAGTCACAATCCCAAGGTCATAGGGATGCACAGCCTGCTTGGGATTCTCTCTCTCTCTCTCCCTCTTCTCTCTCCAGATCATGTGCTCTCTTTCTCTCTATCTGAAAGAAAAAAAAAAAGGAAAGAAAAGAGCCTCAGAGACACCTGGATCCTAGAGTAGGTTCTTCCTCTATGCTTCTCTTAGATTTATTCTATCAGACCAGCTTTCTCCTCATGATGGAGAATGTGGCTGCCATCAGTTTCTGAGCCCCACACATCATAACCTCACACTAGAAAGCCTAGATCATGCTTACCATAAATCCAGTCCAGAAAAATCTTAGGGTTAGGTTCTTATTGGCCCATTTTGAGTCCAGTGCCCACCCCTAGACCAATCACACGTGGCCATGAGGGTGGGACACTGTGACTGGCAAGACCCAGCAGAACCACATGATGGTTAGAAAGTAGAAACGAACAGATCTTCCAAGGAAGGTATTGTCCTTAGAAGAAGAAGGGGTACTGAGCAGGGCAGACAACACAATAGGTGTCATAATGGTAGAGTAGAAAGGAACACAACTAAATCCATGAGGCCTGGCCTGTTTACTCCCCTAATTACGCATAACCTTCTCAGTACCTATTGTGCAGAATCCAGACATGAGGCCAGCAGGGCATCCAGTTGGCCCAGCAAATAGAGGAGGCACCAAAGAAACATCCATCCTCTCAAGGCAGGACACTCAGCTCTACCAACAGGTCAGGTGCAAGAAAGCAGTAAATCCCTTTCCCTCTCTGGGCCTCAGTGTCTACTGTAAAAAGGGAGTGATTGAGCTAGCAGATCAGAGAGACAGCAGAATCCCTGAAGGCCAAACAGGCTGAATTTATTTATTTGTTTGTTTGTTTATAAGGTTTACTTATTTATTTTGAGGGAGAGAGAACACGAAGGAGGGGCAGAGAGAGAAGGAGAGAGAGAATCCCAAGCAGGCTCCTTGGTGTCACTGCGGAGCCCAACACAGGGCTCAATCTCATGACAGTGAGATCATGACCTGAGCTGAAATCAAGAGTCAGACACTTAACTAACTAAGCTACCCAGGTGACCCTAAACAGTCTGAATTTAAATCTCAGTTCAACCCTTAGCAGCTGGGTGCTCTTAGGGATTTTTGTTGTTGTTGTTACTTTTTATTTTGAAAACAACCTCAAAATTACAGAACATTTGCAAGAATAATCAAAGACTACTGCTTACCCTTAACCGCGATCTGTCTTTCTGAACCACGTGAAAATACCTTGCACACACCATGTCCATTTACTCTTCACAGTTCACGGTTTCCTAAGAACAGGGATTTTCTCTTATGTAACCACAATATAGTTACAGAATTCAGTAAATTTAACATTGATACAATACAGAGCCTGAGCGGGGGAGGGGCAGAGAGAGCTGCGCAGAATCTGAAGCAGGCTCCAGGCTCTGAGCTGTCAGCACAGAGCCCAACTCAAGTCTCGAAACCATGAAACGCAAGATCATGACCTGTGTTGAAGCCGGACGTTTAACCGACTCAGCCACCCAGGTGCCCCCTGATGCAATACTTCTTAAACAACAGCCCATAATCCAATGTTGCTAGTTGTCTCAGTGTCTCTATAGCTTTCTTTTTCCCCTTCACTACCAAGTTCAGTCTGGGATCAGGAATTACATTCAGTTATCATGTCTCTTTAGCCTTCTTGAAGTCTGGAATGATCCCTTAGTCTTTCCTTATTTTTAAGAATACAGGCCAATTGTTTTACAGAAAGTCTCTCAATGTGGGTTTTTTCAGATGTTTCCTCATAATTAAGATCAGGTAATGCATCCCCGATCAGGATATTCTATCAGTGCTATTGTATCCTTTTAAGGGCATCACATATGGAGGCATGTGATATCAGACCAAATCTTACTGGTGATGTTTGTGTTGATCACCCAGTCAATGTCTTGTCTGCTTTCTCCATTTTCTCGTTTCTATTTTTCCCTTCGCATTAGGCAAGTTGTGGGGAGATACTTTAAAAGCATGCAAATGCTTTTTTAAAAGGTGGGGCCCCTGTGTGGTTCAGTTGGTTGAGTGTCTGACTTCAGCTCAAGTCATGATCTCAAGAATGGCGGATTCGAGTCCTGCATCAGGCTCTGTGCTGACAGCTCAGAGCTTGGAGCCTGCTTCAGATTCTGTGTGTGTGTCTCTCTCTCTGCCCCTCCTCTACTCACACTTTGTCTCTCTCTCTCTCTCTCTCTCTCAAAATAAACAAACAAACATTAAAAGTATTCAAATGTCCTATTCCTCCCAAATTTTCCTCTCTTGATTCAGCATCAGTTGAGGATATTTGCCCAATCAGCCTTTACTATGATTGCTATAAAATGGTCATTTTTCTAATTTCACCTCTTCTTCCATATTGAAATTCTAATGTATCGCCCCCCCCCTCCCGTCCCGTTTACTTGTTTTCTATTTGTTGTCAGTATGGACTCATTGATTCTGATTTCATTCAATGGGTTATAATCTATTACTGTCTATTTTTCACTTGTGGTAAAATATGTGTAACATAAAATTTACCATCTCAATCATTTTTAAGTGTCAAGTTCAGTGGCATCAACTACATTCACATGGTTGTGCAACCATCACCACCATCCACCTCCAGAATGTTCTCATCTTCTCAAATTGAAGCTCCGTATCCATTAAACAATAACTCTCCATTCCCACATCCCTCTACCCCTTGGCAACTACCACTCTATTTTCCTTCTCTATGATTGTTTTTATTTAAGATTTTATTTTTAAGTAACCTCTAAACCCATTGTGGGGCTCAAACCCCAAACCCCAAGATCAACAGTCTCAGGTTCTACCAACTGAGCCAACTAGGCGCCCCAGCTCTATAATTTTGACTATTTTAGGTACCTCATGGAAGTGTAATCATATGGTATTCATATTTTTGTGACTGGCTTATTTCACTTAGCCAAATGTCCTCAAGGCCAACTATGTTGTAGCATGTGTCAGAATTGCCTTCCTTTTCAAAGCAATAATATTCCATTGTTTGTATATGATACATTTTGTTTATCAATTCATGTGTCCATGGGCACTTAGATTGCTTCCATATTTTAGCTATTGTGAATAATGCCACTATGAATGTAGGTGCACAAATATTTCTTTCAGATCCTGCTTTCAATTCTTTGGGGTATATACCCAGAAGCGGTGTTGCTGGATCATGTGGTAATTCTGCGTTTTATGTTTGAGGAACTGCAATACTGTTTTCCACAACATCTTCACCATTTGACATTCCCACCAGCAATGAAACAAAGGTTTCATTTTTTCCACATCCTCATCAACACTTGTCATTTTCTGGGTTTTTTTTCCTTATACTAGCTATCCTAATGGATGTGAAATTGCATTTCTCTAAAAATTTTTTAATGTTTATTCATTTCTGAAAGGGAGACAGAGCATGAGCCAGGGAGGGGAAGAGTGAGAGGGAGACATAGAACTCAAAGCAGGCTCCAGGCTCCGAGCTGTTAGCACACAGCCCACCTTGGGGCTCGAACCCACGAATGTGAGATCATAACCTGAGACGAGGTTGGATGCTTAACCAACAGAGCCACCCAGGCACCCCTGTAGTTGTATTTCTCTAATGACCAATAATGTTAAGCATCTTTTCAGGTGCTTGTTGAACATCTGTATATCTTCTTTGGATAAGTGTCTATTCAAGTCTTTTGTTCATTTTTTTAAAGTAATCTCTATGCCCAATGTAGGGCTTGAACTTACCACCCTGAGATCAAGATTTGCATGTTCCACTGACTGAGCCAGCCAGGTGCCCCAAATCAAGTATATTAGTTGTTTTTTTGTTTGTTTGTTTGTTTGTTTGTTTGTTTTTAAAGTAAGCTCTATACCCAACATGGGGCTTGAACTCACAACACTGAGATTACTCATTTTTTAACTGGGTTGTTTTGTTGTTGTTGTTGAGTTGTAAGTATTCTTTCTATATTCTGGATATTAATCCTCTATCAGATATATGATTTGCAAATATTTTCTCCCATCCTATGGGTTACCTTTTTACTTTTTGATGGTGTGTTTTGATGTATAAAAGTTTTTAATTTGGGGTTCCTGGCTGGCTCAGTCAGTGGAACATGTGACTCTTGATCTTGGGGTCATGAGTTCAAAACACCATCTTGGGTGTGGAGACTACTTAAATTAAAAATAAAATAAAATATATTTTTTAATATTTACTTATTTTGAGAGAGAGAGAGAAAAAAAAATGGGAGGAGCAGAGAGAGAGGGGGAGAGAGAGAATCCCAAGCAGGCTCTGCAGTGCAGAGTCTGATGTGAGGTTCAAACTCACAAACTGTGAGATCATGTTCTGAGCCAAAATCAGAGCTGGATGCTTAACTGACTAAGGCACCCAGGTGCCCCAAAATAAAATATGTACATATATATTAATTTTTTATGTTTATTTTTGAAGGAGAGAGAGACAGAGTGTGAGCAGGGGAGGGGCAGAGAGAGAGGGAGACACAGAATCTGAAGCACGCTCCAGGCTGAGCTGTCAGCACAGAACCCGATGCACAGCTCAAACCCACGAACTATGAGATCATGACCTGAGCCGAAGTCCAACCAACTGAGCCACCCAGGCACCCCTAAAATATATATTTTTAAAGCTTTTAATTATGGTGTCCCTAGGTAGCTCAGTTGGTTAAGCATCCGACTCTTGATTTCTGCTCAGGTCATGATCACAGTTTCATGAGTTGGAGCCCTGCATTGGGCTCTGCGCTGACAGTGTGGAGCCTGCTTGAGAGTCTCCCCTTCTCTCTGTCCCTCCCCTGTTCACACTCTCTCTGTCTCTCTCAAAATAAATAAATAAATTTTTTAAAAGTTTTTAATTTTGGTGAAATCCAATTTACCTGTTTTTTGTTTGGTTGTCCATGCTCCTGGTGTCATGTCTGAGATATCATGACCAAATCCAATCCTGCATCCTTTTGACAAATCCTTATCATTTTTTCATTTCCAGTCTTTTTCTTTTTTTTAATTAAAGACACGACAAAATAAATACCAGGTTCATCTTGTATCTTCCTTGATCTAATCCTCTTTCTCCAAAGATCCCAGTTTCTGTTTAGTGGGCAATGAAATACAGAAACCAAGACATAGGTGGTAGGTGTGTTCATTGCTGTTAAAATGTTATCGCTTTTAGGCCCTTTTAACAGATAAAGCTAGGAGATAGATAGGTAGATAGATAGAGAGTTAGAGATGTGTGTGTATGTACATATATGCATGGGTGTGTAAATACATACATAATACAACCCCACAGGGTCCTTCCTTGACTTCACTCTTGGGGAATATCTGAACCTGAAAAATGAAATATTTTCCTGAAAAATGATGATAATAATAGTATCTATCCCAAAGAGTCATTGTAAGGCTTAAACTTATAAAGATAAGCCATTTAAAAAATATATTAGCCCAACTTGATCTACAGATTCAGTGCAATCTCAATCAAAATCCCAGCATGTTGTTTTGTGAATATCAACAAATTCTGGTATTTATATGGAGAGAGACAAAAGACCCAGAAGAGTGAAAGTAATACCTAAGGAGAAGAATAAAGTTGGGGGACTGACACTACCTAACATCAAGAGTCACTAAAAAGCTATATTAAGCAAGACAGTACGGTGTTGGCAAAAGAATGGACAAATAGATCAAAGGAGAAGAACAGAAATCCCAGAAACAGATGCACTAAACATAATCAGTTTATCTTTGACAAAAGAATAAAGGGAATGCAATGGAGAAAAAAGAGTCATTTCAATAAATGGTGCTGATGCTAGGACAGCTGGACATCCACAAGCAAAAGAGAGAAAGAAAGAAAGAAAGAAAGAAAGAAAGAAAGAAAGAAAGAAAGAAAGAAAAGAGAAGAAAGGAAAAGAAAGAGGGAGAGAGAGAGGGAGGGAGGGAGGAAGGAAGGAAGAAAGGGAGAATCTAGATAGAGGCTTTACATCCTTAATGAAAATTAACTCAAAATGGAACATAGGCTTAAGTCTAAATCACAAAACTATAAAATTCTTAAAAGATAACACAGAAAATCTAGACAGCTTTGGGTGTGGTGATGACTTTTGCGATACAGTGCCAAAAGCATGACCCATGTATCTTAGTCCACTTGGGCTGCTATAGCATAATACCACAGAAAAAGTAGTTTATAAACAACAGACATTTCTTTCTCACAATTCTAGAACCTCAGGTCCAAGATCATGGTGTTTGCAGGGTTGAGCAAGAATCCTTTTCCAGGTTGCAGACTTCTCATACTCTCACATGGCAGAATGGGCTAGGGAGTCTCTCTGGAGCCTCTTTCATAAGGTACTAATTCCATTAATGAGGACTCTACCCTCATGACTTAAGCACTTCCTGAAGGCTCCACCTCCTAATACCATCATCTTCAGAGGTGAGGATCTCAACATTTGAACTGAACAGTGGGAGTGGGCACATGAATATTCAAACCATAGCACCATGAAAGAAATAACTGATAAGTTGGACTTAATTAAAATTAAAAACTTCTGATCTGTGAAAGACTGTCAAGAGAATGAGAAAACAAGGCACAGACTAGGAGAAAATATTTACAACAGATGTACCCCAAAATATGGAGAACCCTTAAAACTAACCATAAGAAAACTAACAACCTGATTTAAAAATGAGCAAAAGATCTGGACACCTCACCAAACATGATATACAGATGGCCAATAGGCATATGATAAAATACTCCACAAAATATGTCATTATTGAAGCGTAAATAAAGCAACAGGATACCATTAGACACCTACTAGAATGGTCAAAATCCAGAACACTGACAATACCAAATACTAGTGATAATATGGAGCAACAGGAACTCTTGTCTATTGCTAGTGGGAATGCAAAATGGTAGAGCCACTTTGGAAGACAGTTTGGTGGTTGGTAGTTTCTTACAAAACTAAACATACTCTTACCATACAATCCAACAATCATGCTCTTTGGTATTTACCCAAAGCAGTTGAAAACTTATGTCCACAAAAAACCTATACACAGATGTTTATAGGTTATTCATAATTGTCCAAACTTGGAAGCAAACAAGATGTCCTTCAACAGGTCAATGGATAAATAAACTATGGTCCATCTAGACAATGGGATACTATTTAGCACTAAAAAGGAGTGAGCTACCAAACCATGAGAAGATATGGAGAAATTTTAATTGCATATTACTGAGTAAAAGAAGCCAGTATGAAAAGGCTATATGTTGTATGATTCCAACTATGTGGTGTTCTAGAAAAGCGAAAACGACAGAGACAGTAAAAGGATCTGTGCTTGGTGAGGGTTAGGGGTAGAAAGGGATGAAAAGGCAGAGCACAAAGAATTTTTGGGGCAGTGAAAATACTTTTTATGATACTATCATGGTGGATACATTTCATTATACATTTATCAAAACTCAGAGAATATGTAACATCAAGAGTGAACCCTAATGTAAACTGTGGACTTTGGGTGACAATGATGTGTCAGTGTAGGCTTATCAGTTGTAACAAATGTACTACTCTGACAGGGAATGTGGATTGTCTGGGAGGCTGTGGGTGAGGGGGGGGCAGGGAGGGTATGGGAACGGTGACTTCTCAATTTTGCTGTGAGTTGAAAACTGCTTTGAAAAAATAAAATCCAGGGGTGCCTGGGTGGCTCAGTTGGTTAAGCATTGGACTTCAGCTCAGGTCATGATCTCCCGGTTCGTGAGTTTGAGCCTCACATTGGGCTCCCCACACTGATGGTGTGGAGCCTGTTTGGGATTCTCTTTCTCTCCCTCTCTCTCTGCCTCTTCTGTGCTCATTCTCTCTCTCAAAATAAATAAATAAACTTTAAGAAAAATAATAAAATAAAATCTAGGTGCACCTGAGTTGCTCAGTTTGTTAAGGGTCTGATTCTTGATTTTAGCTCAGGTCATGATCTCACGGTTTGTGAGTTCGAGCCCTGTGTCTGGCTCCACACTGACAATGTGGAACCTGCTTGTTTCTCTCTCTCTCTCTCTCTCTCTCTCTCTCTCTCTCTCTCTCTCTCCAGCTTCCCTGCTCAGTCTCTCTCTCTCAAAAATAAATAAACATTAAAAAATAATTTAAAAAATAAAAAATAAAATCTATTAAAAAAAACATTAGCACAGTGATACGTAATAAGTTATCAGGAAGTGCTAGTTACTGTTGCTTTATTATTTAATATGTCCTCTCCAGCTCTGACATGTAATGATCCCATGATAATAAATGGAAGAGAAAAAAAAAAAACCTTAAAAATATAGCCCATTCCTCTTCTAAATCACCAGGTTTAAATTCCGAAGCATAGAATGACCGAGAAGGGGACACTAGGAAACAGATAAAAAACATTTGTTAAGTGCTTACTATGTGCCAAGCAACTTTCCCTGGATTTACATATTTACATATTTCCCACACCATACCCTCCAAGATATCGTCTGAGAGGCAGTACAGTCTCTCTGCACTTGGACTGTGTGGTTTGAATACTGGCCTTGCCACTTACAAGATTGTGTCCTGAGCAAGTTATTTAACCTCTCTGTGCCTCAGTTTCCTCAGTTGTTAAAAAAAATAAATAAGCAAGTAAATAAATAAATAAATAAATAAATAAATAAATAAATGGTTTTTAGACCAATCTCACAGGGATGTTGTGCGGATTAGATGAGTGAAGCACATAAGACAAAGACTGACAGATAGCAAGTATTTTTGCCTGTGCTGATACGATTTTAGAGATGTGGAAACTGAAGCACAGAGAGGTTAGGTCCCTTGCCCCAGGGTCACAGAGCTGGAAAGTGGCAGAATTTAAACTCAGGTCTTCTTGGATGACAGGCAAGTGTACAGGCAATGACAAAGGTACTAACTGCTGTGATAAGAGATAGCTTGGAGACAGTGGCAGCCCTAAGGAGGCCATTAGGCAGGTCTGGAAAACTTCCAGGAGGAGACTGTACTTGAGCTGTGGCTTAAAAGATGAGAAGTTTGCCAGGTGGGCGGGTAAAGCAGGTGAGAGAGAAGGCATCATGCACAGAGCCCAGGTGAGATAGGCTGAGCAGGTGCAAGTGGTTTAGGGTGGACAGGTCACACAGAGTGTTACTTGGCCTGTGACAGCAGGTGAAGCTTTTCACAGACCATGGGGGCCAGAAGGAGCCTTCACAAATCTCTCCATTTCAGTAGAACTTGTTTTCAGACAAAACCTTATAATGATTCCTAGAACAGAAAACAGATGAAAGCAGAGGAGCCTTAGGTGTCATGGGGATGGTTCCCCAGAGGCTCCCTCTATCCTCAGCTTTCCTGCTGCCCTCTCCCACATCTTTGCAGAACCCACAGGGTCATATCTCCCAATTTTACAGATGAAGGAACTGAGCCCCATCAGTCCTGGGGGATGAGAGTCAGAACTTTGGACTAACAACCCAGGGCTTTCCTCTTTAGCATCATTTGAAGTTTCTCTGCCAGATAAGAGCTTTGAAGCTGGTTGGGAAGAAGGGGGGGCGGGGCAGTAGTTGAGCTCAGAAAACCACCTGCCTTCCCCTTTCTAGGACTCAGTGTTCCCATCTATACAAAGGGCAGAGCTGAGAGAGACCGTCTATCTGAATCCTGAGGTATCAGTCCCTCTTAGGAGACCCCTCTCCCTGAGCCCAGATCTTACGCTCTGTCCTTCCAGACCCCATCCCCAGTCTTGGGGGGTGGATGGAGATGCCCAAGAACTGCCAGTAAGTGAAGGCCAAGGGCAGAGTGCTGAGCAGAGGGACAGGCAACCCGGCTGGCAGAGGCTGAAGGGATGAGACCTGGCGGCTCACGGTATTTTTAGGCCTCAGTTCTGCCTCTGGGCTGGAAGCAGATTAGAGAAAAACAAAGCTGGAATGACCTCTGCTTGGCCTGACAACTCCACCAAAGGGAAGGAAAGACTTTGAGAAAAAGCTAAACAGCCTTTGATTTATTTTTGTCCCCTTTTTTTTTCAGCAGGTGGGACCAAGGCCAGGGCTTGAGGGGCATTGAGGGGTATCGGGAGGGCCCCTCACTCCTGCAAATATCTCATTCGAGTCGAGGGATTTCTTCCCACCCGCTCTCGCAAACTCATGGATCTGCTTATGTCAGTGCCCCTTTGCTCGGGGCCTTGGATGGCTCCCCAGTCTGACTTACAAAAGCCTCTGTAGCTCACCACGTAGCCCAAACTTAACCTAACTCAGCTCCGTGGACTGACTCAGCTCAACAAACATTTACATTCCAGCTGCGCTCTCAGAGTTTTCCAATACCAACTTGTTAGTCCTCAAACAGCCTCACTTTTACCGAGGAACAAAGTGAGGTCACAGGGAGATGGATTGACCTGCCTGTGGCCCTAAGGAGCAGAGGTGGGACTCAAACCCAGGCAGCCTAGCTCCAGAGAACAAACTCTTGACCTCTGACTATGCCACATCTCCAAAGTCTGGCACCCTTCAGGCCACAGGACACCAGACGCCTCCCCTCTGAGGTATGCCTGAGAGTCCCCCGGCCCCCCCCATGACCACTGAGGTCAACCAGACACAGAGGAAGCCTGCTGACCCCCAGTAATTATTAATAGAGGGATCGCTGGTCCACCGTGCTCCTCAGCTCTGACCTGCAGCTCCCAGCTACTCTGCCAGTGGCTCCGGAACCTTCTCACCCTGCTCTTCCCAAATTCCTCTGAGAAACCGGAGTCCAGGCTGAAATGGTTACAGAATTTTGCTGCAAGCCTGAAGGAGTGGAAGGAAAACTGAAACCCAGTCAGCAGATATCTCTGCACTGGCCATGTCCTTGCCCTAGACAACCCAGCCCTGGGGGACCCTTCTGGCTGCTTCTCTCCTTAGCCCTTTTCCTCGCACTTCAGGTGGAGACCCTGCCATCGGAATCTCTTGTTGTCTTCCCAGAGTCTAGGAATCCTCACTTCCCTAGGCCATGCTCCAGCTTGAGCAAGCAAACCCAAGGAAAACCCCCCAATCTCTTCAAAGATACCTCCTCCCTGCTCCCCCAGAACACAGCAATTAACATGTGATTCCTCTGGGGCCATGGTTTCTTCCTTCCAGAAGACGGCTTTCACTTTATCTAAGATAAATGCTTTCCCAAAAAGAAGAGCAATCTTTGCCGAAAGTGTAACTCTAGTGCCACCAAAGAAATAGGTTCCTATTGTTAACAGCTTTTAAAGTGGCACTTCCTGCAGTCCCTGCTGAAAACACTGGTGACAGCTGTAATGGCTGAGCAACATACTCACGGGGCATAATCACAAAAGTTTATTTTGTCTCCCATTACCTCTTTAAAATGGAGTCAGGGGCGCCTGGGCAGCTCAGTCCATTAAGTGTCCGACTTTGGCCCAGGTCATGATCTCATAGTTTGTGAGTTCAAGCCCGTGTCAGGCTCTGTGCTAACAGCTCAGAGCCTGGAGCCTGCTTCAGATTCTCTCTCTCTCTCTCTCTCTCTCTCTCTCTCTGCACCTTCCTGGCTTGCCCTCTCTCTTTTTCTCTCTCAAAAATAAATAAACATTAAAAATGTATATATTTAAAATGGATTCAGTGGAGGAAGCTCTGGGTAGAAACTGGGACACTCCCATGGCTTTTCTGATAGTTCACTGCCCCGATATTTGCTCAAACATGAATTTGGGTGTTTGTGTGAGAGTGTTGTTGTTGTTGCTGACATGTTTATTTATTTATTTTTGAGAGAGAGAGCACAAGAAGGGGAGGGGTGGAGAGAGAGACTCCCAGCCAGCCTCCACACTGTCAGCACAGAGCCCAACGTGGGGCTGGAACTCACAAACCATGAGATCATGGCCTGAGCCAAAATCAAGAGTCAGACCCTTAACTGACTGGGCCTTAACAAGCCTTAACAGGTCACCCAGGCGCCCCTGTGAGAGTGGTTTTGGATGAGATTAACATTTAAATTGGTGGATTTTGAGTAAAGTAGATTGCCCTCTGTGGTGTGGTAAGCCTCACCCAATCAGCTGAAGGCCTGAATTGGACAAAAAGACTAACCATGCCCGAGCAAGAGAAAATTCTCCAGCAGATGACCTTTGCCTTTGACTTCATCTGCAAAATCAGCTTTTTCTGGTTCCACAGCAGATGGCCTTCAGACTGGAACTGGAGCTCTGGTGCTGTTGGGCCTCCTGCCTGCCAGCCCACCTTGCAGATATACATACCAATCTCCTGTTGCTTCTGTTTCTCTGGAGAACCCTGACAAATACACCAAGTTCAAACACACACGCATACACACACAAAACAAAAACTCTATATTCATTGCAAGTTCTTAAACACAGTCTCAGTTCACAAGTTTGAATGTTCAGCCTGGGGAATAGTCAAAGGTTCCAACTTTTTGAAAAGTTACAGATGGCCTCTTCTTTTACTAGAAGGTAGGTAAATCCTTCTTTCTCTTTTTCCCACCTTAAAGCCTCCTCATCCATCTTGGTCAGGTGGTTTCTAACCCATGGCGTGTGGGGGGGATGTGTGTGGCCGGGTGGAGCAGGAAAGTCATTACTTGGTTGATACTGCTACAGGATGGGTTTGTGCTGACCTGTGCATAAAGCTGATCCCTCTCAGGTGGTGTTTTCATAGATTCTGGGGAGCTTTGAGAACATTACATTTTACCTTTTTTTTTTTTTTTTTTTTTAAGTTTACATCCAAGTTAGTTAGCATATAGTGCAACAATGATTTCAGGGGTAGATTCCTTAATGCCCCTTACCCACTTAGCCCACCCCCCCTCCCACAACCCCTCCAGTAACCCTCTGTTCTCCATATTTAAGAGTCTCTTTTGTTTCGTCCCCTTCTCTGTTTTTATATTATTTTTGCTTCCCTTCCCTTGTGTTCATCTGTTCTGTGTCTTAAAGTCCTCATATGAGTGAAGTCATATGATATTTGTCTTTCTCTGACTAATTTTGCTTAGCATAATACCCTCTAGTTCCATCCACGTGGTTGTAAATGGCAAGATTTCATTCTTTTTGATTGCTGAGTAATACTCCATTGTATATATATATATACCACATCTTCTTTATCCATTCATCCATCGATGGACATTTGGGCTCTTTCCATACTTTGGCTATTGTTGACAGTGCTGCTATAAACATAGGGGGGTGCATGTGCCCCTTTGAAATAGCACACCTGTATCCCTTGGATAAATACCTAATAGTGCAATTTCTGGGTCGTAGGATAGTTCTATTTTTAACTTTTTGAGGAAGCTCCATACTGTTTTCCAGAGTGGCGGCCCCAGTTTGCATTCCCACCAGCAGTGCAAAAGGGATCCTCTTTCTCTGCATCCTTGCCAACATCTGTTGTGGCCTGAGTTGTTAAAGTTAGCCATTCTGACAGGTGTGAGGTGGTATCTCATTGTGGTTTTGATTTGTATTTCCCTGATGATGAGTGATGTTACTTTTTTTAAAATTTATTTATTTTTGAGAGAGAGAGAGAGACAGAGAGTGCATGTGTAAGTGGGGGAGGGACCAAGAGAAACAGACAGAGGATCCAAAGCAGGCTCTGCGCTGACAGCAGCAAGCCCAATGCAGGGCTCGAATTCACAAACCGTGAGATCATGATCTGAGCTGAAGTCTGACGCTGAACCACTGAGCCACCCAGGCACCCTTCCATTTTACCTTTTTGATGGGAGCAACGCACTTAACCTCCTCCTGGCAATTCTCCTCAGCTTCTGTTTTTATTCTTCCCTCCCCACAACCTGGGGCACAAACCACACTGAGTCTCTGTCAGATGTCACATCACTCCTCCAGGTGTCCTCTGGGGCAGGATCAGGCCCAGTCTCCTGAGGCACCTACATCTCATCTGTGGAGAATCCTCTGGTTTGCTCCTTCCTCTGACAGCCTGTGGCAGTGAGACTTCCTGCTCAGCCATCCCTCAGAGGCTCCTTTCTCTGATCCTTTAGATTGCTGAGATCAGAGACCAGGCCCAGTGCCTCCACCCTACAAGGAGCCCATACTTAGCTCCCAAATAGTCCCCTTGTGACCCATCTCCTGGCCTCCGGGAAAGCACCTCAGTAGAGCAACTGAGCACCCCTGCGTGGGGTGGGGCTGAGGGCAGGGAGAGTCAAAGTCCTATTTTCTCAAAAGAAGGTCTCACAAATTTCTTTAATAATTAGATCCTCAATGCAGGTAGATCTTTTAGGACCTTATAACAGGTTTTTGTTTATTTCCTTTGAACATTTTCATCTTGATCTAGAATGTCTTATTTATCTTGGTAACTCAGGGGAAAGCTGCAATTTAGTAATCTGTTACACACACCAGCCCACACACATGCACAAAATTACACATGTAGAGAGATGGAGAACAGTTTACACACCCGAATTTTTGGTGGGAAGAGGTCTGTGTGTCTCCAGACAAGCAGCATACTGGAGAGCTGGCTTGGGGGTAGGAGTTGAGGGTTTTGGACTCTCATTCTGGTACCTTCCCCTTTCCCTCTCCACTCTTTTACAACTTCCCTTCCTCAGCACCCTGCCCCCAGCCGCCCCTGCACTCCCATCCCCCAAACTACCCAGTTCCTAGGTCTGGTTAGAAAAGGCCAGAGGAGATGTTCTGCATAATAAAGAGAGAATTTGAAGGTCAATGGTAGAGGCAGAAGAACAGAAACAAGGGAGATAGTGCCCTAAAACTGTGTCCCTATCACTAGCCTGACAAAACTCTTCTAGCCCCACCCTGTGAGCAGATCCTGAGTCACTCCATCTCATCCCATCTGTGGGACAGAGAGCTCTGCAAAGGCAGGGGCAGCTGGGTCTGTCCTGCCCATCGCTGGATCCCCCAGAGTGGGTAATAAGGTTCAGTGATTGAATAGGGAGCCAGGGCCATGATCAGGCTCTGGGTGGGCTGGATGTGTGCCCAAGACTCCTATATGGTTCTGTTCTCTCCTGTTCTTTGTCCTACCATTGTCCAAATTACATCTTCCTACATCATAAGCCTGTTATAAGGCTGATCTATCCATCCCGGCCACTAACTCAAGAAACAAATGGGTGAGCCCCAGTGCATTGCTGAGGCCAGCCACTCTGCCCTGGGGAGTCCCAAAGGGGCTGGACCAATCAAGAGCCTAGCCCCTGGCTGGGTTTGCCAACACCGTTGCTGAACAAACTCGGAGAAACTCATAGCAAGAGAAGCCAGTAACTCAAGAGTCAAGGGTTTGGAAAAGAGAAAGGGAGAAATTTATTTCAAGTGCCAGCAGCTGGGGGAGGTGGCAGGCTCAAGCCTTAACAACTGACCTCTGCCTGGCAAGATGGACACCTAGAATTTACAAGGAGGGTTTGTGGGGTGGTTACGTGCAAGGGAGCAGGCCAGAGAGTGTGTGATCACAGATGGGGGCCAGCACGTGTTTAGCACATGATCGTGTTTTGTACATGATTGTGGTCAGGGAAGGGGACATGGGGGATGTGGGCTTCTAGACATTCCGTTGCTATCAGGGCTTTTCTGGTCTGGCAGCTGGAATGTTCCAGTCATTGCAAAACATCTTTGTCAATGCCTCAGGAAAGTGCGATAAGAAATAAGCACAATGGGTTTTAGAGCATGAGTTAGGCAGTCTTGTCTATTTCTGGTTTTAACTGGTGGGGTCTATAGACGAGCAAGAGGACTTGCTGACAAGGCCATCAAATGACCTTATAATTGTCGTTTTATGCAACTGTCTTTTAAATTACATAGAAGAAAAAAAGAGTTACAAAAACATTGATGATATCTTTTCTGTTTACCTATGTAGTTACCTTTACTCTTTATTTCTTCATGTGGATTTGAGTTACTGTCTGGCATCCTTTCATTATAGACTGAAGGACTGTTTCATGTAAATGTTAAGTAATAACTCTCTATTATACCCTCCTCCCAGCATCTCATAACCTCTAAACTCCTTTCTGTCTCTACGAATTTGACTACTCTAGGCACCTTATATAAGTGGAAGTATACAGGGTTTGTCCTTTTGTATCTGGCTCATTTTATGTAGCATAATGTTACAAGGTTCATCTGTGTCATAGCATGCATCAGAACGTCATTCCTTCTTATGGCTGAATAATATTCCATTGTAATTGTATACCACATTTTGTTTACCCATTCATCCATCAATGGACATTTGGATTGTTTCCACCCTTTGACTACTGTGAATAGTACTGCAGTGAATATTGGCATAGGAGTATCTTCTGCTTGATGTACTTCACTTTTGAAGGATAGTTTTGCTAGATATAGAAATCTTGGTCTTTTTCTTTCAGCACTTTGAGCATGTCAGCCCACTGCCTTCTGGATTCCATGGTTTCTGATGTGAAATCATCTGTATATGTTGGGGGCATACTTTTAAACTTCCATCAGGCAGTTTACACTACCTTAGCCTCTACTTCCTGCTTAAGCAGAACCTCAAAAAGGTCAGCCAGAGGTGAGAGATTAGTGGCTTTCTCAGTTATTTCCTGGGCAAGTACACACTCCTGCATGTGTGCATGGCCTCCTAGATCCCCAAGAATATGTTGGAGCTTTTCAAATTTCTCTATAGGCATCTGATTTCCCAACTTTTCTTTTAAATTTTTTTGTCAATTTCTTGTTGGGCCCATCTGTTATCACTGCCTCAGGCAGCTTCAATGTTAAACTGTTGTTGCTGATTGTTTTTGACAAATGCCTCTAAGAGAAAAAGCTGTTCATGCTGACTGGCAAACAGGTCAGGTCAGATAAAGACAAACTCTCCGAGTGGGGATTCCTAAGGAACTTCCAGATAGGTCAAACAATGACAACTCTTTGGAGTTAGGGCTTTTTAGTGAACTCCAAACCCTTCTTCCTTTTTCAGTGACTAATAAGTAACCAGTTTTTATGGCTATTGTGATCGTAAAACTGGTGTTTTTCAAGGCTATTGCAGAACTATGGAAGGGGGAAGGGAATAGGATAAGTTAAAATGTCACAAAGCTCACTGTTTTGAGATTTATTTTTTCTTTTTCTTTTTTTAAGTAAATGTTCCTTGGATTGTTGTAAGTCTTTGATTAATTTCCAGAGTACTGAAAAAGTTAATTGGGACTATTTTTTACCAGTGTACTTATGGCTCTTATGACGAGCAGATTCTCAGAAGTCTTTACTCCACACTTATTGTTTTTTTCCAGTTTATTTATTTATTTTTAGAGAGAGAGAGGGAGAGAGAGAGAGAGAGAGACAGCATGTGTGTGTTTGCACGCGTGCATGCTTCCATAAGCAGGGGAAGAGCAGGGGGGAGAGGGAGAGAGAGAATCCCAAGCAGGCTCTGTGCTGTCAGCACAGATCGGATGTGGGGCTCCATCTCAGAACCATCCCATGAACCGTGAGACCCGAGCCAAAATCCAGAGTCGGAGGCTTAACTGACTGAGCCACCCAGGCGCCTCTCCACACTATTGCAAGTGTTCTCTCCTTCCTCCAAAGACTTTGAAATTCAAAAATTTTAAATGCACACCCCAAACCAAAGAGTGTATAGATTGTGATGGTCTGTGGGCCATCAGATCTGTGGCCCCTGGCCCCCAAAATAAGCCCTCTAAAAATATTAATTATTTGGGGTCCCTGGGTGGCTCAGTCAATTAGGCATCTGACTGTGACACAGGTCACAATTGCATGGTTCACGAGTTGGAGCCCTGTGTTGGGTTCTGTGCTGACAGCTTGGAGCCTGGACCCTGCTTTGGATTCTGTGTCTCCCTCTCTCTGCCCTTCCCCTGCTCATACTCTCTCTCTCTTTCTCTCAAAAATAAACATTAACAATTTTTTTGATATTAACTATTTGTACAAAGTTGTAACACTTGAGGGGGGATAAACAATGATTTCATAGAGTGTGGTTTGAAGATTCTCTATGATACTCTGTTTATGATTTTCTCTGTTCCTGTCTCTTCTTACCTATCAGACCACACGCCTGGCCCTTGGCTGGGATCCGTGACCACTGCGGCCATTTCCAGTTGGTCTGACCCCTGCTCCAACCTCTCAGCCCAGGGTTTTTCTCAGGGCCACCAAGATGGTCAATGAAGGTGCTCGTCCCCAAGGAGGACACTGTTCCAGGGGAGATGCAGCCAGTACAGAGCCTGACAGAATCCAGGACCCTTTTTCTTGGATAGTTTCTCATTTGATCAGCACAGCAAACCCATGATGCAGGTGGCACAGAAATGAATGCAAAGGAAATATTTTTTGGATGCTGTTGATTGGTTAGACAACTGGGGGGTCCTTTCCCTGACTTCTAGTGAATATGTGACTGTGAGCATGAATGTTTGTGCATGTAAATATGGAACTGTGTGAATGTATGCGAGTTTGAGTGAGTAAATGAGCATGTGAGCACAGGTTTGTGTGTGTAAATATGTGAGTTTGAGTATGAGCATGTGTGAATGTGTGTACAGATGTTTGCATGCAAATGTGACTGGGTGAAATATATGTATGTAAGGGAATGCACTATGGGTTTGTGAATGCATGTGTAAGTGTGAGTATGAATGTGTATGAGGTGTGTGACTATTCGAGTGTGTGTGTAAGTGTATGAGTGCATGTTAAATGTATGTGAGTCAGTGTATACAACTACATCAGAGAGTGTGAATGTCTGTGTTGTGTGTATAAATATCCATATGAATGAATATGGGTATATGAGTGTGGGAATGTGTGTAAATATTTGAATATATGTGTGTGAGCAGATTTAAGTGTATCTTAGTGAGTGTGTGACTGCGCATATGTGCATATGTGGGTGAGTGAGTTTAAGTGCTGGAGTATGTGGATGTAAATGAGTGTGGAAAGTATGAGCATATATATGTGCATCAGTGCACGAGTCTGAGTATGTATGTGGATGAGTGTGTATGTGTATGTAGGTGTGTGAGTGCATGTGTATTTGCAAGTCTGGAGAGGCAAAGGAGTAGTCAATCACAGCTTGGAGAGAAAGCTCAGGTTCTGCCCTAGGATGTGGAGGGCAGGTGTCTCCATGCAGGGAATATTAGGTCACATACGTCAGAAGTTCAGTCGCCCAGTGCCAGCACCTATTTTGGGCCCAAAGGACCCCGGGCCTCCTGTTCCCTTGTCACACACACTCCTGAGGGGAAGGGGAGGGCTCTCTGGCACTGCTCTCCAGGCTGTGGCCTTGTCTTCTTCTCAGAGTTGAAGAAACCTGGAGTTTACGGCTTACCTACCTTTGCCCCCAAGTTTGCTATCTTAGTAATGAGAGCACATCTTATCGGCAGCAATAAACTTTCCCCATTTGCCTCATTGCAAAGCCTATGAGACAAGAAAGGCAGAGATTTCTGAAAGTTGCTTTTAAAGCCCTGCTTCTTGTGGACTTGGCTGAATCACTATGCTGTAAGCCTGAAATTAACGTAACATTGTGTGTCAACTATACTTCAATAAAAAGGAAAAAAAAAAAAGCAAACAACAAAACCCTACTCCTAGTTGAGGAATAATAGGGCTTTGCATATATTACTTCACCCAATCCTCCCAGCAGCTATTAGCGAGCACCATTCAGGTTCAGACAGACCTGACTTTAAATAGTGCTACTGGGAGTGGTCAGCTGCATGACCACGGAAACCTGGAGAGAGGTCCCCTCTCAATCCTGGGGCTACTTATCTGGAAAGGGTTTCTGCGTTCCTCCTCCTTCAGGTCTTTACCCAAACCTCATCTCCTCCCTTAATTCTCTCCCACAGTTAAATTAATCTTTCCATCACATAATCCTGTGTATTTCCTTGACAATACAATCCATATTATTCCTTTTGTTTGTCGTTTTTTCCTTGAAACTTCTCTGAGGCAGGAACGAAGTGTCACCCCTGAATCCACAGCATCTAACGCAGCGAGTGACACGTGACCCGTCGGTAGGTGTTCAATGAATAAATGTTAACTGGCACTGAATGTGTTTAGGTATATATCGCGGAAGTAAATATCTCTTGGAACCAGCTACCCACTGGGATTTCCCCTTCACAAGGCTCAGGTGTGGCATTTTCCGTCTTGAATCTTCGAATCTGCTGGTGCTGAGATTCTAGAATTGTACTTTGACATGATGCAGTGATTTGAAAATTCCCAATTCTTGGTCCCTGGTCCACAGTCTACTGAGCCAGCAGCGTCCTGGCTATTTCTGGCCCTACAGTGCCACCTACTGTCCATAGATGGATCTGCAGCTTCAGGAACAGCCCCTATCACCCGTCAGGTGACAAACCAGGAATGGGACTGGGGCAGAGGGAACCCCAGTTGATCAGGAATTGATACAGTGAAGCTGTGTCCATAGAGGACCTTAAAAAACAGTGTAGTGGCAAAATATAGGAAACTCTCTTTTTATCCCTCTACCCACTTTCTTGAAGTATTAAATTCCTTTCTGGGCTTCAATCCTCAGTTTCCAGGGTTGTCCCAATTCAACCAAACCCTTCTCCCTCCCTTGAAGCCTGTCTCTGCTGAAGCCTTCCCCATCTCAGCAACTGCTCAGGCAAAAAATATGGGCACCACTTGGAGAAGTCCTCGACTTCTCTTTCTCCCATGCCGCAAACCCTGTCTGCTTCCTCTTCAAAAGATATCTGGAATCTGATCACTTCACACTATGTTTCCTGTTCTTACTCTGGTCTGAGCAATATCATCTTTCAACTGGAAAAGATTCCTCCCTGACATTTCTCCATGAAAGATACACAAATGTCCAAGAAGAACATGAGGAGATACTCAACATCATTAGTCACGAGGGAAATACAAATCAAAAGCACAATGAGACACTGCTTCGCACCCACTAGTGTGGCTATTATCAAACACCAGCTAACAAGAACAACAAAATACAAGTTGGGGAGGATGTGGAAAAATTGGAACCCTCATCCACTGCTGGTGGGAATGTAAAATGGTGCAGCCACTATGGAAGACAGGTCGGTGGTTCCTCAAAACATTAAATAAAGAATTATCATATGATCCAACAATTCCACTTTTGGGTATTATAAATGAAAGAATTGAAAACAGGGAATCAAAGAGATACCTACATCAGTCTTTATGGCAACATTATTCACAATAGTTGAAAGATAGAAGCACCTGGGTGGCTCAGTCAGGATCAGGTCAGGATCTCACAGTTTTGTCAATTCAAGTCCCACATCAGGCTCCTCGCTGAGTACGGAGCCTGCTTGGGATTCTCTCTCTCTCCCTCTCTCTCTCTGCCCCTCCCCTGATCACTCTCTGTCTCTCTCAAAACAGACAAACAAATAAACAAATAGATAAACCCCTAAAATAAAAATAATTTTAAATAAATAAATAAATAAATAAATAAACATTAAAAAAAAAAAAAAAGATAGAAACAACCCAAATGTCTACTAACAGATGCATGGAGAAATGGTGAGATCATGATTTGAACATAAATCAAGGGTCAGACGCTCAACCGACTGAGCCTGCCAGGCTCCCCTACATGGCATCTTTTCCTTATTTGCTTATCGTCTTGTCTCCTCCCACATAATCTAAGCTTTATGACTCAGGGATCACTATCCCTGTGTGTTTCGTTTACCAGCGCTTGGAAGACAGAAAGGATTTGCTGAATGCATGAATACACGAATGTGCACCTACAGATTGACGTGGGTGGGCTGTGAGGCAACAGAGAGTGGTGGGGCCTGGAGGGGGAGGTGTCACTGGAGAGCACCAGTCTTGGTTAATTATCTCCACTTGGTTTTTATCAATGGGAAAGCATCCCAGCATTGCCCGATTGTCTGATTATTCAAAGGAAGCTATAAAATTGGATTTTTAACGTTTATTTATTTTTGAGACAGAGAGAGAGCATGAACAGGGGAGGGGCAGAGAGAGAGGGAGACACAGAATCGGAAGCAGGCTCCAGGCTCTGAGCCATCAGCCCAGAGCCCGACGCGGGGCTCAAACTCACGGACCGTGAGATCGTGACCTGGGCCGAAGTCGGACGTCTAACTGACTGAGCCACCCAGGCGCCCCTAAAATTGGATTTTTAAAGTGAAATTTCCCACTGTTTAAAATTAGTTTAAATTTAGTTTTTGAAAACATTGTGCAGATCAAATGATACCTGTCTGTATGCTAAGTTTGGCCCATGGGCTGCCTGTTTGTGACATCTGATGAGCACATGGTGCCCAGATCCCTCTCCCCATCACTGACTTCTCTCCTGGGCTTCATACCCATCTATCCAGGTGCTTCCTGGGCACTTCCACTTGGGTGGCCTCCTGGACTTTTAGAATCCCCAGTCTGAGCTCACTCTCCCCTTCCCTATAGCATGGTGGATTTTTATATGTGTATCTACACTTGAGGTGCCACCCACATCAGGCTGTAGACCATTTCCAGCCTCCCAGCAGGTTCCCTCATGTCCCCTCCCAGTCAATTCTGACCCCCTTTCCCCCAACACTATTCTGTCCTTTATTGCTGTAAATTAGGACCCTTCTGGAATTTCACATGAATGGGATCACACAACATATAGTCCTTTATTTCTGGCTTCTTTATTTTTTTATATTTATTTTTGAGAGAGAGAGAGAGAAAGAGAGAGGATAGAGAGAGAGAGCAGGGGAGGGGCAGAGAGAGAAGGAGACGGAAGATCCCGATGCGGGGCTTTAACTCGTGAGCTGTGATAGTATGACTTGAGCTGAAGTTGGACACTTAACTGGCTGAGCCACTTGGACGCCCCTGGCTTCTTTTGCCCAGTGTGATTCTGAGCTTCATTTATGCCATTTGCTTGTACGGTCTTACTGCTGTATGAATTGATAGCAACTTCCTTATTCGTTCACAGGTAGATGGAGAATGGGCTGCTTCCATCTTTTGGCAATTATAAAGAAGCCTGTCACAAACTTTCTGTGCAAGCCTTTGGTAGCCCTAAGTCCTCATTTCTCTTTGGTGTCCGTCTGCAGTAGAATGAGCGTAGGCTTGCCTTTCATGTAAAACGAAAAGAGGAAAAGTGGCGGTGGTTTGTATTTCGCACTCCCTCTAGCAGCCTATGAGGGTTCCAAGGGCTTCATGTTCTTGCCAACACTTGGCATTTTCAGTCTTTTTGATTTGACGTATGCTTATCTTCACAATCAGGGCTCACTGTGCTTGGAAACTCTGCCTCAATCCTACCCAGTCATCCTGACCCGATGGTTTCCCCTATCCTGCTCTTACACCTGTGCCTTGTGCCTTAGAAGGCTCCACACTGGAACCCACGCTGGGTGCTCCTCTCCCCACGGGGCAGGGAGTTTGCAGGGCCAAGTGGACGTGCCTCCCGGAGTACATACCCCATTCCCTTCTAGATCATACCACAAATATTCGGGATCTGACAATCTCTGTCCCAATGTTCCAGGGTCTGTGCAGGCTGCTTCCCCAGGTCATGCTCCCCAGGGCAGATTGTGCCTCTGGTGTGTGCATCTCTAAATGTGAGGCGTGGCCAAGTGCAGGTGTTCATATGTGAGCAGTCTAGGATGAAGACAGGGGTTGGAAAGAGGAAGCGGATGGGCAACAAGCCAGGGGCTGACTTTCCCCACGCTACCATGTTCTGGTGTAGAACTTGGAGACATCAGTTATCCCAAATGCAAACCTGGACTTCGAGTTCCTGGTGCAGCCAGGACTGCTGTAACGAAGTACCACAGACTGAGTGGTTTAAACAACACAGATTTATTCCCTCACAGATCTGGAGGCTGGAGGTCTAAGGTTGAGGTGTTGGCAGAGTTGGTTCCTTCCATGAGGAAAGGACATGTTCCAGGCCTCTCTCTTAGCTTCTGGTAGTTTGCTGGCAATCTTTGGTGTTCCTTGGTGTATAGAAACATCGCTCCAATCTCTACCTCCTCTTTACATGGCGTCCTATCTATAGGCGTGTGTCTATGTTCAAATTTCTCCTCTTTGTCAAGACCCCGGTTATACTGGATTAGGGGCCCGCCCTACTCCAGCATGACCTCATCTCTACTAATTACACCTGCAATGACCTTACTTCCCAATCAGATCACATTCTGAGGTACTGGGGATTAGGACTGCAACATATGAATTTGGGGTGGGGGACACAATTCAACCCATAACCCCCTCCCAACATAGACACCTCACTACTCACACTGACTTTGCCCCTCTTTCTCCTCTATTTTTCCCACACCAACCCCCATCCCTCTCTTCACCTTGGAAACATCTGTTCTTTCTCCAACACTACGCATCCCTAGGCATCTCCAACACTAAATACCCCCTCCTCCAGGAAGCCTTCCCTGATTCCCTGCTCCCTTTTTGGTGCCTCCAGAGTTCCCTGAGCTGCTCAATTACAGCAACTTTTCTCTGCCCCTAAGCCATGAGCTACTATGAGCCCAAATTGCTAAAAATTGTGAGCAAGGGAGTAGATTTCGGGGGAGGCTGATTTTAGAATTGAGGAGGCCTGAGTCTGTTGTGGGACTGCAAGGAGGAGCCTGAGGAGGGGAGTGCATTGAGGAAGATGATGGTGAGGGGCCAACTGAGGTCAAGAACTAATTCTGGAGAGGAGGAGGGCCTGGCTTCTGGGCTGGGGGACACAGAGAAGCCGGAGGGTGAAGCCTCAGCGGGAATTTGCTCTGTAGAAAATGGAAGTGGAAGAAGCTTCAGAGTGTTGTGCAAAGACTCAAGCACTGGGTTGGGATCCTAGAGACCTGGTGTTCAGCCCCAAAATACCACTTACCAGCCTTGTGACCAAGCGGTCCCGTTCCTTTATCTGGGCCTCACTTTCTTGGTCTATGAAATGGGAGACGTAGCCCCAGAGATCAAAAGCTGGCTGTTGCTTTCCTGGGGAATCTGGCTCCCAGACATGTTTTTATTTGACCTGCATAGTGATATATGAACTTTGAATTAGTTGCCAACCTGTAGAAATCAGGAAATTTTATGTAAAACAAGATTTTTGGCCTCTTTTGAGAAATAAGTCCTTTTTCTTTTGTGGCTGTGATTGGCTGGGCAAAGTTGTGGCCACCCCCTTTAGAGATCTCCTATCCCCATCGGGTCTCAGCCTGAGTAGCTGCAAAGACCTGTCTTAAAAACCTAAGCTTCTATAAAAAGGATACCAGAAGGTGGGTTAGGGTTGCCAGATTTAGCCAATAAAAAGCACGGGACGCTGTGCGTGGCAACCCCAGGTGAGACTAGGCATTTGCTCCTCCCTCTCAGGAGCCTGACTTCAAGGGCAGCAAGTTTAAGTGCAATCCTGATTTTTACCACCAGGGGGGAGCAGAGGTACAAAGTTGACCCGAGTCAGTCAGGCCCAGGACAGTTCCTCTGCTAGGACCTAGGAGGCCAGAGAGGCCTAGGGATGCTTGGAGCTGAGAAGGGGCAGGAAGCTGAGAGAAGGTGGAGGACGAGGGGCAGGGAACTGTGCTTGACCCTGAGAGGGAGACGTCGTAGTGTGTGTGATCAGAGAAGGCATCCAGAAAAGGAGACTCTTGAGCCAGACCTTTAAACACAGGCAGTAAAGAAGGGCCCTCTAGGAGGGAGGCATGGCTTGAGCAAAGACATGGAGGGAAGAATTAGTTTGTACAGGGGTGTAGACTGGCCCGAGGCAGTATGACAATGACTGAAATTCTGAAATCCCTCAAGCTATTGTTTTATTCACGATTCATGAAGATAAGTGACAGAAACCTATCACAAACTGACTTAAGAAAAAGAAAAGTATTCTCTCACATAACTAAAAAGTCCAGGAAAATGAAACCTTCAGGCATGGCTGCATCTAGGAACTCAAATGATGTCATTGCACATCTGCCTCTCTCTGGAGGTTCTATTCCCAGGTAAGCTCCCTTCTCCCGGTGGCAAGTGGCTACCAACAGCTCAGGGCACACCCTCTAAACCAACCTAGCTGCCACCAGGCAAAGAGAGAACTCCCTTCATTAGCAATAATTCCACCAGATGTCCTGGGGATGATTCTGATTGACCTGGACGGTGTCATATGCCCACCCAGAGACTAGCTCCTACAACTCTGATTGACGTGGTCTGAGTCATGGGCTGGCTCTGTTATGAAGGGTGGATCTGTCCACCCAAACCCCCTGGACTGATATTGGGGGAGGGTGTGGTCTTCTCAGAAGATGGGACAATGAGTGTGGGGTAGACAAAAAGAAGACGGCTCTCTGTATCAGGCCCTCACCTGAGGGTGGTGTATCAGAAATTGTGGGGCAGGGAGGGGAAAGGCATGAGGCTTCTTTTTGCTCTCTGTTTATTTCTTTGCTCTGCTTACTAAATGTGAATGTGTGAGTGGTTGCTTTGAAGCCATGTCTACAGCTTCCATCTTGGCCCAGACTGCCAGTGTGCCTTACCTAGACAGCTGCAGCCTGAACTCATTCGTGTAATACCTTGTTGGTGCCATCTACATGTATGAGGCACTGTGCCAGAAACTAAGGGCATAGCAATGAACAAAAAAGATAAAGTCTTTGACTTCCTGGAGGTCATACTCTGGTGGGACAGATGGATAAATACGAAGAGACAGCTAAATACGTAATGAGTCTAGTGATGATTAAATGCCATGAAGAAAAATAAGGAAAGGTAAAGGAAGAGTGATTGGAGGGTGTGTGTGTGTGTGTGTGTGTGTGTGTGTGTGTGAGAGAGAGAGAGAGAGAGAGAGAGAGAGAGAGTGATATTCCATACAGCTTGGTCTGAGGGAAGAACATTTGAGCAGAGAGGTGGTGAAGGTGGTGAGGAGCTAGCCGATCAGAGATCCCCAAATGAGAATTCCAGGCAAAGAGCATAGCACGTGCAAAGGCCCTGAGGCAGAAATGAGGTGGTTGTTTTTGAAGAACAACAAAAATTTTCATAGCTCTTAGTGAAGGAGAGAGCATGATAGGAGGGCAGGTCAAAGGAGCAGTGGAGACAGAGGCAAGTAGTGCAGGACCTTATGAGCCACCGTAAGGACTTTGGCCATTACTCTGATGTGTGATCTGACTTTAGCTTTAAAAGAACTATCTGGCAGCCAGGTAGAAAATAGATCATTGGGAACAAGGGTGGAAATGGGGAGGCCAGAGGGGGAGGGGGGCTCTTGCAGTTGACTGGGTGAGAGGCAATGGTGGCTGGACCAGGGTGATGGTGGGGAAAAGTGTAGGATTCTAAATACATTTTGAAGGATGAGCCAGTTGGATTTGCTGATGGATTGGTCGTTGGGTGTGAGAAAGTAAGGAGCCAAGAATGACCCCAAAGTTTTTGCCTGAGCAGTTGTTAGGATAGAGATGCCTTTCCAGAGACAGACTACAAGAGGAGTGGTCAGCCAATATTAGAACCTGCTATGTGCCAGGGGTTATGCCTGTGCCAAAGCCAACCTTGTCCTGAAGCTTGCCAAGAAAGGTAGACAATTACCACCAAACAAGTCAACAAGAAGATACCAGCTAGAAGGAAAGGCCATACAGAGGACTGGAACAGGTTGGTGGGAGTCTGCCTGTTACTCTAAGGGTAACCAGAAATCACGGGAAGGTTTTCACAGAGTGACAGGATCTGTTTTACCCTTTATTAGACCACTCTGGTGCCTATAGAAAACAGACTGTTGGGAGCAGAGGAGACAGGAGGCCAGCTAGGAGGTTGGGGAAGGCCTCAAGGTGCGAGATGGTGGTGTTCACGTGGGAGAGTTCGGATATAGCAATGGGGACGGAAACTAACCCTTACTCTCTGTGAGAGACGATTTAGGAGCATGATGGTATCACTGTCTGTTTCTAGGGACTTGGACAGGCCCACCTGTGCCCAGGGACTGTCAATGCCCCGCCACCACTTGGTGGGTGACTGTCACATCCCCAAGGATCCCTGCATCACCCTTTCATTTCCGTACCAGCAGCTCCATCTCTGGGCTTTTTCATTTCCTCAGGAGCCACCCCACCCTTGCTCATATCCTGCTGGCCCAGACCCCTCACCTACCACTGCTGCCTGCCCCTCTGGTTATGACTTTCTGAAGCTTTTCCTGGATGAGCAGGGAGAGGCTCCCACCCTCGCCACATCCTACAGCCCCATGTCTGCCTTATGCCTCTCCATCCTCAAAACCTCCGGGCCATCTCAATCCTTCTCCCTAAATCTTAGAGTCAAATCACACCCATTGTGTGCACAGGACTTTACAGTTGGCACGTCTATCCTCCCATTTCACAGCCCAGGAAAGTAGGTCCTTCAGGTGAAGATCCATCAGGGCAGCAATCTGGCTTCACCACATCCTAATTCTGTGACTCTGTGCAAAGCCTGTCACTATTTAGCACCTCAGTTTTCTCAGCTGTGAAATGGGCGTCACAGTCCTTGTGGCACTTGTGAAGGGCCCAGCACGGACCTTGGCACATTGAAGTTGCTGAAGAGCTGAGAATTTCCTTCCCTGCAGGGAGCAACCTGGGCAGGAGTTGCAAACTCATGGCCTTTCAGCTAAAGCCAGACAGGGCCTTCTTTTATTCTGTGGACATTGCAGCTTCTCTAATCTGAATTTGAATATTTTTAGAAGGGAGCATACATATCGGAGAGGGCCAGAGACTTCAGTTGTGAAAGTAATGGAAGGACATAAGTATTGTGACTATGATTATATCGCTAGCCATCAGTAGGGCCCAGTATCTAGTAGGTGCTCAATGCATGCTTATTATTCAGGATGAAGATAACAACCAAGCTAGGACTGAGAAATCTTATTCATGGCAATGAACAGTGTCATTAATGAGAGAACCTTGTGATGAAAGATCAAGCTGGGTAAGGGGATAGTGAGTGATGGGGCTGCTATTTTAGCTTGGAAGGCCTCTTTAAGGTGGTGACATCTGAGCTGAGGCTGGAGTAAACACAGGGAACGAGCCATGAAGCTCTCCAGGGACTGTCTAGCTGGAAGAATAGCAGGTACAATGGTGCCGAGGTGGGAGCAGGGGGCAGCGTGCTGGAGAAAAACTGGTGAGGAGCTAGAGGAAGACAGAGTATCAGGGCTAGATTGTGTGTGCTCTTGTGAGTCTGGTAAAGACTTTGCCTTTTACTCTGGGGAAAATGGGAAGCCACTAGAAGAAGGCAGAAGGGTCTAATGTTCAAGCCCTGCTTCCATCTAGTGGCACGAAAGCCACCAGCATTTCCAAGCTTGCTCCTGCCCAGTGTGCAGCTTCAGGGGAGCAAAGGAAGTTGTTCCTGACAGTTCAACGGGTAGTTCTGAGGTTGAAGCTCATTGGATGGTCTTGGGTCACATACCTGTCCCTAAGCCAATCATTATGTGTGTGTGTGGGGGGGTGGTGCTCTGATTGGCCAAGCCCAGGCTATGTGCCCACCCCAGGAACTAGAAAGTGGAGTCAGGCTTAGGGAAGTGTGAGAGCTCACTGTGAGAGAGGGGGTCCCCCCCCACAGAGAACCAGAGTCCCTTTCTAGAAGCAGGAAGTTTCCAGGTGTGGACACCTCTCAAGGCTGGGGTCATAGCAGAGACGGCAATGCCACCAGGCACCTTACCCTGTTCTTTTCAGAGGCAGAGCATTGTGGTTCTCTAAAGCTTTGGCTCTCCAGCAAGACTGCTTGGGTTCAGATCCCAAATCTGTCACTTGCCATTTGGGTGACCTTGAATCATGTTAGATTCCGTGAAGCAGAGCCTGCGTGGGGGTTCTTGGATACATGGTTTATTGAGAATGAGCTCTCAGGAGGAATCTACAAGGGATTGAGGGGAGCAGACTAGGACAGGAAGAAGTTGGGCAGAGCTGTGGGGGTGATAGCAGTTTAACTTCACCCTCATCCTGGGCCAGGGGAGAGAGACACTCTGAAACATGACTAACACCATGGAGTTGTCCCACCTTTTGTCAAGGGTGTCCCAGACACTCTGTATTCCTTTCTTAGGGCAGCCGTAACCAAGTGCCACAAACAGGGTGGCTTAAGCAACAGAAGTTTATTGTCTCACAGTTCTGGAGGCCAGAAGTCCTGGAGCAAGGTGTCAGCAGAGCCATGCTCCCTCTGAAATGTGTGTGTGTATGTGTGTGTGTGTGTGTGTGTGTGTGTGTGTGTGTGTGTGTGTGTGTGTAGGGGATCCTTCCTTGCTTCTTCTTGCTTCTCTTGGTGGCTGGCAATCCTTGGCGTTCCTGGGCTTGTAGATGCATCACTCCATTGTCACATGGCCATCTCCCTGTGAGTCTTAGTCTCATGTCTCTTTCCCCCTTCTTATAAGCACACGAATCGTATTGGATTGAGTGTACCCTGTTCCACTATGGCTTCATTTAACTGATTACATCTGCAGTGACCCTATTTCGAAATAAGGTCACATCCAGAGATACTGGGGTTTAGGACTTTAACATATCTTTTTTAGGGGACACGGTTTAACCAATAATAGGTTCCTTGTGGCAATGGGCCAGGCTTTTGTACCTATACTTCAGACAATCACTTTTTGAGTGTTGTCCCTGAGGGCTTTGGGGATGGGATAGCTCCCATTGGCCAAGGGTAATTGTCAGGAGAAGGGGAAGCTGTGCTCTTTAGCAGTGAAGATTCACAGAAGCTAGGGGATGGGTGCATCAGCTAGTAAGGGGGACCTGGGTGGGGCACCCACAGCATCTAGACAGACAAGTTGTTTGACCTTTCTATGCCTCCGTTTCCTCATTTGGAAAATAGGAGTTGTAGAGTGCCTACCTTAGGGAGAGGTGGGGATTACAATGATTCATATTCTTAGAACAGTGCCTGACACATGGTAAGAGCTTCAGAAATGTTAGGTTGGGCCATGGTGGGTGTGACAGACTGAGGAGCAGCAAGGTTCTTTCTCAACTCACAGATTGGCCCCTACTCATCCTTCCCAGCTGATTCCAAAAGCCCCCAGGAGAGTTAATTGACTACAGACAAAAATGCAGAGTGAGCCCTTTGAGGCCATCCAATCCAGTCCTCCATGATCATTCTGCAGATAGGGAAACTGAGGCCCAACAAAAAAAACTTACCCAAGTAATAAATGGGAGGCAATCTGGTGGTGGTTAACAGGCAGATTTTGCAATCAGACAGACTTAGGCTTGAATCCCAGCTGAGCACCATGGGTCAGAACCTCTGCCTCTCTGGGTCTTAGTTTCCTTGTCTATAAAACAGGACATCATTATAACTAAGGTTGAATAGTAAATGACACTCTCTAAATGCTTATTAAATGTCAGCTGCCTGTGTTACATCAACATCATCATGAAACATGGCACATATGTTGCCATTCTGGAGGGTGGGGTGCTTAGCCCAGTCCCCCAGGACACCCTGGCCTGGGAGTTTTCAGCCCTGGCCCCCTCCCCCTGGCTCTGGTCCCGCACGCTGGCTTCGATCTCAGCAGAGGCTCCTGCCTGGCCTGGGCTGTGGTCCCACCAGGAAATCGATACCGGGTGGCTGTCATCCACCTGCCCCGTGCAGTTGAGCTGCTTAATTGTGTGGATGTTGGTGCTGCCGCCAAGGCCTCGTTCGTCAGAGCAGTGTGGCTACAGCCGTGCTTGGCTGAGAGGTACATTCATTATGGAGACAGCTTTTATCGGGACTTCCAGAGGCACTGGGGATGAGGAGTGAAGCAAGCAGGCACGCTTCATCCCCGGGGTGCAGCAGGCTTCCAGTCCAAGCTGCTGATAATAACAGCCAACATGCACTTAGAGCTCACTCTGTGCCAGATGCAGTCCTAAGAGTTTTACAAATACCAACTCCCAGCATCCCTATGAGGTAGGTATTAGGGGTATCATCCTGGTTTCCATTTTACAGATGAGGCAACCGAGGCTCCATATGGTGGGGCCTTGTCCAAGTTCCCTCACATCATACATGAGCCAGTGATTCCAGGGCCTGGGTGTTTAGTCCCTGCTGTGTGCGGCCTCTCAGTGATGAGGATGTTGACAAGTATGATACCGATTCCAACAATAGCAGTTTCCATGTAGTGCAACCGAGCAGGTGTGATGCTAAGCACCTTTACATGCCTACTTTTATTACACTCCCACTCACTGCGATAGGAATGAATAGCCCCATTTTATGAAGGGACCAACTGGGCTGTGGGAGGTGAAGGCAGTTGTCCAAGGCCACACAGCTGATCAAGGAAACAGCTGTTTTTTGTTTTGTTTTGTTTTGTTTTGTTTTAACAGGACATGTCTGGCTCCAAACTGAAGCTCTTAACCAGTCCCCCTCTGCTGTCTCTCACTTGCTTGCTGTGTGGCTTAGGGGAAGTCACTGCCCCTCTCTGGGTCTCAGTGCCCTTTTAATCCATCAAGGAAGTCTTTTCTGCATTCCCACATGTGTAGATTGGTGGTGGGGACTGAGGCAAGTACAAAGATGTCTCTGCCCTCAGGGTGTCAGATACCTGCTTCCAGTGCTCTCCAGGGATTCTCCCACTTACAGCATGATGGTGGGGGAGCTTGTTAGCAAGGCTGGTGCCAGCCCCAGAAATTGTGATTCAGAGACCCAGGGCGGGGCCCATGAAACTGCATTTAAAGAAACTCCCAGGGGATTTCAGGCATCCACAGGCCATATGGAACTAGATTTTTGCACTTGGATCTTAGTAATTCAAAACCCTTATGAAGAGAATACGTTCTTCATCCAAAGCCTCAAGAAGGTTTTTTAGTCACTTACCAGAAAACACAAGTTTTTAAAACTGTGAAAGTGGTATGTGTTCATGGTTCATGTTCAAACATTCAAACAGCATAGGAGGGTGAATTAATAATTTTCAGCTGCTCTCCTTCCCTCTCTGCCTCCTGGAGCTGCCCAAAGAAAACCATTCTTCAATTGCTTATTGATCACCCATCTGGAGCCATACACTGTGTGGGGGATTGGGGACAGCAGGGGAACACACAGACACCATCCCTGTGGAGCTTGTGACAATGACCTTGGCAGCTGTTTACTGAGTGCTTCCCGTGGGCAGGCCTGATCCAGATCCTTATGGTGCTGTGGAGTGGGACTCTGATTATTCCCCTTTATAAAAGAAGGGAATGCAGTTTGTTGTCCAAATCATGATTTCCCAAAGTTTGTCTGAATTCAGCCTGTATCAGAAGCACTAGGATGAGCCTTGCTGAAATGCAGATTCCTGGGCTTTCACTCACCAACTTCCTGGAGCGGGGCTAGGACCCAGCATTTTGACACACAGGCCTCAGGTGTCTCTCACCACTGCTGAATTTGAAAACTACTGCCCCAGCTTTCCTGGGAGCTGGAGAGATGAAGAGACAGTGGAGGCAGTGGGACTTTGAAGAGGGGTGGAGAGCAGTCCCCCAAGAAGGGAACAGCCAGGACAAAGGTACAGAAGTGGGGTGGGCTCACCCTGCTGGGTTCCTCTCAAGCAGTGCGGAGGAGCCCTTGTCTACCTCTAACCACCCCCACCCCAAGGCTGCTAGCCCCTAAAGGCTCTCCCCTCCTTCGCAAGATGTGCAATTATCCCAGCCCCCCAGTCTCTGGGTGATCCCAGCTACTTTTGTTATGTCCTATTAGTCAAACGGAACATTAATTAAATGTGAGAATAATAGACCCAGAGATGGAAAAAAAAATTGTAAAGCCCAAAGAATAAAAAGAAGACCCTTCCCAGGGTTCCGCAGTAGCTGGAACCTTTAACTGTGTGACGATAAGGAAGGCTGTCACCCTGATGTTCCCACTCTGCCAGATGACTCAAGGCAGCTGGCCTCTGGATGTGTGTATGTGTTGGTGGTGGGGTGTGGGTCTTAGAGATGGTGAGTGCATGAGTACAGGGAGCCAGGAGAAACCAGGTCACCTGGGCCACCATGGGGGTCTGTGAGGCAGGGGCATGAGGCAGGCCATCATACTGAAATAAACCAGACCCTGTGGGAAAAGAAGAAAGTCCAAATTGCCTCCCTCCATTCCATCCTGCCCCTCCTGCTGGCTTTGCCTGGCAAACTCCTCTTCATTCCTTAAGACCCAGCCCCAAAGCCTCCACCTCTGGGGAGCAGAGTTAATCCTTGCATTCCTCAGGCTGTGGTGGCGCTGTGACAGTTGAGGTTCTTCAAGTTCCCATTACCATGTCTGTTTCCCTGCCACCCGCAGCCAGACGAGCACAGACTGGAGTAGTTTTTCCCACCTCAGTGTCCTCAGAGTAAGGTGTGGCCCTGAGCAGGTGCTGATGAACATTTATCTGAAGAACAAATGAGTTTTGCCAAATCAAACCCTGGGGTTGGTCAGCTCTGGCTTCAAACCCCTCCTTTCAAAGTAAGTCTTGCCCTAGCCACTACAAAACAAGTAGACTAGAGTCATTTAAACTTCTTTAAGTGACATTCAAGGTCCTTTGTGACCTCGCCCTAACCCAGCAGGGGTTTTTGAGTATGTTCCTGAGAAACCTGCCTCAGAATCACCTGGGGCCCACTCAGACCCACTGGGTCAGAATCTCAGGGAGTCCGAGGAGCCCCAGTCTGCAGAAGGTGCCAGGGGGTGACAGAAGGTGGAGATGGGCAGGGGGTGCACTGAGCCCAGATGGTGGGACTCGGTTGGAAATCCAAACAGACACCCCTCTCGCCAACCCCTAGGACTGCAGTTTTATCCTTTGCCAAGCAGCAAACTTATCTAAATTAAACACAGTGTCCTTGATGAAACAACAAGAGTTATTACATGCTCCGCTACCTCCTGGCAAAGCCTCTAATTGACTCCGCTATCCTGGGAAGGCACTGAGCACATCCTGTGCGGTCCACCCCCACCCAGCCAGAAGGGAAGGGGCTTCAAAGCTGGAAGATAGGTCGGCAGAGAGTCTAATTGCTTCAATTCACTGAGGTTCCAGGGCTGGGATTGCCTGTCCTGGGAAGGCTGGACTGGAGGGTCAGAGCGGGCCTGTGCACAGAGCCCCTTCTCCAGCCTGCCTTCCTGCCAGCTTTGTGCTCACACACCCGGGATGGCTGGGCAGGTGGGGCCTTCCCAACCAGCCCCAGGCTGCAGGCTTGTGCCTCTGTCCGGTCAAGTTTCACAGCCTGCAAGCTCAGTTGACGCTCACACTCCTATACCTTCTGCGCTTCTGGTCGTTTGTCCCTGGACTGTCCCTCCTCTCATTTTCCCAGCTGGTAAAATCCAGCCTATGTCACCTCCTCCATAAGACTTGCCCTAACTATTCCCATACCTCCAGCAGAAGGAGCTTCTCCCTGCTGTGTGCTCTCACAGTAACTTCTAATAATCATATGAACAGAAGCTAACATTCGCTAAGCATTTACTATGTGCTGAGCCCTTTGTTTCCTGTCTGGACTCTCACTGCTATAGGTCCCCTGTCTCACTCCGTCCAGCCTGGTGAGAGGTGGAAGAAATGGGGGCTTGGGTTGTGAGGGGGCCTCACGGGGTCCCCGGGTGCTCCAGGTTAGTGTGAGAAGCAGCACAGTGATCCCAGTATTCCAAGAGACACAGATGTGACCCAAGAGGACCAGGGAGGGGGATCTCGCAGTGAGGGCCCTTGGGGAGGGGGGTCTCAGACAGTGTGGACCAATGACTGGAGAGCATGCAGGAGCAGGCTGCATGCAGGGGAGAGATGGTATTGTCAGGATTTCCACAGGCTCTCCCATCCCACAGGTATTGCAAGGAGATATTGACACTCCTTTCAAGGAGGGGCGGGACTTACTTCTTTCCCCTTGAATGTGACATGTGGCTATTGCACAAGGCTGCTCTGTGACTTCTGAGGTTGTCACAAAAGGTGACACAACTTTGACTCGGTTTGCTTAGGTCGCTTGCTCTTGGAACCCGGCCACAATGCCGTGAGGGGAGCCCAGGTGACTCGGAGTGTCCACGCGTAGGCGTTCCAGGCTGCAGCCAGCTTCAGCTGCTGACTGAGGGAGCCTTCTAGGTACCTCTGGCCTCAGCCACTGCCTGACTGCAAAGCACAAGAGACCCTGAGCAAGAACCACCTAGCGGAGTGCAGGCTACCAGAACCATCCAAGAGAATGATACCAATCTTGGTATTATTTTAAACCACTGAGTTTTGGGGTGATTCCTTAGGCAACAATAGAAAAGCAACACAGAACCCCAGGGATTGGGTAGTAGGGGCAGGGAGATTAAGGTTCCACTTCCTGGAAGAAAGGGAGTTTGAGACAGAAATGAAGTTCTAATCTAGAAAGTCACAATTTTTATATATTTCGGTTTTAGACTAAAAGTCATACCCTTTTTCCAGCTGTGTGACCTTGGACAAATCACTTCTGAGCTTCAGTCTCGACAGGGGTAAGAATCCTCCAGTGTGAGATGGTCGTAAGGACTGGAGGAAAGGGAAAGTGCCCAGACTCACCTGGTTCTCCTCACGCTGCCCTCCCTCAAGACAGAACACAGATGCTGGAGGCCCCTGGCCATCTCCCTCACTACCTCTCCATTTCCACTCCAGGGTCATCTGTATCTTGTATACAGATCCTGGGGACATGTGTGTTCCGCATCCCTCCTCCTTTGCTGCTGGAGTGAGCCGGGAGCCAAGAGCCAGACGATCAATGGCTAGGCCCTGCCTGGATGAGCTCTGTGCTCATTATGAGTGCCTGCCACTTCCACACCCCTCCTCTCTAAGGACAGCTCAGCAGGTACCTAATTCAGAGCAGGTACGAAACAACCAGAAATCTGCTTCTCATCCCTTTCCCCCAGTCTTCCCAGAGATAGAGTCCTGGCTGCTCGTACAGCCTCTTTTGATAGGGCAGAGCATGGATGAAGATCCAGACCTTCTCCTTCAGGAGGTTTGGAGGCTTCTGGACCTCCTCTTGTGCTGGTCATTTAGCCTAAATAGTTACCGTTAGTCCAGATAATAATGACCCACTTACTGAGCACTGATATGATGAACAGGCATGTTATGTGTACATCTCAGTCAATCCCCACCACATCCCCATGGTAGGCAATGCAGGAAGGTCAATTTGATGGAGGAGAAACTGAGGAACAAATGAGTCACTTTACCCGGTGCTAGTTTGGCTGGAATCAGGCCAGTCTGACTTCCAGGGCTCCCTACTTCCGGGGGTGATCAAAATCGCCTCCATATTCAAGCACCATCCTGTCCGGTGTTCGACAGAAGAAATGCCGTCACTCTGATGAAACTATAGGCGAACTGGCTTACTCATTCGTTCACCAAACACCTATGAAGCTCCTGGCTCTGTTTCTGGTAAAAGGATGGAGCCATAAGCAAAAGAAAGTCCCTGCCTTCACAGAGTTTACCATCTAGCGGTCCAGGGAGGTAATGTCACTTGCTGTGGTCACAGAGCCAGTAAGTAGCCATATCCGTGGGCCAACCAGAAGCTGAAGAGGTGGTCCTGGGGAGAGGTTCCATCTGATAGCCCAGGGTCAGGCCAGCCAAGGCTTGGAGAGCAGAAACTGCTTTGGCAACAGACTGGCCGGCATTCCAATCCCGCTACTTCCATCTCTTCACCTTGCAACCCTGGGCAAGCCTCTGCTACCTTCCGGGTGAACGGGGATGGTGAGGCCCATGGTGAGATATGAGATCTGGCAAGTGCTAGGTATAGGCTCTTCCTCTCCCCCTTCTAGAGAAGGTTTTGGGCTTCTTCCACTTCATGCACATGGGCCACCTTGGCTGTGGTCAACCCTAATGAACTGGCAAGAGATCTGGGCATACCTTAGCTTCATCAGTCACCTCTGCTTTCTGTGCTCTCATCAGTTCGTTCCTGGCCTCCTGGGGCATAGAATGGCAAGGCTTTGGAGTAAGTAGGCAGATTAATGGTAAAAGGTTGCAGCACATAAAGGACAAATTATAAAAGAAAAGATTAAAAAGATAAGTCTGGCAGTGTGTGGAAAATAGATTAGAGGGGTGTATATCAGTCATATCAGCTATTGCCACAAGAATGCAGCATAACAAACCACCCCCAAACTCAGTGGCTTAAAATGATAATCATTTATTCTCTCTCTTCTTTTTTTAGAGAGTGAGAGAGAGTGTGCAAGTCGGGAGGTGGACAGAGAGAGAGAGAGAGAGAGGGAGAGAATCCCAAGCAGGCTTCACCCTTAGCACAGAGCCCAAGGTGGGGCTCGATCCCAAGACCCTGGGATCACGACCTGAGCTGAAACCAAGAGTCAGATGCTTCATGGACTGAGCCATCCAGGGGCCCCAAAGGTCACTTATTCTTGTAGTCTGCAGTTGGGGTGGCTCTGCTGCACGTATTTCTCATCCTTCATCTACCAGCAGTGTGTGAGCGGAGGCATGTTCTCATGGCAATGGCCAAGGAACTTGAAACGGGCCCACTTCTGCTCTATCCCATTGGCTAAAGCAAGGCAGTGGCCCAGGCCAAAGTTAAGGGTCAGGGAAATCCATTCTATCCGTGATGAGGCCTTGGCAAGTGTGCGGCTGCAGGAAGGGGTGAAGAAAGGGGACCAATTATCAAAATACCACAGGAAGAAGTGGGGAGGTAGTGTGTCCAGGTAAGAGGCCTCTGTAGACATGCATGTAAGCATTAACGATGGCATGGAACAAAGTGGTAGCCGTGAAAGTGGTGAGAAATATCTATGGGATGAATGAATGCTCATACAAGTTACTATGGATTGAATGTTTTGTTCCCCTGCCCCCAATGCCCCGCCAAATTAATAGTTGAAATCCTAGTGCGCAATGTAATGGTAGTATAAGGTGGACCTTTGGGGAGGTGATTAGGTCATAAGTTGGAGCCCTCATGAATGTTCTTATAAAAGAGACCCCCACAGACCTCGCTGCTCCCTTTTACAGTGTGAGGACACAGAGAGAAGTCTGCAGTCTGCAGTCTGGAAGAGGGCCCTCTCCTGACCTGGCTCCCTGATCCAGCCTCTGCAACTGTCAGAAATAAATTTCTGCTATTTAAAAGCCACCTAGTCTGGGGCACCTGGGTGGCTCAGTTGGTTAAGTGACCGACTTCAACTCAGGTCATGATCTTGCAGTCTGTGAATTCGAGCCCCATGTCGGACTTTGTGCTGCCAGCTCAGAGCCTGGAGCCTGCTTTAGGATTCTGTGTTTCCCTCTCTCTGCCCCTCCCCCACTCACGCTCTATCTTTCTCTGTCTCTCTCTCGAAAATAAACATTAAAGAAATAAGAAAAAAATTAAAAGCCACCTAGTCTGTGGTATTTTCTTACGGCAGCCCAAACAGACTAAGACACACCTTGACCATTAATTTCACTGCTGAGAATTCATGCTAAAGACACAATCTAAAACATAAGAATGTTTATTGCAGTATTCCTTATATTCCAATCCCTACGGGCTGGAAACTATTGAAATGTGCATGAAATATAACCTCTGATCTCTAGGGCCTAAGAGAGTGTCACAAAAAGAGACTGGCTTTGGACTCCAATAGACCTGAGTTCCAATCCCAGCTCTACTGCTTTTGAGATGTGTGACCCTTGGCAAGTCATTTCACCTCTCTGAGCCTCAGTTGTAAATGAAGGAAAGGAAAAGTCATAATTTTATAGAGCAGGACAGAGAGAGGTCACTGGTGTCAGGAACGGCTTCCTACACAAGTAGGACTCAAGTAGGAGAAGGAGAGATATGATTTGCAGGTGCAGGAGAGGGTAGGCACCCTCAGTGGAGGAGATGGCATGGCTAAAGGCTTGGGGGCAGGGAACACATGGCCTGTCTGGGGAAAGTGGGGAAACTGTAGGATTGGGGCTGAGATATTGGGAAGAGTGGTGGAGATGAGGTGGGGTGGGGTTGGGAGCTTGACCACAAAAGACTCTGAGTTCTGGGCCTAGAGTCAGAGTAGTGGGGGGTGGGGTCAGTGAGTTGTATTGTGGTTCCACTTGGGCTTGACCCTTGCTTAATGGGCTATAATCCAACAAGTGCTTGCCCTGGGATAGTCCCTTTTGGGCAGCTAGACATTTTTTTTGGTTGTTTAAATATAGTCCGTTGTGTTGTTAATGGACTTTCCCAACATACATTTGGTGTCCTGCTATTAAACCCTTTACTTGGCACTTGGTGTCATTGTCCCATTCAGTCCTCACAGCAGTGATGTGGTAAGGATTATGACTCCCATTTTCTAGATGGGGTCACTGAAGCTCAGAGAGATTAGTTAAGAGTCTTTTCTGAGGCCACACAGCTCCGACCTCTGCCAGCAAGGGCTCTTTGCCTTCTCTTAGAGCCCCTCCAGAGTGGGTGTGTGTGTGTGTGTGTGTGTGTGTGTGTGTGTGTGTGTGTGTTGCATCTGTGTCCCTGAGGCTGTTACTCTGTATATTGGGGCATATCTGGGGTTTCTGTGTACCCTTCTCTGTGTCTTTGTGTATAAGTGACTCAGCATGTGTCCCTATTGTGTGTTCCTGTGGGTCTGTATGTCTTTGTATCTTCATATAAGTCTCTGTGAGTGTCTGGGTCCCCATGTGTGTCTCTGACTGTGTTTATCTCTGTACCTATGACTCTATGTGTCCCTGTATCCTTGTTGTGTGTTCCCGTATGTGTGTCTCATATCTCTGTATGTTCCCATATATTGTCTGTGTGGCTTTGGTGTCCTTGTAAGTGTCTTTCTGTGTGTATTTGTCTGTTTCTCTGGTGTATGTGACTCTGTGTGTCTGTATGAGTCCCTGTTGAGTGTTCCTGTGTATCTTTCTTCATGTCTCTGTGTGTCCTTGTGTGTGTCTGAGTCCCCTTATTAGTCTCCACGTGCGTATATCTGCGTGGGATGAGTGGGTGACGTCTTCTCTATCACCCTCCCCATGCCCTCCTTCCTTGCTCATTCCATTCCATCTGAGGAGATGGTGCCCCTGGCCTCTGTCTCCAGCATGGACCAGCCTGGTTGCTGTGACCTGGCTGAGGCAGGTTAGCACTCAGCCCACCATCCCAAACCCAGAGTGGAAGCATCAGGGCTTTGTAAAGGGCACTGGAAAGGGCCCCCATCATCCTGACAGCCGCAGTGAATCCATTTGTGACTTCTCTGCATACAAACTGAAAAATGACTGTCCATAATAGCGTGGGGAGGGTTTCTCGCTCTGCATGATGCCAGCCAGAATTTATTAAACTTTCTTTTTTTAATTTCTTTTAATTTCTCCACCCACTGGACTTGAGTGGCTCATTAATCACAGACCGCCTCTGGTGTGAAGCCTGTCCTCAGTGCTGCTGTGTGACATCCGGCCATGCCCATCCCTCAGAGCAATCGGTGCCCCAGTGTCCTGTACCCACCCTCAGGCTGAGTCCCGGAAAGGACCAAGCTTATCCTTCATCAGAACATTGTCACTGCTGCATTCCTCTCTACACGATGGGATGCTGGCTGTAATTGCAAATGGCCAGGTCTAGACTGTGGAAGAGGGGGGCTTAAGAGCCTGTTTATGAGATGGGGTCTTCAAGTTTATTATCAACAGGATGTTCAGAAACCCTTGTGCTGGATCCCTCTGTTTGACCCTCTGGATCCACTCTGCGCCCTCCCCCTTCCTGCTCAAGGCCTGGGAGGCCAGCCTTTACCAATGGCTCCCTTGGCCCCTGGTTTCCTGTTGGGTTCCGCCAGTGGTGAGTCCCAGAGGGGATCAGAAGGTGGGAGAAGAAAGAGGTTGTGGTATTTAATCTCCAGGCTCACCCACTGTGAGGTCCCTCAACTGATTGCTCCTGTTAAGACTCTCACAGTCCAATGCTCCCTTTCTCTGGACCCCATTAACTGCTGTCCCCTCTTGTCCCTTTGGGCTTAGAAGTGCTACCAGGTCTTCTCTCACCTTCCCTGGGTACTGCACTATCCCTTGTGCACTCTGCTCATGCTTTGTAAACGGTCCTTTCATGAAGTTATCCTCAAACTAACCGATCTGGGGATGCTACCTATTTCCTGGCAGGACTCTGCCCAATACATTCCTCCCAGACCATAAGCAGACACACTTTTGTTATTTTAGATTAAAAACGGATGAACTATATTTGTTTTTGATGACAAAAGTGTCTACTGGGGGGAAAGGTTAGAACAATAAAGAGCTGTCATTTACCAAGTGCCTACTCGGTTTCAGGCAAGCATGATGCCCGTCACATTCCACATTTCCTCACGACACCCCTGGGAGGTACGTTTCACTAGCCCTGCTCTATACAGATGAGGAACCTGAGGCTCAGAGCAGTGATGTTATTTGCACACGGTCACATAGCAAGGTAGTGGTAGGCCTAGGAGTGGAAATCAGGTCTATGAAATTCCAGAGTCCTTTCTGTGGCCCTGCTCCCCTCTCAGAAGCCCTTGCTTATCTGAGCATTATTCGTGATTGTCTTGAATTGCTCTCTAACCCCAAAATCAATAAAGGAAAATTCATTTGCTGTTGCCGGCTGGGCCCTCAGAGTAACCGTGGAGATGTGCCTGGTCTCGGCCTTTGGTAGGGCCAGACCCAGGATGCTTGTGATGGATGACATTGGTCCACCTCCTGCCATAGCTGTGGGCTAGAATTAAGAGCAGCCCTTCCTTGTGATCTCTCCCCTTAGAATCTGTGCCCTAGATCTATGCCCACAAGTGACTCCTGGCCAAGTGCTGATAAAAGTATCAGAAACGATGAGGGCTAGGGCTAGGTGAGTCTGCAGGGAGGGAGCGGGTTTCCTGCCCTTGGCTAGCTTCACTTCTCCACTTGCCCACCGTGGCTGTACCTACTGAGTGCCTACCCCTTCTTCTCCAGCTTTTCTAATATAACCAATCAGCTTCTATCTCATTCACTTACTCATTTCTAGATTTACTTACTTAATCTTCCCTTCCTTCCTTCCTTCCTTCCTTCTTTCCATCTCCCAAACCACTATTATTCTTAAAAGCTTTCTGGCCTCCCTTTGGCTACATATAGATGAGACCAGGGGAAATGACCCATCTTTTGAAAGTCCAGATCAGATGTTGTCCATGGGGCCAGCCTAACTCCCATGATCCTGACCTTGTGAATGGTCTTGACCTTGCTTTGTTTGTTCAGGCACTTACAAGACTTTGGGTGGTTTCCCTATAAGAACACTACTTATAGTAGCCAGCCTGGTTGGCTCAGTTGGGAGAGCATATGACTCTTGATCTCAGGGTTGTGAGTTCAAGCCCCACATTGGGTATGGAGATTACTTAAAAAATAAAATGTTAAAAAAAAAAAAAGGAACACTACTCAAGTAGAATTGGAGCTCCCCTTGAAGATGCAGACTAGGTCAAAAAGTGGCTGGGTGCTTGGTGAACCAGCAGGCAAGACAACGCTGCCTGCACCCTATCCCCTCCTGGCTAGCTACACTTTTAACATCTGACAGGTTGTGTAAGGGGTTGAGTCAAAGACTTGGTCTTCTACTTGGTGACCTGGGGCAAGTTGCCTACCTTTTGGGTCTCAGCTTTGTCATCTATAAAATGGGAATAATAATAATGCTTACATCATTCACTTTTTATGCAGATATAATGTAATAATGCTGGAAAACACTTTGTATGAGGACTAGCATGTAGTAACCAATTAGTTGGCTGAAAGTTTTATATTATCATCACCCTCACTTTCTAGAAGAGACAGCTGACCCCTACAGATGTTATGCGATGTACCAATCCCCACCCCCCGAATTAGTAGCAGAACTGGCACTTGAACACAAGCCTTCAGAGTTTAAGGCAGAAGCTAAGGCCAGGGAATCTGCTTGGTGCCCTGTGGTCCTTCTTCCCTGCCCTAGCATGAGACGAGACATGGCCCAGCCCTAGGATACCCTCTCTTCTTTGAGTTTTATCTATTAGTCATTAGGTTGCAAGTGACAGAAAGGGCAGCCCAAACTGACTTAAACAAAAAAGGAACTTATCCTGTCATGAAAAACCAGTGACTTCCTACCTTCTGGTCCAACTAATTTTGTGGTGGCATCATTCACAAGTAGAATCTTCTTGTAAAGTGGCAAAAATGGACCCTGCCAGTTCTGGGTTTACATCCCACAACCCCAGCATGAAAAGAACACTTCTGTGTAAATAATTCAGTAAAAGTCTCAAGTTTGAATCTCATTGGCCTGGCTTGACCATACAGCTGTCCTTGAACCAATCCCTGTGGCTGGGGATATTCAAACCCTGACTGGCCAGTCCTTGGTCACATGGTTCCCAAGGTGGTGCCAGCCCTACACAAACCAGCAAATCCAAAGGCAGAGGAGAATAATTCTCCTTTGTAAAACCAGGGTTCTATCATAAGAAGAAAGGGGACTGGAGGCTGACCAGAAAAAAATAACAGCTTCCTATACAAATGGGAATAAGGAGGCTTTCAAGTTTTTTGGTGAGAATTATCTATAAACACATAGGGAATATTTCTGGTACACCTTTGGGCCTCTGCCTGGGATTCCTTTTTCTCTTATTGTCCTTGATATCCATTTGACCCAGCTGTATCCCCTTACCCTTTCCAGTCATCATTATTCCTCTCCCAACCCCTTCCCTCCCTCCTCCTCTCTTTCCTGAAATCAAAGCCAGGATTTGAATCTATGACTCTAGATTCTCATGAGACCCCAGTACAGAGGAGGAGGCCTTATCAGTCAGGATTGCAAAGAACAGAGCCCAAATTTAGCTAAATTACCTGAAAAGGGAGATTTATTGCTCAACAAGAAGACCAAAGGCTCAGGCTCCAGGCTAAAAAGGGAGTCCTGCAAGGGTCCAGGCAGCAGAGACTTTTCCACTATCTTATTCTAGTGCTGTTGTGGCTGCTGTAATGAATGTCTGTCCTAACAGCTCTGCATCTCCCCACCTAAGAGTCTAAATCCCAGGAGAGAGTTTCCATAGGCTGACCCCTTGCCCTGGGAATGGGGCAGTGTGGCTAGAATCCCATCAGGACTGTGCTGGATGGAGATAAGGCAATTCTCCAGAAGGAAAGAGGGGTCCTTCTGCTTACTGGAAATCAAAGGATGGATATGGGTGGCCAAAGAATCCTGGAGTCCACTCAAGACTCATAAGTGGGTTCTCATGGAGCCATGAAAAGGAATACTTGGGTTTTCAGGAGGGAGACTGCCATCTTGTTGGGCCAAAATGAAGGTCTCAATCAGGACCCGCCAGGAACCTCCTCTTCCACCTGTTGTCACCCTGACTCATGGCCCAGTATTAATAGCAGATTAATACCTGCTCCTTGGGGTGTAGACTCCATGTATTCTGAAAACAAGCTCTAATTAGCCCGGAACGTTGAGATAGAGCCTGCTTATGGCTGACAGCAAGATAAATATACCTAAATGGCCAAGGTGATTTGGAGTTGGTTTTCATTTTTCTCTTGTAATAACAAAAGCAATGGCAGAAGTGGGGGCTTGTTATCTCTGGCGTGCCTGATGGATGACGAGGTGTCTGATCATCCAGCAACTGTGGCTCACAGGCGTCAAGCCATCTATCACCCGCCCCCACCCTGGCCCACCCGACAAAGCACTTCCATCCACATCAGAATTAGCATATATTCTCCTGAGATGATCCCAAGATAAGCTTGATGTTATTTCAAAAGTCAGAGACTCACTCTTTATTATGGGCTTTGAGATACCAGATTCTGGATTGAAGGATGGCTTTGACTGGAAAAAGCTTTGGTATATAACACAGACCTGAGTTCAAATCCAAGGTCCTGGCTGTGTGACTTTGAACAAGTCACTTCCCTTCTCTGAGCCTTGGCTCCTTTAAACAGACAGAATGATTCCAATCTCATAGAGCTGTGTGAATTAAACAAGAAAATGTATTCAGGGCACCCAGGAGATGGTTCCCATTCTCTCTATTTTTTAAAAAAATGTTTATTTATTTATTTTGAGAGAGAGAAAGAGTGCACATGCATGAGCTGGGGAGGAGCAGAGAGAGAGAGAGAGAGAGAGAGAGAGAGAGAATCCCAAGCAGGCTCCATGCTGTCAGTGCAAAGCCGGAAGTGGGGCTCGATCCCACGAACCGAGAGATCAGGACCTGAGCCGAAATCAAGACAGAGCCCCTCCTATCCTCTCGGTTCTTATCTGTTGTCCCTCTCCAGTACTTACCTTCTCCTCGGCACCTACCCTGCACCAAGCCATGTGGGAGATGAACACAGACTCCGTCCTCAAGGAGATTCCTTCTCTTATATCAACACAAGTTAATTTACCAGACTAGCTAGCAGAGAACAGAGAATGGAAGAACAAACAGATAACTCTTGAAGGGGGTAGTGAGGATGTCTTATTCATGGGTAGAACGTTTGATCTCAAGCCACGTTCCCTCAGCAGACAGGGTCACTTGTGACAAACTGGGCCCTAAGATGACCACTAGGCCCTGTCCCAAACTAAGCCACAGATACATGTGCCACATGTGTACACATTGACCTAGGCCTAGGCACAAACACACATGCCCATGTGCACACCATACAGACCTGGACCCCCATACGCGTATACACACAGGTACACCCATACACACGAGGCAAAGTTGTACACGAATCTGTGCATACCATATACATAACACCCATGTGTATACACATACACACAAGGCAAAATCTATGAATGTGTGTACAGCATGCAAACATGGGCTATGTATATGTACACACATACAAGGGGCATGTGCAGTAGATGCAAAGACATGTGAGCAGCCAGGGGCACCCACACACATGTGCACGTGTTCTGTGTCAGCTAAATGCATCAGACAGCACTCCTCAGAAATCCCCCCTATGCATCCGGCTCCACACCAGCCCTGTGGGTTGGCAGTGTTCCTGCAGCCCCTGGCGCCCTCCCGGAGCCCGAGTTCCACTCAGCAAACTCCAGCTGGGCAGAAAATGGCTCTTTGGAAACCATCTAGACCACACAGACCTGCGATTGGTCTCTCAGCATGGATATAAGACCTCACAGGGGGCACAGGGCCCTGGGTTGGTGGGGCCTCATGGCTTCAGCTTGTCAGCCTAGACTGTAAGTGTGGAAGCCTGGCCTGGCCCTGAGCCCAGACAGGCAGACTCTGCCTGGTGTCTCATAGTGGTCAGCCTCAACAGTCCCTGGGTGTTATTCAACTCTGGACCATGCTGCTCTGGGGAGGGGAGGAGGGGGCGCAGAGTCTCTGTTCAAGAAGGGGAGAGGAAGCAGGTCCTCAAACAGCCTGAGCTCATCTGCTTCTGATTCTGCTTGTCCTGACTCTCTCCATCCTCCAGGGCCTGGCTTCTGCCCTCTGCCTCCAGGAAGCTTCCTCCGATTGCTTTGGCCTCTGGGTCTCTCTTTGTGCACCTCCAAGACTGCTCCTCACATTACCCGCTCTTTCTGCTGGTAAACATGCCGTCTACCTCATAGGTGGTGATGGAGGGAGGCTGTCCTTGTGCCCTCTCAGCTTGAAAGACAGGGCCAGGCAGCCTGTGTTCGTTCACCCTGGGCTGAATGCGTTCATTCATGTAGTCGTTAATTTAAAAATTCTTTACTGAGTGCTAGCTATGTGCCGGGACCTTGAAAAATAGCAGGGAACAAGATGCAGTCACACAAGAGGGTGTGATGGGTACCTATTTCAGCCAGGGTGGTCAGAGAAAGCCTCCTGGCATGCCCTTTCATCCAGTGTAAGTCCAAGACTCACGTGATAAGCCATCCCTGATCCCACAGGCTGGGTCTGTTCCTGCCCCAGAGCTTTCCACCTCACAGTATGCCGTAATACAACTTATATGGACACGTTCTTCTCCCCTCCCAGACTGCTAACATCCTCAGAACAATATTCCTATCTGGACCCTCTCAGTGACCCTAACACTCAACATATGACCTTCTTGGTCTCATGTTTATGTACATTTAAGTTTGTTAAGTTAACAAAAGGACAGATGAATGAATGAATAGATGAATGGGCATTTGCAGTAGGCTCTGAAGAATGAATAAGTGGCCCGCGAGGGGCAGGTGGCAAGGAGAGGGGTGAGAACATGGAGGTGTGAGATTAGACAGCATGTCTGCAAAATGAGTTTCACTGGTTGATGTTGGGGGCGGGACTGGACATGGAGTAAAGGGGAGCTGGCAGGAGAGGAGCCGAGATTGTGCCCAGATTATAAAGGAATTATGCCAGGCTAAGGAAGTGATCCCATAAGCAGCAGGGAGCCATGCAAGGTTTACCTTCCGCCGTATTCCTTGGCACCTACCACACTGCCCATATGGAGTTGGTGCTCAGTGAATGTGTATGGAATTGAAGGGTCCTGGAAGGAATGGACTGAGTTAGCGCTTCTTTGCCAGAAGCTGGGCAGTGACTAAGGGAGGCCTAAATGGAAGCAGAGTAGTCAGCTGCCAGGAGTCCTCTTGGCACCCAAAGAGCCCTCTTCCTGTCAGGGTGTCTGAAATCCCTGCATTAGAGAGCCATTTATTCGGGGCTTGATGTTATTTAGGGGGAGGCCTCCCTAGAGTTTCCAGAAAAGATGACACTCTCCTAATGGCAACTTATTGCCTACAAGAAAAGAACAAGGTCTTGGGGCTGGGGATGGGACACGGAGTGTAAAGCAGAACCCAGTGTGCCAGTAAGAATTTGGCCACTTCAGTTTCTTTTCTTTTCTTTTCTTTTTTTAATGTTTATTTATTTTTGAGAGATAGAGTGGGGGAGGGGCAGAGAAAGAAGGGGACAGAGGATCCAAAGCAGGCTCTGCAGTGACAACACAGAGCCCAATGTGGGGCTTGAACCCACAAACCATGAGATTATGACCTGACTCAAAGTCCATGGCTTAACCAACTGAGCCACCCAGGCGTCCCCTCTTCCAGTTTCTTTAGAGAAAACCCTGACCCAGACATTGTGAAGGAAAAATGGGGTAGGGCACTGGTCTTGAGGTTGTTGCTAGTTCACTGAGGGACTCAGGCAACCCTCTCCTCTGTCTGAGTCTTGGTTTCCTCATCTGTGCAATGGGGACGTAGGAGACCTGTGTTGTTTATGTACTTGTCATTCAGCTCCTCTTCTTCTAGTGAGTGAAACCCAATATGCCTTTGGAGGACCCCCTGAGTCCATGCTGTTCAGACAGGCTGACCCGTTGGCCAATCAGAATCACAGTGGTCTGTTCAGGAATGGGCATGTGACCCAGCCTGGGCCAATGGGAACTAACCCTGGGACTTTTGGGAATGAGAAGGGCTCTTTTGCTTTTAGGGTAACTCAGCTGGGACAGTGTGATCCCAGGGATGCCCATGATTACTTCTCCACCTTTGAGGACACTCAGCCCGAGAATGAAGCCATCTAGAGGAAAGTGGAGATTACAAACGGAGAAAAGGGACAGATTCCGAATGACATCATTTGAGCTTCTAGATCCTGCCATCCCTGAAGCTAGTCCTAGGTCTTTACGTTGTTGGTCACAGGTACCAGTACATCCGCCTTTTATTTTGCCTGAGCCAGTTTGGGTTGTATTTTCTCTTGCTTGCAGGAGAGGATCGCCCTGGGAGGGGCTCTTTCTTTCTGAGGGCCACATAGTTTTCTGTGGAGAAGCTGATTTGGGAGGCACCAGCATGTGGCCTGGTGAAGTGAAGATGAGGAGGCCTGGGGATGGTGCTTGGGGTGACTGCAGACACACACTGGGCTCAGTGGGGCCCACTCCAGAGCCAAGCATAGCAGAAGGAGAGCCCAAAAGCAGAAGAGAACAACCCAATGAGACAGGCAGAAGAGTTTCACAAAGGAGCGAGGGTTTCATGGAGGTTCCTCACTGGCTTTGCTGCTTCCCTCTTGCCCCCCATAAGCTTATAATTCACCAAGCAGCCAAATGGATGCTTAGAGAACAAATCAGGTCACATCTCTCCCCTGCTTTAACCCCTCTATTTCCCCACTGCCTTGAGAATAAATTCCAAACTCCTTACTCTGTAGAGCCAATAAAGCCCCCTGAGATCTGACTGCTTCCCACCTGTCTCTTACCTTGTACATCCCTGCATCCCCCGCCCTTCTGCACCCATGGTGTGGCCAGGCCTATGCCTGACACCTGTGTGTATACTGGAACTATTCATTGAATAAAAAAATAAATCAGTGATTGAAATGAGAACTGAAAAGTTTCCAGTGGATTCATCATCAAGGAATTGTCACTCAGTTGGGTCAAAAATCTCCAATGGAAAGGGTAAAGGGAAATATGGATGAGAAAGATTTCTGGAATGAGTTTCTATGGAGAAAAAGCAGACACTAAATGGATTTTTCTTCCTGGAATTTTTATGATCTTGTGGAAAAGAAGACCTTCATTGTTTTGACAGCAAAAACAGAATATAAAGGAAAGAATTGAGTCTATATCCACACTCAAACCTACACATGTGATAAAATTGCGTAGAACTAAGTGCATACACTCACAAATGAGTACAAGTAAAACTGGGGAAATCTGAATAAGATCAGTGGATTGTATCAATGTCAGTATCCTGGTTGTGACTTTGTACTATATAGTTTTACAAGAGGCAACCATTAAAAGAAGTTGGGCAAAGGGTACCCACAGCCTCTTTGTATTATTTCTTAGAGCTGCATGTGAATCTACAATTATCTCAAAATAAAAAGTTTAATTCAGGAAACCACTATGTAAAAAATATTAATACATAATTGAGATGGGCCTACTTCAGGCCCTTCTATATAGCTCAGAGTTGAAAAAGACCCTAAAATATATAGGAGACATCCTTGAACAGGGAGCAAAGAGACTTTGAGGGAGAAGACAGGGGAAATTAGGGAAGACAGAGTCTGGAAAATCAGAACCCACCCTGAGACTCAACAGACCTCCTGTAGGAAGGTGTCTGTGGTGTGTGTGTGGTGGGGGGGGGGGGAGGGATGTGGGTGTGTGGGTGTGTGTTGGGGTAGGGGTGGGTGGGCAGGCACTGGGAGTTACAAATTAATGTACAAACTCACCATTAAACTATCCCATTATTCATTTTCAAAAGCATAGCTGTCTTAATCTGATAAGCAATTACAGTCTTGAAAATCAAGCACACTTGTATTGTTAGAGAAAAAATAAAAGCAAGTGAGAAAAATATGTGCGACATAACGACTGGACTGTCAGCTCAGTGAGAGACCAGAGCAGGATCCTTTTTGCTTGGCCGGATCCTGGTCGCACCAGGATCCAGTAGTAAGGAGGCAGAGGAAGCAGGGGGTAGGGGAAAGGTGGAAGGTGGACCAGTGCCTTAATTGTTGTTTCTGCCTGAAGGAACGAAGAAACAAAGGAATGGGGAGGCAGGGTAAACAGGTTTAGGATTGGCTGGTTTGAATAATTTCAGTGGCTCTGGGGTTTAGGGGCAATCTGTGACTGTAGCTGTCCCGTACTTGGCTTAGGGTGATAAGGGCAAGGAGGCAGCAGCCCCAGGGTGGTGGGGGTGTGGGCTCTGGATTGGTTAGTTTGCCTATGAAAGGTGTTCCCAGGTGAGTCCCTTATCATCTCTAAGAATTGGCTAATCCTGGGAGAGGCCCTCTCCCCAGAGTCAGCCAGAACCCATCCCCCCCCTCCCCCCCCCCCCCCCCCCCCCCGCCCCGCCCCAGGTCAAAGCATCAGAAATGCAAGTTAACACAGTGCCCAAGATCCAGAATAGGTCCTGGTACTTTCTAGGGGTTCAGTGAATATTTGCTGAGGGAAGGAAAGGAAGAGAGGAAAGGACAAACAGAGGAAAGAACGATCAGATGCCTGTACCATCCTCTCTAGTCCCTTGGGCAATGTGAGAACTCTCCTCTCCCCTCCCCTTCCCAGCCCTCCAGGAACTGTCCTCCTAACAGACAACTCAAATCCCTGATTATAGAAACACATCAAATGGGCTCACCAGGGGGCGAGCTTCCAGCCGGCTCACCCTCTACCAGGCAGCTTTTCTATCCATCCACACTTATCACTCCTTTTATGCCTTAGGTGACATTCTGTTGTTTTGTTTTGTTGGTGCTGCTTGTTGGTTTGTAGATAGGTAATGATGCAAAGAGAGAAAATTCAAGCAGCACTAAGGGCTGACAGTGAAAAGCAAGCCCCGGACCACTGGCCTTCCCTTCCCCAGCTCCCTGTTCCCTATCTGCACTGTTCTCACCCATCCCTCCAGAGAGACACTCTGCAGAAGAGCATAACAGTTCATCTCCCGCGCCATCACATGCGTGCACATGATGTACACATTGTTCTCTGCTCCGCTTTTTCTCATGTAACAATATGTCCTGGAGCTTATTCCACATCTGTACATAGGGAACTGCCTCATTCTTCAAAGTCAGAATATAATACCCATAGTTTTAGTTGGGTCCTAGTTGATTTAAGCAGACACCTCATGATGAACAGTTGTTTCCAATTCTGGCTTCTAATAACTATGCTGCACCAAATGGTCTGTGCATACATCCTTGTGCACAGGTATGGGTGCCTGTGGGATGTCTTGTGGAAGGTACATATGTGTTACATTTTCAGGTTACCACCCATAGAGATTCTATCAATTTACACCTTTTCCTTATGTGAAAGATAATAGGTCTGTCTGTCTGTCTGTCTGTCTGATTTAATGCTTAGTATGGATGGCGAGTCTTCAAATCCTAGAGTCTGGCTGGGAGATGAAGCAGGTTTCAGGTTTGTAGTCTACACCAGCCAACTTTCTGACTCTGGGGGTGCAGGGGAGTCAGGAAGCAGATCAAGTCATCTCTATGGGCCTGGGTTTCCTCGTCTAAAAATGAGGAGAGGACTCTAGCTGGGGATCTGAAAGTTCCCTCCCACCTCTTATGTTCCAAGTCCTTCTGCCTCCCCAAACCTCTGTGTCTTTGTCTATAAAGTGGGACTACTAGTCTCTACTTTGTTTATCTTGCCAGGTGATGTGAGTTTGTGGTGATATGGTAGAAAGTTGGGTGCAATGCCAAGGGAAGGAGTGATAATTGAACACTTTTGGAATCTCTTTCCAGACCCCCAGCATGGCTGGGGGCATTCAACATGTACTCAATTAAAATGTGAGGCTGGGGGCACCTGGGTGGTTCAGTCAGTTAAGTGCCCAACTTTGGCTGGGGTCATGATCTTCCAGTTGGTGAGTTCGAGCCCTGCATCAGTCTCTGTGCTGAGAGCCTGGAGCCTGCTTCAGATTCTGTGTCTCCCTCTCTTTCTGACCGTCCCCTGCTCATGTTCTGTCTCTCTCTCTTTCTAAAATATGTAAAACATTAAAAATGATTTTAAATTAAAAAATAACTAAAATAAAATAAAATGGGAGGCTGAAGAAATGTCGTACGGGGAGGCAGACTAATGTTGAGATGGTCTAGAGGTAGGAGATGACTTCACTGATGTCCCCTCACCTAAAATGTAGTTCCCTCTAAGTAGGCCTGGCTAACTTCTGTGTCTATAGGCTGACCAAGGAGCCTGGCACACTGTGGGTTCCCCTTAAGTGTTTCAGGATGGAGGCTGTACTCAGGATTAGATGTGGCAGTGTTCTCTTCCAATGTGATTTTGGGGACTGACTGAGGAACAAGAGCCTTATCATCCATGCTTTTCTCCTCCCTACATCCTCCCTCCTCCTTTGCTTTGATGGGGTGGGTACCAACAGACTTCTTTCTGGTCCAGGGGCCACAAACTCCAATGTCCTGCCTTGGTGACTGGGGCAACCAGGCTCAGCTCTAGCTGGCCAAATTCTTGGTCCCAAATTCTTCCTGGTTTTTAAATGTTAGTTATTCAGTTTTTTTCAAATCACTGTGGCAGTCAAACAAAACCATCTGTGAGCAGGTGGTGGCCCCAGGCTACCAGGTTTGGCATTCTGAAAACTGTCCCTCTCTCTCACTGTACAGATGAGAAAACTGAGGCCCAGGGAGCCGGAGGCATTTGCCAGAAGTGACACAGTCAAGATCAGAACCCAAGTCCCAATTGTCCCCTACTTTTTTCCTCTGTCCTCTCCCCCCTTCTCTTTCTCCTTCTCTGTCTCTCTCTGTCTCTCCCTGTGTCTCTTTGGTGTTTGTCTCTGCTCTCAGTGTGCCTCTTTCAGTCTTTGTCACTATCTCCTACCCTCTCCTGTGTGTCTCGTTTTAACAGTGTGATTCGCTCTCTGCCTCCCTCTGTCCTCTTCATGAGCGTTCTCTTAGACAACAAACCTTCGGAGCCGGGTGCAGAAGCGACCCAACATCAGCACCCCAGGCTCCGGCTCGCGCCTCGTCGCCGCCCCCGCCGCCCGCGCCGCCCCCGCCCCAGATTTCCGGGGGAGCTGGCGGGCGGGGTACCCACGGGGCCGGCTGCCGTCAGCGCCCCTTCCCGGCGTCCGCGACCCCTCCCCGCTGACCTCACCCGCGCCTCCGCCCCGCGCAGATATAAGCAGCGGCCCCTCCGAGAAGCGGGCAGAGGGGTCCGGGTCCTGCCAGCGCTCCCCGCCTCCTGATCCGCCGGCTCTAGGCCCCGAAACTCCGAACTCGGAGCCCCAGGATCTCGGACCGGTCCCGCGGAGCTCGCGCCCGGCAGGTAACCATCTCTGTTCCCTCGCCTCCCCGCAGGAGCGTCCGGGAGCACTGGAAAGGGAGCCCTCTCCACCAGCCCTGGGTGAGGCCGGGAAGAAGCCGCGGCTTTTGTCCCCCGAGCGCCTCCCGGAGCGTGGCACCCGCGCAACGGCTGGGGCGCTGCGCTCATACCCCCCCGGGGCTTCCACAGCGCGGGCCGCGGACTGGACGAGGCAGCTGGTGGTGCGGGCACACTGGTGGCGTTCACTCCTGTGCGCTCACGTCCCGGCCTCTGCAACGCTCGGCGCCCAGTGTCGGTCGGATGTAAAGTTCTCCATCCCACCCTTGCCTAGATGGCAGCTGTAGGTCCGCGCCGGGACGTCCGGGCAGAACTGGGCAGAGCTGGGTGTCCGGCGTCAGAGCCTGAGGGTTAGAATCCGAATCCTGACGTTAGAGACTGATTTTCGCGTTGGACTCGAATCTTAGCCTTAGAGTGTCAGCCTCAGCGTTAGAAACAATTTCACCGTTGAAATTAGGATTTTAGAGTCAGAACTGGTGGTTTCCTAGCTTAGCCAAAGAATCTTAGCATTGGAAATAGAATCTAAGAGTTGGAATTGGAACGGTGACACGGGAATTCGAATGTTGGGAAAGGAGCGTTGGACCAAAAATGTGGCGCCGGGAAGAATCTTAGCCTGCGACGCAGGAATTAGCATTGTGGCCGTCGGGCCCCGCGCTCTTGGTGGCTACACTCCTGGCGAGCCTGCAACGCGCTGGCTTTCCCAGGTCCGGGTGACACTGAGGAGTGGCGGTGGCGATGGGGTTCCCACAGCTTCCAGGCTCGCGCAGGCACAACTGGGCGCGGACAGGTACTCCAAGCATCTCTGTGGGTGAGGACACTCAGAGCCTGAGGCTGCCCCTACCCCACCCTAAGGTGGCAGGTGGTCCTGGCCGCAGGAGAGTGTCTGAATTTGTTACCCACCTTGGGGCCCCGCTGGGACAGGAAAGGGGGAGATGGTGGAGGGCTGGAAGAGGGGCTGCGCCCACTTATACTCTCTGTACTCCCAATCCTAGGCCCCGCAATGCCTGGCCCTTGGTTGCTGCTCGCCTTGGCGTTGACCTTGACCGTGGCTGGTATTCCCGGAGGCCGCACCCAGCCAGAGGTGGCCCAGCATGAGGCCGGTGAGCACGCAGGCCTGGACGACCTCTTGCGCCAGGCAGAGCGCCTCCTCCTCCTCCAGGAAGACCTCCTGCGTCTGCGAGGGAATCAGGACGATGGAGAATCAGGTGAGGGGTGGGTCTGTCCTTCCTACCAGAGGCCCCCAAGAGGGTTGGGGGAAACCCAGATGCAGAGGTGGGGAGCAACTTGGTCATCCAAACTCTTGCCTTTCAGAAGCTTAGAAACTGATGGCCATAACCTCCGCAGGATCATGAGCTGACCTTTTTCTGAGATCAGATTTCTATTCCATGCCCATCCTGGGAATGTTTTACAGAGAGCAGGCTTCCAGTGGGGAAGATTCTGTGCAGGGGATAGAGGAAAAGTCTCTCTGTATGTGACAGTTTTAATTACTACTTACTAGACTCATATATGCCAGGCACTGTTCTAAGCCCTTCAAACACTTTATCACACTATTTAATCACCCTAACAAGCTCTTAGACTGATACTGTTATTACTCATTTTACACAGAAGAAAACTGAGGCTCAGGAAGTTAAGTAAGTTGCTTATGGTCACACAGCTAGGGAGTGGCAGAGCTAGGACTAGAACCAGAGGTCATGCTTTTGACCATCTGTATCTGTGTGTGTGTCTGTGATGTCTAAGAGGCTGTACAAGGCTGTGACTCTGGATGAGTGCTGCAGGGAATCTGCCTTAAGTAGGAGGAAGGCTGGAGTGGGCACTTGGGGGTCAGGAGGTCCCTCACTGGCCCCTTTCCTTCCCCAGAGTCCCAGATCATTCAACCCGACTGGCTCTCCAAGCGTCAGCATCCTGGCAAAAGGGAGGAGGAGGAGGCAGAAGACAGAGTTGAAGAGGAAGAAGAAGGAGGGGCCATGGACCCCCACAAGCGGCAGCACCCTGGCCGGCGGGAGGATGTGGCTGCATGGTCAGAGGTAACCCAGCAGAAGCGGCAGCACCCTGGCCGGCGCTCCTCCTGGCTTGGGTACACTTTCACCAAGAGGCAGCACCCAGGCAGATGGCTGGTGGATCCCAAGGCCCAAAGGAGCTGGGAAGAAGAGGAAGAGGAGGTGGAGGAGGGAGAGCTGATGCCTGAGAAACGCCAACATCCGGGCAAGAGGGCTCTGGGAGGCCCATGTGAGCCTCAGGGAGCCTGTGGTCAAGCCAGCCTCCTGCTGGGGCTCCTGGATGACCTGAGCAGGGGTCAGGGGGCTGAGGAGAAGCGGCAGCATCCTGGGCGGCGGGCGGCCTGGGCCAGGGAGTCCCTGGAGGAGTGAACCCAGCTTCCTATCAAGTTTGGGGTCTAAGAATGTCTTAAGCCCTGTGGGTCCTATTCCCTTTGTGACCCCTGCTTTCCCTCCTCCTTAGATCCCTGACCATAAACCCAAGCCCCCTGTATGTACAACACCCAGTTCCCTGGCCTTGTTCCCCCTCCCCCTTCAGGGACATGAGAACGGGAGCCTGAGTTAAAACCCTGGATTACCCCACTTTGCCCTGTTGGCAGGGGGCAGATCCCAGAGTCCCTCTCCCCGCACCCCCCACAGGCTGCTCCCCTTCCTTAGCCCTGGCTAAAAATGACCCTTCTGTGTCTTTTAAGGGATCCCCAGAGAGGAGCAGGGTGACTGGGTCCAGCAGCCAGTGAGGTCAGGGTGGGATTGAAGATGTGATGTCCAAATCCAGTTTCTATCCCCTGCTCCATGAGTCAAGATTTGCCACATGTCAACTTTATTTACCTCCAGAACTGGGGGTCTCCTCTGCTTCTTGGGCCTCCTTTTTGTGGGTGTTCAGAGCCCTGACCCATGGCTATGTTCTGCTTAGGGTAATGATGGCAGGTGGAGGCATCCTGTGCTGTGCTGTGCTGTGTGGCGGTTGTGGGAATAAAGATGTGCGGGCGTATGTAAACAGCCCTGAATGCTGAACTTGTATATAACCCTCTAGGCGCCTTCCCCTTGTCCGTGATCATCATCTGAATGATAATAAAACATGCATCCAGATAATCTTGGAGCTCTGTGGCTCTAGTTTTTTCTCAGCTGGTGTGGGGTTTCTCTTTCTAACATTGAGGGGGACAGGATTAAGGCTCCTCAGTTCTGTTGAGAAGGGCATCAGGGCTTGTAATCGTCATGGTTCAATGGCAAGAATCAACAATCTATGTCATCCAGCAGAGACAATGAGGACATAGGACTAGGCTGTGGTTGGGAACTCAAACTAGCAGCCTTCTGGGCCTGGGCAGGAAAGCAAGCTGGGTGCAGGACAAGAGGGACTGGGGCAAAATGAAGAGGCCAGCTAAGTGGAGACACTTAAATCCAAAAACTTGAACATCATGTGAATCAAATAATAACAACAACGTATACACAACACTTGTTATGTGTCAGTCACTGTCCTGAGCAATTTACATATACTAATTCTTTTCTTTTTTTTAGTGTTTTATTTTTTTAAGTAATTTCTACACCCGACGTAGGGCTTGAACTCCCAACCCTGAGATTGGGAGCTGCAGACTCCTCCGACTGAGCCAGCTGAGCTTCCCTATATTAATTCTTTTAGTCCACACAATAATCCCTCTAGGTATTATTACTATTATTATGCCCATTTTCCTGATGAAGAAACCAAGGTACAGAAAGGCTAAGTAACTTGTCTGAAGCTGAGTTTGGCCCACTCACTGCTGGTTTGCAACCTCTGATTTAAACTGGCCTCCCAGGGGTACCCGGGTGGCTTAGTTGGTTAAGCAGTTAAGCCTCCGACTCTTGATTTTGGTTCAGGTCATGATCTCACGGTTTGTGGGATCAGACTCCTCGCTGACAGAACAGGGCCTCCTTGGGATTCTTTCTCTTCCTCTCTCTGCCCCTCCCCAGCTAGCTCTGTCTCTCACTCTCAAAATAAATACACTTAAAAACAAATAAACAATCAAACAAACAAACTGAATTCCCAAATTTTCTCAGGCCTAGACTCTGAATTAGACCACCATTTGTTTGGTGGATGGATGAGCTATTCGGCTTTTCTGCAAAACAGCTTTTGGTCACTTTCTTGGGCAGTGGAAGGAGGGGGCTAGAACGGTATCTGAGCTCCAGCTCCTCTCCTTGGGGGACACATGGTTCAGGTGTGGTCAGGACAGAGGAAGACTTGTGGTTTATTAGATGCATGCACACCCACATCTCCAATATTATTCCCCAAAGCCCTCTGAAACATTAAGCATTTGATGGATTTGTGGATTTTTCTCACTTTCAGATGAAAGAATCAACACAGAGACTAGTGTCTTGCCCCAGGGTGCATGAAACATGTAGGGCTGGCCTTCCTTTATGCCTGACTTTCCACCCCACTGGGCTGCCTTCCTCTGGAAGGTCTTAAGACACCCTTAAAACACCAATTGTCACCATCAGGGCAAGTGGGGCCCTAATAACATTCCCTCTGCTCACAGTACCCCTCTGAAAGGTGAGTGCCCTAATAGAGGCAATGTGGACCACTGATACAGTACTTCCTTGGTGCTCAGTGCTTATAGACACTTTCTCAGTGAATCTCGTGACCACCCCAGGACAGTTACCATGTCCGTGCAGTTGAAGAAAGTTGAGCTGCAGTTGAGTGTGAATAAGTGGAGGCCTTGACCAAGGATATACTCTACCCTCTTCCGCTTCCAAACTTGATTGATATGGGAGGTGGTGTTTCCTCCTCAGATATGGGAAGACTTGAAGAGAGTGAGAAACCCACCTCCTAGCCATTTAAGGTTTTTCCCTCTGCTCCTGTGAGTGATTGTACCAATGCACATGATGGAAAGGATCGGGCGTTGGCTTCAGTCCTGGACAGATGATTAAACTAGTTGGAGCCTCAGTCTTCTCATCTGTAATATGGGCACAGCAATCCCTACGCCTCCCTCAGAGTTTTTCTAAGAAGTAAATGGGATGCAGTAATATGTGTACAGTCCTTGCACAGTGTGTGGCCCCAAGTAGACCATTGATAAACAACATTTTGAGCTCTACCGCCCCAGGACCAGAGGGACTCAAAACTGAACCTTGCAAAACAATTTACTCTTTCTTTCATTCATTCTCCAATCACACACACACACACACACACACAAAGTAAAACAAAACAAAACAAAACACATTTAAAAACAAAAATCAGTTACGGGCGCTTTATTATGAGTCCATGCTGGGAACTGGAGCTTTATGGGTCTATGTGCTGCTCCCCCAAATACTCCCTCTCCTTCCCACTCTTATACTGGTGCTTTTTGCCCAGCTTAGGATGCTGAGACAGAGATGCTCCACATGCTTCCCTAAACTCCCCCAGCCTCCCTTGCACTTGGGGTGAAGTCATGACTAGCTCTGGCCAATGAGCTGTGAGCAGACAGGTGTCACTCCCCAGCTGAGGCAGTTAGAGCCCATGAGTCTCCCTTACCCCTTTCTTCCTGCCTTAGAAGCCTGGGGGGGGGCACATGTTGAGATGGCAGAACACATGATGGGAGGATTCTAGACCCCAGAGTCACAAGGTAGAAGTTAGACACTGCACACCCACATCAGACTTCTCATGTGTGAGAAATAAACTCGTATTAAGTCACTGAGATTTCAGGGTTTATTTGTTACCGCGGCTGACTTAGCCAATCCTGACTAACACAGATGCCTCCTCCCTTGGTCTCTCTCCACTGAAATCCTTCCCATCTTTCCTTTCTCACATATGTCTGCCTTTATTGAAGCTACTTAGATCAGGGCCCAGCATGAAATAGGTGCTTCACTGAGTGGATGTGGAAAGCTTCAGGTTACTTCTATCTTAGGTCCCCCAGCCTAACTTCCTGGGGATCCCTGCCCTTGAGGGGCTCCCTTGCCAGTGAAGAGACAGACAAGCAAACAGATGATGGCCACTTAGGTAAGAAGTGTTGATTTTGGTGAGCAAAGCATGCAAGGGGAGCACAGATGAAGGGTCATTGGGTGAACAGGCTTCCCGGAGGGGGAAGCATCCAAGCTGAGTCAAAGGATAAACAAAAGGAAAGACATTTCAGGCAGAAGAAAAGAGCATTAACAAAGGCTTAGTGGGAAGAAATAATGTGTTATTGGAGTTGCTAACATCTGAAATCTGAGGTATTTTGGATCCTCCCTTTCCTCTTCCACCTTGTCCTCTAGCCCTGAAGGAGATGTGACTCATCCAGGCTTTGTGTTTTATCCAGTCCTCCCTCTCCCTCCCTGGTTCAGTCCAGTCCCCACACAGGGACTCAGACCACTATGGTTTGGATGTGTAAGAAAGCAGTGTGGTTTGGAGTGGAATCAGGGAAGGCTTCATGGGGGGGAAGGGACAGCTTTGAAGGATGAAAGAAAAAAAATTCCTGAGCACTTCCTCTGGGGCCAAACATTAGGAAAAGTACTCTTTTTTAAATTTCATTATCTTTTTTTAGAGAGAGAGAGGGCGCTGGGGAGGGGCACAGGGGGAAAGAGAGAATCTCACGGCAAGTTTCATGCTCAGTGTGGAGCCAGATGGGCGGGTGTGGGGGGGGGGGGACGCGGTTGTCAGACCCATGAACCATGAGATTATGACCTGAGCCGAAGTCAGACACTTAACCTACTGAGCCACCCAGGCACTTCTAGAGCCTTCTTCTCTCCTACTTTTTATATTACCTATGTTCCCTTCTATGTGTCTTCCTGCACTGTGGAGGTTGGAAAGCAAAGACTGTATTTCTCAGACTCCCTTGCAGCTAGAGTCTTGGATTCCACAGTAAGTTCTCCACATGGACGCTTTCATGTGAGATTTGGAAGGCTGCTTTGACTACTCCTGCTGAAAAGCAGGGCTATAGTGAGGTGTGATGTTTCTGCAACAGCTTTCTGGTATCCAAACCCTAGCTTTGGAAGTATCTAGAGTCAGTTATGGATAGCAGCTTTCTGTCCAGCTTCACAGCTTTACCAGTATGGTTTTTTTCTTTTTCTTTTCCTTCTAAACAACTTTATTAGGCATATGTTTTACATGTAAAAATTACCCTGAATTGCAGGCATACAATTCAATAATTTTTAGTAATTTTTTAAAAACATTTTCAGACCCCCAGTAAGGTAATGCTTACAATGAATCTCTGTCCCTACCATCAGCCCCAGGCAGCCACTTACTACTTTTTCTCCATTAATCTGTCTTTCCTAGACATTTAATACATATAGAATCATTCAATATGTGGTTTCTTGTTCCTGGCTTCTACCAATTAGCACTTTTTTGAATTTCATCCATGATGCAGCATGTTTTGATAGTTTGTTCCTTTTTATTGCTGACTAGCGCTCCAAAGAGTGAGTTGTCAAGTTCAATAATCCCAATGGCTGTCTCCTCATTTCCCACTTTCCTGAGTGGAAACAGAGGAAACAGCTTCCCTGGCAGGCCACTTATGTGGCATCACTCTGCAATCCTGCTCCTTAAGCCCTTGACAATTTCATAAACACCTAGTTCCAAAAGTGATTCTCAAAATATTCAACAATTGGTTTAAGACAGGCATCAGTGAATCAGGACACATGTCCAGTTACAATGGATGGGTTCAGATACACTTGTGAGGCCACAGCAGTGCCAGGGGCTGAATGCCAACCCTGCTGTGTTACCTCTTTTTGCTTAACATTTCCAAAAGGATTTCTGGTTGCTCTGCTGAATCTGATGATTCACACTAGGTAACTCCTTACTCCTCCTTAACTGTCACTTCAGATGACACTTTGTCAGGATGTGGCTCTGTATCTCTCCTGCCCCTTCCTTGAGGCTATCACAGTTTGTGATTATATCTGTCTTAGGCTGGGTGCCCCCAGCACCAGACCCCCGGACAAGGATTTGAGTCCAAGTAGTTTACCTGCAGGGTAGTCCCAGGGGTGCAAAGAGTTTGCTTGGAGAGTGATCCCAGGAAGTGGTCTGAGAGTTGAGGAGTGACTGGGAAAAGGGAGGGAAGTGCATGTGGAATGCATCAGTGAGCAGGTTTTCCTTGGGAAACTGTAGAACACGCCTTAGAATTGTCCTACTCGATGGGGTGAGGAAGGTGGAGATTTTCCACTGATTCCCTTTGATCAGGGGGTGGGGGCTGCTCCTGGGGATGTTAACTTCCTGATGCTTCCAGCTTGCCCTGTGTGCCTGCCACAAGAAGGAGGCCATTGCGTGAAGAATCTCAGGATGCCATTATGTGTACTGCAAAGGTGAGAGCTGAGGGGATGGGGTGAGGTACCAGTAGGATCTGTCATAGTCCTCCTGGGTGATTTTTTCATAAGAGACTCCTCCCTCACCAAACTCTGTGCCCCGTAAAGCAGGAGCCACTCTTGCGCCCCCAGCACCTATGACAGTGCCTGGTGCAGAGCAAATATTTGTTGAGTATGAATGAAGGCCACTCGCTAGGGTGGACCTGGGATTTGAGACCAGGTCTGCCTTATTCCCCAGTCGGAGAGCAAGGTGGTGAGGCAAACCCATATATCGTAGGGTGCTATGCAGTCACTATAGACCTGCGAACCCGGCCCCACGGACAGACGGCCACGGAGCTGAAAGCTTATGTTGCAACCCAGTGCAACATCTACCCAATTACTCTGCCTTTTGAAACACTTTGGAGGGCACAAAGGGGCCCTCTTCAGGGGCCAGTTTTCACCTCTGCACTGTGCCACCAAGAACCTAGTTTGTGCAGGGCACTGTGGAAGGCACTGTCCACCCACCTTTTCCACCCCCACTTTATGGGTGGGAAACGCGTGGCTCAGAAGTGAAACGACTTGACTTGTCCAGGCCACACGTCTCATGTGGACGGCGCCACGGGGCTCACCTGGGTTCTGTAAGACAGCAAGTCTGGCAGTCCTTCTTCTCCCCCTGCTGTTGCTTGCCCAGGCAGTTTTGGGAAGCTGGGGAATGTTTCTTCAAGGAGCCACCTCTCACGAATTCAGCGAAGCTGCCTGCCCGGCTTTGTGAAACATCTCAATATCGTGACTTCCTCTAATATGTTCTTTAATTAATTCTTTCTTCGAACCTTATTTTGATTAATTAAATCCAATCAGAGGACTAGTTTGCCAAGAGACTCAGTTCCTGCTTGGGCCTCTTGGGTGGCAAGAGAACATGTGGAGTTTCTTACCTGAAGGATGTTGGCAATTAGAGCCCATTTTGATTGCCCGAGTGCGAGCTGACTGCCTTGGAGAACATCAATTAGCTCAGTGGCTAAATTGTGCTGAGTTACAGGTTACCAAGGGGACCCATGGTCAGTGCCAGGATTTAAGTGGCTCTGGTCTTCAGGGATCATCTTTCCTGAATCACAGCCACGTTCCGGGCCTGGTAATTATCAGCAGGCTGATTAGGTCTTGTCCATTATGGAGAGTGACTTCCTAATTGCCAGCTGCTGGGGAGGAGAGCTTGGTACGTTGTACCAACGTAGGTACAACCGGCCTGACGTGCCAGAGGCTGGCAGGCACACGTGGGGGAGGCTGCTTTGAACCCGTGGCCAGAGAGATGGCACAGGCACATGCTGGGCTCAGCCCAGGTCTCCCCTGGGAGGGGCACAGGGTCTCAGGGGGATGTTCTCCTGGGGAACATCGAAGTCCAGGCCATCCTTGGGAGATTGAACATTGTCTTGGAGGGGATGTCCAACCTGGGAAAATAAAAGAGCCCCTATTAGTACCAGGCTCTGGGCTAATAATAAGTCAGTGTTTATTATACTTGCCACTGCTTAAACCACTCTGTGAGGAGCAAGTTATTTAACCCTCTCTAGGAGGAAACTGAGCCCCCCAAACTGAGAGATTGGGTGATTTGCCCATATATCTGAGATTTACAGACAGTCTGTTTCCAAGTTGAGCAGATCTAGCAATGCTGACTCTCATGTGTCATACACGCCGTCCCTCCTTGACGTTGCTCTGAAGACCCCTAGGGTCCTAAGGCCCTTTCAGGGGATCCGTGAGGCTGTCACCTTCCTAACCACATATCTGTGTGAGGCCAGTTTATCGTCACAGACTTCAACACAAATTTAATCTGCTGATTTTTAAAAAATGTTTATTTCTTTTTGAGAGTGCGTGAGCAGGGAAAGGGAAGAGAGAAAGGGAGACACAGAATCTGAAGCAAGCTCCAGGTTCCAAGCTTTCATCATAGATCCTGATGTGGAGCTTGAACCCACGAACTGTGAGACCATGACCCGAGCTGAAGTTGGATACTTAACCGACTGAGCCACGCAGGCACCCCTAATCTGTTGATTAAATACAGAAGCAAATAAGAGAATGTAGTTGTCTTCAAACTCATAAAAATTTAAACCAATGCCACTCTTCTCAGTAAATTGTTTTTATTGGAAAACTCTATTTTCCATAAAAATGTTTTATTTATGTTGACATAATGGATTTATAAGGTATTTTATTTATTTATTTTTTAAACGTTTTTATTGTTTTTGAGAGAGAGAAAGAGCAAGCAGGGGAGGGGCAGAGAGAGAGGGAGACAGAATTCAGAGAATCCCAAGCAGGCTCCATGCTGTCAGCACAGAACCTGACTCAGGGCTTGAACCCACGAACTGTGAGATCATGACCTGAGCTGAAATCAAGAGTCAGATGCTTTACCAACTGAGCCTCCCAGGTGCCCCTATTTTTAATTAAAAATTTTAATTTTTAAAAAATTTTTAATGAAAAAATAAACGTTGAAAAGTCTGAATTTATTTTCTAATATAGGAAACATCAGTGGATATAAGCCACATAATCAAATGTTCTTTGGGGATCCTCAGTAACTAAAAAAAATTTTTTTAATGTTTATTTATTTTTGAAAGAGAGAGAGAGAGAGAGCAGGGAAGAGGCAGAGAGAGAGAGCGAGACACAGAATCCGAAGCAGAGCAGTGAGATCATGACCTGAGCTGAAGTTGGATGCTCAACCAACTGAGCTACCCAGGCGCCCCTACATGTTTCCAAGTGGGGAATACTCCTTCCTTTCTCCCACCCTACCTCCTGCCAACTACTCCCCTGGGTCACTGCCCAGGTTAGAGAGGAATGTTGGGGACAGCTCCTGTTCTCATCTGGTATAGTTTCCCTACCACTCCTTCCTCCAAAATCATAACCACTCTTGTCAACATTTCCAACCAACGTTTCTCCTACCCCTGGCTGTCGCTTGGTGAGCTCCAGGTAGTGACTTCCTTGGCCTTTGCATTATCACCTGTCTGCCCCCCCTACCCCTTCTCTGCCCCTTCTGTGTCTGCATCCAGCAAGCCAGTCTCTGCAGACTGCCCCACATGGGTCCCCTCTCCCTCCAGATTCTGGTGTGGTTCAGGAGACCCAAGGCTGAGGGAAGGCTGGGGTACTTCTGCTCCCCTCCTTCCTGCTGTTTTGGCTTCATTCCTACCACAGCCACGCCTCCTGTGGGGCAGCCCTCTCCGACTGCTCCAGCTCTCTGTGGGTTCTGGCGATACCGTCCTCTGCCTTACCCCTGTGGGCCGCACCTGGTGGGCGCTGTTTCCCACCTCTGGGTGCTGCACTATCTTCTGTGTTTCTCTTCACCCTGCCTTCCCCGTGATAAGAGGTCCCTTCATTTCTCTCTCTCTTTTGCAGTGGGTGGCCATTTCCTGCCAGGGCCTTGATGGACACAGCCTTACTAGCAGTCACAATAATAGTACCATAGTGGAGATAGAAGCCAGTTTGGTTTACAGAATCATGGGAGACTTTAATAACCCCCTTAGGCCCATTGATACCAAATGACAATTATTATTATCATCATTTTTTTTTTTTTATTGCAACAGCTACATTTACTGAGCACTTACTAAGGGCTGCTCACTGAACTCAGAACTTCGTGTATGTTATCCCATGGAATCCCCACAATGATTTTATCAGGTATATGTTTGCTATTATTCCCATTCTACACATGAGGATACCGAGGTTCGGAGAAGGGTCGACACTTATCTAGGATCACACAGCTAGTGAGTTGCTAAGCCAAGATTAAAAATTCTGTATGGCCTCAAAACTCAGGCTTTTAACCACTACACTATAGATTGTGTTGACAGGGTCCAGAATCAAATTTCTGTCTGAGATTTAAATTCTGCCTCCATCTTGCCTTCTCTAATCTCGCTTGGCATTGCTTCTCAGGACAGCCTTCCTCCCCTATAGCATCAGCTTCTGCTCCTATGCGAGCCTCTCAAACCCAAGCCCAGAGCAACCTCTGGGAGGAGACGGGTCTCCTCCTCATGGCCCTTCCCCTCCTCTTGCGGCCATAGTTGGAAGAGCCAGATGGAGGGCCTGACTTGCCTTCTCAATGAGGGGTGCATTAATTAACCACAATAATAGTAATAGCTTACATTTATCAATCACTTGCAACGCCTAGTGCTTAACACATTGCATCTATTACCTCATTGCATTCTCAGGAACAGCTTCACAATATAGATACTACAACCCTTGGATGACCTATGACTCATGTCTTCCTGATACCATGTGCTTAACTTCTATTCATTTTTTATTTCTCAGAGAGGGAGAAAGAGAGAGAGAGAGAGAGAGAAGAGAGAGAGAATCTTAAGCAGGGTGCTTAACTTCTAAAAGATTCTACCATTGTGGAGACACCGTTTCTTAATGAGTCACAACCGAGGGAGAAGTTCCTAGAGGTACAGTCAGTGAGAATGGGCTGTCTTTCTTTATGTGGGTCATGAGGTCTTGTGGTGTGCTTGAGGTCCTATCTAAAGGGCTTTGTGGAGAGGGGTCACCAGGCTAATACCACTATTAATAACTCTCAAGCTCATTGTGAACGATAGTCCGGATGCTTCTCTGTTCAGAGCTTAGGTATCTGCTTTCCCACGACACGGTTGTAATGCCTGAAGTTCCAAAACTTCCCACAAAAGACCACCAGAGTCGTAAGTCAAAGCCAAGCGGCAAGGGTCGTTTATTGCAGGTTCGAACCTGGTCCTCTGCGCACTCGTCGCCGGTGACGCAAGAGGCCACGATCAGGGTTGGTACAGAGTTTTTATAGACAGAGACAAATAGCACAGGGGAGGTTTCAAATTATGAGGGGCCTGATTAGTTGATTTTAAAGTAAGGACATTTGTTGTTCTCTGATTGGGCGTCCTTTGTCTGTCCTTTGGCGGGAAGGCTTTGTCCCTTACTTGTGGCGGGAGGAAGAAAGGGGGAAGGGGGTAGGTGAGGAATGTGCTAAGCAAGCAGGTTTACAGAAGCGAGAAATGCCGGTTAGTTTACGTACAATCACTCATTCCATTACATATCAGACTACATTTAGGAAGTTTTACAGCCCATTCTACTACACAGCGGGTTACAATCAGGAAAGGTCTCACAATGCTCATAGCAAACAGCAAGCAAAACAGACTTCTCAGCAATTGTATTTCTTATCAAAGATCCATAATAAGCAGAAAAGAGAACATAGCTTTAAACTAAGGCAGGGCTGTCATTTGGATTCAAAGCTGTTCCTTTCACGGTAACTCCTGTGGATTCTATATCTTAAATATCTGAGGAGATTTCTGTTTGAAGATAGCTTATTGGTCACACATGGTTAGCTCTTCCCTTATTGAATGATCAAGGATGATCTAAATATTTCAAGAAAACTTGCAACCTGAACAAGAGGCTAAGACAAACAAAACAAAACAGAAAAAAATGACCCCAGAGAAAACGGAGATAATTCCAAAAACAGAAAAGGATGTTGAAAAAAAAAAGAAGAAAAGAAAATACCCTCTAATTGGTATCCTCAGAGAGAGATAAGATAAAATACAGCATCCGTAAAACTGGTATAAGATGATATAGAAATGGAATAGTTAGGGAGCAAGAAAACACTTGGAAATTCTAAGATTGCCAAGCATCTTAGAATTGCATCTTTTCCTAAATCTAGGGCAGCCTTTCTCTTTTCCTTGGTCTATTGCTATTGCTATTTCTTCATTGCTTCTTCTGACTTCTGAATATCTTTTTGGCCACCAGGGTGATCTTTTCAAATGTAAACTTCATTACATCTTCTTGCTTAAAAACCCTGATGACTCTTCATTTCCTTCACAATAAAAGCTTTTTGTGTTCAGAATCTGTCAGACATTGTTAGTTGCCTTTTCAACAGACATTTCTCCTATTTCTTCCTGGTTTTGTTCTGGTATCATGCAGCCATGCATCTCCTAAGAGTTGAGTCTTGATGGATCTAAGCCAATCTTGGAAATTATGTTCTCTTGCCAGTGATCTGTTTAGGGGTGTCTGTGTCACCCAGTGAAATAAGGAATGCCAATGGGGGGAAGATGGGGGCCTTGAGGAAAGTTTCTTTGCTGATAAAACAGAGGCACCATATAATCCCTCTTTTTCTACTTTGTGTCATAATGTTCTCATGTGATATCTGGAACTCTGGCAGCCATTTTGTGACCATGAGGGCATGAGCTCCAGGGCATGAGCTGGAGATGGAAGTCAACCCACTGGAGATGGAAGAGCAGAAAGAGAGATCTGAGTCATTGACAACGTCATTGATCCATGCAGAATTAACCAACCCTGGAGCCGCTCCAACTCTGGACATCTTGCTACACAGGATAATAAAACCGAATCATTGTTTAAACCACTTCTGGTTGGGGTTTCTGTTACTGGTGGCCAAAGCATTCTAACTGCTATAGAACTTGATGTTACAGCCTCATCATCTGCCACCTCCCAGCTCTCATGCTCCCCACCCTTTGCGGTCACCTCTCTTAGTTGTTCACAGTCCCCAAATATAACACATTACTTCCTGCTTCTACATCTTTGCATCTACCATTCTGTCTGCCAAGAATGTCCTTGCCCACTTATCTTTTAATACCCTGTGACTTAATGACATTACTGCCTTTAGGATGTCCTTCCTAATATCCCTTCCTACCACTGATCACCAGGGAGCATGTCTGTCCCCTACTGAACTGTGAGATCACTGGAGTGAATAGAATTATGTCCCTACCACAAAGAGTGTATCTCGGGTCCTTTGTGGGCTTATCATTCCTGAAATTGCCTTCAAAGTTATGCTCACATATATATGTGGTAGAGTGAGCTTGTTAAAAGCCAGGCTATGGAGCCAAACAGACCTGGGTTTGAGTCTGAGTTCAACCACTAACTTAGCTGTGCAGCCTCCAACAGCTAACAACCTCTCTGTATCTTAATTCCCCCACCTACTAAGTGGAGATGGTGAAACTTAGAGTATCACGAAGGTTAAATGAGATAAAGCATGTAAACCATTTAACTCAGTGCCTGGCACACAGTGAATTATTCATAAATGCCAGCTCTTGGGATTATTACTTCATTAGTTTGCATTTAAGTTTCGTTAGGGGAAGAGTTTCAAGCTTCCATCAAATTATCAAAGGGGTCTGTGATCCAGAAGGGTCAAGAACCAGTGTTTGGGAGTAAAAGGAGCTGGGGTGGGGGAATCATAATAAACGCACACATCTTGCCCTCATAAAGTCTGCTGGCGGAGTACCTTGTAGTCGCTTCTACAAGGTACCCCGTGTGGGCTGCTGCCTGATCTAGCCAGGTTGAGTTCCCCTTTGTCATCGCTCCCCCCAAGGCCCTGGGTCCCTGTGACCTCTGGGTTCTCCAAATGCCTCATTAACACCTTCTGAGAGCAGAGCCAGCAAGTGGGGCTGGTGTTGCCAGGGCAGAGAATACTTTTCATTAAAGCAGAGGGTAGTGGCAGCTTGAGGGAGGTGAGGGAAGGAGGAGGCGTGGTACAGGGGCTTCTGCCCCTTTGTGCCTGAGACTGATGACTCAGGGAACAAGACACTTCTGAGGACATCATCGTCAGCACAAAGCAGTGGCTTTGGCCCTGTGGGGTGGCACCGTCCCTCCCACCCACCCTCATGATTCCCTAGCCCCAGACCTTCGCCCTTTTCCTTAGCTGCCATCATACCACCATTAAACCCATTTTTCACTCATTGTTCCTCCTAGTGGCCAAGAGAGGGTCGATCAAGACATGAGGCGTCAGTGAGCTGCGGGCAGAGCCAGGATTACTGTTCTGCTCTCCCTGCTCCAGACCCCTGCTGGGTGGTGGACAGAAGCACACATTTGGTGCCAGGCCAAACCACGGTGGGTCCTGGCTCCACCCCCAGCTTTTGAGCCAGATGTCAGGCAAATCATTTCTACTCTCTGCACCCCCAGCTTCCTCCTCTGGAAGGAGGAGGTAAAGAATTATAGCTGAATCACCACTCCCCTAGTTTGCAGAGACATCAGTTCAAAACTTAGCTCTGGTCTTGTCATTATCTTGCTCACATCCCTTAGCAATGTTCCCTGGCCCTTTGTGATCTGGAAGTGGCCCATTGCTCCTGTCTTGGCTCCCTTCTCCTGCCCCCATCCAGTCACACTTGTACAGACTTTCTTTTCTTGGTCCACACAATACTACTTTGCCTGGAATTCTTCCTGCCTCTCCTTTTGACTTGGAAAATCCCAGTCTCCAACTCAACTCAAGTACTTGCTCCTCCAGGAAGCCTTCTGTGACTTCTTTCCACACTGCACCAGGCAACTCCTCTGGGCTCACACCTGCCAGAGCTGCATGGGCCTGGCCCTGGGACCTGGCCCCTGCTCATCTAGAGTGGTTCAGCATCACCTGGAAACTCATGAGAAATGTAAATTGTCAGGCCCCACCTCCAGAACTACAAAGTCAAAATCTCTGGGAGTGGGGCCCAGCAATTTGTGTGGTAGAAATCCCTCCGGGGAATGCTGATGTTCAATTCTGAAAAACACTCATCTAATCCAGTCTCCTGACACCATGCTAGATTTCTGCATTTTTAAATATATAATGTTTATTTAGTGTTGAGAGAGAGGGAGAGCACGAGCAAGGGAGGGGCAGAGAGAGAGGGAGACGGAAGGATCTGAAGGGGGCTCCATACTGACAGCAGAGAGCCCGATGTGGGGCTTGATCCCACAAATCATGAGACCATGACCAGCCGAAGTCAGACACTTAACTGACTGAGCCACTCCAGGTGTCCCTAGATTTCTGCATTTGAAGCACCTTGCTGCATCAACCACCAGCCACATGGCCCCAATTCCAGCCCCTGCTGCAGAAGGGAGAGACGCCTGGGCTCAGTGGCCAGCTCCCCTGGGAGCTACCAGCTAATGGAGTTGTTACAGATGAGAATTTTCCCCATCACATCCCCTGCTCTCACTTCCTGGAGACACTTGCCCAATTTCAAATTGTAACTTTCTTTTATTGGCAAAGAAGAAATTTCAGCGCCTGTCTCATTTATTTCTCATCAGCCTCTCTTCCACCCCAATCCTGCCAGGCCGGGGGGCCCGCTGAGCTTGAGGAACAAACTACCGGTCATCTGCCTCTTCACGAATATATTGTAAATTTCATGTGGCTCCTTGCAGATGCACCAAATGTTGCCTGGAAAAATACTTCTTTTTTCTCTTCTCTTGCCCGGCATCCTGCTAGGATGTTTCAGAAAGCTTGTGAGGAGGATCTTAGGAGTCCAAATATTTTCTGGATTAGCGTTTCTTCCCATTAGAAAACTTGTTTCCTTCAATCCTCCTCCCTCTACTTCTAGAATCCAGTAATCTTTCACTCTAGGAAGTTCTTCTTGGTGTCTAACCCAACTCTTTCTTGCTGGCACTGGCCCCAAAGCAGCCTGTGACATAAAAAGAACAAGTATTTTTACCTCTATTTTACATCTCTGGAAACTAGCGCAGGGCCAGGCACACAGTAGGCACTCAATAAATGGTAGTTTAGAAAATGAGTGAATGGAGAGATTAGTAATGACAAAATTTGGTGACTTTGAGGATTATGTTAAGTGTTTCAAGTATATTCAAACACCTGACAACTTTATGAGCTCGGTAAAGTTTTATTTTATTCCTGTTTTAAACATGAGGAAACTGAGGCTGAAAGAGAGTAAGCAGTTTGCCTAAGATCACACAGCAATTATGTAGCAGAAACAGCGTGTGAACCCAGTATCTGAACTAATTGTACAACTGGGGGCTCACTTCTTGGATAGTCCCTTGAGTGTTGCTTTTCTGAGCGGGCAGCTGTCATAGAAGCATCCAGCGCCATGAGATTCAGACTGAGTGGGGGCAAGGCACAGGCAGAGACAAATGAGCCCCATAATTGTCCTTTGACGAAAGGCTCCTGAAGACGGCTGGGGAGGGGGAGGAGGAAGCCGGCAGGAGATGAGCGTGGCAGGAGGCACCAGCATCAAAGATGAGTGCCAACACGTCTGTGAGGGAGGGGGCCCCTTCCCCACCACCAGCACCAGGCTGAGGCTTCTCTGCGAAGCTTCAAAACTAATGACAAGGCAGCAAAAGACATCCTCCCCCAGCTGCCAACACACACAGCTGCTGACTGAACGTACCTCCTTTTTCTCTCTTAAGCCTATCATCATTTTTAATATTTTGGATTTACTAACGTAATAAATGAACACATCATTTAAAGAATCATGTAATATACAAAGATGTTGGCAAGGGTGTGGAGAAAGAGGATCTCTTTTGCACTGCTGGTGGGAATGCAAACCGGGGCCGCCACTCTGGAAGACAGTATGGAGGTTCCTCAAAAAATTAAAAATAGAACTACCCTAGGACCTAGGAATTGCACTACTAGGTATTTATCCAAGGGATATAGGTGTGCTGTTTCGAAGGGGCACATGCACCCCCATGTTTATAGCAGCACTATCAACGATAGCCAAAGTATGGAAAGAGCCCAAATGTCCATCGATGAAAGAATGGATAAAGAAGATGTGGTATATATATACAACGCAGTATTACTCAGCAATCAAAAAGAATGAAATCTTGCCATCTGCACTACGTGGATGGAACTAGAGGGTACTATGCTAAGCAAAATTAGTCAGAGAAAGACAAATATTATAATGCTTTACTCATATGACGACTTTAAGATACAAAGCAGATGAACGTAAGGAAAGGGAAGCAAAAATAATACAAAAACAGGGATGGGGACAAAACATAAGAGACTCATAAACATGGAGAACAAACAGCGTTACTGGAGGGGTTGTGGGAGGGGGGATGGGCTAAATAGGTAAGAGGCATTAAGGAATCTACTCCTGAAATCATTGTTGCACTATATGCTAACTAAGATGTAAATTAAAAAATAAATACATTTAAAAAAATCATGTAATATACAGATCTGTAGAGAAAAAATCAGAGTCTCCTTTTATAACTCTGCACCTCTCAGCACCCCTCGGAGGGACCACAGCTCACAGTTTGGAGGTGGTTGGCCCAGGGCATTGCCAGTGAGGATGAGGAAGGCAGTACGGGAGGTAATGAGAAGGTGTGATAAGGGCTGCTCGTGGGGTGTGTCCGTTCCACACAGAACCTCCCAGGATGGACTGCACGCCCGGGAGGAGGAATCTGGACATCCAGTGTCCCCCGTCCCAGACCTCAAGGGGTGGTGCATCATGTCTGGAAGTGGGGGAGTGCTTTCAAATGTAGATTGTGTTATGATTCAGGTATGGTGAGGCTAACAGGTGGAGGGGGGTGGCCCTTGAGAAGCTAGTTTGTCACTCACAGCTCCCAAGAGGAAGTGGCTCGCCAAGCCACATAGGACTGTGTTTAAGGCACCGGAGTCTGTCAGGAGGGAGAAGGAGCAGGAGGAAAATGTGGGCAGGAAACTTTCTGCAGGAAGGAGAGGGGAAGGCAGGGTGAGTGGGTTTGGGACTGGATGGTTTGAATAATTCCAGCAAACTCTGGATGTAGGGGCTGTCTTAAGTTGTCTGGTACCCAGGCCTGGGTTGATTAGGGCAGAGGGCTAGTGGCCCAGGGTATAAGAGCCTACAGACAAAGGAGATGGTGGGAGCTGAGCTCTGGATTGTTTAGTCTGCATATGAAAGGTGCCCCCAAGCCAGTCCTTTACTGTCTCTAGGAATTGGCCAATTTGCTGTCAACTAAGCCACAGAGTATGAGAATTACAGAAGAGAAAAGGCATGATTAGCACAGGGAAGAACCAGAAGCTCTGGGTATGAGGGTGGTAGGCAGGCTCAGCCCCACTGATGTGACCACCACCAGGGCTTGTGACATCTGAACCCCTGCAGAGACTGCCCACTGCCTGCTGGGAGCCCTCAGACTGAAGCCCCTCCTTTCTCTCTCCCTCACGTCACACGTGCCTCTTTGCTCTTTCTGGGATACACCAGGCATCAGGTACCAGGACTGTAACCTTCTAGATCTTTCTCTCTGCATTTGCACACATTCACATGAGCATACAACACTCATACCTTGTTTCTTATTGTTTTACATAAACGTCTTGTCCCTCACTCCTTGTCCCAAGACTCTTTTTATTTTAAACCTAAGGTTTTTAAAAATTGTTTATTTATTTTTGAGAGACAGGGAGAGAGAGAGTGTGTGTGTGAGCAGGGCAGTGGCAGACAGAGAGGGAGACAGAGAATCCCAAGCAGGCTTCGTGCTGTCAGCACAGAGCCTGACCCAGGGCTCGAACTCACAAATCTCGAGATCATGACCTCTGACCTGGGGCTTGAACACACGAACTGTGAGATCATGACCTGAGCTGAAATCTAGAATCAGATGCTTAACCGACTGAGCCACCTAGGCAACCCCCAAGACACTTTTAATACTGCAACATGACAGGATACTCTCCTGGTGGTCATTAGATATTTCCTATTCTTGGGGCACCTAGGTGGCTCAGTTAAGCATCCGACTTTGGTTCAGGTCATAGGGCTCTGGGCCGACTCTCTCCGCTGCTCATCACCCCCCCCCCCCCACCCCCCCGCACACGTGCTCTCTCAAAAATAAATAAATATCTTAAAGAGAGAGAGAGAGATCTTGCTCTTTTTCACTCACTGCAATGGTTGATTTTATTATTTTTTTTTAATTTTTTTAAACATTTTTAAATTTATTTTTGAGACAGGGAGAGACAGAGCATGAACAAGGGAGGGTCAGAGAGAGGGAGACACAGAATCTGAAACAGGCTCCAGGCTCTGAGCTGTCAGCACAGAGCCCGACACAGGGCTCGAACTCACGGACCGCGAGATCATGACCTGAGCAGAAGTCGGCCGCTGAACTGACTGAGCCACCCAGGTGCCCCTGCAATGGTTGATGTTTAGATGCACCATGATTTATTTTCACATTCCTCCACCAATGGGCATTTAGGTTATTTTCAGTGCTTCCCAACTGTAATCAATGTCATCATGAAGAGTCTTATTCCTGTTTTTGTACAGATATGAGAGTGCCTGTGGGATAGAAGACTGGAGAAATGAATAAAGTTTTATACCGTAAGATGGCCAAGGGGACTAAAACAAGCTCTGGTCTCTAGCTTGGAGACCCCTCTTTGGGTTCTTCTTTCCCTGTTTGCCGCATGCGTGATAACCCGCCATATGGAAGCTGACAACTATAAATTACCCTTCCCCCCCTCATTCGGGGCTCAGATCTTTGGAGAAATGGTCCCCTCTGAGCCCGCCGGTGTTAAATAAATCTCTGATCCACCAAGATCTCCCAGTGCCGCTTGGTTTTTCCGCCAGTGTTCCAGCCTGGTTCTGTAACAGACTAAAGTCAAGTTGATAGGACAGAGGGTGTGGTAGTGAAAAGCTTTGTAAATACTGCCCATCACTCCACAAAAAGCTGTGCTCAATTTATACTTCTCTCTTACTGCATGAACGTTGAGAGTACTCATTTCCTTATGCCATTTCCACCACTAGATACCATTGATGATGTTTTGGGGAGAAGGTGCGGTGGTCCGCACCAAGAAAGAATTCTTGAAGATGTCTTTGGTGCAAAAAGGTGATTTTATTAAAGCATGGGGACAGGACCCGTGGGCAGGAAGAGCTGCACTGGGGTCCTGATGGCTAACTCATTATATACCCTCAGGTTGGGAGGAGGTCAGGGATAGAGTAAGTGTCTAAGGAATTAAAATTTTTTTTACATTTATTTATTTTTGAGAGAGAGAGAGAGACAGAGCACAAGTGGGGGAGGGGCAGAGAGAGAAGGAGACACAGAATCCGAAGCAGGCTCCAGGCTCTGAGCTGACAGCACAGAGCCCCACATGAGGCTCGAACTCACTCACAGACCGTGAGATCATGACATGAGCCGAAGTCGGACGCTCAACCTACTGAGCCACCCAGTCGCCCCTCTGAGGAATTTTAGAAGCAAGGTTTCCAAGACCTTGAGGGGCTAGCTGTTTCTAGGGAAACACCATTTATTACCATTTAATAAAACCTCAGTCGTGAGACGCTTCAGATATATATCGGGGGCCATAAGCTTGGAGTGTGATTGCCAGCATATATGTTGGGGCAGTTGAGATACAAGAAGTAGACTTACAGGGTCCTCGAGGTTGGGATCATATTAAGCTAAGTTTCTCTCTTGCCTCAACAAAGTGTCATCCTTGAGGCAACTGAGCTCCTAGAGTGAGGACACTCTGCTGGTCTCAAGGACTTGTCAATGGACTATAGGCAGTAAGGGAATTTAATTTCTTATTTGACTTAATTTCCCACATCACCATGGCAAGCACTTACACCCCTTTCCTTTGTTCTTGGGTAGCTGGGAGTTTCCAGGGAATATCACACAGATCCCACCTGGGGTGGGAGGGGGCGGTGGTGCTAGCTCATGCTCAGCCTGCCTCATGCTCCCTCATCACTATCAGCCTGTAATATTTTTGAAATTGACCTATTTTCAAGATACCTTCTACTTGCATCCAAAGGCAGTTTTTACTCAGAGACATGTGAAGGAAGCATTCTAGAATCATGGTTCAGTTGTGTGGACACCCGAGTTAGACTACTTAGGTTCAAACCACACCAACAACACTGAAAAGCTTTGTGAACTTGGCAAGTTTCTTTCTCTCTGTACACTGTTTTCTTTGTAGTAGAATGAGAACAATAAAGTTATGGCATATGGCAGCCATAAAAATGTGCCTCTGAGGTTTCCAAGGATGGAGAGTGTCACTGACCGGCTCAGTGCTGTGCTCTAAAGGAAACACAACCTTGGCACAGAGACCAGATCCCATGAGCAGGCCCTTTCCTATATGACAGGCCTCCTTGTGAGCCTTGTCACGTGTTTCACTTCCTCCTTTGACTTTCTTGCCTCCCTTTCATTGAGGGCCCTTTGATTACACTTACGGTCCACCCAGCTATCCAGGGTAAACTTCCCATCTCAAGATCCTTAACAGAATCACATCCGCAAAGTTCCCTTTGCCATGTAAGGTAACATTCACAGGTCCTGGGGATTAGGATGTGGTCATTTTGGGGGCCATGATCAGCCTACCACACTATAGACCTGCATCATGGTCTGGTGACTCGATTGCCTCCAGATGAAATATTGGATGCCCAGTTACATTTACACCTTCTGGCAAACAGTGAATAGTCTTTTATTATTTATTTTTATTTTTATTTTTAAAAAAATTTTTTATATTGATTTATTTTTGAGAAGCAGAGTGAGACAAAGCATGAGCAGGGGAGGGGCAGAGAGAGAGGGAGACACAGAATCTGAACCAGGCTCCAGGCTCTGAGCAAGCGGTCAGCACAGAGCCTGATGCGGGGCTCAAACTCACAAACTGTGAGATCATGACCTGAGCCGAAGTCGGACGCTCAACCGACTGAGTCACCTAGGTGCCCCCAGTGAATACTCTTTTAAGTATGCATCAGAAAAATTGCATACGAAATACTTATACTAAAAAAGTATTCATGGTTTATCTGACATTCACATTTAACTAGATGTTCTATATTTTTGTCTACTAAATCTCGTGACCTTATTCTAGCTCCTCCCCCATTTTCCTTCACAGGTATTTCCCCTCCAGAATCTCTTTCATGCCTAATGTCATATGGGTACCTGTTTCTCAAAGAACCCCAACTAATACATGGTGGGAATTACATGAGAGAAAAAACCAGAGAGATCACAGGAAGTAAACATTTGCTCTTATTACCAGCTGACTCGTGGTCCCAGGCCTAACTCTCTGGTCTGTGCTCCCTCACCCCGCAGCCCCCCTCCCTACACTTAGTAGGTGCTCAAAACACATTTCATGAGAGATGCATGCATTTGTCTGTGTGTTTATAGACTAGTTCTGGAGGACACCAAGGATTGGTGGTTGTTCCAGATAGAAGTATGAAAGGGAGATTCACTTTTCACTACATGACCTTGCTGATTATTTTAATTTATACTGATCAAAAAACTAGAACATCTTAAAATTATTTTGACTTGAACTAAATTCGTCGCAGTTTTTATATCTTGGAGGCCCAAACTGGGCAGGAGGCCTGAGTCGCAGGCCACTGTACTGCCTGAGGTCCCACATTGCTCTGAGAGGCACTTGCCAGGGATCCCATCACCTCCTATGTTCCTGAAGGTACTTTTCCAAGGCCGAAGTTCGTATCTCAAGGCCAAACGATGACCTTTGATACTGGAAGTCCATGAGGATTTCCCCAGTCATCCTATCACAGTGCTCCTGACCCACCTAGATTCTTCTCTGGGAGGCAAGGAGATTGTCATGGAGGCAGGAGAGTACCTCTTCCCTTCTCTCACATTTTGCCTGCCAACAAAAGAGGAGGCAGGCCTCGTGTCAGGGAGTTGGAATCTCAGAAGTTCAACATTCAAAGAGATTTAAAAGTCAGGGAATATAGGAACATAGTCCCCAGCTTCCCTGACACATGTTTCTTTAGTCCATGCTTGCATACCTCTAGTGATGGGAACCTCACTTCCTCAAGAACAACTTTCCTAACCAGCACAACTTTGCTGGGAAGAAAGAGTTTGCTCTCTTAACTGAGACCTGGTAATATATGACTGCCCCACAATGCACTTGTGGCTCCTCACCCTGTCCTCTGGGCCCCCAGGCCCCGTGAGCTTGCTGCAGGAGACCCCTCAGGATGTTTCCTCCAGCTCACTGAAACTGGTGCCTTCTTGGCCTCCTACTTGCCCTGGGTACACTCAGCCTAGCTCTCTTGTAGGGCCCAGCACCTAAAAATAGGATGGAGAGCCTACGTGTCTTCAGAGAGCACCTGCTGAGCCAGAACTCAGAGAAAGGGTTGTTTTTTGGGCCTGCCCTGGATGAAGCCTGAGGAAACCCGAGTGTCCTACACAAGGGTAGTGGGTCTCTGGTGACTGGAACGCCAGGTGCCCCCAACCCAACTCTATGCTGCTCCTGCCTGGACAGCACTGGACATTCTCAGCCAAAGTTGGAGTCTGGCACTGGCATCTCTATCTGAGACACTTCCTTCTGTTAACCCTTTCTTTCTCTTAAAAAAAAAAAAAAAAAAAAGATTTAGAGGTGCCTGGGTGGCTCAGTCGGTTGAGCGTCTGACTTCAGGTCATGATCTCATGGTCTGTGAGTTTCAACCCTGTGTCAGGCTCTGTGCTGATGGCTCGGAGCCTGGAGCCTGTTTCGGATTCTGTGTGTGTGTCTCTCTCTCTGCCCCTCCCCTGCGCTCTCTCTCTCTCTCTCTCTCTCAAGTAAACAAACAAACAAAAAAAAAGGATTTATTTTTAAAAGTAAAAAAAAAAGAGGTCTAGAAGATACAGAGATAGCTACTTTTACTAGTTTCTTATAGATTCCCCCAGAGATATTCTAAGCATTCTCAGCATACTTGTGCTGTCCTCGACTTGGGAGTTATCCCCTGGCCTTCCTTGATGTGCAACCCTGGAAGGCAGCCTCTGTTCCCTGATCCCACATATCCTTGGGTGGCCCCTCTCTGCTCCCTCTAAGGTGTGGTGAGTGTATCCCTCCCTCTGCACAAAATGATTTTGTGTGGCATATGGGTTTAAGTATTAATAGTTTAGCTCTTATTTAAATGTATATTAAAGAAAACAGACTAGTACATCCAACCCATCATGTCACATCTTCTTAGAATGGGGTTAAAATTAAATTTTTTAAAATGTTTATTTATAATTGAGAGAGGGAGACACAGCATGAGCAGGGGAGAGACAGAGAGAGAGGGAGACACAGAGTCTGAAGCCATCAGCACAGAGCCGAAGGTGGGCCCTGAACTAATGAATGGTGAAATCATGACCTGAGCTGAAGCTGGAAGCTTAACTGACTGAGCCACTCAGGTGCCCCAGAATTTATTAAAATTAAAAAATTTATTAAAAATTTTTTTTAATGTTTTATTTTTTGAGAGAGAAAGAGAGAGACAGAGTATAAGTGGGGGAGGAGCAGAGAACAAGGGAGACACCTAAACTGAAGCAGGCTCCAGGCTCTGAGCTGTCAGCACAGAGCCCGGTGCGGGGTTCGAACGTGTGATCATGACAGGAGCTGAAGTCAGATGCTTAACCGACTGAGCCACCCAGACAGCCCAAGAATGGCGTTAAAATTTAAAAGTGAGTCGAATTCAAAGTAAATAATAGGCATTTTGTAGATAGTGCACCAGAGGCACATGGACTACTCAGAAGCCTGGAAATGCAGCTGTCATTTATAAAAGGGGCGGGGGTGGGGGTGGGGTGTGGGGAGCCAGGAAAGTGAGACCCCTGCCTAATGCCTGGAAAGAGCGCACCCAGAGGTTGGTAGAGGAAGGAAGAGGCTCTCGCACTATGGTTCTCAATCTTGCTGAACATCAGAATCACGTGGAGAGTGTTAAAAATCCCGGTGCTCAGGCTGTGTTCCAGATCAACGGGAGGATGCTAGACAAGCGTCAGAATTCTTTAAGCACCACCAGGGACAGGTGAGTGATTCCCAAAGCTCCCCAGAGTCTCTCCAGGGAAGAACAATATTGCAGGGCCCCTGCCGGCGGGAGGAGCCAAATGCTCCCATTCTGGTGGGATTTATGGGCCTCAGGGTCTCAGCCAAATTGGGGGGAGAGGCTGGTCCGCTTACATAAACTCTTCTCCAGCCTTTAGATTAACAGTTAGCAAGAGGAGACTATTTAAAGCAGGAGGCTGGGAGCACGTGGGAGGCCACGCGTTCTGGCACATGGGCTCAGGACGCAGGCAGAAGGCGATGCCCCAAATTCTGATCCTCAAAGTGCCACCCAGGCTAAACAAAAATAGGAGCGGAAGGCAGCGGCCAGACAGCATGGGGGCGTGGAGGAGGCTCTAATTAAAATGCTTAAGGCGCTTGGTGATATTCTTATTTCTCTCCCATCCCTCTGCACTGGTCTTCTGCTCACAAAATTGAAGGTCATTCATAATTTATTAATTCAGCAAATAATTCCTGGGCTGGGTCCTATTCAGGGTGCTGGGGGACAATAACACAAATAATAGCTCACAGTTATTGAACACTGACTTTGTGCCGGATACTGTTCTATCTATGCACTTTGCATCTAGTCACTCACTGGGTCTCACACAATTACTGTGAAGGAACTGATGCACAGAGAGGTTAAATAACTTGGTCATGTTCTCACAAGTACGGTGTGGCTGCTGTGTGATTAAGACAGCTCTCCTTCCTTTGAGAAGCTCACAGTCTAGTGGAGTGACAGACCTGAGAAACATACGTAACTGGGGACTCACAAGAGATGAAGTGCACCTCTGTCTGGGAGGGGTAGGGGAGGACAGCCCCTTGAAATGGGTTCTAAAGGCCGACTAAGAGTTAGCCAGGCTTAGGGGCACCTGGGTGGCTCAGTTGGTTGAGCTTCTGTCTTCGGCTCAGGTCATGATCTTGCGGTTCATGAGTTCGAGTCCCACATCAGGCTCACTGATGTCAGCCTGTCAGTGCAGAATCCGCTTCGGATCCTCTGTCCCCCTCTCTCTGCCCCTCCCCCACTTGCACTCTCCCCCAAATAAATATTAAAAAAAAAAAAAAAGGAGCTAGCCAGGCTTAGAAGGGGTAGGAGAAGAGGGAAGGGTACTTCAGGCAGAGGGAACGGTATGTGCAAAGATGAGGAGGCAAGAAAACAGCACAATTTACGCCATAAGTAAAAAGCAGTCTGATACGAGTGTGGGATAGATACTACTCACCGCTTTAAGACTGTGCCTGGAACAGGCCAGGAATGGCACCCTGCAGGAGGCTGGGAAGTGTGCCTGAGGTCCTGAATTCAAGGTTCTCAGTTTCATGAAATAGCCAGTGTGCTTTCAGGGCGAGGGAAGGGAGACCTGGGTGTTCTCTGTGTTAGCTCTGTCAGGAGACATAGCCCAGGGAGGAGGGGGCCCCTGGAGGCACCAAACGGTTGGTCTGCCTTGTTTCTCATGTCAGCTTATGCAAGAGGAACCGCTGGTTTTCCAGATGACCTGTGCCCAGCTTGGGCCCTGCCCAGGTACATACTCGGAGTGGGGAAAAGACAATGTGAGTGAGCTTTTTAGCTGGGAGGACCCAGCCTTCTGTGCTAGCTCTATGAGCCACTTACCATCTGGGACCCTCTGCTTCCTGGAGAGTGAAATGGTGACTAACATCCACCTTGCAGGGTCATCATCATACTCAGGATAAAGCTATGGGTCTGTGCTAGACTGAGTACAAAGATATCCATAATGCACTGCATTATGGAGCCTCAAAATTCCTATGCTGTAGTTCTAAGTCCCAGGACCTCAGAATGTGACTGTATTTGGAAATAGGGTTCTTAAAGAGGTGATTAAGTTAAAATGAGGTCATCAGAGTGAATCTAATCCAATATAGTGTCTTTATGAGAAAAGGAAATTAGGACACAAATATGCACAGAGGGAAGACCATGTGAAGACACAGAGAAAAGGCGGCCACCTACAAGCCAAGGAGAGGGGTCTCAGAAGAAACCAACACTGCCAGCACCTGTATCTTGAATCCCAGCCTCCAGAACTGTGAGGAAACAAATTTCTGTTTCAGTCATCCAGTCTGCGGTACTTTGTTATGGTGGCCTACAAACTGACACCTACCTCTTGGTGCTTCCTCCCAGAAAGAGACGGGTCCATTTCTTCATCCTTGGATCTAGGCTGCTCTTGTGACCTGCTTTGGCCAATAGAAGGCTTAAAAGGCAGTGGAAGTGACCGTGTGATGGTTCTGAACTTAGGCCTCAAGAGACCTTGCATGCTTCTGCTGGCTGTCTTTTTGTGAACAAGCCTGGACTGGCCTGCTAGAAGCTGGCAGACCACGTGGAGCAGAATTCATTGATCCCAGTCAAAGTTGTGCTAAACCATTCAATCCCCAAACATGTGAGAGAGCCCTGCTAAGATCAGCAGGGCTGCCTACCTGGTCCCTGGCTGATTTTGAATGTAGGAGAGGGCCCAACAAAGACCAGAAGAATTGCCCAGCTGGCATGTGGACTGCGGAGCAAAAACAAATGCTCATGTCACTGAGTTTAGTGGTTTGTTTTAAGCCACTGAGTTTAGGAGTGTTTGTTACACAGCAATAGCTAACTGGCAGAGCTTCTGTAACGAGGGGAGCTCCCTCCCCAAACCAGCCTCCCAGCACTCAGTCCATGTGGCCCAGTGCCTGGCCAGAGATGCTTTGCACCACTGATTTTGAGGGGCTTTCCAGGACTGGACACAGCACCTTTAGAGAAGGAAGACTCTAAGGAGGTGAGAGGCCAGTGGGAGTGTGGCGGGCTGCTCAGGGGTGGGGCCCAGCTGGCTTTTAAATCTCGCATGAAAATCCTGGACTCAGCACCAAATTCTGTAGCGTGAGATCAAGGAAATTACCTGAACCAGAGACTGAGGCAGGGGAGGGTGATTCTGCAAGGAATGGAGATGTTACTAGTAGGAAGAGGGTGTATGCCAGCCAAGGAAAGAGCCAGAGATGTCTGCTCAACAGTGATAATGATGATGATGTAGAGAGGGGACAAAGGTGAGGAGCGGGGGAGATTTGGCTATGCAGAGTCAGGTGGAAAGGAACCCTAAACGCGTAGGGGAAGCCCTGGCCTCTCCTAGATTCTTCTCTCTCTCTCTTTTTTTCAACACCTTTGGGGTCTTCTGCTCCTCACAAGTTCACTGTGATTAACCATGCGATTAACCATTAACAACCAGGGTTGTCTGATCTGCGGGGCAGATCAGAGAACTGGCGAGAAGCTCAGACTTAAAGACGGTTGGGACAAGTTGTGTCCTCCTGATTCAGAGAGAGAGAGAGATGCTGAGGCTGAGAGATTTCCACCACTATCTTTTCCAATCCAGGGGATCATCTCCCTGGGCTGAGGTACACACGGCTGATACCTGGGGTGGTGTCTCACCAGCCTGGCAAAGTTGGTGACTTGACAGGCTGGCAGAGGTTCAGCCTAAGACTTTCAGGGAGTAGAGACTTTGGGAAACTCTCTGAGGCAGAAACAGCCAGCTGTCCACTAGAGATGTGCGCTTGTCTACTGTGGCGTGTAGCCGCTGGGAAGTAGCCGCCCAGCTGGGCCGACAGTCCCCAGCCCTCCTTGCAGCTGGGAGGGACCATGTGACTGGTTCTTGCCAGTGAAGGTACGAGAGAGTCATGTGAGCTGCTTCTGGCTCAGGTGGTTTAGAAGTGGGTGTACTTTCTCCATTCTCTGTTCTGTCATCTCCTGGCTGGACATGAACTCCAAGGTGACCTTGGAAGCCAGACACTGAAGCCAGCATGGCTTTATTGTCTACAGTCTCCAAGGGAATGGATGACTGCCTGGAGAGAGTTCTCCCCTACGTCCTTCTTCCCCCACTGGCCCCACTGACCAGGAAAACCCGCCTTGGCCATTATGTGTTATTATGGCACCAAATTCTGGGGGTGGTTTGTTCCAGCAACTAGTATTACCTTCCCTAGGAGAGGATCCATGGCTTCATGAGAATAACAACAACAGCTGGCCTTTATTGACTGCCTGTTGTACATCAGAAACCACAGGACTTGTGTCAGATGCACAGTCTCTGTCCTCACCACAGCTCGGAGAAGCATGGGCTCTTGTCATCTCCACTTTACAGACATGGAAATGGTGGCTGAGAGAGATTCACCAACCTGCCCAAGATACACATTGGTTCACTGAGTCCTTCAACACACATTTACCGTGGGCCTGTTATGGGCCAGCACAGTTTGAGGCTGGGGATACCAGTAATAAATGAGACAAAATTCCTACCCTCCCCCCAGCTGGCATCCCAGGAGCAGGGAGGCGGTCAGTCAACTCTGACACATGTTCCTAAGAGAGAGAGAAAACAAACACAGGGTAGGGGCACAGAGAATAAAGGGGCAATGATGCTGGTGAACAGCCAGGAACAGGGGGAGGCGAGTGAGGCTCCCAGAGTACAAAAAAGGTGGCCAGTGCTTGCACGGGCCTGGGAGTGAGTGCCCCTTAAATCCTGCAACCTGGATACCTCACTTGCCTCTCCTGGTCCCAGCTTTGGCCTGGGGTGTGCCATTTTGATAGTGTAGTAAGGGAAGAGGTGACATGTGCACAGATGTGAAGGAGAAAAGTAGTTAGGAACCTGGGAGAAGAGTGTTCTGGGCACAGGACCAGCAAGTGCAGATGCCCGGAGGTGGAACATCCTCTGCCTGGGAACAGCAGCCAAGGAGGCCACCTTGCCTGCATACCCGGGGTGGGGGAGGGTGGCAACAGATGAGTCTGAGGGGCACTGGGGTCAGGTCATGCAGGGCCCTGTGGACCATCGTGAGGACTTCGGCGGGAGCCATCGGAGGGTGCTAAGCAGAGGAAGAACATAATCTGACTTTGGTCCAGTAGGAGCCCCCTGTCTGCCTGGGGAGCAGAGGCTGCAGGGTTGGATGGGGTAAGAGCAGAGGCAGGGGCTTCAGGGAGGAGGCTAGTCACCCAGGTGAGAGATGCCTGGGTAGTGGCAAGACGGCTGAAAATGGGCCTATTGTAGATCCATTTCAAAGTAAAAGCCAAAAGGATTTGCTGATGAATTAGAACCGAAGTGTGAGAGAGAGGGGTCAAAGATGACCTCAATCAAGGTCTTTGTGGGGAGCACGTGGCTGAACAGAGGCGCTGCTTACTGTAATTAAAGGGCTGTGGAAGGAGCTGGTTTGGGCTGGGGTCCCGGAGAGAAAAGAACCCACGAGCTCTATTGAAGGCCGAAGGCCAGTCCAGAATATGGCTGTGTGTGGTGCCATCTGAGTTCCACACTATCATCAGCTGCTCTGTCGAGCCCCTGCAAGAGGAAGGGGCCTCAAATTCAGCAGTGCAGGAACTTGGTGGGGGAACTGACACTCCCACCCCACAGGGCTGAGGTCCTCACCCTCCTGTGCGGGACAGCAGGAGGGAGACTCAGAAAACATCCAGCAGGAACTAGCAGAACGAAGTTGACTTTGAAAACCTGGGAAGTCCGCAGTGCTCTCACGTGCTCCTGTGGTGCCCCCTGGTGGCTGGCTCGGCTCCTCACAACCCTCGGCTCACCCTACTGCAGAGCCCTCCACCTCCAGCTCCCCGTCCCAGGGGCGACAGCTGTTAGAATTTGTGCTTCCTTTCAGAGACACAGCAGGAATCCTTCCAGCCCATACTTGTCGACTCATTGAAGGTTCAGTATGTGCCAAGCACACTAGACATTTTTACCGTCTGAATCTCTTCTCAGTACAGAAGCCAGAGGTCAGATCCTGTCCCTCTCCTACTCCAAACCTTTCCCTGGCACCCACCTCACTCAGAGTAAAGGCCTAAGGTCCCTATGATAGCCATGACCTGCCCTCTCCCCTTGAGTTCTCAGACCAATTCCTCTCTCTCCCTCACCCCCTCTGTTCCAGCCACATTTTTTTTTTATTGTGGTAAAATATACATATTTATCATTTTAACCATTCATAAACGTACAATGCAGTGGCATTAAATACATTCACGGTGCAGTGTAGCTAGCACCATTCTCTCTACCCAAAGCCTTTCATCATCCCCAGTAAAAACTCTGTACCAGAGAAACAGCAACTCCCCTTCTTCCCCTCCCCCCAGCCCCTGGTAACCTCTGTTCAACTTTTTGTCTCTATGAACTTGCTTATTCTAGGGATCTCGTGTAAATGGAACAATATAGTATTTGTCCTTCTGCATCTGCCTTATTTCACTAAGCATCAAGGAAAAGGTCCATCCATGTTGTAGCATATACCAAAATGTCATTCCTTTTTATGGCTACATAATGTTCCACTGTATGGGCAGAACATACATTTTGTCTATCCATTCATCTGTGGATGGACACTTGGGTTGTTCCTACCTTTGGGCTCTTGTGAATAGTGCTGCTATGACATGGGTGTTGGCCTCATTACTTTTTCCTCAATCCGCCAGGCATACCCCTGCCTTGAGGACTTTGCGCTGGCTGTTCCCTCTGCATGGAATGTTCTTCCCCAAGAGATCCACATGGCTCATTCCTCACAGCCCTCAGGTCTTTGTTCAAATGGTGCCTTCTTCGTGAGACCTGCTCTGTTCACCCTACCAAATACTACAAGCCAGCACTCCCCCTCCTATGTTTTCTTTTCTCTATAGCACTCACTTTCTAACATACTATATAATGTAATTTTTTAGTATATCCATCATGTAGTGTCTAAGTCTCTCCACTAGAATGTCAACTCCCTAACGGCAAGAATTGTTGTCTGTTTGGTTTATCTTAGGCTCCCATGTAGGCAGGTGCTTAATACAGAGTTGGTTGAGCAAACTTAAAATCGCAAGTGTAAGTCAACTGCTAGTTACACATTTTAAACTGGAGTCACGAGCCTAATGTGTTAGATGCTTCACATGCCAGATTCTCTTAAATGCCCTAAATACTTAACATACCACATATACATGGATTCTTTCAAATCTGGGTTGGAATTGGGATAACCTCTCAACTAGCCAAGCACACATATATCCGGAGATTTAGGTCAGAAGAATGAGATTTGAAGCTGCAGATAAGCAGCCTGATTTTTCTCTTGAAAAATCTGAGACTTCACTCTTGTCCCTGGCCCCGGGACTTCTATACAGGCTGTGGATAGCACAGTTGAGGGGGGTTGAGAGGGAGCAGAAATCCAGTCCCTGCCCCACTCACCAAGTGCAGGGCTTGAGTCCTGGCACAGGACTCATCTGTTGGGCAGGGGGGGGGGGGGGGGGGCTCTTTCCCATCCACCAAAGGCCCCTATGGCTGGTGGTGGCCCTGCTTTATCAAAGGAGATGCCAGCCTACAACCTGTAGATGGGTGGCTGTGCAGCTCACGAGCCCCCCAGCCAAGACGTCCATGTGCGTCCCACTTTTCAGGTCTGTGAGGCTGTCACTGCCCACCTCCAGCCTCCCTGGATCAGTGAATGTAGCTACTTGATTCTCTTCTGAGTTCCCACCTGGCAGGGCCGTGACTCTCACGGATGTTTCCATGACACCAGATTGGATCCGCACACTTCCTATGGCACTGACCCAGCTTGACATAAGTGCCAAGGCATTGGAACCACACCTCTCCTCCTTTATCTTTAACATTGACAGAGTCCTTCCTATGTGCCCAGCACTTACCGAGCACTTTCCAAATAGTATCTTATTTAATCCTCCGGCCTAGGAGGGAGGTATTATTATCCTAGTTTACTGATGAAGAAACTAAAGCTCAGAGAATTTAAGTCACCTGCCTGGGATCACACCGCTATGGGGCTGGGATTCAAGCCCAGAGTCTGAGCTTATAACCACAATGCTTTGCCATCTCTTAATTTTTTGCTTGTCCTTCTTGTCTCTCATTCCCTACTGGTTTCCATCTCTTTCTTCCCCTTCCTTCCCTCTTCCCCTCTCTTCTTTCCTCCATTCTCTGCTTCCTCCCTTACCAAGCCTGAACGGGTGCCACCTGCCCAGCTTGGCTCACCCTCTGCCAATTCTGCAGACCAGGCTCTGTCTCCCACAGCCTAGCCAGTCCTTTCCTCATTACTCTCGTCTCCCTGTGCCAGCAGATGGGGTGTGCCAACCTGTACCCCTTCAACCTGCCTGCTCATCACCACAGCAGCAGCTGGCAGAGGCTGGTGGAACTGGGGTCTGGGCCAGCCTGAAGGGAAGCCAGATCTTTGGGGAGTTACATGACATGCTGCACACTTTCTTCTGACGTATGCTTACCACATCATGATTTCCCTTTCATGCTCAGGGTTTTTTTTTTAAGTTTATTTTTATTTATTTTGAGAGCAAGAGAGCAACCAGGGGAGGGGCAGAGAGAGAGGGAGACAGAACCCCACAAACTGTGAGATCATGACCTGAGCTGAAGTCGAGTCGGATGCTTAACCGACTGAGCCACCCAGGTGCCCTCTGCTCTGGGCTTTTTAATATGATGCCAAGACACCTTGTGCTGCTTGGGATAGACTTAGACAATAAGGGGCCGGAAAGAGAGAGACAGAGCTAGAGAGCGGGAGAACCATAAGGTGGTGAAGAGATCCAGCTTCCACCCTTAGAAGCAGCTCCCTACAGTGTTGGGAACAATGTTCAAAGCATGAATGAACTTTTTTAAGTTTCTCAAAGGACACATGTTCTTACCCATGATTATGTCTTTGCATCTGCTGTTCCCTGGCCTGGAAGGCCTTTCATGATCATTTTTACCAGAGGGCTCTGCTTATGTGTTGCTGCCTTTGGGAAACTTCCCTGAACTCCCATGGAGCATTTCAGCAGCCCCCACTTTGATGCCACAGCATCTGCATACGTGTGCACACTTCCCTCTCTCCCTCTCTCTCTATTTTTAACTAACTGGCTGGTGTCTGTATCCTCTGCCAGCTATGGCCTCCTCCAAGACTGAGAGACCATCCTGCCTTATTCTCCTCACATCTTCCATCTCCGTGCCCGGTACATGGTTGGTGCCTGGAAAATGCTGAGAGATGCAGTATAGCTCAGAAACCAGGACTTCACAGAGGAAGAAAAAGTGGGGGTTGTGAAAGGCAATAGGACTCTGGGTTTAGTTAGCACTTACCGACTGTGTGACCTTGGGCAAATCGCTGAATCTTTCTGGGCCTCAGATTCCTGACTTGTAAAATGGGGACAGTATTAGTTGGTAGCACATAGTGTTGTATGACAATTAAACAAGTCACAATGTGTAAAGCACATAGAACAGTGACTGGCACGTGTGAATCACTCAGTAAATATTAGTCATTATTATTACTGATGTGGAAATAGTAATAGAGTTACCCAAGGGATTTGAATAATGAAAATTTTTTTTAATGTTTATTTATTTTTGAGAGAGAGAGAGAGAGAGTGAGTGAGTGGGGGAGGAGCAGAGAGAGAGAGAGGGAGACACAGAATCCGAAGCAGGCTCCAGACTTTGAGCTGTCAGCACAGGGTCCGATGCGAGGCTCAAATTTACGGACCATGAGATCATGACCTGAGCTGAATTCGGACGCTTAACCAACTGAGACACCCAGGCACCCCTGAAAATGTTCTTGATAAACTGTAAAGTATACAAGAAGTTCTTTGCCATCATCACTCTTAAAAACACCAATAGAACAGCAGTGGCCCATCCATCATGATTTCCAGAATTAATTCACAACCTGAAGGCCACGTTGCCACTGTGTTTTTTTAGCAAATAAAATGGTGAATGTGACACCTGGCTTTTGTAAATGGTAGAATGACAGGCAAAATCATAATGGTTTAACAAAAGGTCCATCGCCTGACTCCAAATATAGTCTTGCCCATAAGAGTGTCCTGTTCTGGGACTTATCTGGTCCCAGACACTTAATATGGTGTTTTCATTTCCCAAGTCCTGGCTACCAGGATCCAAGGCAGAGGCCGGCAACAGAGAGGCAAAGCTTGGTCTCTTGTTTTACTTCTGAGAGGTTGGCAAGGTCTCTTTCTCGTCTGTGTCAATGTGCAAAGGGAAGTCACTGTCCATTCCCGCTAACCCTGTAAAGTTAAAAAAAAAAAAATTGGTCATCAGGTTGAAACAAGTAGAAGAGCTTGCAAGTCTTTGGAACTCATTTTATCTGTACAGATGAGAAACCTGAGGCCAAGAGAGGGAAGGGAACTATTCAAAATCACAAAGTAAAGTGTGGCCAGGGTTAGAATCTAGGTCTCTGCATGGCTAGCTCACTGCCCTTTCACTGGCCATTGCCTTTCACTCAGTGATCTCTGTGCTGGGAGCCCTGTGTCCTTAAATGAAAGGTGCTGGAGGCCCAGTGCTAATCACAGAAGCAGTGCTCCTGTCCAAAGCCAGGCATTAAAGACTTCCACACACACACATACACACACACACACACTCACTCCCACATATACATCATCTCACTCAGTATTCATAACTCTATAAAGTGGAAACTATTATTTTCATTCCATTTTATAGATGGTGATACCAGGAGGCAAAGGAGTCAAGTACCACTCCTGGAACATGAACTGAAGCCGCCTTCTGACCCCAAAGCCCAGGATCTTCCCATAATGCTCTGCAGCTCTTCTTCTGGAGCCCAGGACATTGCTGAAGGCCAGCCCTTGTGCAGGACACAAAGCAAACAGCTTCCCAGGACTGGGATGAAGTTCTGTCTCTATATACCCTGTATTACCTAGTACAATGCAGGGCACAGAGTAGGTACTGAGTGATCATCCTTTTTTTTTTTTTTAATTCAGGTAGAATTGACATATAGATGTCACTATATATATATTATATACTATTATGTACATTCACATACAACAAAATGATTTGACTTTGTATATTATGTAAGATGATCATCACAATAAGTGGCACAAACGTTACCATATATAGTTACAAAATAATTTTCTTGTGATGAGAACTTTTAAGATCTACCTGTTTTAGCAACTTTCAAGTACACAATACAAAATTATTAGCTATAGTCACCATGCTACATCACATCCCCATCATTTATTTTATAACTGGTGGTTTGTACCTTTTGACTTTCTTCACCCATTTCACCACCATCCCCACCCACCCACCCAAACCTCTGGCAACCACCAATCTGTTCTCTGTATCTATCAGCTTGATTTTTTTTTTTTTTTTTGATTCCATCTATAAGTAAGATCATATGGTATTTGTCTTTTTCTGGCTTATTTCACTTAGCATAATGCCTTCAAGGTCTAGCCGTGTTGTTGCAAATGGCAAGCTTTTATTCCTTTCTTTTCATGGCTGAATGATATTCTATATACCCTTTATGTATCCATCAGTGGACACTTAAATTGTTTCCGTATCTTGGCTATTGGAAATAATGCTGCAAAGAACGTAGTGGGAATGGTGATGGTGGTGCATATATCTTTTCAAGTTGATGTTTTCACTTTCTTTGGCTAAACACCCAGAAGTGGAATTGCTGGATGGCAGGGTAGTTGTGTTTTTAATTTGTCAAGGACCCTCCATACTGTTTTCCATTGTGGCTGCATCAATTTCCTACCCACAGTGCACAAGTGTTCACTTTTCTCCATAACCTCATCAACACTTGTTATTATCTTTAGGATAATAGCTATTCTAACAGGTGTCAGGTGATATTCATCAAGGTTTTCATTTGCATTTGAAAACACCACAGGTTTCCCACAGATTTGACTATGCTGTATGCCCTCCAGATAGATACTTCACCTCATTCCAAATCCCCACTCTCACGTGGTTCTATTCTGGCTCTTTCCACATCCTTCAGGTCTCCTGAACATTCCTTCTCTCTCTAGCTCTCAGGAACTTTAACTGACTCAGATTAATTCAGAGCCACAGTTGGGAGTGGGGTAGAAAGTGTTAAGCACCCCACCGCCCACCGCCACTTCTTCACTCATCGCACACGTTGGCTAAGAGCTAAAGAATCACGGGCTTTGTTTTTCCACCTCTACAACTGGTGGAGAACCACCGGCTGGCTTTAACGCTTCGCACGTTAAGTGCCTGGGACAGCAAAACCTTGCAAAGTTACCAGTCCTCCCCTGTTGGTTCTTACAGCGCCTGCGCAGAAGCCAGTGCACAAGCTTGGCGCTGTTGAAGCCCACCTCCGCCCTTCTCGCCCTCAGAGATTCGGCGCTCGACAGGCGTCTGTCAGGCTGCCTTCCGGTTTCGGGGCCGCGCAGGCGCGCCTGCCGAGCGTCGAGCAACCGATGGAGATGGCGGCCGCGGCTGGGTGAGGGACCGCAGAGGCCCAGAACCCCGACGGGAGGACCCGACGGGCCTGCGTGCCAGGGGGAGCGCGGCCGGGTACAGAGGGCCGGGAAGGGTCTGAGTGGCGGAAGCTCGGCTCACCTCAGGAACAGAGACGGGCGGGCCGTGCGGGTGTGGGATGTATGCGGTTGTGGTGGGTGTGACGTGCTCGGTGGGAGATGTGGCTTTCGGGCCGTGAGTTTCGCCTGCATTGTGCTTGCGACGATTGGGTTCTGTGTGATTGTGTGGTTACGTGGGGGCGTGCACAGTTGTGTTTGGTTATACGGCTGAGGGTGGGTGAGCGGTGGTCTCCCGATTGCTTGCGTTTGGTTCCCTGGTTGTGTGAGGTTGAGGCGTTTGGGTTCTGAGTTTGTGTCGAGTCGTTTGTAGCGTTTGGTGTGGCGTCTGTGCGCCGTGTCACGTTGTCACGTCCGCTCTGTGGTGTCGAGTCTTTCATGTCGTGTGCGGTTATGCGACCTGTGCATAATCGTGTTGAATTGTGTGGAGGGTGTTGTGCGCGGTCGAGGCCGTGATGAGTGCGACTGTGGGATGTGTAGTCTCTGCAGCATGTAGCCGTGTAGCATTCATGCTGGGCGTATAATTTCAGGATATGTAGGTATGATTTTTATTTTTTACGCGGTGTGGGTTGAGAGGGGCTTGCATATGTTATGGTTGTGGGGTCTGGCTTCGTGGTTTGTAGTAGATTTATTTGGTTGTGGTGTGTGTGTGGTTATGCGATTTTAGAGTTCGTTCAGGCATTCATTCATTCACAAATGAAGCTTTCTTGCGTTTCTTCGTGGTAGGTGCCAGGGAATGTGCTAGACCCTGGGGTAAGGTGGTGGGAAAAGCGCGTAGTCTCTGCCCTCACAGAGCTTAGAGCCTTCTGTACTTAGTTATTTTATGTACTCGTGATTATAAGTTGATACGAGCGCTGTCCCACGGGAGAATGCCTCAAGTAAGAGGCATTTCCTTGAGGAAGCAAGGTTGGGTTGAGATGTGCAGGGTGTGTGTGTGTTTGATTTGTGGTTCTTAGGGTGAGTGCCTGGGAAGGAAAGGAGCTTTTAGAGTCCCCGCATCCGATGAACCACTTGCTGGGGAGGAAACTGGAACTGCTATTTCAGTGACCGTCTGGAAAAGGGGCTGAGATCTGGGTGTATATAGTCATGGGGTTTCTTAGAGGGAAAAAAAACAGGGGCCTGGTGTTTCCTTTGCTTATTTTCTGGGTCATGGCTACCTTTCGGCTTTGAGGACCAGGCATTCCGTCCTCACAGGCCCTCTGAGCAGGCCCATCCGAAGCTGAGAGTCATACATTTCCTCTTACTCTCTACTGCGGTTTGTGACCACAGGTTCTTGGGGAGAAGTTTCTCTGCTTTTGTGGAATGGTTTTATCTGGATTCTCCCAAGGCTGGGTGTTTTTCTGAGGTGACATTGGAAGTGACTTTGGCATGGCCCAGTAAAAGTGAAAATGTAACCTATTAAGCCCTGAATGTCTGAAGCACTAAATCTTTTTATTTTTGAAGCAGTGAGAACATTAGGCTGGCTTTTCAGCTGTCATTTATTGACTTATAAAACCCACTATGTTCACTGTCGAAAAAGTACAAATATAAAACACAAAATAGATTTTTCTTTTTACCACTGGATTAAAAAAAATTTTTTTTTAACATTTATTTATTTTTGAGAGACACACAGAGAGAGAGAGAGAGCACAAACAGGGGAGGAGCAGAGAGAGGAGACACAGAATCCGAAGCAGACTCCAGGCCCTGGGTTGTCAGCACAGAGCCCGACACGGGGCTCGAACTCACAGATCGCGAGATCATGACCCGAGCTGAAGTCGGCTGCCTAACCAACTGAGCCACCCAGGCGCCCCTTACCACTGGATTTTTAATGCTCCTCCTTAGACTAAGGTTGGGATTTTTGTTTGGTGTGGTTTTAGCTTTGCTTTTGTTTTTTAGGGCAAACACTATCTCTTTTTCTCCTTGCATTTGGAAACATTTTTATTTATTAAAAAAATTTTTTAAATGTTTATTTTTGAGAGAGAGACAGAGTGTGAGTGGGGGAGGGGCAGAGAGAGAGGAGGAGAAAGAATCCAAAGCAGGCTCCAGGCTCTGAGCTGTCAGCACAGAGCCCTGTTCGGGGCTCGAACCCACAAACCGTGAGATCGTGACCTGAGCCGAAGTCAGATGCTTAAATGACTGAACCACCCAGGCGCCCCACTCTTTGCATCTGTGATGTAAGTATAAGAGCTTAGTATATGTGGTTGAGTAAATGACCAAGGTAAAGAGTCAAAAATTTCTGTGTGTGGGGGTGCCTGGGTGGGGTAGTCAGTAAAGCGACCGACTCTTGATCTCGGCACAGGTCGTGATCTCACTGTCGGTGAGTTTCAGCCGTGTCGGGCTCTGTGCTGATGGCACGGAGCCTGCTTGGGATCCTGTCTCTCCTCTGCCCTTCCCCCACTTGTGCTCTCTCTTTCTCAAAATAAATAGACTTAAAAACAAATTTCTGTGTGTTGGTAAGTACTTGAGACATTTCCTCAGTGGCTGAAGTGGCATACAAATTATGGAGTTGGACCGGTTGAAGTTGCATGTTAGAGAACTGCCTGGGTTTTGTGTTTGCTTTTGAAGTTGAATTTTCTTATCTTCAGGAATCTGTGCTTCCTACTTCAGCGAGTTGCCATTGTCCAGTGATGTTCTCAAATCTTTGAAGGTTTTGTATTTCAGTGTAAGGGTTTGAGAAGGCAGTTTGTGTTCTGAAACTCGCAGTGAGCAAACATTAAATAATCTTGTTGAGCGTTGAAAAGAACAAAGAAAGTTTTCAATTGCTGCTAATTTGCCTGAATTGCCTCTTTTCTGTCCCTTCTTTCCTGTTTCAGAGCTTCTCCTACTCCAGAGAGGAAACCTCACCCAGAGCCATGATACCACTTTCCCGTCACCTGTGTGCCGCTTGGTTAAGCTAATGCTGTGAGAGCACTGGTCCCTTGTGGAGGAATCAAGCCGACTCTTGGCATGAGGGGTTGAGAGGGACACTGCTATGGCTTCTCTGGATGACCCTGGGGAAGTCAGGGAGGGCTTCCTTTGCCCTTTGTGCCTGAAGGACCTGCAGTCTTTCTGTCAGCTTCAGTCACATTATGAGGAAGAGCACTCTGGGGAAGACCGTGATGTCAAAGGGCAAATTAAAAGTAAGAGGCGTGAGTTTTTTGCCTATCCTGTTCTGTCCTTGGGAGCTTTAACTCATGGGATGGTTTTCATTAGCTTCCATGATGCCACCAGAAGGTGATAAACAATAGTGAATCAATAATAATAGTAGTGAACATATATCTAATGCTTACCACGTGCCAGGCATATTGTTCAAAGTCTTCCCCATGAATTCACCTCATTTAATCCTCATGATACCTATCGGACTGTGAGACCCCATTTTACTGTTGAGGGTACTAGTCACAGAGAAATTAGGTAACTTGCCTGAAGTCACACCGTGAGGCAGGGCGTGGCTTTGAACCTAATAAATGTAATCACTGTGCTCTCTGCTGTCTCGCTAGACTGTTTGAATTATCTAATTGCCAGCCTGTGAGGAATATGGAGTGGAATTTCTTTCCTTAGCTCTGAAAGTGGAGGCCCATTGTATATCCATTACCCTGTTACAAATTCAAGCCTTCCTGCCATCCTTCCTTCTTCAACTATACCTTGTCCTCTGCAGCCCAGGAAAAGGAAGGTCAGAGTTGAAAAGCAAGGAGAAACAACCTAAAAAGTTAAACTTGGTTTTTGAGCTTCTCAGGCCTCAGGTTGTAGACGAGTCACAGAAAGGATTTTTTCAAAGCAATTTTAACTATACATAGTGTTCATTTCTGGAATTCAGATTCTAACTCCTAAATATGATGCCAGTATTCTGGAACTCACTTTCCTAGTGATTCAGCTAATCTGCTTCTCCTAGCTGGCAGCATTTCTGAAGGCAGTGAGATTACAAAGGCCTGGATGTGTATTCACAATTCTGTGTTGGGTGGGAGAGAAGGGGATGATCCTATATTTCTAAATGGACTTTGGCCTCCACATATACGAGTCACATGCACCCTGTAATGAAATAGTCCCTCTCCATGTCTCACTTTTCAGTTCAGAAAAAATTGTTGAAAGCATTATCATTTATTACCTCTTTCTAACCACATGACAAAGTCAAACATTTTCATAATCCTGAGGGCTGTGATAAATGAGGTGTCTATAGAGGCTGGAGCAGAGCCATAACTGTTAGCAAAAAAAAAAAAAAAAAAAAAAAAAAAAATTTTGTATTTTGTCGTTTTCAGAGTTCCTTTATAAACATCGTTATTTCATTTGATTCTTCCAGCAACTCTGCAAGATGGTGGTTGGTTTCATTCTACAGAGAAAAAGTGAGGCTCAGAGATGTTGAGCAACTTATCCAAGGTCACACAGGAATTTGTAGAGGTAGACTTTGACCCCAGGTCTTCTGTCACCTCTGAGTCTAGTGCTGCTCTTTCCACTTGGCATCACTGATGATACCAGACCCTGTGTTCCAATCACAGCTTGCCCTGCAGCTAGAATGCAAACAAAAACTGCTCATCTAAGTTTCCTTGGACAGCTGGAGCACCTCTGTGACCTTTAATGAGCATCCAGTCTGAGTGTCAGCTGTCATATACCGTGATGTCACTAAGACTTTGATGCTAGTGGGTTCAGAAGTTAGACAATGTCTTCATTTTCCTGTGGTAACCCATTTATTAGAGGAAAAACATTTAAGGTTACGTAGGGAATAACAGGTGTGAGAATCCACTTGAAGAGTAATAGAGATTTTATGAGTTGTGAAAGAAACTTGAAAGAATTCTCTTGTGTTTTTCTTTGTTTTCCCCCTATCTCTACCTCAGAAGAGCTAAGAAATTGAGTTAAGCATTTCTTTAGTACTAATGAGCATTTCTTCAGTCAGGAAGGATATCTTGCTTCTGTGGGAGTTTTCTGTGTTTTGGAATCAGGAAAGTAAAGTTTTAAAGATTGACATCAAAGATTTTTGAGAAGTCCTTTGAAAAGGATTTGGTCTTTTGGTTCTTAGACATTTTATGACATTGCTGGTTTTGTCAAGTGAAATATTAAAGCCAAAAGAGCAAACCTTGATACCAGGTTTTGGAGGTGGTTTAAGAAAGAAAATATAAACTTGTCATTAAGTGGTCAGTGAGTTTGGGCCCCAGCCCTGCTTCAGCTTCAGTTTAGCACATGTACAGTAAGTATAAGAAAAGGTAATTGAAAATTAACTGTGGCTTTTGCTTTGTGTGTTTTTTTTTTTTTTTTTCAGTAGTTTTTTTTCCTCTGCTTTGTGCTTTTAAAGATATATGGGATTGTTCTTACTTGGCCTCCTCTTGAAGGGCTATACCTGGGAAGGTGGCCAGTGTGTTCTTCTATCCTCTTCTATCCTAAAGTGGTTAAATTACATGGACTTGCCTGTTTAACTGGACACAGCTTAGTTTTGTTTGCAGAAGTGAATTTGTGTCTGCTAACTCCAATTTCCTGTCTGCTAACCCTTTGTTTACCGTTTTCTGTTTTCTCTCCCCTATTGTTAAGAATATCATCCGGTGGACCTTATTTTTCCAGGTGGAGAAAGCCATCTCAGAGTGACCAATAATCAGGGAATTTGCTTATTAGCTTGACCGCCTAACAAAGACATATATATATAAGCTTAACACTTTCTCCCTCTGCCTGCCAGCCCCTCCATATCTGCATTTCCCTAGAGTTTTGAAAAGCTTTGGTAGTTTTTAATGTTGTTCAGGTAACAGCAGTTCAGAATTCAGGGAATTCCATGAAGTAGTGATCTATTAAATGTAAAAGAAATTACATTTTGTGTTAAACCTGGTATTTTCTACTATATTCTAGTGGCAGTAAGGGATAGTCATCCAAGACTTAAGAACATTAATGAGAGCAACTTAGGATCAAGAATTCTTTTTTCCCACCAGTTGACTGTTCTCCTTCAACAGCAGGTCCTCTTAGCACAGGGGGCAGAACCCCTGTTCTGTGGAGGCATAGTTTTTGAGTTGTGCTGACTGGGGAGAGCTGGGGTTCTCATTTAAAACAGATGGGGTTTCCACTTCCAGCACTGCTGCCTTATGAGCTCTGTGATCTTGGGTGCAGCAAGTTTCCCCCCCTCTTTGATGTCACGTCCTCATTTACAAGTAGGGATACCACCTGCCTCATAATGTTGTGAGCATGAATTGGCCTAATGTATTTGAAAGCACTTTGTGCCTGGTACATGCAAGGAATCAATCCAGGAAGCATTCATTTTCTCTTGTTACCAAGTCTGGTTCCCTTTGCTTATGTTGTAGGTATTATATCTGTTTCTTGAAGCTTTTTGTCAGTGTCAGCACACATGCATTCATTAAGTGAGTGGGGGAAGAAGAACTCTATGTACAGATAAGCATTATGGAGAGCACCAGCCCAGGTGTTGGTTTACTTCCATCCTGGAAGTAAATAAGAAGTGTTTCCTCATGAGTCCATCGAGTAAATAAATTAATACTGTAGAATTTAACTTTATAAACTTTGTTTTAATTGAAATATACTTTACAAATAAGTTTTTAAGTGTGCAATGCAGTAAGATTTGAAAAATGTATATACCCATGTAACCACCTCCCCAATTAAGATCTAGAAAAAAAAAAATTCCATTTCCTTGGTCCCCTCATTGAATTTGACTTTAATACTTTAATTAGGCTCTTAAATTTGGCAACAACTAGTAATGTAGCTACATACTGGATACATAAACCAACTTACTGCTAATACTGACTAGTGAATGGATTGCTCTGGGGGTTTATCATTGCAGTTTATTTGGGATCCAAAAATTTTCAAATGAAGCATAGTCATTTCATCACTTTTTGTGTTTGAGATTTCCCTTGACTTTGTGCTAGATGTTCTTTGTGGACTCATTTATGGTGTTTGTTTGATTTTTCCAGGTCTTGTCCAGAAGGCTAAGAAAGCCAAGAACAGGCTGTTGAAACGAGAAGGAGATGACCGAGCAGAATCGGGGACACAGGGCTATGAGTCTTTCAGCTATGGAGGGGTTGACCCTTACATGTGGGAACCCCAGGAACTTGGTAAGAAATTCTGTTCCTTCATTCAGCAAATGTTTGAGCATCTTTATGTCCTAGGTGATGTTTTAAGAGTTGAGGAGGCATCAGTAAACCAGAATGGTCTAAACTTCTCACGGTTCTTACGTCCCAGTGGGGGGCGAAAATGGACCAGAATGAGCCCAGCACCTACTTTGTGTTAGGTACTGCATTAAATGCTTTACACGTGGACTCATTTAATCCTCACTGCACTTGATGGGGACCTTCCCAGAGTCAAACAGCTAAGCAGCTACAGAAATGAGATAGGAATCCAGGTGTTTGACATCAGCTCCGGCATTGACTTGGCTGTCTCCTCTCACGTAGTAGATTACCTGTCTAGCAAGAGGCACTCACTGATTTGTGCAACTTAATTTTCGAAACACATTATCATACCATCTACTGACTTTTAAAATAATCATCTTTTGGGGTGATGAAAATGTTCTACACTTTATTTCGGTGATGGTTGGTTGTACAACTCTGAATATACTAAAAACCATGGAATTTGTGTGCTTTAAATGGTGAATTGTATGTCCATGAGTAATAACAGAGCTGTTACCAAAACTGCCACATGATGTTGAACTAGCTAATCTTACATGTCCTTTAACTGTTGAATGATAACAAATTTAATATAACATTTTATGTCCATGCAATAGATAAATAATGATTTACTCATGAGGCTCTATTAACTTTCATATTTATTATCTTCAGCACCTTTCACAAAAGCTTTGTGAGCTGTAAAGGGTAGTGATGCTCATTCCCATTTACAGATGAGGAAATAGGCTGTATAAAGGGAACTGATATTTATCCAGGGTCATCTACTGTTTTCTTCTTGTAGGGCCACTATGGAATGCTTCTTTTTGGATGAGAAAAATCTTAGAACTGCACTGTCCAATAGGATAGCCACTAACTACATGTGGCTATTTAGATTTAAATAAATTAAAATCAAGTAAAATTTAAAATCACTTCCTTAGGGACGGCTGGGTGGCTCAGTTGGTTAAGTGTCCAACTCTTGATTTCAGTTCAGGTCATGATCTCACGGTTATAGAACTGAGCTCTGAGTTGGGCTCTGTGACAGTGTGGAACCTGCTTGGGATTCTCTCTTCCCTCTCTCTGCCTTTCCCTCAATCGTTGCCTCTCTTTCTTTCTCGCTCTCAAAATAAATAAACTTAAAAAAAAAGTCATTTCCTCAATCATACATTAGCCACTTTTCAAGTGTTCAATCTGCACCTGTGGCTAGTGGCTGCCAAAGTGGAGAATGGAAACATTTTCATCATGGCAGGATAAAATGGCTTTAAAAATAATAGTATACAACGTAACACTGTCTGTTAATTATACTTACATAAAAAAATAAAAATTTCAAATCAACGTGTTGTACACCTGAAACTAATATAGCATATGTTAATTATACTTCATTTTTAAAAAATAGTAATTATACATATAATTATGAGTTAATATGAAAGTATGTAGGAAAATTTGTGGATTCTTATTAGCTTTTCAATAGCCTGTTTTATGATTACCAGTGTTAAATTATCAGAGCAATTTTCTGATTAATTTGCCTGTTTTCAACAACCGACGAAGTCAAAATTGTGGAAGGTCAAGAGAATGGCAGATTTTAGAAGTTCATATTTAGGTCATCCCTAGGAATTTGAAATTAAATTTAACTAGATATTAGAGAGTATGGTAGGGGAGAAAAGAACGAAGATGATGCAGAGGGTAGCATGTGAGAAGCTCCAGGTAGGGTCCAAGGTATAAATGAACCGGCCATGGTTGAGAAGAGGAGGGGGACTGTGTGCTGGGGGGGTGGGGCCAGGTGCAAGGGGAAGGGTTGGTGTTTCGGAAGAGGGAATATTTCAGATCTGCTGAGACAACAAGCTACTTGATTCCATTTGTGTGAGAATGTTCATCCTGGGTCTTTGCTGCTGGACTGAGCAAGGTATCAGTTTAACTGGCTCCTCCTGTGGCATCTGTTAGCATTTACATTTTGGGGACTATTTTGAGAAGGTCTGTTTTGATTCTGATGAAAAACCATAGTGTGCCAACTTTGGAAAGTACAGAAAAGTATGAGAGATTTTTAAAAATTGCCCATAATGTTAGTGTCCTTTTTACTGAACAAAAATTCATGTGCCAGACAGCGCTCTAAGGGCTTTATAAATTTTAACTTTTTAATCCTCCTAATAACTCTGTGGAGCGAGTGCTATTCTTATCCCCATTTTATAGATGAATGCTCCCAAGTTACAGAGATGTTAAGGAACTTGTCTAAGGTCACACAATGTGTGGCAGAATTGAAACTTGAGCTCCGGCTGGCTCCGGTTCAGGCTCTTGTCCACTGTACTCCGAGGTCTCTGGTATTGTACTCTGTGGCCTCCAAGGTAACCATGGTTAATTAACATTTTAGCAAATTTGTTTCCATTTGTTTGTCTTTGAATTTTTGTAAGACTCTAAACTAGAATTTCTACTTGCGTGTAAAAGTCATTGAGGATAAGCAGCAAGGGAGAGGGGCTCTTTCATAGGAATGACAGGTCATTTGTCTCCCCATCTCCTCTCCTTCTAGGTGCTGTGAGAAGCCATCTTTCCGACTTCAAAAAACACCGAGCTGCCAGAATTGACCACTATGTTGTTGAAGTCAATAAATTAATAATCAGGTTAGAGAAGGTAAATTTTGTTGTTTTAAAACCTTTTTTTTCTGCAAGTGTAACTTTTCTGGGAGAAAAGAATTCTATTTCTACAGTGTGTACTATGTATGTTGTATCTGTCTGATGCTGGCAGAGAAAACGCCCCATCTAGAGCTCACCTAGAGAGGTGCAGAGGACCTGCTTGGGCGGGTCTAGCTTGGGCTGGTTTTACTGAAGGAGACGACCCCAGTTGACAGACTTGCCACATAGCCAGGCTTTCCTTTTCCTTTCTCTGAAGCCTACTTGGCTGCTGGAAAACCTTTCTGCCTTCAAATTATTTCCTCTTTTGGGTGTCCCAAGTACAAACACGCAGTGGGGCATGGTGTGTGATACTTGATAGCAAACTGAGAAACTGGTGACAAGGTTTGTGAGGACTACTCAGCCAGGGCCAGTGTTAGTGTGGGAACTTCTTAACTGAGCCTTCTTGTCCTGTAGTACCAGAGTGCATCTTCAATACCGCAGTCATTTTTTTTTTTTTTTTTAATGTTTATCTATTTATTTTGAGAGAGAAAGAGAGTGCATGATCAGGGAGGAGCAGAGAGATTGGGAGAGAGAGAGAATTCCAAGCAGGCTCAACACTTTCAGCATGGAGTCCCGATGTGGGGCTAGAACTTAGGAACTGTGAGATCATGTCCTGAGCCAAGATCAAGAGTCAGACACTTAACCAACTGAGCCATTGAGACACCCTAATACCACAGTCGTTCTGTTCTACTCTGACCCTAGAAATGCTTGCTGTGTATGACCTGGATTGTGTCGTGGGCATGGTAGCACCTGCAGGTATAGTTCTTGATGTGTACTCTGTAGGACAGAAATATGTGGCCAGTTTCATTGTCCAGGAGGACCGTGGAGAATCAGGAATTCTCCATTGGTTTCAATAGCCACACCCACCACATCTTGGCCTACCCCTGCTTATTGCTTAAATGGGGAGCTGACAATAAAGAGATTGGAATCAGGTCACGGAAAGGGAGCTGCCTTCCAGATGCAAAGCTAATACTCTGTCTCATGCAAAATTGCTTTTGTGGCTTTGTGGGGTTGGTGATGACAAATGAGACTTGAGAAATGAAGATGTGCAAATTCCTGCTTGATGCCTTTTGCCTGTGGAAAGTGTGTACATCACCTGTTTAACTCTATTTGCACTGTTTTCTCTTTGTCAGCTCACTGCATTCGACAGAACGAATACTGAGTCTGCTAAGATACGAGGTAACTCCAGAATTTTGCTTACATTCATTCTGTTTATCTTTCTTCCTGATCACACCTCTTTTTTTAAAATGGCTTGTTTTTCTGTTTGATTTTTGTTTTGTTCTTCCCAAAGCAATAGAAAAGTCAGTGGTGCCTTGGGTCAATGACCAGGATGTTCCTTTCTGTCCAGACTGTGGGAATAAGTTCAGCATCCGTAACCGCCGCCACCACTGCCGGCTCTGCGGGTCTATTATGTGCAAGAAGTGTATGGAACTCATCAGTCTCCCTTTTGCAAGTAGGTAACGTAGAGGCGGTGCCCTGGACCCTGATCTCCTCTTGCGACTACCTTGTTTGCTGATCACCACTTAGTGATTTTTTTGAACATTTTTGTCTGAGTTAATGTTCTATGGGTCTTCATCCATTCACTAACTGATTCCATGAAGCCTGCTATAGGCTAGGCACTGCCAGGGCCCAGGGATACAATGTGGATAACAAGGGCTGACAGACTTTTTCTGTAAAAAATCAGATGGTAAATGTTTTAAGCTTTGTGTGCTACAGGCGGTCTCTGTGACATTTCTTTTTCTTTTTTTAAAAATTTTTAATGTTTTTATTTTTGAAGGAGAGAGAGAGAGAGAGAGAGCGAGCATGAATGGGGGAGGAGCAGAGAGAGAGGGAGACACAGAATCTGAAGCAGGCTCCAGGCTCTGAGCTGCCAGCGCAGAGCCCGATGTGGGGTTGGAACACTCAAACTGTGAGATCATGACCTGAGCCAAAGTTGGAGGCTTAACCGACTGAGCCACCCAGGTGCCCCTCTTTGTCTTTTTTTAAACAACCTTTTAAAAACCATACTTAGCTCAAGGGCCATACAAAAGCAGGCTGGTCTTGGTTTGCAGGTCATGTTTGCCTGCGTCTGGTCTTTAAGACATCATCCATTCTCCCAAAGGGTCTAGCATCTAGCAGAGGATACAGACTTACAAACAAATAATTGCTTTATAAAGAGATAAGTACTATGAGAGACATTGTGTCAGACACTCAGGAGAGCTGACCCAATTGTGGTCAGCCCTGCTTGGAAGTGGAGCTTGTAAGAGAAGGTCTTAAAATATGAGTACCAGGCTGTCCTTCCCTTTGAGGTTAAAGTCACAAACCGTTCACTGTCATATAGAACAGGCTGTAACGTCATAATATGAGAGACACTGAGTGCTGGGGAGATCAAGAGCATGGATGTTCAGGTTTGGGAGGTGATGTTCGAGAAGAGCCTTTAAGATAATCAGGATTGCAAAGAGAGCAGGAGGGAACCTGGATAGAGTGAAGAGCAGGAGCAAAGCTGTGGAAAGGCCCTGGGGAAGGTTAGTAGATGAGCAAGTAGAATAGTTGGGGGAGTGTAGAAGACACATTTGAGAATTATGGGGACGGTGGCTACAAGGTTTGCTTGAACCAGAGGATCAGAACTCTGAGTCTCAGCTAGTTAAAAGTTGTTAAAGATGATCTCCTGGGCTTTGGGCCAATTCTGGGACATTTAGTGTGGTTTTGCAACCCTGGAGAGTTCTGCTAACTCTGCATGTGCTGTTGGCTACAGAGCATCTGGGCAACATGGGGCAGAAGCAGATGTTTCCTCTGTCCAGTTCTCACAGTCAGCAGGCACACATTACCTTGATACCTTCCCTTTCTCCCTGAGACTGACTTTGTGTCTTACCTGAGACTTCATAAGCTATGTTTTTGGGACACTATTCACCTTTCTTGTCTTGAGCTAATTAATCAACATTTACTGGGCAGCTTCTATGGGGTAGCCCTGTTGTATATATCAGGGTACAAGTATGAAAGGGCAATTCCTACCATCGTAGAGTCACAGATTCATAGAACAGCCCTGGGTATACATAGCACTGTCATACTGGGACAAAAGTAGAGAGTGCTCTAAGAGGGATGATATGGTAGGAACTGATAGGAAGGGCAGACTTTTTTTTTTTTTTTTTTTTTTTTTTTTTCTCAAGGAATATAGGGCTTCCTTTGTCTCAAGGAATATAGGGCTTCCTGAAGGATGTGCCATTCGAGCTGAGCTTTGGAAAGGGTAGGAGTCAGATGTTTGGAGGCGGGGAAGTCTGTCAGGACAGTCTAGGGATTGGATTGGTTGGAGGCAGAGCAAATGGAGGAGGGCAGTTAGGGTCAGGTTAGGAACGGGCCTCAGAGCCTCAAAGAGACCTTCCTAGATTGTGTGGCTCTTTCTTGGCTGGCAGTGAGAGTCTCTCCCACCACAGAGCCTGACCCCAGGACGGCAGAGGTCTGGTGCTTCTTGCCAATAGACACAGCCTGTATCAGCACCTGTGGCACTCCCCTCTATTGTGAGCACTAGGGTGATTGGAGTCTGCGGGCTCACTGCTGCCTGTCCTGTGTTGTGCTTTACAGATAAGCTTACCAGTGCCAGCAAGGATTCCCTGAGCACCCACACCAGCCCCAGCCAGTCACCCAACAGTGTCCATGGCTCCCGCCGGGGCAGTATCAGCAGCGTGAGCAGTGTAAGCTCTGTTCTGGATGAAAAGGATGACGACCGGATCCGCTGCTGTACACACTGCAAGGACACACTACTGAAGAGAGAGCAGCAGATTGATGAGAAGGAGCACACCCCCGACATTGTAAAGCTGTATGAGGTGACTCACTGTGTGCGGTCCTGGTCTGATGCAAGATGCAGATTTGGCTGTTAATTATGTACACGCTTGCACATTTTGGAGATGCTTTGGGAAGTTGTTCCTCTGAATCACTTTTAGTCTTTGCCGAAGGGCTATAGTGTGATTTCCTAGCTAGGGTCCTGGGTAATTCACAGAGTCATTGGGGGTGTGTTGCAACAACCTCGTTCCCTCTCCCTTCCTTGCCTACTTGAAAGCAGGAAGTTGGAGACTTTGGTGGCCCAGGGGCAAAAGGAGGAAGGATGGTTGCCGTGGGGTGTGGGCAGGATTTGGGGGTGAGGGCAGAAGCTGGAGCAGGTGGTAAACAGTGGGCCAGAGGAGTCCTGGGAAACTCACTTGGAAGCTTCAGGCTTTATGAGTTTGAGTGACTGCCCATGAGCATAGAGCTTCCCCTTTAAAAAACTTTTTTTTATGTTTATTTTTGAGAGAGAGACAGAGTGTGAGTGGGAGAGGGACAAAGAGACGGAGAGACACAGAATCCTGAAGCAAGCTTCAGGCTCTGAGCTGTCAGCACAGAACCCAGTGTGGGGCTCAAACCCATGAACTGCGAGATAGAGCTTCCCCTATTAAGTCCATTCAGTTGCCTCAGCTGTCGTTACCACCAGCAGTCCCAAAACACCATTGGTAGATGCTCACTTTGAGTGGAACGTAGTGTAATGAAAAATGGGATTTAGTGTCAGCCTGGAGGTGAGACTGCCTCAGCCTCCCAGTGGCCAGGGGGACCTGCAGGCCAAGGAGAAATTGCCAAGTGAAGGTTTCGCAGGGAGGTGATAGGAGATGGGAAGGAGATCAGCCTGGGCAGCAGAAGCAGCTCATGCACAACCCTGAGCAGAGGAAGAGTGTATAGGACTTCTCGACTTACAATGGGGTTACATCCTGATAAACCCAACCAAAGTTGAAAATAGCCTAAGTCAAAAATGCATTTAATACATCTCACCTACTGAACATCATAGTTTGGCCTGGCCTTAACCGTGCTGGGAACACTTATTAGCTTCCGGTTGGGCAAAATCCTCTAACAGAGACCTATCTGATAATGAAATGTTGAGTGTGTCCTATAACTGTTGAATACTGTACCTGGAAGTGAATAACAATGCTTGTAAGGGTATTGGGTGTTGACCCGCGTGATCGCATGACTGACCTGTAGCTGCTGCCTGCTGCCCAGCTTCGCGGAGGGAGCGTCAGACTGCATGCCACTAGCTCAGGAAGTGATCTAAATTCAAAGTCCCAAGTACAGTTTCTGCTGAATGCCTATCAATGCCTCACACCATTGTAGAGTTGAGAAATCATAAAGTCCAATAACCGTTGTAAGTTGGGGACTGTCTATATATTGTCTGATGATCACTGAATGGTCACTGTTAGCAGTTCTGCAGGTCATAATGGCTGTGTTTCTGGAGTCACCATGAAAATACTTAGACTTCTAGAAATGGTGTTAATGAAACCCTGTGCTGAGCTGCAGATGTAGCCATTATCCGTTCTGTGTATGGAGTTCGTGACCTGATAACTCATTTTTGTAAATAGCCACTGTGCTTTTCCTTCCTTCATCTTTGAAGTGAGCCCTGGCAATGCCTTTTGCTGGTATCTTTCATCACCTGGCAGAGAAAGAATGTAGCAACCAGTTCCTTCCGTCTGCCTTGGTAAACTCATTGGCTTGTGTCCTGGAAGGCCTTGCTCCCTGCAAAAACATCCGGTAAAAAGTTTTGTTGTCACTTTCCTTCCTGCAAGATTTACTGCTTCTAAAGGAGGTCTGTAAATCAGGAAATAGATAACAGTAAAAACAAACAAAAAGCACTCTGCATATTTCTATATTAGAAAACTGTACGTATTATTTTTTTTAGTAAAAAAAATTTTTTAAGTAGGCGCCATAGCCAATATGGGGCTTGAACTCACAACCCTGAGAATAGGAGTTGCATGCTCTTACTCTTACTGACTGAGCCAGCCAGGTGCCCTGAAAACTATAGACTTTAAATGCCTCTCTATTGATAACAGTGTAATTTTTCTGTACCTTGAAAGCACCACTCACTTCTTTTTTGTTCTTAGAAATTACGACTTTGCATGGAGAAAGTTGACCAAAAAGCTCCTGAATACATCAGGATGGCAGCATCATTAAAGTAAGCTATTCCTCTGTTTTTCTAATTCAGTGATGACTGTTTTCTTGCCTTTAGGGCAGCCCCTCGGTAGCTGAAAATGAAAATCTTAACTCTGGCTGTGCTTTTCTTCTGTGAGCAACTGTGGAGAATCTTTGTCATATCTATATAGTCCCATGTAGCCATGTTCAAGTGACTCCAGTCATTTTTCTTTTTAATTTTTTTTTAATGTTTATTTATTTTTGACAGAGACAGAGACAGAATGCGAGTGGGTTAGGGGCAGAGAGAGACGGAGACACAGAATCTGAAGCAGGCTCCAGGCTCTGAGCTGTCAGCACAGAGCCTGACGTGGGGCTCGAACTCACAAGCTGTGAGATCATGACCTGAGCTGAAGTCGGACACTCAACCGACTGAGCCACCCAGGTGCCCCGTGACCCCAGTCATTCTGATTGAGCAGGTTCATAGGCCCCACTGCTGAGTATAGCATCTGGAGGTGAGCAAGGACAGTATTCCTCATGCACCTGCCTAGCTAGATGCTACTTCAGGGTGGCATTGAGGTGTCAGGACTTAGAGCAAGCATTTCCTTTAGAGCAGGGATTGACACATTTTAGCTAATGGGCCAAATCCAACCTGTCATCTCTTTCTTTTTTTTTAAATTAAGATATAATTCAGACACCAAAAAATTCACCCTTTTAATGTGTACAGTTCAGTGGTCTTTAATATATTTACCAAGTTGTACAACCATCATCACTGTCTTAATTCTAAATCATTTTCATCAGTCCAAGAAACCTCATACCCATTAGTAGTCACTGCTCATTTCTCCTCTCCCTGGCAGGCACTAGTCTGCTTTCTGTCTATGGATTTGCCTATTTTGGACATTTCATATAAACGGAACCATAAATATATATGATCTTTCATGTCTGGCTTCTTTCACATAGTGTAATGTTTGCAAGGTTCACTCCTGTGATAGCACATGTTAGTGTTCCATCCCTTTTGTGTGAATGCATTTGTATGGATAGACCGCATTTTGTTTATCCATTAGTCCGTTGATGAGCATTTGGGTTTTTCCACTTCTGGCTGTGATGAGTAATGCTTCAGTGAATATTCGTGTATAAGTATAAGTCTTTTTGTGGACATATGATTTTATTTCTTTTGGGTATATACGTAGGTGTGGGGTTGCTGGGTCATATGGTAACTCTAGGTTTTAAACTTTTTGAGGAACTGCCAGACTGTTTTCTTAAAATGACTGCGCCACTTTATATTTCTGCCAGCAGTGTATGAGGTTTCAGTTTCTCCATATTCTTGCCAACGCTTGTTATTGCCACTTGTTTTTATAAGTAAAATTTTATTGCCACGTAGCCATGCCCATTTGTTTGATTATAACTACAAACTACAGCAGCAGAGTTGAACAGTTGTGACAGAGACTATCTGGCAAAGCTAAAAACGTTTATTATCTGGCCCTTTACAGAAGAAATATGCTGACATTTTCTTAGGAGCATTGCCTCTTCTGTAGGTTAGTGATATGTGAGCTGGAGTTTGAAGTGCTACCATTAGAATCGGATCCCCACAGTCTTTCCCCAACCTGCAGGGAAGAAAATTATGGCATCCCGTGCTTTCGATTTGAGAATTATCTGCCTTTGTTTTTATTTACCCACTTACTGTGGCAATATGTTATAGTGTCCCCACAAGCAAAGCTTGGCTTTTCCTTCATGATGTCAGTGACTACGTTCTAAGTCTGTCATGTGGGTCTCACATGAAAAGAAAATTAACCTTTTCATTTACAAGGTCCTTAAGGAATTTCTTGACTTATGAGTCTGTAAATGTCTGACTTACAAAATACGAATCGCTAAACCCAGTTGGTTTGTGGCAAAAAATATCCTTTCCCTTGCATGTCTCCCTGCCTCCGCTGTTGCTTCAGGGCTCTTCTTCCAGTCCCTGTTCCCTCCTCCAGTGTTTGCCAGCCCACAGGGAAGGAAAAGAGAGGTGGGAGGGAAACACAAAAGAAAGAAACCATTGCAGACCACCTCCATTTCCCCCAGTCCTAGCACCTGGATGTCTGTAGCCTCTGGCAGAAGACAGTGTCAGGGGAGGAAACCCTTGTTTCTCCAGCCCTCTCAGCCTCCACTGCGCCTTCTCTTCTATTTGCACCTTCTGTACCCCATTCTTCCTCTTTTCATTCCAAGAATGAAGAACGGCAGGAAAGGACACATTTTCGTTTCTACCTGCAGTTCACTGAGCAGTTTCGATCAGTGGAGCATATATCCTTCCTGTGAGTAGGTTGGGAGAAGCAGCTCAAGTCATTCTGGTATATAGCTCCCCTAAATGGAGACTCGTTGGCTTGGAGCACCTGTCTCATGCTCTCTTTCTCCCTGAAACTTACTGGAATGAACACCTTCCTCCCACCTGTGCCCATTGGTTTGAAATCATGACAGGATTATCTTCTTCCTGGATGCCAGCAGGGAGAGCTGTGTTCCTGGCGGTCTGAGCTGGCACTAAACTTTGTCTCATGATGTTGTTACCCATGGGGCTCCTGTCCCTGAGTCTGTTGTTTTTCTTGCTCTGTGCCTCAGACACGCTTGTGGGTTAATGGGCCTCCCCATCCAGCTGGGGAACTGCCATTGCTCAACGTGTTTCCAGACGTCTAACTCCTACTCCTTCTCCAAAGATTGGTTCTAAAGGGCTTTAGGTGAATTTTACTCCCTCATTCATTCGATGGATATTTATTGAACACTACCTACGTGCCAAGTGCTATTTTAGGTGCTGGGACTGTAGCGATGAACAGTGAAGACCGTGTCCACTGTTATAGAGCTTCATTATCATGGGAGCACAGGCCATAACCAAGTGAAAAAGTCATGAACAAGATAACTCCAGACGTGATAGGTGCTCTGTGGGAAACATGTTGGTTGGTGTGACTGAGACCTTGGGAGTGCTTTCAGATTTGGGCCAACCTTGTTATTTTCCACATGACTTGGAGATACCAAGACGAAGTGGATGCATTCTCAATTCTGGTCTGATGTTCTTTTTGCAAACTATGCAGTTTGAGATGATGAAACCACCTTATTGGATCCTCTAGTTACAGTGCACACCAAGATTTTTCCAGCTCAAACTTTCTCATAGATGATAAACTAGGTCAGCGCCGCAGTCCTTTCTGTTTATTTCACTTAAATTGCTGCTGCCTCAGAAAGGGGGTTGAATGGCCATTGCTGAGGCTGCATTAATAGCTGCAAGGTCTTCTGAAGCGTTTCTGTTTTCAGTGGACATGGATGAAGCTTGGCCATGTGCTAGTTCCTGAGGATATAAAAATGAAAAGCCATCATTATTGCACTTGGATTTTGGGCCTGATGGGGGTGACAGACTTGTAAATGAACAGTTCTAAGATCACATGATGACTGCTATTGTTCCTTGGAGTTAAGTGGAATTAAGCCACCTCTGGCCTTCTCTGAAGTCGCCTGCTCCACCCTGGGTACTGCTCCCTTCTTAATTTGGAGTCAAAGTGCTTTTCTCATGTAGGGAACAATTGTTCATGAGACCCAGGGGCATGGGGCAATTGATCTAATGCTGTGCTGGGTATTACTAGGTGTTGAACAGTGTCCCTGCGTAGTCTGAGTGAGAAAAGCCAGGTGCTTTTTCCTCTAATGTGGTGTAGCCAACTTATTTAGTAAACCACTTCGTATGTCTTACTAGGTATAATGAAATTGTTTAGGGAAAGTAGGCTAAAGTAGATTCATTTGCATTTATTTTGGTGACGAGTGTAAGAGCTAGTCCTTAGAGGCCTAGGCACAAATCTGTTCCTGTGGTATCTGCAGACTAAAAGAACAAAAACAGCTTCCACGTGATTAGCACTTATATTTAGAAGAGGAATGAGCCCTGCATTATAGACAGAAGTCTGAGATAATACCGCTTGGAGAGAATTACCTGTGTCTACCTTTGTAAGGCCTTAAACCTTTAGAGCCCTTTTACACAATGCTCTCCAGTAAGCGTGATGAAACTTGGATTAAACATTTCTGTGATTTCTTCTTAGTGCTGGGGAGACCACCTACAGTCTGGAACATGCCGGTGACCTTCGAATAGAAGTGCAGAAAGTGTATGAGCTCATAGATGCTTTAAGGTAAGGTGATGTTTGACTTGCTGCCTTGAGTGGAGGAGATACAGTTTCAATGAGGGGGGTGGGTGGCTGGCAGGCCTGAGCTCACCCGGAGTCCTGGGGAGTATGTGTGAGGAGCCAGCCGAGGGTAGGCGCCAGCTGTGGCTCTCAACACGTCTCAGTAACTTGGTTAAGGCTTCTAATGTTCCTTATTATTAAAGAAATAGGAACTGATTATTGACACCGTCTTTGTGCCAACCATTGGTTGTATCCACATCTCATGTATTGGACCAAAGTTACCCAGTGTGGTAAGGATTAATACGCTCATTTTGTAGGTGAGAAAATGCACCACAGCTGGCAAAGTGATGGAGCCAGGATAGGAAGCCAGATTCTTTCTGCTGGTCAACAGCTGCTTTTTAACCATGGACTTGCTGTTGGGGTTAAATCAGCCCTTTGAAGTGTAGAAAGTATAATGATTTAGAGGGAGAACTGAGATGAGGCAGCCTTGTCCATCTGTCTGTGCTGGACTGGCTATGTAATTTGCAGACCTAGTGCAAAATGACAATGCAAGTCCACAGTAGGGATTATTAGGAAGTTTAAGACTGTGACAGCAGAATATTAAACCAGGCCCTGGCTACTCCCTCGTGAAGTTGGCCCTACATGTGTGGCCAGTCCCTTAATGGGTTAGTGTTGGTTGTTTACCCTGTGCTGTATTGGGGGCCTTGGGTACAACCACAGGGTAAGAAACGGGCTTTGCCTTAAAGGACACTTCGTGAAGTCTTTAACCTGTTTCCTCCACGGATGGTTCTGGCATGAAAGCCTGGCAACTCAGAGATTGCTCCCTTGTCTCTGGGGCTAGCAGTGCTTGTTACATTGATATGTTTGTTCCATTTCAGTAAGAAGATCCTAACCTTGGGCTTGAACCAGGACCCTCCACCACATCCAAACACTTTGCGGCTGCAGAGGATGATCAGATACTCAGCTACGCTTTTTGTGCAGGTAAAGCCATCTTGGGGTGATAGGAATGTCTCACTTGCCTCCCCTGCTTTTCTGCCTCTCAGAAGGCAGACCGTGCCAAAGGCTTATTTCCTATTTGTACACTTATTATTTTTTAAAATTATAAATACAGTCATGTCACACTTAGAGAAAAATCTGGACTACAAAGAAGGGTAGAAACTTCTTAATTCTATGTCCCCAGGACCATGACACATCATTCTGGCATATTTTCCTTTTTTTTCATTTGTATTTGTTATATAAACACTTACGATTAGTACATATTTGCAAATTTATGTTTTCTCTTTTTAACACTGAATTTTGTATCGTAAACACTTTTTACTTAGTCTTTGTTTAAACAGCTGTCACTTGAATGGCTACAGAATATGACTTTGCATGCACCATCCTTTACTCACCTCCTTTCACCGGGTATCTGATAGATTCCCGTGTTTTGCTTGTATGAATACTGCCTGACAGACATACTTATACATGCCATTTCTTCCTCAGGATGAGCTCCTAAGGGACTCTTCCTGGGCCATTGCTTGGGAGGAGACAGCTGATTGTTCACAGACTGACTAACCCTGGGAGGTTAGAGCGGAATTGTTTCTGCCTCAGCACACCTCTTGGGAGAGCCACAGTGAACCACCTCTGGGGCTGCATGACAGGGTGATCTAGTAGAGCCCTGTTGGCTTAGTTTTCCAACACTGTATTGCAGAGAAGTGGGCCCTTTGTCCTTTTTTTTTTTTTTTTTTTAACGTTTATTTATTTTTGAAAGACAGAGACAGAGCGTGAGGAGGGGAGGGGCAGAGAGAGAGAGAGGGAGACACAGAATCCAAAGCAGGCTCCAGGCTCGGAGATGTCATCACAGAGCCCGACACGGGGCTGAAACTCACAAACCACAAGATCCTGACCTGAGCCGAAGTTGGACATTTAACTGACTGAGCCACCCAGGCGCCCAGGCCCCTTGTCCTTTTGATTAGTGGTGTATTCAGCAGTCATGCGGTGAGTGCCTACTGTGTACCAGGCAGTGTTCTAGGTGCTGGGTCTCCTGCCATGAAAAAAGACACCCCTGTTCTTGTAAAATTTACTTTCTAGATGGGGATAGACCAGAAGTAACTAAAATATATAGCTTAGAAGATAGTGAAAAGTGCTGTGGAGAAACATAGAGCAGGGAAGGGGTAGCGGGCGTGCATGGGGCTCAGATGGAGGTTACAAACAGACTTCATTAGGCTGATGTTCTTCCTAAAAGGATTAAAACATAAAATTGTCTGTGGCTTCCTACAGGAAAAGTTGCTTGGTTTGATGTCACTGCCAACCAGAGAACAGTTTGAGGAACTGAAAAAGAAAAGGAAGCAGGAAATGGAGAGGAAGAGGATCCTGGAGAGACAGGCAAGTGAATGCTGCTGGCAGCCTTTTGGGCACAGGGTCTGCCCCAGGCTTCCAAGGGGTCCTCTGTGAGGTCGTGGTAAGCCAGAACTTCTCATGCTCTCCGGTTTGCATCTCTCTTCTGTTCTTTTCCAGCCTCTCCTCTGTAGACACCAGAATAGTTGTTTTTCTCCCCAGGTCAGTCCTATATTTCTTCAGAGATTCTGCTGATTTTCTCCCATCCAGAATACCATGGAGGCTGCCACTTCTCCCTGTAGCACAGATTTCAGGGGACCCAGACCTCAGGGAGCTCCTTGTAGAACGCTTTGGAAGATGCAACATTAAACAGAATAATGTGTACATTTAATAATGGGTGAGATTCTAGTGTAGACGAGTGATACTAGACCTCACAGGTTTAAGACCAGCATGTGGCCAGTGAATAATCTAATATAGAGAAAATCTTATCCCTTAACTTACTATTATTTATGAATTTATTTTTGAAAGCCAGGCCATGTGCCTCCTCTCCCCTAAAGCACACAAAGCATGATCTGACTTAGCAGTTGGATCCCTGAGTCCTGAGGTGGGCAGTTGGAGTCTCATCAGCACAGGGGCGGTGGGACCATAGGGGCGGCTGATGGTATGGCTGCTGTCGGCCTGGTGACTGTGTTTCTTCCCTTCGGCTTTGGTGTCTCCCCAGGCTGCCCTGGAATCCCAGCGAAGGCTTAAGGAATGGCGGAGTGACCTGGCACCTCGTACGGCTAATGGGGAGGTGGCGTCCCTTCGAGGGGGGCCTGCCCCCCTGAGAAAGGCTGAGGGCTGGCTCCCGCTGTCTGGAGGTCAGGGGCAGAGCGAAGACTCAGACCCCCTCCTCCAGCAGATCCACAACATCACATCATTCATCAGGCAGGCCAGGGCCGCCGGGCGGGCGGACGAGGTGCGCACGCTGCAGGAGAATCTGCGGCAGCTGCAGGACGAGTACGACCAGCAGCAGACAGAGAAGGCCATCGAGCTGTCCCGGAGGCAGGCCGAGGAGGAGGACCTGCAGCGCGAACAGCTGCAGATGCTGCGTGAGCGGGAGTGGGAACGAGAGCGGGAGCAGTTCCAGGCCGCGTCCCTACACACACGGACTCGGTCCCTGGACTTCCGAGAAATCCGGCCTTTCCAGCTGGAGCCTGGCAGGGAGCCTCGCAACCACCTTGCTTATGCTTTGGATCTAGGCTCTTCCCCAGTTCAGAGCAGTGCAGCTCAGAAGATTCCGTCGCCCGTCTCAGCTCTCGAGCCGGTCAGAGTGTGGTCTGGGCCCCCAGCCATTGGCCAGGAACCCCTCCCCCAGAGCACCGTGTCACAGCAGAGTGAGCTGGCCTCTCTAAACCCCTTCGAGGAGGAAGACCCCTCCAGCCCCACAGCAGACAGCACTACCAGCCCTCCGGCTGCAGAGCCTGCCTCTGGCCCTTCAGCCTGCATCCTCAAAGAATACAATCCTTTTGAGGAAGAAGAGGAGGAGGCCGTAGCAGGGAATCCCTTCACTAACCCAGACAGTCCAGCGCCCAACCCCTTCGATGAGGAAGATGAGTATCCCTGCCCGAGGCCCTCAAGCCCTCCTGTTCCTGGCAACCCATTTGAGGAAGCCACCTGTACCAACCCCTTTGAGATGGACAGTGACAGTGGGCCAGAGGGCGAGGAGCCCATAGAGGAGGAGCTCCTTCTCCAGCAGATTGATAACATCAAGGCGTATATTTTTGATGCCAAGCAGTGTGGCCGCCTGGATGAGGTGGAGTTGCTGACAGAGAACCTGAGGGAGTTGAAGCGCACCCTGGCTAAACAGAAGGGGGGCACCGACTGACCCCACTGACCGTGGGCAGGGCATCTTTGGGCCCAGGGCCTGGCAGGAGCCTGTGGAGCAGGGCAGGGCTGGTGGGCTCGGCGGGCAAGAGGGAAGGGGGAAGGGTAACATCTAAGGTGTGCACACAGGTTAGGGCAGGGAATCTGCTGTTTCGTGCTGTGCACTTGGAGGTTTTTCCACTACAGTTGAATATTAGTAAAGTGGGAACCAGAACAGGAAGAATCAGCATTCATTTGCTGTATTTCCTGGGTTGGTTTTTTGTTATTTGTTTTTTGAATTGGGTTTTCCCTTTAGAAGGGATTTTAAATTTTCATTACCGACTATAACTAAATGCAGTTCTGCTGGGCAGTCTTCGTGAGTCCCTGTGCTCCTGCCTAGTCTTTGGTCCTTATGCAGTATTATAGGGAAGCCTTAAATAGGGCACTTTGTTCAGCCAAGACAGACAAGGTGGATTCATTTAAACCTTTCTTTGGTCAGACAGAAGTCTGTCCCTATTAGGCTTCTTTCACCTGGGGCTTCCTCTGCCCTGCTGGGCACATCCCAACCCATGCAGTGGAAGGGGAGAGGTGCTGCATGAAGGCAATAGTTTAGACCCAGGAGAGCCCAGGGTCTAAACTATTAGAGGGGTGGCAGGGGGTGATGTTTCACCAGGGCGTTTCCATTCAATTTAAGTCCTTGGTTGTCTCTTTCAGGAAGTTAAACTTCCAGTCCCGGCTATCACTGGGTCTGACCGTGGGCTGTTCAGAAGATGGGAGCGGTTAACTTTTTGGTTGATGGAGGCAGTAGTCTTTGGGAGAAGAGTGTCTACCCAAATGTTACTCTGTTGGAACTGAATAACTGATGGTATACTTGTCCCAGAGAAACCTTCCTCTAGAGCTTTGGTGAAATTATTCTGGCCTGGGCTTTTTCAGAGGGCCCAGTCTGTAATTTAGGATTGTAATCAGGAAGCTTTTGTGGGACATTGCCAGGACAGTGGAAACTTCCTTGAGTCAGAAGATAAAATAATTTTCAGGGCAAGTTGATCAGCCTTCTTCCTTTTTGGGTCATCCTGTCCTGATCTGGGCATCAGGGAGGTATTTTCCTACCAATGTTTAGTATTAAGAAGTGGAAATGTTTGAAGAGGCACAAGCCAGGATCATTCTGGTAGCACCACAGTACTTGAATTCTTCATCAAGTAAGGGCAAAAAGGGAAATTGTTACTTTAGCTCTGGTGCTTTGGTTTACAGGAATGTAATCCTTACCTGACGTCTGACATCATGATACCCAAGTGTGCTCAGCTCTAGGTAGAGTTCCTGCAATTAGGCTTGTTGATTAATGAACAATAACTGACCACTAGTCACTTTATATCCCTTAACTAACTCTGGGTCATACTCTCACTGGTTACAGGTGTGAGAGCTGAGATTCCTTTTGTTACCTTCTGGGAAGACCCCTGCTGGTCTTGAGAATGTTTGAAAAACATTGTGGTTTAAAGGTGATCTGTATTTGTGTTGACACTAGTCGCATTTCTTTAGCATCTGTTGGATTTTTGGGCTGAGTGAAAAGATCCTGTATAGGGGTGTGGGAATGGGAAGTGGGTGGAGGGTGTGTGGAGGACACTGTTCTGTTTGCAAACAAAGGAATATGAGTGGATTGCTAATGTCAACCAGTTACCAGCCTTGCTGATTGTGGTGGGGGTTGGGAAGTTGGCAACCAGGTCTGTAAGATGTTGCCTGGTACAGGCACCTTTCTTCCTTCTCCTGCCCTTCCCGCTGTTATTATGGAGGGTTTCACAGATGGTTGGCATGCTCCCTGCTGCTCAGTCTGTCATTGCTTTCTGATTGAAGAGGAGGATACTCTCTGCACCAAAAAGCAGGTAGTTCCAGAAGCTAAATGCTGCTTTCCGTCATAATTACTTTTCTTATGAAAATATATCTCATAATTAGCTGGTGATTTCACTTCAGACTAGTTTACTGAACATACCCTTTTCCTGAAGTCAACCCAGGTAGCAATCTGTAAGTAACTAAGAGCATTAAGAACCACACATTTAAAAAGTTAAACTTAAAAACAAAACAAAACACTGAATATACTAAGCCAAACTAAAACCTTCTGATGTGATTGAATTCTTCCATGGGTATATTCTTCCATTTAATTCTTCTATGGCTATATTCTATATAATCATAGACCTGACAGGAATTAGAATTCTCTATACCTAACATTTCCCAGAATTCACACAGGCACAAAGTTGGCTTTATAGAGATGAGTTATCATCAGGGTAAAGATGGCCTATGGATTGCAACCACAGCTTCAAGTTCTTACCTCATGTGAATATTTTACTCTTCCCGCAGTCTTTCAAGGCAAACCACTCCATCTCATGAGAAGATGAGCAAGTTCTTTTTTTTTTTTTTTCTTAATTATTCTTTTTAGTAATCTCTACATCCAACATGGGGCTTGAACTCATGACCCCGAGATCAAGAGTCCCAAGCTCCTCCGACTAAGCCAGCCAGGCACCCCAAAAGTGAGCAAGTTCTTGATGAGGTGTTGGCAGATCTCCTTAGACAAAGATCATGTATGGAAGAGACTTTGGGGATTCAGATATCACATGAAGTTGGCCTTTGTTTTCATACCTTGTTTGTATTTTTCCATGTCTAATACACTAAGGACATTTACTAATAGACTTGCAGCTCAATGTGTCTTTGCTGTTCAGATACTAAAGTGTACTTCTGAGTCATCATGAGCCAGGTGGTAGGTTGGACATTGGCATAATTAGATGATGGTACTCAAAGGGAGAAGCTGGTCTCTTTACCAGGTCACAGAATGTGGTAGCAGATTGTATGGGTCATTTGATGGTGACAGCTTGAGGGTCATTGGTTTGCATGCACTACTCTGGGGCCTTGTATTGGAATCTTTTTTTAAAAAATAAAATAACAGATGTTAGTGGTTGGGTGTATGTGTGTGTATGTCCACATGTGTTGCAAGTAAGAATTACCAGGTAAGATCTCTGCCCTCACCCCTTTCTAGATGACCATCTGAGTATCAAAAGATACTGGACAGAAGGTCACTGGGCTCTAAATGGGATAAATGTGGGTTCCACTTCTGTCCTTAACCCTGGTTATTCCTGCAATGTTGATTAAATGAGCTGTTTCACGCAAGAATAGTGCCAGACCCTTTACAATCCATCAACCTCATTTCATGCTAGAAGAAACTGAGGCTCAGAGAGGTTGAGGAGCTTAATGGTTGCCTTTCGTGCCATGCAGTTTGCTACCTTTTCACATACCCCAGCAGCAGGCCTGTGAGGTAGTTCCTCAGATATTCATCTGGCAGAGGAACAGATGAATTAAGAGAGGTTAGCCTGGCAGGGGACCACACAGCCAGTCAGTGGTAGAATGAGGATTTAAAGCTTGGGCTGCCTGACTCACTTTGCCCTAAGTAGCAAGAACGGTTCCATCTGGGTCAGGCACAGTGGGAGTGCCCAAGCACTGTGGCCTATGTATATGGACACTCCCGTTTCTAATGTGGGATGGGATACTGCATCCTTGGGGAGTGCCTTCTGTGGACTTTAAGGTCAAAAGCTCTTCTGCCTAAAACTCTTCAGTTTAGCACGGTTTTTTAAATACTTCAGGAAGGGGAAAACAATACCTTCAGAAAGACTTCTGGTTTCAGCTCAGGCATACAAGGATTTTGAAAGTTGTCACTCCTGTCCTTACCACAAGAGAAAGCTGGACAAACTGAAAATCAACGACTCTTTGGACCCACCAGAGAACCGAGTGTGGGGTAAACTGCTGCTTCAAAACCTGGAGAGTCGTAGCAGACACCTGCTCACCTGAAGCAGAAGCCACTGGAACCTGGTAGGAACATTGGTGGAATGTGGGAGGCTGAGCACAGACTAGCATGGGAGTGAGGAACTCCTAGGGGCCACAGCTGAAGGGACACCACACACCTTTATGGTTTTATCTCCGGGAATGCCACCTGTGGCATTAATTGCTGAGAAAGATCCCCTGGTGGCTCTGATGGGAAGGGGATGAGTAATCTTTGTAAAATAAACTCTGAGCATTCCCCAGGGGAAAATACTGTACCAGAGTCTGATCCTACTCTGGGAAGGGCAGGTTTCTCCCACTCCCACACCCTCTGGCCTTTCCATCTCATCTAAGTGGGGGGAGGGTAAAAGAAAACTTGTTTATACATTCTGCTACTCACACATGCTAAATGTGTGTTTTTCCCCACACTGACCAGTTCTTGACACCGGCTGGATGTCCTACAAATTCAATTTTGTTCTGACATAATTCATCTGGAGTTAGCTAAGGGCTTAGCCCCACAAGACTGCACACCCCCCCACCCCCCACTTTAGATGCCAATCACAAGTGTAAGCATCTGGTGCTTCTGACCGATGGCCTATAAGTTAGGGTTCCCACAAGCCTCTCGTTGAGTCTGATAATTTGCTATAACGGCTCACTGGATTATTGGCTAATTATAAGAGAATACAATTTAGGAACAACCAGAGAGAAGAGATGCATAGGGCAAGATATGGAATAAGGGGCAGAGAGCTTCCATGACCTCTGTAGGCACACCACTCTCCCTGCACCATCACTGATGCGTTCACCCTCCCAGAAGCTCTCCCAACTCCTTTGGTTAGGGTATGTTTTAATGGAGGCTTCATTACATAGGCATGATTGATTAAAGTTATTGTCATTAGTAATTAACTCAACCTCCAGCCCCTCTCCCAGAGGTTAGAGGTTAGGGGTCTGGGGCTGAAAGTTCCAACTAATTATCTGTGGCAACCAGCCCTCTATCCTTAGGGGCTTTCCAAAAGCTTATGTCATCTGCATAAACTGGTACAGTTAAAAGGAGCTTGTTACGATAACAAAAGATGCTCCTTTCACCTTTATCTCTCCAGAGCTATTTCAGGAACAGGGACAAAACCCAGATACGACAAAAGATGCACCTATATTATCATTAAGGAAATTACAAGAGTTTCAGGAACTCTGGCCAGGAGTCAGGAACAAAGACCAAGTTTATATATTTCTTATTGTATTATAACATCACAGAGTGGGATTAAGAAACACTTATGAAGGTCACAGCCCGAGGACACAGGCCCACTAAAATGCTGAGATTTCATCAAATGACTAATAGAATGCTTCCCTTCTCTCACACCTTACCAACAGGGCTCCAGTGTAACTGTGGACTACAGCTGGAAGAGCTTCAAGACACACACTCTGAGGAGTAACATCTAGGGAATAGCTAAGTCAAGAGGTGGGACAAAAAGACACTAAAGGGTTTTCAAGCCTCTGGACCTACAGGAAACATTAAACACAACTAGCTAGATTAACATAAACCCTCATTCCAGAGGCTCATTTACCTCAGTTCCTACTAGCCAATACAGCCAATGTCATCTGGCCTTCAACAAAAAATTAGAAGCATGCTAAAGGGTAAGGAAAAAAACACAGTTTGATGAGACACAGCAAGCATCAGAACCAGACAGACTTCTGTGACACAGGTGTTGGAGTTATCGGACAGGAAACTTAAAATAACTTATTAATATGTTAAGTCTAATGGTAAAAATACATAGTATGCAAGACTATATGGGTAATGTAAGCAGAGATAAAACTCTAACAAATAGTCAATAGCAAATGTTAGAAATCAAAAATGCTAACAAATGAAGAATGCCTTTAATGGGCTCATCAGTGGAGTGCAAAGAATCAATGAGCTTGAAGATATGTCAGTAGAAACCACACTAACTGCAATGACAAGAGAAAAAGAAAGAATGAAAAACAAACCCAGAAAAAAATATCCAAAAACAATGTGTCAATTTCAAAAGATATAATATATGTAATTGGAACAGCAGAAGAAAAAAAAGAGTGAAGAAGACATATTTGAGGTAATGGCTGAGAACTTCCCAAAATTCATGGCAGATCCAAGAAGTTCAGAGTAGGATAAATATCAAGTAGGATAAATATAAAATATCTATATCTAGGTATCTAGGTATATTTTATTCGGCTGCATAAACCAAAGAGAAAATCTTGAAAGAAGTAAGAAGAAAAAATTATTTTAAAGAGAAAACAAAGAATTATAGCTGATTACTCCTCAGAAACATGCAAGAAGAGAGTGGAGTGAAATATTTAAAGTCTTGAAAGAAAACCCCACAAACCTAGAATTCTATATCTAGCAAAATTATCCTTCTAATGTGAAGGAGAAGTAAAAACTTTATAAGATCAGGAAGTGTACTTGAGAGATGCATCTCGGGGCACCAGGGTGGCTCATTCTGTTAGCATCAGACTCTTGATTTCAGCTCAGGTGGTGATCTCACGGTTGTGAGATTGAGCCTGGAGCTGGGCTCTGTGCTGACAGCATAGAGCCTGCTTGAGATTCTCTCCCTCCCTCCCTCTCTGCCCCTCCCCCACTCGCTGTCTGAAAATAAATAAAATTTTTTTTAATGTTTATTTATTTTTGAGACATAGACAGAGCATGAATGGGGGAGGGTCAGAGAGAGGGAGACACAGAATCTGAAACGGGCTCCAGGCTCTGAGCTGTCAGCACAGAGCCGGACGCGGGGCTCGAATTCACAGACCGCGAGATCATGACCTGAGCCAAAGTCGGCCGCTTAACCGACTGAGCCACCCAGGCGCCCCTGAAAATAAATAATCTTAAAAAAAAAAAAAAAAAGAAAAAAAAAAAGAGAAAGAAAATCTGCACTTGGAACACTTCCCTTTGAAACCAGAGAAGTTGAGAGAGAAAAAAGGACTTATTTGCGGTTGAAGATCAAGGTAGCCCACTGGGCCTCTGAACTCAGCTCTCCTGATATATCACTGTTGTAATTTTGTTGTCTTAGGTTTGAGCCTATTTATTATTTATTTATTTATTTAAAAATATTTTTTAACTGAGTTTGAGCCTTCTTAAAAATATTTTTACTTGCGGGATGGGGTGGGGAAAGGCTAATATACTGAGTGTGAAAACCAAACTTTGAGCGAGGGTGTTCTTACCAAAAAGGTGCCCCGCCTCTAAGCCTAATGCCGCCAGAGGGAACTACAAGTTCCGAGCTGCTCTGCGGTGAGCGCGCAGCCTGCCGGGAGGCGTCTCCCGTGCGTCTGCGCGGGAAGTGGAAACCAGCGGTGAGGCGACGCGGTGTGAGGTCCGCCGGGCCGGCGGCGTCTGCTGCAGCGGGACCCTTGCTGCTAGGCCAGCGGCCCGACCTCTCCGCCGCCATGCCCATGAAGGGCCGCTTCCCGATCCGCCGCACCCTGCAGTACCTGGGCCAGGGGGACGTGGTGTTCAAGGACTCAGTGAAGGTCATGACGGTGAACTACAACACGCACGGGGAGCTGGGCGAGGGCGCCAGGTCAGTCGGAACTCTTCGAGGCCGTCCTCAGGCCGCGCGGACCGTACGGTGCTCACCGTAATGACGGGCTAGTAACGCTGAGACCTGGAGCTGCTCTAAGTGCCACTTAATCCTGAGGCCGGCCTCCTGAGCTGGGTGCCATCGGCCCCATTTTACAGACGAGGAGACTGAGGAGCAGCTTGCTCCAGGTTCCACAGCGAGAAGAGGACAGCAGGGCCACGCCGTGCAAGCTGCGGTCGTGACGGAGGTGGGGGAGAGGAGGACAAGGGCCCCCTCCTCCCCCCTGCCTCCCCGGTGGAGGCCTAGGCTAACCGGGGAGGCCACAACCTCCTTAACTACCTGTGCGTGGCAGGCGAGCCGTGGGGAGCGGCCGCACACGTTCTGCTCTGGATGGAGCTTGGTCCGGCGACGACAGACCCTGTTTAAGTCCCAGCTTTAACAACTGCTGGCTTGGGGCGAGTTGCTCCTTCTCACTGTCCCAAACCGGGCTGATACCTGTGCCCAGGGTCGCTGTGGGGATGCACTGAAAGAAGTAATAGCTGCTAGCACTTCCTGAGCCCTTCTTATGCATGCACATGCAGCATATAAGAAGGATGTTTGTCATACATTATTTGAATGTTTGTCATGCATTAGCTTATTTGATGTTTACGGAAGCCCCATGGTTATCCCCATTTTAGGGATGAAGAAACGCCACAGAGATGTTAGTAAGTCGGTTGTTCAAGGTACCAGGCTGGCTGTGCACATGCTTCTCATATGCAGGACTCATCACCCTTGTAACTGATTATGTCAGCTGTGTAGCCTCAGGCTCCATACCCCGACCCCCACCATAGACTCCTTAAGGTGGTTTTTTAATCCTGGAGCAGAGTAGGAACTCCTTAAACGGAAGTTTACAAATGGAGGGTTTGAAGTGAACCTCGAGGCAGTATTGGTGCTTTGGGCTTTTCAGGTATTAAGTATAAATGTACTGATTGTCTGCTGAATGCTTGGCTCTGAGCTGGGAGTTCAACAGTGCCTAAGAAAAAAGTTCTGTCCTCCAGAAGCTTTGGGACTGGCTATATGGGGTGGATCATAATGGGACAGGGGGAGTGCTCCCAGTATGGAATGGTCTCCCATGGTGAGGTGCCTTTGCTGCACAGCTGTTTGGGACAGCCAGAGGCTACCTCCTAGCTGTTTGCTGTCCATAGATGAAGCGAATAACTTGGACTTGCTTACATGGGATCAGCTGTGCTGAGGGCTTCTGGAATGGGTATCCAGATACTTCTTTATAACCCACTGTGCATCCCATCCAATGTATCCATGCTGGCAGTCAGGGCAGAGGCCAGGCAGTACCAGCAAGGAGGGAGGCAGTCTGGATGGGCCCACTAGAACTGGGAACTATGCCCCGTCACAAGTGACCATTTACTACTTGGCTACAGCTTAACTTTGTGGGCCCCGTGGAGAATTTCTGACTTGTCAAGAATCCAGAAATTCAGATTTTTGTATGAATCTGGTTTTTAAATCATCAGCCAATAAAAAATAGGCCTGTAGGCCTTATACTTGCATGTTCAAGTAGTTTAATACCCTCTAGGTCAACAGAAACCAAACAGCCATTCTGTGCCTCATTATTCCTCATGGCAAAGGCTTGCCTGTCTCACCTGTGTGTGCCCTTGGGGGGATTTTGTGCCCTTGGGTTTGAGTCTACTTGACTTGGCTCTTTCTCGCACCACAGGCCTTTGAGTGTTCATGTACCTGTAGCATTTCGCTGCTCCTCCCTGGATCACCTCCATTCCAAGTGCCACAGTGTACACACAGCCCTGGGAGAGCCATAGTTTTGGGTGTCTGCTGGGTGCTTGGGGAGCTGCCTTAGTGTCTGAGGGCTAAATCCCTGCTCACCTCTGCCAGATGTTCTTGCCATTCAGATGCAGTAAAAAAAAAAAAAAAAGTAACAGCTGATAGCACTTATTGAGTTTTCTTTCCAGGCTGAGCCTCAGGATCTAGGTGAATTTGGTGATTTGATAGTGACAGAAGAGTGTGGCTGAAGTCCAGCTGCTCGTAGTCCTAGTTCTTTGACCCCTGGCTGTGTGACCTAGGGCAGTTTACTTGACTTTTCTGACCTGATTTCCTTAGTTATAAAACCCTACCTTGTGGGGTCGTTGTGAGGATTCAAGTGTATTAAATTGCCTAACAGGTGAGTGCCTGGGTGGCTCAGTCTGTAGGGCATCTGACACTTGATCTTACAGTTGTGAGTTAGAGCCCCACATTTGGGTGTGGAGCCTACTTAAAAAAAAAAAAAAAAAAAAAAAAAAAAGTAAAATAAATAAAATACCCAGCAAAGTGTCTGACATATACAGCAGGTGCTCAACTAAAGGTTTCCTACCATTGTCAACTTTCTTCCCAGGCTTCAAGAACCATTTAAACATTCCTGTCGAGATTTTGTCCCAGCAGTTCTAGGTGTCAGCAATTCCTGTATGAGTATGTCCTGGTTTCTTGGTATGATGTTGGGATCCTCTGCTGTGGGGTGGGAATTGAGCAGAGGCATCATAAGCCTAGGAAGGTAAATTTAGCTTTGTCATGATCTGCAAGGCTTACAGTAGGACCTTATCTCTCTTGCCTCCCCTAGAGTCAGCAACTTTTTAGTTTTTTGTTTTTTTTTTTTTAATTTTTTTTTTTTAATTTTTTTTTTTTTTTTAACGTTTATTTATTTTTTGAGACAGAGAGAGACAGAGCATGAATGGGGGAGGGCAGAGAGAGAGGGAGGCACAGAATCTGAAACAGGCTCCAGGCTCTGAGCCATCAGCCCAGAGCCCGATGCGGGGCTCGAACTCACGGACCGTGAGATTGTGACCTGAGCTGAAGTCAGACGCTTAACCGACTGAGCCACCCAGGCGCCCCTTAATTTTTTTTTTAACATTTATTTATTTTTGAGACAGAGAGAGACAGAGCATGAACGGGGGAGGGGCAGAGAGAGAGGGAGACACAGAATCCGAAGCAGGCTCCAGGCTCTGAGCTGTCAGCCCAGAGCCTGACGCAGGGCTCGAACTCACAGACCGTGAGATCGTGACCTGAGCTGAAGTCGGACGCTCAACCGACTGAGCCACCCAGGCGCCCCAGCAACTTTTTAGTTTTAACCATTTAATTAGTTTCCCCTTCATAGTTGAACACCATACTTAGAAAGCTAGTTCTTACTTTTCTAGCTTTAGGCATTATCTACTGACTTGCCACTATGGAAGATGAGGATTTAGCTCTCTTTCCCCAACATTGGCATTCCCCAACCGAACCCAACACATTACTCAGCTCTTTATCCTCCCAGTGTAGTCATTTCAGAATTTTGGATAGAATAGTATTCATTGTTTAAATTAATGTGACTTTGTGAACACTCCACACAGTTGAACCAGAGTACTATGGTTATTTTTCCTTTTTGTTTTTGCAAAGCTTTTTGTTTTCCCTGGAGTTAATAATTGTCCTTGCTTTTGTTTTAATTGTAGACTGCTCTGGTTATGGAAGTCTCCCCAAGTAAATGGTCACATAGTCACCTTCTGTTGATTTTGTCAATTCCATCTTCTTAAAAATAAATTACAAGCTCTACTATGGACTGGTTGTCCTGCATTGTCATCGTCTTGTTGTAAATATTGAGGCACACAGCCATACGTTGCCCTGGTTCAGACAGCTGAGAAGTGGTAAAGCTGGGAAACTGTTTCTTTCCCGTGTACTACTTGTACCTGTCTGTCATCTGATGTATGGGGAAGGGTGGCAGCAGGAAGCAGAGGGCACATTTATTTTATTATTTTTTTAATATATAAAGTTTATTTATTTATTTTGAGAGAGAGAGAGAGAGAGAGTGCAAATGGGGGAGGGGCAGAGAGAGAGGGAGAGAGAGAGAATCCCAGGCAGGCTCCACACTATCAGTGCACAGCGCAATATGGGACTCAAACCCACAACCGTGAGATCATGACCTGAGTCGAAATCAAGAGTCAAATGCTTAATGGACTGAGCCACCCAGGCGTCCCAGAGGGCACATTTAAATTAGGATCATTTGGGGAGCCTTTAATTAAGGAACTGTTTACAGAGGTATGGGCAAGGATGGGGAAAAGAAACCACAAGGAACAGTGCAGGACCCCAGGTCTAGGTTGGCAGAAGTGCGAGGGAGAGAACTGCCTAATGAGCCTGGGACTCAGCCTGGGACTAATGAGCCTGGGACTCAGCCAGGAGACAAGTCAGGGGAAGAATACTTTGACTCTGCCCCCTACTTCCAGTTTTGCCAAAGTTCACTGTTGGCCAAACCCAACATGAAGTCAGAGGTCAAGGAAGCCCACCTCCTAGTCCAAGTAGGTTAGCCATCAAGGATGGAGAGTAGGAGGAGAGGGATTCAGACATGTAGCAGTGTCTTAATTAGTCCTCTCTCAAGGAACATTTGTTGTTTCTGTTCCTTTGCTGTAACAAATAATGTCTTTGCATTCAAGTGTGAACATAAAAAGCAGTGAAATCACTGAGTCAGGATCTAAGCTTTTAAAATTTTGCTAGTTCCAAGGTGACCTCCAAAGAGGTTAAACCAGTTCTTAAGGAGGTATTTGCTGATTTCTATAACTTCTTTTTTTAATCTGTAGCAATCTAACAGGTGTCAATCCTATTTTAATTTACAGGACTCTGGGGAAGGTATTGAGACTCTCAAGATGATAGGCTATTTGGGTTTCTGCCTATTTGTGGCCATTGTTGTTGAACTGTAAATCTTATGATGTGTAAAACTTTATCAAAGGAATTAGCTTTTTGTTTTATGTCTTACAAACATTTTTCTTTTGGCAAATGTTGATTATGTTTTTGATAAATTTTGCCATGCAAAAGTTTAAAGGTGGTCATATTTATCTGTGTTTTTTCTATTTTATTATTTTTTTTAATGTTTATTTATTTTGAGAGAGAGCCTGTGAGTGGAGGGACGGAGAAAAACACACACACAGAATCCAAAGCAGGCTCCAGGCTCTAGGCTCTGAGCTGTCAGTACAGAGCTCAGTGCAGGGCTTGAACCCATGAATAGCCACAGTCGGATGCTTAATCAACTGAGCCACCCAGGTGCCTCTATCTGTGTTTTAAACTTAAGTTTAAAGGTCTCTCCACTCTTAGGTTGTAAAACTATTTTCCATGTTTGCTTTTATTTATTTTTGTTTTCTTTTTTTAAAGTTTATTTTAAGAGAGCGTGTGTATGTGTATGCAAGTGGGAGAGGGGGAGAGAGAGAGGGAGAAAGAATCCCAAGCAGGCTCCACTCAGCGTGGAGCTTGAAATGGGGTTGATCCCACGACCACAAGATCACTACCTGAGTCGATACTAAGAGTTGGATGCTCGGGGCACCTGGGTGGCTCAGTCGGTTAAGTGTCCGACTTTGGCTCAGGTCATAATCTCATGGTTCTTAAGTTCAAATCCCCGTGTTGGGCTCTGTGCTAACAGCTCAAAGCCTGAAGCTGGCTTCAGACTCTGTGTCTCCCTCTCTCTCTGCCCCTGCCCCACTCACACTCTGTCTCTCTCTCTTCCTTAAAAATAAATAAACATTAAAAAATTAAAAAGAAAAAAAGACCTGGAAGCACAACTGACTGAGCCACCGAGGCGACCCAATGCTTTTATTTATTTTTACATTATGGGTTAATTTACATGAAGTGCACACCTGTAAGTATACAGTTTGATGAACTTCTACCTATGAATGAGTACACCTGTCTAACCAGCACCCACTGTTCAGAGAATATACTAATAAATTCCTGATTGCTGCTTTTCTCAGCCTTTTTGTGGGGCAGGGTCCCCTGTGAATCAGATGAAAATTCTGGACTTTCCCTCAAAATATGGAAGTGTACAGCATTTCAAGTTGACAGCTCTGTTTCACATGTTTAATTAATGTCTTTCCTTTTGCAGGAAATTTGTGTTTTTCAACATACCTCAGATCCAGTACAAAAACCCTTGGGTACAGATCATCATGTTTAAGAACATGACGCCGTCCCCCTTCCTGAGGTTTTATCTGGGTGAGTGTGGTCTCTGCTGAGGCCAGGACAGTCTTTCCTCCCGTCCTTTCCTCCTACCTTAGCATTCAGGGGAGATCTGAGGCAAGGGCTCTTGTAAACATCCCTTACTTTCTGTTACTGGCATTGGACCGTGGCACACAGTGGCCACTGAGGTTTGGATCTTCCCCCATCTCTCCAGCCTTGTCTCCTGTTGCCCCCGTGTCTCCTATCTGCCTCACACCATGCAGCAGATTCTTCCAAATTCCCTTGCCACACCCCACCTCGATGCTTTGCTCATGCTGGACCCTCTGCTGGAAATCCCCTTTCTACTTTGCTTATTGATTTATTTTTAAAATCCTTCAGAGACTCCACTTGGGCACCACTTCTTCCAGGAAGCTCTGCCTGCACCCTTACATTGGTCCTCCCCTGTCTCTCCCAGCTGCCCTCTCAGTGCTGGCCACGTCCTCTTGAGCAGTGTGTGTATGTATCTGTGTGTGTTCTCTTCTGGAGCTCACACTTTCATGATGCTCTCCTATTCGCATGAGGCACCGAGTGAATATTTGTTTGGTTATATTGGGTTCAGTGCTTTGAAATCAGACCTAGATGTTTTGATCCAGCTCAGTCATTCTGACCGCGAGAGAGTAATATTCCCGTTGATTAATTTCTCAGGTGAAGGTCCAACAACTGGCTTACATGGTTACAAGAACCAGCTGAGGTGCAGTTTGGGAAATGCTTCAGGAAGCAATATGATCCTGTTCTTAAATTCATTCAGCAAATATGTATGGAGTGTCCGCTGGGCCCAGGCACACACAGTGCCCGAGGTATTAGGGAGCCATAGAGACAAAGGTCTCTGCCTTTGTAGGGATGGCATCCTAGCAGGAAGAGACAGAATGGACAAGAAACTTCAGATAGTATGTCAGAGGATAAGTGCTATGAAAGAAAAACCAGAGCAAGGTCAAGGGGGTGAAGAGAATGCTGGTGCTAGAGCAGTTTTGTGTATATATTTTGTGTTTGCATTTAAAAAAATGATTTCATTGAGTTATAATTTACCCAGAGTAAAACACACAGGTTTTCTGTGTATAAATATTCTTTTGTGTCTGGCTTTTACTTATGTGTTTGAGACTCCTCAGTTACGTGTATCAGTAGTTTATTCGTTTTTAGTGCTGAGTAGGGTTCCACTGAAGGAACATACCACAGTTTACTTATCCGTTCACCTGTTGATCATCATTTGGGTTTTTGTTAGATGCCGAGACAGAGTTAGAAGTAGGTTTATTGGAGATAAAGGGAGGGGGAAGGCAGGGAAAGTCTTCAGGTGGCAGAGCAGGTTGGACATCTCTGGAAGGAAAGGGAGAAGGAAGGAGGTCTGGATGTGCCTCAGAAGGTGGCGCAGGCCTGAGCAAGTCTGGGCCAGCCCAGCAGGAAGTTCCAGCTCTGCGCTGGGCAGAACTGGCCAGGTCCTGGACACCTGCGCTGTCACAGGAGGGCCTCTGTGGCTGTTGAGGGCCGTGTCTAGTTTCTGGCTGCTAAGAGAAGGTGCGCCTCAGCACCTTCCCGCACGAGTGGATTTTGTGGACACAGGCGCCCTGTTCTCCTGGGCGTGTGCCTCAGGATGGGGTTGCTGGACGATGGGATAGGCCATGCCAGAAACTGCTGTGAACTGCTTTCTCCAACTAGTGCATTTCACCCTTCAGTCAGCAGGGCGTGGCAGTCGTGGTGGCTCTCCATCCTCACTTGCTGTCATTTGCATTAGGTTTTTTTTTTTCCCTGTTAATTACATTGGTTTCCTGTGGTTGCTGTAACAAGTGACCACAGGCTGGGTGGCTTAACACAAATTTCTTCCATTTCTGTAGAAGTCCAACATGGACAAAAATCAAGGTGTCCGCAGAGCCTTCCTGTCTGGAGGGTTTTTTTGTTTTTTTTTTTTTTTTTAATTTAAAAAAAATTTTTTTTTTTTTTTTTTAACGTTTATTTATTTTTGAGACAGAGAGAGAGCATGAATGGGGGAGGGTCAGAGAGAGAGGGAGACACAGAATCTGAAACAGGCTCCAGGCTCTGAGCTGCCAGCACAGAGCCCGATGCGGGGCTCGAACCCACGGACCGCGAGATCATGACCTGAGCCGAAGTCGGATGCTCAACCAACTGAGCCACCCAGGCGCCCCGCTGTCTGGAGGTTTAAGGGCAAATTCATTTATGTGGCTTTTCCAGCTCCTAGAGGCCACCCCCATTCTTTGGCTTGTGGCCCTACCCTCCATCTTCAAGTACAGCAAGCAGCATGGCATATCTAGCCATTCTTCCACAGTCACATGCCCCTTGGAACACAGTCCAGATAGGTTCTCTGATTTTAAGAGCCGCGTGATTAACTTAGGCCGCCCACATTATCCAGAATGGTTTCATCCCCAGGTCCTCGACTCACGTTCTGAGGCACAGCCCCTTTTGTCGTGTAAGGTGACCTATTCACACGTTATGGAGGAGTAGGAAAGGGATAGGTTTTGAGGCCATTCTACTTACCACATTAAATATTTTAAATTTTAGCCTTTCCAGGCTTCATTGAAATTTTAATTTACATTTCCCCATATCTTTTCGTGTGCTTATTGGCCACTCATAAGATTTCTTTGTAAAGAGTGTCTCTGAGTCTTTGTCCATTAAAAAAAATCAGGCTCTTTGCTTTCTTATTGAATTCTTTATATATTCTGGATGCAGTTGTTCCCTCAGGTATGTGTGTTGTGAGTATAGTCTCTCAGTCTTTGGCTTGCTTTTCATAATGGTGTCTTTGGAAGAGCACAAGTTTTAATTTGGATGAACTCTAGCTTGTTGGTTGTTCTTTTTTATGGCTAGTGCTTTTTGTGTCCTGTCCCAAAAATCTCTGTCTATTGTAAGGTCACAAAGGTTTTCTCTTATATTTCTGTTCAAAGTTTTATAGTTGTAGATTGCATATTTGTTTCTCTGATATATAATCTGAGTTATTTGTGTATTAAGTGGAATAGGGATTGAGGTTCTTTTTTTTTGACATTTATTTATTTTTGAGAGAAAAAGAGACAGAGCATGAGCAGGGGTAGGGGCAGAGAGAGAGAGAGAGGGAGACACAGAATCCAAAGCAGGCTCCAGGCTCGGAGCTGTCAGCACCGAGCCCAATGCGGGGCTTGAACTCACGAACCGTGAGATCATGACCTGAGCTGAAGTCAGACGCTTAACCGACTGAGCCACCCAGGTGCCCCTGTTTTTCAGGGTTGGGATACTCAGGTGTTAGAGCATCAAGCGATGAACGACCATCCTTTGCCTTATTTAGTTTCCTTGGCATTTCTGTCAAAACACAGTCAACTGTAGATGGATAAACAAAACTTGGTATATCCATTCAGTGGACTATTACTCAGCCACAAAGAGGTACAAAGTACTGACAGATGCTACAACACAGGCAAAGCTTGAAAACATAAGCCAAACGAGAGAAGGCAGACGCAAAAGGTCACAGATTATATAATTCTGTTTATATAAAATGTACGAACGAACTGGCCAGTTCATAGGGACAGAAAATGGTTGTGCAGGGCTGAGGCTGGTGTCGTGTGAATAGGAAGTGACTGCTTAATAGGTACAGGGTTTCTCTTTGGGGTGATGAGAAAAGTTCTAAAACAAGATAGTGGTGATAGTCACAGTTGTACAACATTGTGAATGGAATAAAAACCACGGAATTACAGGCTTTAAATGGTAATTTTTGTTAGGTGTATTTTACCACACACAAAAATCATTTCACCATATATTTCTGACCTCTTCATTCTTTCACTGATCATATGTCTATTCTTAGTCTCATACCACACTGTCTTGGTTTGTAGCTTTCTAGTAAGTCTTTTATTTTTTTATTTTTATTTATTTTTATTATTATTTTTTTTAATGTTTATTTATTTTTGAGAGAGAGAGACAGAGTGTGAGCAGGGGAGGGGCAGAGAGAGAGGGAGACACAGAATCGGAAGCAGGCTCCAGGCTCCGAGCTGTCAGCGCGGAGCCCGACGCGGGGCTCGAACTCACAGACTGTGAGGTCATGACCTGAGCTGAAGTCGGATGCTTAACCGACTGAGCCACCCAGGCGCCCCTCTAGTAAGTCTTTTAATATCAGGTAGTTAAAAAAAATTTTTTTAACGTTTTTATTTGTTTTTAAGAGAGAGAAAACGAGCAGGGGAGGGGCAGGGGCAGAGAGGGAGACACTGAATCTGAAGCAGGCTCCAGGCTCTGAGCTGTCAACACAGAGCCCATTGTGGGGCTTGAACTTATGAACTGTGAGATCATGACCTGAGCCAAAGTCAGACACTTAACCAACTGAGCCACCTAGGTGCCCCTAAGATCACGTAGTTTTAAATTCAGACTTGTTCTACCCCCCAACCCCACCAAATCACTTTATATGTACATTCTTTGCATTTATATATTAACTTTAAAATCTGCTTGTCTGTTTCTTGAAAAGAGCTTGCTGGGATTTTGATTGAAATCATATTACATACCATTTTGAGAATGGACATTTTAATAATGTTGAATATGTTTTGTGACTGTTGTGAAAAGTGTTATTTTTTAATTCATTTCCAGTTGTTTGGTTACACCTTTATAGAAGTCCAATTGATTTTTGTGTGTGGGTCTTGTGTCTTGCATCCTTGCCAGTAAATTGACCTTTTATTTCTAGTAGGTTTTATTTTCTAAATTCCTAAGTTCATCTGTAAATAACGACAGCTTTACTTCCTTTCCGATCTTTTTTCCTTTTCTTTTTCTATGTATTCACTGGCTAAAGTGGCTGTGATATTTTGCATTTTTATGAGCTGTGTAGGAAAGTTCCAGTTACTGGGGTGCCTGAGTGGCTCAGTCAGTTAAGTGTCCGACTTTGGCTCAGGTCATGATCTCATGGTTTGTGAGTTCGAGCCCCGTGTCAGGCTCTGGGGTGAATAGCTCAGAGCCTGGAGCCAGCTTCAGATTCTGTGTCTCCCTCTGTCTGCCCCTCTGCTGCTTGCACTCTATCTCTCGCATTGTCTCAAAAATAAATAAACATTAAAAAAAAAAAAAAAAAAGGAAAGTTCCAGTTACTCTGCATCCTCCTTGGTGCTTTTATTACCCATTTAAAAAAAATTTGAGCCACTCCAATCTTGTCGTATGGTCCTTTTAATTTGCATTTTGTTAATAACTGATGATGAAGAGTATCTTTTCATGTGCTTATTGACCGTTGTATTTTTGTTGTCAGATGTTTTACATATTTCGTATTTTTAGTTGGATTGTTTTAAGGAGTTGTGAGAGTTCTTTATATAGTTGGGATATGAGTGCTTTATCAGATGTATACATTATGAGTATTTTGTCCTAGTCTGTGGCTTTTGGTATCTTTTGAAACGCAAGTTTTAAACTGTCATGAGTTTCAGTTTATCAGATTTTTTTCTTTAATGGACCATGTTTTTGATGTCATATCTAAAAATCTTTGTGTAGGTAAGGTTATGAAGATTTTCTTTGTTCTCTTCTAAAAGTTTAATAGTGGTTTTAGTTCATACATTTAGGCCTCTGATCCATTTTCAGGTTTTTCTTTTTTTTTTTAAATGCTGTGAGGAATTATGTTGGCATTGTCATCTTTGCTGAAAATAGGAGTCTATTTCTGGACCTAGTTCTTTTCCATCAGTCTGTAGTGTGTTCTTATGCTAATACCACACTGTCTTGGTTACTGTAGCTTATAGTAAATTTGAAATTGGAACACGAACATCCTCCCATTGTCTTGTTTGTCTTGGATTTTTTTAACTTTTTTTTAGAGAGCGCAAGTCAGGGAGAGGGGCTGAGGGAGAGAAATCTTAAGCAGGCTCCATACTGAGCATGGAGCCTGACGCGGGGCTCTATCCCACGACCCTGGGATCATGACCTGAGCTGACCTGAGTTGGACCCTTAATCAACTGAACCACCCAGGCGCCTCCATTTTCTTGTTTTTCAAAATTGTTTTGGCTATTTTGGGTCCTTTGCATGAATTTGAGGCTTGATTTGTCTGTTTCTATGAAAACACCTGCTAGGATTTTGATGGAGGTTGCACTGAATCCATGGTCCAGTGTGGGGAGAATTTCCATCTTAATGATACTGAATATTCTATCCATGAACATGGAAAGTTGCTTTCCATTAAAATAGTATGCTTTTGCACATACCTCAAATTTGTTTCCTCATGTTTAAAGAAATATGGAAAAAGGGTAGCATTATGGGTTATGTAGACACACGTTTATCTTATCGTTAAAATGCTTCTCCGCTAAAAGCAAATCCATCACCACCACTTGAGGCTGCAAAGCATGCCGCTGAGTCCTCAGTGCTTCTTGTCCTCTTTGCTTCCCATTTCCAGATTCCGGGGAGCAGGTCCTTGTGGATGTGGAGACCAAGAGCAATAAGGAGATCATGGAGCACGTCAAAAAAATCCTGGGGAAGAGCGAGTGAGTTGATGGGGCTGACCTGGAGGGGAACAGGAGTCTCAATGCAGAGCGAGGGAGGAAAGGGGCATCAGGAGGGCACACACCAACCCAAGCGCAGGCTGCAGAGTTCGCTCGGTCTGGCTTTGCTGCTCCCCATGTGTGTGCCTCTGCTGCGAGGTGGGGACAGACACCTCCCTGTCTCCTGGGCTCGACGGGAAGCTGAGGTGCCAGGGGAGCACTGGCCCTGGGCAGTTGTGGCCAGTTCTCTCCTTGGGAATCTCCATTTGGAGCTGGTGGGTATCTAACCTCAGCACGTGTTGGGATCCATCTTTTGTACACGGATGGATGGAGCAAAGGGAGGGAAGCCAAGAAAGTACGTCTTGGAGGAAGCACGTTGAGGCCTTTCACAGGCCCCTTCATCCTGACTACATGCTGAGTCAGAGCTGGGGCTGCCTCTAGGCCGCAGGAAAGCTGACCGTTGCTGTGTGGTCAGTGCTGTGTGTGGCCAGTGTGGGACTGGGAGGCCTGTGGGGGAGGATGTTAGGCTTTGGGGGTGAGGAGCAGGTCGAGAGGCACAGGAGAGCCAGGTTTCCCCGGCTGATGGTGGGATGCACTTGGCCAAGAAGTCCCACAATGCCTAGAGGCTCAGCAGCGCTCCCACACGTTGCCGTCTGTGCTGTTTGGCAGGGAAACCCTGGAGAGAGAGGAGCAGGAGAAAAAGCAGCTTTCTCACCCGGCTCACTTTGGCCCCCGAAAGTACTGCCTACGGGAGTGCATCTGCGAGGTGGAAGGGCAGGTCCCCTGCCCGGGCCTGGTGCCGTTACCAAAGGAGATGACGGGGAAGTACAGAGCGATGCTGAAAGCCAGCGCCCAGGACTAGGGCCCCAGGCCACACCCAGGGAAGCCCCTGGCTGTCCTCGAAGGGACTTTGACAGTCTCTTTGCCATGAGGGTCCCCTTCACACACCTGTGTGGAAGGACACGGGAGGGTCGGGGGAGCATCTGCCGTCGAACTGCCAGACGAAGATCTTCACTCCATCAGGTCAATAAAATGCTTCCAGATCTCCAGAGGCGTGGTGCGTATCTGTCTGATAGGCACAGGAAGGCCTGCGTAGGGTTGGAGGTCTAAGGCCTACCTGCTGACACCCCTGTGTCAGTCCTGCTGGCTTTTCCTAGTCTCTCTTGGCTTCGATTTTTCTTCCAGACCCTGAGCTGCTGTGGTTGGATCTGGCAGGATCTGGCTGGAGCCGTCTGGCTGGCAGCGTGAAGCCCCCTTTCAAACTAAAGCCAACTGACATTCCTCCCAAGAGGCTTGGCTGCAGGTGAGCAGGTGGTGTAGGAGGCGCCCGTGAAGGGCACAGAGCAGCCTCCCTCAGGTGTGTGCCCTGGTGAGGCAGCCACTGCCAGCTGCCACTCCCCGGCCCTGTTCACAGGTAGGTTTGCGGACCAGGAGGGCGGACGGGTGAGGTGCTGGCTGGTCGAGACTCCGAGGCCCTGTTCTGGGTGCCTCTCAGCCTGCCTCTTTCTCAGGTTTGCAAGAGGGGGTGAAGGTCCGCCTAGTTCTTGCCTCACAGGACACGGATACTGCTGTCACTGAGGGATGCTGGCTTCAACCCTCAGGTGACACCTGAGCCCTCCAGGATTACTTCAAGGCTTAGCTGGCTGAGACGCTGCCCTGTGGGAAATGCCTGGCCGGTGGGGCTGAGAGGAAAGGGGAGGCCAGGAACTAATTTGCTGGGGAAATCATGTGGAACCAGAATGTTTTATAGAAATGCTGGGGGATCAGCCCATTAAATTGGGAGGGATTTGGCTCCTTTTACATTTACACCACCTGATGTTCAGGTGGTGATTTTGTACCAGACTTGTGTTCGGGGAGACGGCTGGTGGGGCTGGGCACGGAGGAGGCATTCTGGGATGGCTGCAGGCTCACCAGGGTTGTGTTGAACTACAGGTCCACACCGCAGTGCGCCTTCTCCCTTTACCATTTGAGGGTGGGCAGAGAATTCTATCCTCCATTCTAACCCTTTCTGTCATGTTTTTTATTTTTTAAAAATTTTTTTTTACGTTTATTTATTTTTGAGACAGAGAGAGACAAAGCATGAATGGGGGAGGGTCAGAGAGAGGGAGACACAGAACCTGAAACAGGCTCCAGGCTCTGAGCTGTCAGCACAGAGCCCAACGCGGGGCTCGAACTCACGGACTGCAAGATCATGACCTGAGCCGAAGTTGGCCGCTTAACCAACTGAGCCACCCAGGCGCCCCTGTCATGTTTTTTTAATAACCCCGCCCAGCTGACTTAGCCTTGGCCTTCATGCCAGCTGCTGAGGCTGTGATTGGGCTGCTGGGGCCGCTGGAGCTTTTCGGAAAGAGCGCTAGTGAGCCAGGGCTGGGGAAGTAAGTACCTCTTCCCTCCATGGCCCACAGGGGGCCCAGAAAGGTTGCTGACCGGGAGGCAAGGCAAGCCAGTGCCGCCCTTATTACTCTTTACAGAGACTTGGAATAAGCACCACTAGGGGGCATTATCTCTTTGACCCTTTTGTCTCCTGTTTCCTACTTTGTTTAGTAGTGATAAAAGATGGGTTTAAAATGTACAGAAATAGGAGGAAAAAAAGATTGCCGTGATAGTGTCTATTTGCATAGATTTTAGACCTTGTTCTTCTGAAGTGACTGGTTTTCATTTTGAATACTTACCTGGCACAGCCATTTAAAGCTATTTGGCTGCCAGTGGGTTCTGCCAAGAATCTGACTCTGGACCTCTGAATCCTCACCAGTAAAATGAGAGGTCACATGATCCCCCCACGGAGCAAGTTCTTTCCAACTTCTACAACTTTAAGAACACATTTTTGTTCTGGATAGTGAATACCTTTACAGGATGAGCCGGCTGGTTGGAGGCCTGGCTTTCGAGTATCATCTGTGACTGCAGCTTGTGTAGCCTGGCACCTCAGCTGTGCTCCCCTCCAGAACCACCGACCTGGCTTTTGGACTTCCACACCTTCTTTCCCACTAAAGGTATTTGCAAGTCAGGTGGACCATCAAGTAGACCGACGGCTAGGGAAGTACCCCTTGGGGGAGATCCTGCGGGTGCTCCTGGGGGTCAGGCATTACTGGTGTTACTATTAGAAGAAATGAGCAGATGCACATTAGTCTTTAATTCACTTTTTTAATAGTATAAACCTCATTTAGGTAGTAGTATTAAGCCACAACAATAATGCCACATTGAGACAGCATTTAATAAAATGCATAAAAGCTAATTCATGCACTGCAATACTCTATATACAAACACAACAATGCAAATTCTTCTTCAAGACTGAAGACACTGATTAGATATAAAATTCAGTTTAAAAAGAACATGCTATTTTTTAAATGCCATCACATAAAACTGATTTCAAGCTCCAGCTTTCGACAGGTTTTAAACCTGGAATTAAAATGTAATGGCATAAACAGTATTTTCTATATTGTGAAGGGCAGAAGTTACAGAAACGGTCCCAAGAAAATCTAACACCCGAATTTTCCTTTAACAGATGTCTTTTAAAAGGGCCGGTAATGCAGCTACATTTTAACGGAGAGGTCCAAACTACAGGTAAAAACTAGGGTTTGTACTATGAAAAATGTGCAGCTTTTCAGTTATAAAACTAGTTGAACACTGGTTTATTACAAGGTAGTTGGGAGAACGGAGGCTGTAGAAAAATATCCCAGCACTTGAGTTGTGTGGCGGCATCGTCTGAGCCCGTGGACGCTCTGGTCGTTAAAATGGTAATTGAGTACACGTTCCTAAAGAGAAGTCGTTTTTAACATAAAGTCTACTACTTCCAAATGTTATCCAAATATTAAGCTTTCTCACAGTCTGTCAGTTGATAAATGTTGCTGAACATTGATTTTTATAGCATTTTTTCTATGCTGTGTGTATAAATATTGAGACACCAGAATTACTGGCTTCTGAACTGGAAGTATAGCTGGGCCTTAAAAGTATCTCCGACATTCCCCACCCCTAAGATACTCTTTTTAAGCTCAAACTTTAATAACTCTTAGATTGCTGTTAAGATAGCCCCAAATGAAAACTTTTACTTTGAAGATTGAGAGACTGTCAAGCTTCCTCTTGTATTTTAACTGGAAAGCCACCTTCAAGAGTGTGATTGTCACGACAGGCAAGGACAGGGGAAGGTCAGGAAGTACTGTTGGATGAGGCCAGCGAAGTAGGAGCTTCTTTTACATTAAATATAGGGGAAGCTGAAGGCTAAATGACCCACCGTCTCACAAAAGGCACTGAGTACTATAGTCTCAATGAAGTGTTTTCAAACATTTCGGTAGCTTATTTTAAAAAACAACAGAAAACCTATGGGCTATGTGAGTTTTTGCCGTTCTCCAGTTCCCTTCAGTGGGCCAGCTTTCAGCCCTCCCACCAGGCAGGCCCCATTCACCAGCTCTGCAAGCAACTACGCTGGGCTGGGCCCTGGCTCCCGCGTGTCCGGTCTCAGTTTAAAGCCCGATTAAGGGGGAAAATTCATCAGAATAGACCTGGGTGAGGAAAATTAGGTATCTGTAGCTTAAAGGGCACATGTAGCCATATTAAAATCCAATTTTTATCTGACATGTTTAAATCAATTTATAGGAAGAATTTATGTCAGTGGATTTTATTCACATGCTAGAAAAGTAATTTAAGATTTGTAACTTAATATTCCATAATTTAGTCATTATATTCATGTTTATCTTAAAAGACTGCTTGGTAGGTTTTTTTCAACTGGCACTAGACACATGGGAATCTGTTTACTCACCGGGCAGTGCCCACCGTTTGCTAAATCCGGGTGAGCATAGGAAATCACTACCACACGAGGAGTCAGGCCCCAGAACAAGGACCACTCTGAATCTCTGACTATGCCGCCTGTCTCTGGGCCACATGACAGAGCGAGTGTCTGGGAAGGCCGACAGCTCCTACTATCAAGTTCCTTCTAGTCAGGCCATAAACAGGTGTGTGGCAGCCAAGTTAAAGGTCCCCACCTAGTTTTGGACATTAAGATGAACGGTCTTCTACCTTTCTGGCCCTTGCCTGAACCTAGAGAATATACGGCAGTGTCCTCCTGTCAGGACCTTTTCTGTCTGGGATCTTCCCTGGTACAGAGTGGAGATTCTGTCTTCATGGCCTTTCCCAGCCAGGCTCACCCAAAGGAAAATGGAGTTAAAATATCAGCAAATCCATCCTGCTGAGGGACCTTGGAACACCCACGTCCATTTACTTTAGCAACTCTATCATAGACTCTCTTTAAAACATAAGGAAATTTTGGATACATGGCTACATGTCTGTATACATAATATACATCTATGTACACATACACACACTATATACACTGTACATATATAGATATAAACACATGTACATTCATTCAGTCATACAAGCCTATAAATCTGTACACGCAAAATGCCGCTGAAGGGACCCCAGGGCTGGACATGCGCAAGTGTGCGCTGGCAAGAAGCACACGTGGGGATGTCCAGGACCCTGTGTACAAAAGACCCAAACCCACTACCTCGATTAGGGCTTGGCTTTACAAATTTACATCAAAGTTAAGACATTTTCAAAGAGCCGTACAATCTAGAGACTGGAAGTGGGATAAAGGAAGCATGTGGGCATCTGCCTGGCCTGCTCCAACCTTCCAGGGTCTAAAGGGCACTGCCTCCCTACCTCCCCCCACCCCCCTGCCCCCGGGGATAAAAGCGAATGTCAGAAGATGACACTTCATGGCCTACACTTAGAGATGAAATGTCATCTAGATAGCCCCACTGCACATGAGGCCCTTTCCACCGGCAAGTGGGCAACAAACTTCTGGACTCTGATCTGATCAGGTCCTAGAACTTGGATTCATAGCCAAGGGCTGCTTGTCAGGCAGAGAGCAGGCTGGGGGCAAGACTACTGGAAATCACCCCAAAGGATTAGGATGCATTTTTCCCCCAGAATAAAAGCACTAGATATAGCCCTTCTAAATCTTAGCCTTCCTGCCACGGCCATCCCCCAAACAAGCAAAACAGCTAAGTAAATATGTACTATGGCTGCAACCATGCACTCTAGCGATATGTGGCTGCCACGTCAGGGAGCCCAAGAGTAGGTGCATCCATTGCGATCACCATGGCTGGTGGCAGCTGCCTCAGAACAGAGTTCACATTTAATACTGAGAAGCTAGGAAACCATCCCTCTTGAGGGCATTTACATAACATCTTACAAGTGACTATACCTGCAATGAAATATAAAAACCCAAACAACAAAAGAACCACAAGAACAGCCTCATGGCAGAAGCTAGACAATAAATAATGGTAATCCCCCAATAGACACACATACAAATTTCAAATCAGAAGGGTGGAATAGCTTGGAAAGTATTATTTGCTTGAGTAATTTTTCTAAGTCTCTTCCTGTCCTGTTTTATGATTACACGTAATGACCTCCAGAATTTCAACATATAACTGTCTAGCATTATCTGAGATACTGCTGGAAAAGAGCCCATTTCATCAAGAAACAATGGTGTATATCACCACCTCCTTTAGCTGATAGACCTCTCCTCACAAGGGAAGAAGGGCCAGGTTAACAGAAGGGACATGTGCACAGGCTGTGTGACTAAGAACCTGCTCTTAGGCAGAGAGCTGGCATCACTTAACCAAATCTAGAGTTTCACCAACTACCAATGAGGGGTAAAAGCCTTGTGAAAGTTGAGCCTCAGTATTTGCTTGGGATCCCTTTAAAAAAGTCTGGACTTTGGGCTCCTCTTAACCAATCTGACAAGATGGGATGGACCTGCTGTCCAAGGTGTGAAATGATTTGGGGCAGCAAGAAATCAGCTTGTGTGAACATGATCCTTAGAGAAAAGGCTACTTCAAAGTAAAGCGGAAAAGGCTACTTCAAAGTAAAGCCAAGAGGATCTGGGAAACTAATGAGTGTTCAAAGCCCAAAATGGTCCACTGCCATCAGCTATCACCAGTGAAGGGACTCAAGGGGCAAGACTAGGTCAAAATCAACAACCCTCCAAGCCGAACCGATTTTTGTCCAGGGCTACCTGGCCAGAGTGCAGCACTCACCCAAATGTTCCCTGTCTTCCTGCTGGTTTATCACCTTCTCTGCCCCAAAACTTTCAACAGTACATCGCTGGGCCCTCGGTCGAGGTCTTGGCTAAGCCATGCCGTTATCTAAAGGCAAAGGTATCTACAAGCCGAATGGACACAGGACTTCCAGGCCCACCCCTGGGAATGAGGGGTGGGCCTTTTCCCTAACACGGAGAATTCAGATCTGGGAGATGTGACACTGGTATTGCCACCGAATGGCTATGTGATCAACAGATGTGCTTATATTAAAAAATCGAACAGAAAACAGGCAACTTGCTGTGAAAGATGCATAAACGTGCTTGAAAATACCCTCTGCTAAAATCCTTCATGAATAGAAATGAAACAGACCTGCCCTAACTCTACTGTCTTGGCTGTTTTTTTCTTAATTTTGAAATTTAAATCACTTCAAAGTTAGAAACCAAAAATTTAAGCTGGCAAAATTAAATTCTTTCTATCATTTTATAACAGGCACCCCTATTATCTCCAAAATGTGTTTCCAAGTCATGAACTATAAATAATATAATTAAATCCAAACAGGAATTTAGAAGTTGGAGATACCATCCCCACTTAATTCCTACTAATGACTTTCACCAAGTGCTCCTAACACTTCAGAAAAGAGAATCCTATTTTGTCAAGAGCCAGTGGCTAGCTGGCTGGGCACCTACATAGCACATGAGGCCCCACCCTGACTAGGGCCCAAGCCAGACCAGAGAGTGCCTGTGAGGCAGGGGAAGTGCACTGGGATCTTTCTGGATACCATCTGGTCAAAAGGTCCTGGGAGATGCAAATTTAACCTAATGCTGTATTTTCTTAATCTGGGCTGTACAAAAAGGAAACGGAGAGTACCTATCTGGTCTTGGACATGCCACTTTCCCAAGCAGGAAATGCCCACCGTTTACTCACATCCATGGGAATTTATGCTCTTCTCTAGACAGAACTTCCTTATACTGCATTCTGCTCTTGTAAATGATGGTGGCTGTAACTTAGGACAAAGAAGATAACTTTGGGAGTTACGGGTTTTTTTTATAAGGAGCAGGTAGGCTGCTTCTGCATACATCACCCAAAATGCTCCAGGGTTCTTTGCTGGTACACACCTGGGGGGATCAAAGTGCATGGTGTGCCAGTAGCATTCAAAGATCTGCCAACAGAAATGCAGAGTCTGGAAACACTTTGAAAAACCCTGATATTCAAGGTCAACAGAGAAACCCTTCCATTCAGCCGTACCATCACCACTACCCCGGGACAGGGAGCAAAATCCTGCACCCCTCCCCGCTGAATCACCTCACAGTTCTGAGTGAACTGCAGGAATACAGACCCTTCTCAAGGGGGTGTTTGGAATGGAAACCCCTGAGAAGGGGACCTTCTTCCTCCATCTGAACAATGAGCAACCGCCCCAGATTGCATTCAGGAATTACTGTCAGGTTCAAAATGCCCACCTTGCACTTTTTGGTCAGAAGGCTCTGTCTGCCGTGAGTGGTGGAGGTGATTTGGGGATGTTTTCACTTGCTGCAGGAATTGGCAGTTTATGTCTGACTGGTTGGTTGCAATCCAATTCTGAGAACCAGTCATCAAGAGAGCCCTAGGTTTGGAGGAGCCTGTAGATGCCAGTCACAGACCAGAACCAGAGGTCAGGGAACCTGACAAGCATCATCAACTCACCAGCTGAGGAAGCTTCCGGTTGGGGTCCCCACCGACTGCACTACCACACTCCCACTTACTGCATGATACACATGAGCCACATTCTCAATCGTTCATAGGAATTTAGTTCAACACCACTAATGTGTGCATACAATTAGGAATGATGCCATCTTTTCTTAAACATAAATGATTGTCTCCTGTACCCTATTGCGTTTTCACAGAAATCATTAGCATTTCGGCAAAAGACATACACAGTTTTCCATTTGTCCTGCCCACAGGCAAGATGTTGCTAACATACGCATTGATAAGAAGTGCTTAGAAAGTGCTAATATTATTTACCCTGGTAATTAGTAGCTATTAATTCCAAGGAAAATTTTAATATATATACACACATACTGTTTTCTTAGGTTCGTTTAGTTTTGTTTAATACTAGTCTCTGACATTATAAAACTCTTTGTTTTTTGCCCTTTGAGAATCGCTAAATACAAATTAGGTTAAAAGATTGTTCCAAAATCTGGTTCATCAAAAGGCATTAAAACATTTCTTATGGCAGGAAAGGATCCTACTAGTCTTTTAGTTGCTATTGTTTGGGATTAACAGGTAAGAAGAAACCAGGTAGGAAATGGCTAACATACTGGAAATATTTGCACATACCAAAATACCACTACTTTATTTTCTCTGTTATCTGAGCGGTCCTGGGAGGATCCTTCTGCTTCTCAGCAGGCGTGCGGTGCACACTATAGACTGGCTCCGGTGATCTGGCCGTTATACTCTGCTGTCTCCATCTTGAGGATGTAGGGGATTATGCTGTCTATTGAAACATTGCCAATGAGACCAGTAAAAAAAAGTTCTTCTGTTATGTTTGAGCTCATCAGCCTGAGTGCTGGCAGGCGAACGAGAATCCGGGCCAATCTGTAAAAGGGAGGCTCATTAGAGAAAGGGAGTTCACTGCCCTTCAGACTTCTCCCTGGACAGGCTCCCAGGGACTCTCTCCGCACTGCTTGGAATTGAAACAAACAAACAGACCCATGACCTACCCCTTGTATTTCAAATTTCAACAGTTCCTCTTGTAGGGATTTATCATGAGAGAAAATCAAAACCAAGTACAAAGATGTATGTACAAATGTTTCCTTCATTTATAACAATTCTCCCCACCTCCACCAAAAGAGAAAAATTTGGAAATCAATAAAGGATGGGTTAAATTATGGTGTCTCCATATAAAAGAGCACACTGTATATTCAGCAAAAAGTATAAAAAAGATATATATTCACTGATGGTAAGTCTGTGATGTACAGCCAAGTAAAAACCTAAAAGGAGACCGGGAAGCAGCAAGTGTAACACAATCTCATTTGTGTAAATTTATTTGTGTGGCATGTATAAAAAAGTATTTGGAAGGATGTTCACCAAAATGTTCACCAAAACCCTGATCTCTGGGTTTGGGGATCTGGAATGCTTTTACTTATTAAACCTTTGTCTTTATTACTGTAGTGTTCACATAGCATCCTAATTAAAAAATGAAGCAATAAAACTGTTTTCATTTTGAAAACACCCTGGGTGGGAGGACACATCATGACCCCGTTCTGATGGCTCTCTGGACACTGTATCTGAAGCATCCCACATGATTGGCCATTCCACAGACACTGTACAAAGCTAAGTGTGCAAGGATGCTCACTGCGTGCCAGCCTAGTCTGGAAACAACCTATATTTTCATTAGCAGGAAAGTTCTAAAGAAATGACAGCATCTCCTCAGCCACAGAAAATGCAGAAGTATGCTTGTTGAACATTACATGAAGAAAGGGTTACAAAACCTTACTTTGGATTTTATGATTCCAGTTACACAGACATAAAAAATTTCTGGAAGGAAATGCATAAAACGTTAACTATGGATAGTGCTATTTACAGGAACTGAAAAGCTTTCATTTTAATTTCCAGAATGTTCTAATTTCTTTCCTACAGTGAACACTGTTATTTTTAAAAAGAGAAAATACAGATTATGCAAGCGGCATTCCAGCATCATCGTCCATTTGCCCAGCCACCATGAGTCTTGCAGGGCACACAAAGATGTAAGGGGACACCACCACAGACCAGAAGGGGCAGACAGGATGAAGGATCTTGGAAACTCAGCAAGGGTCAATCAAGGAGGACTTCTTGGGGTGGGGGGTGGGGGGTGGGGCGGTGGGGGGACAGGTCAGCTGGGCCTTAGAGGCTGGCTGAGGTTTCTCTCAGCAGAGATATAAACAATGGGGAGGGATAGAAGGGTTATTTCAGGAGGAGCAGACAGTATGAGAAAAGGCATAAAATGGGAAAGACTAAAACAATGCAGAAACGGGTGTCAACCGTCCTAGGGCTTTTGGGGGAACTGTCTTTTTTCTGAGCCCTATCCTATGAGAAAGCCTCCCTTATCTCATTTTTGGTTCCAAATCATTTTTCTTACCATGCCCTTTATCTATCCCTGGGTCCCTCACTAGATTTTTGCAGAAACACCTACTTTCAAAGGCCAGAGAGCTGCTGTTGTCAAGATGACTAGTGTGCTGTGTGGTTCTGCTAGCAGTCCCTACAGGGGCATTTCCAGCCTCTTCTGACCACGGACACTGTGTGGGAGTAAGCCCATGGCTACCTCTGGGGACAGCTTGCCCGCGTACCTGGCTGGGTTGGATGAGCTCTGGGTATGGGTGGCAGAGCTCCCATTGGCAGTCCCATTCTATATGTATTGAGGCTGTAATCACTTGAGACTCATGGTGAGGTTTTCATAGATTCCAGTCAAAATGGATCCTGCTCTGGCAAAAGCTATGCTTGGGCCATGGAGGTGTGCCTAAAGCAGAGGAGGTTCTCTCCCAGCAGGGCCAGCTACAGGTCTGCCAATCACACCAGAGAAATGGGTCCCTGGGGCCTGGCATTCTCATTCTGTGGGGCATCTTTGGATTGAGGTCTGTGAAGGGGACACACATGGAGAGAAGTGGGGCCGTGTATCTTATGGGTCAATTTTGCTCCAGTGTTTATTTTGAGAGGACAGGGTGGGGAAGGGAATATTAAATAGTTTACCTGACATGACCTCAGTAGTTCATGGAGTTTCCAGTGGGTTGGAAGTGGTCATGGGGAAAGAGCTCCTCCACTCCTTGGCTGGAAAGCCTGCCAGGCATCCTGCCCTATTTCAGAACTTTCCTGTTCAGTTTTGCATGACAAAGGCTCACATGTATATCTATGAGTATATGTGTATATACATGTATTTGCTGCCCAATCATTACAAATAATACAAACTAACTTTTTTACCTAAAAAATGGGAATTCAAAAAAAATCAGTTTATCTGACAGCAAAATTACTATTTTCTATAACCCACTCACTCCTTTGTAGAGGTCGGGGTCGGTTTCTGTCAACAAAAACTTTGCTATCACGTACGCTAGCTTGGCCTCTTCAGTGGACGCAGACCACGGGGGCACAGCTGCTCTTCTGGACAAAGGGAATCTCCGTGAGAACTACCGTCTGTGCATGATGTGAGCCTCGGAGGGAATTACACAGCAACGATTCCAAACCCTCATGTTACAGAAGAACAACCCAAGGTTCCACCTGCAGTTTACCCAGCAAACACTGGAATGGCCCAGTATTCCTGCCCCTCCCACCCAGCACTTTCCACACACTGTTACCATCCATGAAATGCAAGAACTAAAGTGTGATCAAAAGGAGGCTTCACCGGGCTGCCAGACGTGGAAAGGCTGACAATTTATATTTGTGACTACAGATCCAGCTGCACCCCCTCCTGCCCCACAGCAAGAGTGTGTATCTTTGCGCCTCACCGGTACGTGTCTTCCGAATAGGTTTTCTGAACGTAGTCCTGCAATTCCATCTGTGCCTTTTCTTGGAATTTTTCAATCTGGCTTGTGCTGGTCAAACCTGGATGGTCTAAAGAGAGAAAAGTACCCCTGAATTGCCTTGTGTATTCTGAAAGCCTCGCTTGCAGACTTCTTCGTATTTTTAATTAAGCCTCTGGCAAATTTCTCAAGTACAATGTAGATTGAACTCTGAAGGTGGATCTGGTTTGGATATTACTGTTAAAACATTAGTTTTTGCTCTATGCTCTGCCAAGGCCTGAGGGTTCCCGGGAGAGGGCTGGGCTCCTGAGTGGTCACACCAGCCTCACCAGCCCCACCTGGCTTGGTTTGGACATCTGGCTTGGAAGTATCACATGAGATTAGAAATTATCACTTTCTATGAATTTAATACATAATTTCTCCCATTTTTATTAGCTACTTTGTTGTTCATGAGTGGATGGCTGGGGAAGAAGGGAGGGAGTTAGCGGTGTCCAACCCTGCTATTGAGTTCAGCAGTCAGCCTGAGTGACCTTTCTGGAGGCTCCGAGACAACAGCCAAGAGGGGGGGCAGTGAGGCCAGCCGGACAGTCCTGCTGCCTCTTCTTCAGCTGCTGCTACTGTCCTCCAGGAACAGGTAAACTTGTGCAGTTTCAGTCTGTACTGGAGGACATATGCTAATACAAACTAAAAATTGGCAAAAAGGAAAGCGAAACAAATCAAAACGAACAAAAAAGGACATTGGACAGTAGTATACTACTCTGTTTTGTATGCTGAAGTCTTGTTTGGCCAATGGTTTAAATTAGGATACAGAATAGATCTATTCAACATATGAAGTCAAACATCTGGAAGGCACTATGGCATATGTCTTTGGGACTGTAAAAACAATTTAAAAGAACGTTATGTGCTTATGTTAGCTAGCAAAGCACACCTTTTAGGAGAACATTCTGTCACATACAATCTGGCAGGGCTCTCTCTACATGGCTGACAGCGTGACAACACGTTCACGTTCAGAAATATCAGTAGACATAGGCGGAAAACTGTTGTGAGTCACCACCACATATCTTACCGGGGCTAAAGAGAACTATAGCTTTAAGGTATGCATACTCATAGCCGTCTATATCCAGCTTCGCCATACTGTTACAGAATTCCTGAAGCTTCCAGATGTGCTCCATGACTTGCTTTATCCGGTCTCCAGAAAGTTTATCTACAAATCAACATCACAGATCCTCTGAGAAAGGCTGGTAAGAATAACAACACAAGCTTCTTTGAGGAGCCACAGATTCAAAGAGAAGAGAAAATAATTTCACTTTTTAATGGAAAACCAGTTACCTTAAGATGGTTAACAGCCTCAGTTTCCAGGTGAAGAAGTGACAATAGGTACCCAAATTCCACTCTGCTATGTATGCTGTCTCAGTAATAATCCCCCAGACCAGCGATTCTCCCTGGCCCCACGTTGGGCAGCAACTTTGGCCTATAGGTGCAAACTGGTAACTCCTTTTATTCTGTGCTTAAGACCTATAAGTCAATTCTTAACAGTGGTCAGATTTTCTAAGTGTCTGCAGGCATTTAATAAATGTTTACAGATATGACCATTAAATGTCGACATTTTTTAGTTGTGGTAACAATTTTGTGTGTTTTCCGATTTAATCTTCGTGGTAGTATTTGCTGAAGGTATTAGTATTATTACACTCAGTTAAAAATAAAGGAAACCAATCCTCATTTGTGAACAAATCTAACTTAAAATCAACAAAATGTTACAGGGTTAAAAAAAAAAAAAATCAGCTTTATGTTACTAGTCCAAAGGAGTAACTAGAAAAACAAAGGTGTGACTAGGTAACTCGAATTCCTAGGTAATCAAACATCTGGAATGCCTAATGAAAAGTGCAGCTCAACTGCAATTCAGTATCAGGTGCAGATTTTTAGTGTCAGTGCTGAATCCTAGGCGTGCTCCCTCAAGACTATGTCTTTGATGTACTATGGACTTCCGGCAGACAGAGGGCTATCTGCACTGGCTATCTCCTGTCCTGACATGGCTGGGATCTGACCACCAAATGTTAGGTAGTTGCCACAAATCTTTCTGGAAGAGAGTCACCTGTTCGCTCGTGAGCAGCAGCTGGGTATGCAACTGTGTCCTGGACTAGGGGGTCTGCACGACCCTTGTCTGTGCCTGGCTCTTCTGCTTGCTGTTTCACTTGGGGCAATCCAGGGACCTTACTGCGATAATAGTCTCTCTAGGATTGTGAGAATTTGTTATATGGGAAAGGGTAACCTGTTACGAGATAATAAAAAATCTGTCTGTTGGTCTCTGCCCCCAGTTTCTGGCACAGAGCTCCTGAAACCCTTGTTAATTTCTAAGTGATAAGAGCACTACCACGATATCTTATTCTAATATTTGTCTTTGACCCTGTTCCTGACAAAGAGCTCCTAAAACCCTGGTAAGCTCCTGTGTGTTAAGAGCACTAGGATTCATCTTTTGAGGTGAATCTATGGGGCCTGGCCCCTGGAAAGACTAAGGCATGCCAAGAAACTTGGAATTTCCAGCCCCGTCCCTCATCCTCCAGAGTGGGGAGAGGAGCTAGACACGGAGTTAATAATTGATCATGCCCACATGAGGAAGGAAGTCTCCATCATAAAATCCCAATAGTATGGGATTCAGAGAGCTTCCAAGTTGGTGAACACACGCACACCAGAGGGTGAAGTACCCCAAGTCCACGGGGACAGAAACTCCTGCGCTTGAGATTCTCTCAGACCTCACCCTATGTATCTCTTCATCTGGCTGTTCATCTGTATCCTTTATCATATCCTTTTAAAAAGTGGTGAACTTAAGTGTCTCCTCAAGTTCTGTGAGCAACGCTAGTGAATGAATCCAACTTGAGGGCTGCTGCAACCTCTGATCTACAGCAGGTTGGTCAGAAGCACAGGTGATAGCCTGGACTTGTGTGTGTGTATTGGGGACAGGGTCTTATGGGACTGAGCCCTTAACACCCGTGGGATCTGACACTATCTCTGGGTAGACAGTGTCAGAATTGAATTAAATTGTAAGACACCCACCTGGTGTCACAGGGAATTGCCTGTTGTGGGGAAACACCTCCACACATTGGTGACTACAAGTTCCAGAACTGAAGTGCCTGGGGAGTCTGGGTGGATCAGTTGATAAAGTGTCCAACTTCTGATTTTGGCGCAGGTCATGATCTCACGGTCGTGAGATTGAGCCCTGCATCGGGCTTCTCGCTAAGCATGGAGCCTGTTTGAGATTTACTCTCTTTCCCCCTCTGCCCCTCTCCCCCGTGTTCTCGTGCTCTCTCTCAAAAAAAAAAAAAAAAAAAAAAAAAAAAAAAAGTGTTCTGTGTGAGTAGTAAAGGAGACATGCAGGGAAGAGAAGCACAGTAGGGAAAAATTGGGTTTTTCTTTCACCCCATAGGCGAAAAACTAGTTTTTTTCCATGTATGCCTGCCAATCAAGATGGAAATGTGTAAGATTATGCTGGAAACATCACCAAATGCCTACGTATCAGGAAGTTGGCAATTTTTTCAATTATCTTTTTTTCGCCTTTCATATGCCTTATAAGATGACAGATGGGTGGAAATTTAAATGTTCTCACTGGTAAAGGTCCTAGGACTTAAATGTTAAACTACCTTCAGCCTGTGGATGCTGTGGGACACTGAGGCTGGCCAGTTTGCAAGGAGTCAGCCTGAACCGAGATGCAGTCCCCCACAGCCCAGCCCAGCCCTACCTTCCTGGATGCTGTTCTGCAGGTGGTTGACAATGGCCGCCAGGATAGTGGAGAGACTCATGACCTGGGCACACTGGGCGAGGCCGAGGGTGAAGAGCTCGTTCCAGCAGGCCCGCACCAGGCTGGTGTTGCAGTCCTGCCTGGGGACAGAGGTCAGAGTGGGTGTGGGTACATGCTGGCATTCTCCAGGGCCCAGTTTGCCCCAAACAAGTTGATTCAGCAAGTGTTTCTTGAAGGTCTATGGTATGTCCAGGACCATTCTCTGAAAACACCACTGTCTGTGTGAATCTCTTAACTAAAGTCCCTCTGAGGATAAACTATTCTCTTAACAAAGACTCTTTAGACTTCAGTAATGAGAAATCTGAATGGGTATGACTAAACTGGCATCTCCTACAGCCTTCTAAACTCACAGTGGCCCTGACATGGCTGTCAGAAGAGGCTGCAGTGATCCAAGGGCTAAGAGCTCTGTCTGTCTCCCTGCAGACAGAGAACAGAGGGTCTGCAAACCCTGCAGGGGACAAGTTGGCACTGGAGACAGGAAGAGGCCAGCCACGCCAGCCTTCAGCCCTGTCTTGGATGATTTATACTCAGGACAGCATGGCTACCATGCTGCAAACAGTATGACCCTATCTGAGGAGCTTCTGCTACTTGTCTCAACATTTCAGGATGACTCCTGCCTTTTGCTCCACTCCATCCCTGGCTCCCAGCACCAAGTCCTTGGCATATGGAGAAGGCTGATAAAAGTTTGAGTAACACCGAAATAGTGGCAACCATGGACCTCGGCTACCAGTCCACTTAGTGTGTTTAATAAGAAAATCAGGGTCACTTGAATGAGATCACAGGAACAAACTAGAATGGCTCTCAGATATCTTCTGGGCCACTCCTAATGAGGGGAGGGCTCTTGCTGAAAGATATGCACAGAGAGAAAAGGCCACTTACCCAAGTGCCTGAAAAGCTGGGATTGACCTGGCCCAGTGCATGGAGAGGAAAAGCAGGCGGGATGCTGACTCGCAGATGTAGTGCACGTTGAGGTACTCTGGCATTGGGCTGGGCATGGTGAGCTGGAGAAGAAGAGGCACACAACACAGGAGGTGACAGAGAGACAGGTCAACATGAATCCCTGTCACGTTTCAACAACTGTGACACTTGAGTTGTGATAATCTCTAATGCTGAAGCTCCTGTGCAGACCCATCCTTATGAAACCTGTGTCCTCTGCAGCGGGGGGCTGGCACCAACACCCTGTGGTCTCTTGCCCAATGAACTAGGGCCTGATGGCCCTCAGAATGTGGTCAATGATGGTGACCTCCCAACTCAATCACACAAAGACATACTTTTCAACTTTTGCCTCAACTAAATTGCTATTTGTTCTAAAGCAATTCCATTTTGAGCTGGAGGTTAAAATCTAAATTGAATCTGGGAACAGGGGTCAACTTCATAGCTAGTGGGCATTTGGTAGGTGGCCTCAGGGTAACAGTGAGTGAGAGCTGAAAAGAAACCCATATGGTGGGAGGACGAGATCCCATCATCAGAATGCTCAGGCCTGGGCTCCAGAGCTCCACTGTCCAGAAGGGGCATTAATGCCTTTGATGCTGGAATCCCACTGGTGACCTATATTCTTGGCACCAGTGGGCAACTATGAGCAGGGACCCAGTCTTCCTAAGGGACTGGTCAGGCCCCTCTAGTCAAGAGCACTCGGGGATAGGAAGACACGGTCTGTAGCCCTAGAAACTGAGGAGTGTCTTTTGGAAGCAAGGCCATGGAGGAGCCTGTGGGGAAGACTAACAGCTCTTCAAAGTTCTGTGGCTAGCGATGGCAAGCGGTCAGGACCAGCGGCTAGGAATGAGGGCTGGCTGCCTGCACGCTGAAGCAGACAAAGGTGCCTGAGTGCTGGAGCTAGGCCATCCTAGAAAAGGCAGAGCAGTCCATTAAAAGCCCTCGAGGGTCAGCACCTTGTCAACCCCTCTTGGCAAGGACAGGCCACACCTGCTTCAGGGCAAGTTACCTTGAGAGCCAAATGAGCAAAACGGAGCAAAAATGCTTTTTAATGAGAATACTGTTCTGGAACACCAGGTCTGGATCAAAAGCCACAACATGAAAATGAGCTTGCTACAAGATTTTGGTTTTACACTGCAGGCTGGGAGGCTGGGGCATGTGGGTAGGCTGAATGCACTCACCTTAAATGTGACATGAGTATCTGAAAGGAGGGGCCCTTCGACCTCGATGATGGGTGTGGACTGGTCTCTGCTGATGACGTGGATGCCGCCTCCTCCACTGGCATCTATGCCGTCTGCTAGGCTCGGAGGTGAGGAGCTGTCTGTGGTATTAAGTGCTTTAGCTAAGGTATCAAATGCCCTGTGAGCAAAAATGAAGCAGTCAGTGGTGTGAATCCACAGCTTTTAGGAGGAACAGAACTCTAGCTGAGACATAATCTAGAAAAACCATGCAATGGGGAAAAGATCATTAAATCTACCTGCTGGGGGAAGGGATGACAATGAAAGTTTCTGTGTACAGTCCATACATCATCATGGGCACTAAGCTATATATTATTTATTTTCACACATAATTTCTATTTTTCACACTACTCTCTAAGGTAGAACCCTCCCCATTTTATAGATGTGAAAGCTGAGGCCTGGAGATGTTACATAACTCTTCTAACACCAACCACCCAGTAAATGGTGGAAACAGAATTCTATCCAACTGGAATCCCATCCTCTTTGCTATCAGACTGCAAGAGATCATGAGGCCCGGGGCACTTGTGTGGCCTCCAGCTGTACATCTGCCCAGCCTGGCAAGACAGGCAGGGGTGACCAGTCCCACAGGAAAGGAGCAAACATGAGAGCCTATGGAGAAGAAACTCTCTGCAGCCGGTTATGGATGTTCAGGGCCAGCTAATGCTAGTAGCTAACCCCCTGATGGACTTAAGCTTTAGACTGTTTGGAAAAATAGGCTAAAACAGAAGTGGGAAAGGGGATGAACTATTAATATTTAGTCAAAATAACTAATGCAAGGAACACCTGTCTATTGAAGGGTTTTCCCTACTTCCACTCAGTCACTCCATTTCCTTTTTCATTGTTTGGAATGAAAAGCAACTTTGATTGTTTTATATCATGTAATATAAACGAATCCTGGTTCCCATAGTTAAAATGTGAAGGAAGACAGATGTGCAGGGACACTGTGACTTTACCATCCTTGATTAAATACAGGGTGGGTGTCAAAATGCTGCCGCCAGCCCTCACAAAAGAGCAGCTAAGTGTGCACACTGGGCAGAGCCTCCACCCTCATGGGATCATACCGAGTAATCTCACTTGCGGACTGGTCCTCCGGCTGCATTTCCGAAGCATCACCATTGTTAAGGGACTCACTCAAGTTGGCAAGAGAGGTTACTACATTTGCCAGTGTGCCCAGAGCTCCCTGGCTTGTTTCTGCCTATTAAACAAAAAACAAGAACATTAAAGATGAACACAAACACACACATAAAAGACTCTCAGGCCAATGAAGGTATAATGGTAGTTTAAAAACAGCATCTATGGGGTGTGAGCTCAATATGGCAGCAGGAGGGAGAACTTTTTGGTGAGGGGAGAGTTCGGTGTCTTGACTGCGATGGTGGTTACACAAATATACATATAATAAGGTAACAGAAAACAGACAAATTAGACACTGCCAAAATTTAAACTTCTGTGCTTCAAAAGATATTAAGAAAGTAGATGGGGTGCCTAGCTGGCTCAGTTGGTGAAGCACTGGCTCCTGACCTTGGAGTTGTGAGTTCAAGCCCAACGGTGGGTGTAGAGATTACTTAAAAATAAAAGCTTAAAAAAAGAAAAAAGTTATTAGGAAAGTAAAAAGAAACCCTGCCCTTCCACACACAAAAGACAACCCAGAGAATGGGAGGAAATATTTGCAAAACACACATCTTACAATGGTTTAGTAACCAGAATATCTAAAGAACTCTTTCAAGTCAAAAATAAAAAGATAAAGCAGTCAGTTAAAAAAAAAAAAAAAAAAAATGAGCCAAGGATTTAGATATTTCTTAGAAGAGGACACACATGGCCAATGAGCACATGAAAAGATGTTCAACATCACTGGAAATGCAAATCAAAACCACAATGAGATACCACCTCACACCCAACAGGATGTTTATAATAAAAAAGACAGGTAATAACAGGTGCTGGGGAGGATGTGGAGAAACTGGACCCTCATACATTGCTGGTGGGAATGTAAAATGGTGCAGCCACTGTAGAAAAGTCTGGCACTTCCTCACAAAGTTTAAATACAGAGTTACCATATGACCAGCAATTCCACTCCCTAGTTATATACATGAGAAATTAAAACATACGTCCACACACACAAAATTACCCAAATGTTCATAGCATATTTGTCTATTCATAATAGACAAAAAGTAGAAACAACTCAAATGTTCGTCAGCTGAATGTAATGGATATGTAAAATGTGGTTTAGTCATTCAAGGGCTTATTAATTGGCAATAAAAAGGAACGAAGTGCTTGCTGACACACGCCACAACATGGATGAACCTTGAAAACGCTACGCCAAGAGAAAGAAGCCAGTGTCAGAAGGCAAAATATTGTATGTTTCCATTTATATCAGAAAAGTAGAGTATAGTCAGAAAGTAGAGTAGCAGTTGGTAGGGGAGGAGGAAGTGACTGCTTAATGGGTGCAGGGTTTCTTTTGGGGTGATGAAAATATTCTGGAATTGGGTAGTGGTGATGGCTGTACAACCTTGTGAAAGTACTAGAACCACTGCACTGTAACACTAAAAGGATAAATCTTCAGGTATGTGAATTTTATCTCAAATAAGCAAAAAAAGAAAACCAGACATATTTGAACAAATAAATCAAGGTATGTAGTATAAACACGGGTGCCTGGGTGCCTCAGTCGGTAAAGCATCCGACTTCCACTCAGGTCATGATCTCGCGGTTTGCGAGTTCAAGCCCCGCGTCGGGCTCTGTGCTGACAACTCAGAGCCTGGAGCCTGCTTCGGATTCTGTGTCTCCCCCTCTCTCTGCCCCTCCCATGCTCATGTTCTGTCTGTCTCTCAATAATAAATAAATGCTAAAAAAAAAAAAAAAAAAAAAAAAGATGTATAAACAAATGTTTGTTGTATCTGGTTAGAAAAGTGAAAAACCAAAACAGCAGAAAAGATCATAAGCAGAGAACTGACTAATAAATCACCGAACAACCATATAACAGAAGGTTGTGCAGCTGTTAAATGATGCAGGTTGTCATGACAGAAAGATGTGCTGAAGAGAAAGAAAGCTTAAATGAAAAAAGGAAAAGATCACTCCCCACACACTGTACCAGTGCTGCGTCCTGGTTCTGATACCATCTTGCAGTCTTGCCAGATAAACTGCTGGGAGCAACTGAGTAAAGGGTACAGGGGAGCTCTGCAGTATCTTTGTGCTTGCTCAAGGTACGTTATTTTGAATTTTAATCTTTCAAAGTGGAAGGTTTAAAAAACAGATTCTGAAAATAGCTCCCTTTAGGTGCTTTGTATATATTCCGTTATTCATGAAAAACTTCCACACCACAGAGGAAGGAATAGGTAGGAGCACACGTCTGACTCTGCAGCTCTTTCTCTTAACTGCTACTTAAATACCACAGTTTGTGTCCTTTCTCTTCCATCCAATGACCATGACTAGCTTCTCATTTACTGAGTGTCACTGGATGCTGTGTGCTTTATAAAACTAACTCAAGTTTCCCAGCACCCCTGTGTCGGGGGTACTGAAGGAAACAGAGATGTAGGAAAGAGGGCACATGGCTCCCAAGAGCGGTGCTGGGCTCCTAAGATAGCAGACTCTGGAGTCTCTTGGTTCTTATTCTCAGTCTCTGCATGGATGGCACCATGGAGCTGCTGTGAAATCCCTTGGTAATCAGGTTTTAAGGTTATTTGGGCCTTACTTTCAGGCTTCTGGTTTCTCTCTACCCCACTATGCATCAATCACTGTCCTGAATGGCTACTGGGTGACGACAGCAGCACACTGGGTGTGATTCCCATGTCACATACATCACCAGTGCCCAAAGACAGGAAGCTCAAAGCCCGGCATAAGGGCCAGAGGATGGAAAGCTGCTGTTGGTGCCAGCCAGCAGCTCTCACTATTGCCTTTTCTTTCTCAAAAAAGGATGTTCCTAACGTGCTGAGTGGGCACAGCGATGTGCATGTGAATAGATGAGAAGGAAGCCTTGCAGGTAGCGTGGCTCTGGTTCTCAGGGCAGTAGCCATGGCAGCACTGTTACGAAGTCGCTCCTTTTAGGGAAGAAAAACCGGACTTCAGCCATGGCGCGCTGCTACTTCATCATCACTGGGTTATATTTCTCATCTCATAGTTTCTGATGTAATCAGTTTCCTTGCCTGGATAAAACCTTTCTCCTAAGTTATCTTCACAGGGGTTAGCCAGCTCTCTCTCTCCTGGAATGACAAACACCTCTGTTCACAACAAGTTAAATTCCATATGGCTGATTTGCTCTTAGTTTTACAATTGTCAGAATCCTGCCTGAACTTCCTCCTGCAGGTCATCTAATAAAAAGGAAGGGGGTGGGTGTGGATAATTTAACAGTGTGTCAACTTCAACCAAAAAAAAAAAAAAAAAAAAAAAAAAGGAACTAGCAGCTTCTGCCAAAGGCCATCTTAGAATAAGCACCCATTTCCCTAGCATACCAGTAGTTTGCCAATGTGTGTACTGAGGTGGAGGTGGTGGGGTGGTTAACTGATTTGAGAGCCACTGAATTCTCACCAAACTGAACTCTAGATCCTGACATGTTACAATGACTATAACCAGCCAGTCCTGAGTTTCCAAAAAGTCCTCAACATCCCTAAAATAAATCACAGATGGCTGTATAAGAAGTAAGGTGAGATGCAGAAGGCCATGCTTTCGAGGTTGTCTCGGAAGGCCAAGAAGGTAGGTGCACAATTCCGAGAAGCAGTCTGCACGGCAACAGAAAGATGTAGAGTAAGGCATAAGTAGAGAGCATCACCTTGGAATCCGTGGCCAGGAGAACCGTACCATCCTCGCGTATCAAAGGCTGTTGGATGTTCACAAGCATCCCTGGATCAAGAAGACCTGTTTGTCTATTTAAGACATAAAGAAACCCAGAGTAGCTTCCAACATTTAATGCACAGTATGATCATGCTGCATTGCTCTGTCCCTTCCACATCTGCAAAGCTGTCTGAAGAGCACAAAAGCTCTAACTGGACTCAGCCACTGAGTGACTAACAACCCCCCTTCTCTCTGCAACGAGATGCACACAGAGCTGGGCCTACAGCCTGAAACAGGATGCCACACAGACACATGTCTCCCCGCTCCCACCCCTGCTCCCCCAAGCTTCCATGCTGACCACAGACGGTGACTGCTCTTTTAAATAAAGTTAACTTGATCTTCAGAATATCACCAAGGAATTCTCAACTCTAGTTCTTGCTAGGATAGAGTTTGGATTTCTTATTTTTCTTTTCTGTTCTTTTTCAATTAAGTTCAACAGATTACATGAAAGCAAAAAGACATAGAAGTTAACTTGTGGCACTATTTGAGACTACCTGAGGAGTTAGGCCTTTTGTCTATACTGCAGAAAAACTCCATCTTGAATTGAAGAGCAACTGTTTTCCTGTATGAAACTACAGGACATAACCTGAGCCCCTGATGCAGGAGAAATTCTGACCCCATCTTAAATTAGCCATCCTCAGGCCTATCCACAGGTATGACTGGAACAGCTCCAAAAAGGGTAGGGTGGGGCAAGACAAGGCTGAAGGCTGTGGCAGCATGCAGGGAGCCAAGTAAGTGCCCTCCAAGGGACAGCTCAAAGGCTGATAGCAGTGTGACCCTTTACCAAAACAGGGACTGACCTTGCTCCATCTTTATCTGCCACAAACGTGGGAGTGGCTATCAGAGGACTTCTCAGGTCCTTCCGGATATAGATTTTCTCAGTTGAAGCAGCACAATTGCTTGGTTTCTCCCGTTGTACATCAAAGGGCTTCCGTTCACTCTGTACAGCTTAAATCACAACATAAATATTCACATTTAGAGGAAAGAGTCAAGTTATTAAAAACTACATCTTTCCAGGCAGCTGGGTGGCTCAGTCGGTTGAGTGTCTGACTTTGACTCAGGTCATGATCTCATGGTTTTTGAGTTCAAGCCCCGCATTAGGCTCTGTGCTGACACAGCTCAGAGCCTGGAGCCTGCTTCGGATTCTGTCTCCCTCTCTCTTTGTCCCTCCCCCACTTTGAACTACATCTTTCAAAGTAAATTTAGGGGTTTTCCTTAGTAAGTTTGTTACTACAGGGATGATAGGTTCTGGTGCTAGACGCATCTAACTCCATTTTCACAGTGGACTTTTCAGCCAAAGAGGTGAAAAACTCAAAGCCAAACGATATGATGTTAAATCCAAAGGGCTAAAGAGGGTAAGCACTGACTGCTAAGACAGTTGAGCACGGCACTTGTATGGCCTTGTGGGGGGCCCACCCTGAGGACTCTGGCTTTTCTCTGCCTGCTGGTAACAAAAGGCACTCTCTGGAAGAGAAACACCCATCTTCAAGTTGGTCCTTAACAGAAATCTTGTCTAACGCACGTGTCAGAAAGGAAGCATTCCAATGTCCAACTCAAGCCTGCACGGCTTCTGCAAACTGTTTAATGGGGTGTTAGTTTTCTACAACACTAGCAGTCTCTCCCTTCAGCAATCTGGCCTAAAAGGGGTATACAGGCCAGAAAGAAATGAAGAAAATAAAAACCTTTTCAACAGAAAGAAAGGATGAACCCCAGATCCAATATGTAAGTAAGAGGGTCCCATTTTACAGATGAGGACCCTGAGGCTGAAAGCAGTGACATGTCTTCCCCAGACCCCACAGCTCCTAAGTGACAGAGCTGGGGTTTGACACTCCACAGCCTGTGTTTACCCCACTGCCCTGTGCTGCATCCCGATTTATCTGGAGGAGGTTTCCAAATACTCCACGGGAAATGACCAATCCCAGCAGCATCAGTGCTGGAACACCTAGCTGACCCAGAAGGGAAATAAAGTGAAGCCTCGGTGGATATTTTTCTCTTAGAGTATTTTAAAGCCAGGGAGAGAAACTTCACTTTCTCTCAACTTGCTAACTCGGGCGGCTTCTTATTATTGTTACTCACATTCCATTTTCATGCCCATCTCTAAGCATTTTTTCAGCCGGCAAAACTGACAGCGGTTCCGGTGATGTTTATTGATGATGCAGTCTTGGTTGCTCCGGCAGCTGTAGGTCAGGTTTTTCCTTACGCTCCTTTTGAAGAAACCTTTGCAACCTTCACAACTGACAGCCCCATAGTGACGGCCTGAAAGGAGAAAGAGTGTGTGAAGCAATTCACCAAGAGAAGAGGTGATCCGCCACAGGCCCTGTTTCTAAGGTCACCTTCTATCAAGGTGACTGGCACAGTGTCAGATACCGGCAGCCACAGGACAGCCACAGGCCCGAGCATTAAGCATGGCACTTAGGTTCTTCCCATAATTTTCCTATAATCTTTAAAGTAGCCCTGTGAGGTCATGATGGAAAAACAGGAGCTCAGATAGGTTAAGTGACAGCTGGTAAACGGCATGACCTCAATGCTTTTAGTACACAGAGGACCTAACATGCAGGAGGAGCCCATGGATAACGGCTGAACCACAGTGTCCACTTGGGTGCACCTGGTCCTGGCTCTGCAGACCTGGGCTTGTGACACTACCCAGTGCGCCTATCCTGCTGACAGTGGCACACAGCAAACACATGCATGACTTTTCTAGCACATAGGGTCCTACTCCTCCTCCATTTACTCCCTCTATGTGAGTCTTGTCCTGGGTCCTGGGGAAGCACAGGGGCCGTGACTGCGTAGGCCCAAGGTGAGGGAAGGGTGCATGTCATGTGGCTCACTTGGGTTAGGTATTCAGACCCTTTTGGAAACACAGTTCTAGAAATGCATTTATTACACATGGTTCTTTTTTTCTAATCTTGTTTACTTTGGGGTTTCTAATTTCTAATGACGAACTTTTTAATGACATTAAAAAGAGCCCCCCATCTCAGTTACCCTTCCAAATTCTCCACGTTTTTCCACACACATCACACCTCATTTGTTCCTAGCTGGGACTGACCATGAAACTCCCTTGGTTTGGTCTTCTGTAACCCAGTATCATAGCTACATTGCTGGAAAGGATCATCACTGATGGCAGCTACTGAGTGAGTGTCCCACAGTCCTAAGCTCTCACATGCAGAGCCATTCCAAGTGTGTATTTGGAGGGTCTCAATTTTGTGGCTTTAAGAATAGTGCTAGGGGCACCTGGGTGGCTCAGTTGGTTAAGCATCTGACTCTTGGTTTCGGCTCAGGTCATGATCTCACAGTTTTGTGGGTTCAAGCCCTGCATCAGACTCTGTGCTAGCAGGACAGAGCCTACTTGGGATTCTCTCTCTCCGCCCCTCACCCACTCTCTCTGTCTCTCTCAAATAAACAATAACAAAAAAAGAACAGTGCTAAAATTCCTGTGTAGACATCACTTTTCCTTCTTTGCAGTGTATTTCCTTAGCCTCTCTAGACTTTAGAGTGACCTCTAGTATCTGGAGACTGTGGCACTGGAAGCCTGTAACTAGGCCATTCCTTTAAGCCCAGAAAGAGACTGACAAATGGGGAAGCCAAGCAGATTCTGTGGGCCTCTTCATTATGTTCATGCTTCATTCATTTGTTCAAAAGTTTGCAGAATGCCTCTTCCTGCTGAGCAAGGAGACAGGATATAGTGGTCTATACAAAGATGATGAAGACAGAAGCAGCACTGGCTTCAGAGAAAGGGGGGGATGGGCTGGGCTTTGCCCTGTTCAAGACAAGGGGTGGAAACAGAGGCAAGGCACCCTGGCAGAGCAAATGATGCCATGAGCTAGGAGTGGAACTGCAGCTTCTGACCTCTGTGGATGCTTGCCTGGGCTGTCTTCCTAAGATGTTTGGTCCATCCTTTTTTAGTCTTAAACAGGATCACAAAGTGCCCAAAGTTCCTAGGAATTCTGTTACCATAGACTAAAGTGGAGCCAATCATAAAACTCAGGCCTATGGCCCTAACACAGCTGAAAGAGTATCTTATTAAATACTTGTCCATCCTTTGATCGTTTTGTCAGCACATTCACTAAATACTTCTCCATCCTTCCTGCTCACCTCACCTTCTACAGCTCACTGGTGTTAGCAGGCTGAATTTTGAACTTTGGGGCCAGACATCTTCTCTAGTCTCCTTGCACTCACATCCTAACCACAGAAGCCCGAGTTCTTCCCCAAAGACACCATGGATATGGACAGTAAACTCGCTGGGCCCTGGCTCAGGAGTTTACTCCCTGGAATGGAGTAAATTACATCCATTGGTGGGGATGTAAATTCCCAATGGTGGGGAATTACATCCCCACCAGCTGGAATGCTTCTCTTTTACCCAATGCATACACACTCAACCTCCAAGTCTCACAGAATGTGACTGCCGCTGGGGGACCTTGCCTGACCCTGGGGCTCCAGCCAGAATTGCATGCTCCCTCCTCCATTACAGCAGTAACCACACTGGGTTATAGTGAGGGGATGACAGAAGATGATGAAGAAGAAATAGACAAGTAACACATCTTGTGAAATAGCAAAGCACTGTGCTGATATTACCTAGATTAAAGAAACGACTGCTTTCTTAGTAGTATATAAATATATAACTAAGATTTACAACTCACAGAAATAGTACCTTGACTTTTTCTTTTGATTCTAATAATCTGAAAAGTTGGTTTGCTTATTTATATTACTACCCCACTAAGAAAACTGGAGTTCATGTTTTGAAACCTACAAACCTACAGAAAATGTTCTCTCTCTGGTAATTCCCCACCCCCACCCCCATTTGGTTCATGACTTTGGACCATGAAGTGCACCTATAATCTAGGATTACTTACCAGAGGCTTTGTCGCCACAGACTACACAGTACTCTACCACCTGGGGCCGCTGGACGTCAGCCTTCCCCAGCAAACGTTCCACACAAGCAGAGTCCGTGACGATCTAAGAAGAATTGGGAAACAAGCAAAGTGCTGATTAAAAATCAGATCGTTAAAGCAAAGTAATGTTTAACTAGAAATTCCTAATCTTGGGTTTCTAAGCAGGAGAACCTTGGGCAGAACTGGGAAAATCCCACTTGACAACTTAGCCGGATATCCAGAATGGCTCTGTTGCTCACCTAGACTATGCCCCTTCAGCTGTGGTGGTGGTGGCAGGGGGTGGGGGGGTGTGTGGTTTGTCCAAGGTCAGACATTGATTTTCACTGGTCTATTCTCCTATCTGGCCAGCAAAACCACCCAGGATGGGGAGCCCCATGTGGGAAATCACATGCAGATGCCTCAACATGAAGATACTGCAGGTCTTTCTGGCTGCTTCTCCATTCCCATGAAACAGCTTAGAAGTATGCAGAGAGGTGTACTGGGCAGTGAAATAATCAAGCTTTATTAATTAAATAAGTAGGTCTCTTCTTGAGGCAGCTGGTGACCTCTGAACACTGTTATTTCTTCTTCACTTGTACATGACTTTCTAGGTGACAGTGTTACTCATCTGGAAGAATACTGTAACTGACATCAATATGAGAAAGTGAAAAATACCTGTTATTAAATAATGTACCAACCGTAACCCTTAACATGATTTCTGTATGGTGGGAATATATACAGCAATTATATAGAATGACTTCTTAAAAAACATGCAACAAATTCAACAGCCACCTTCCCATGAACAAGGAGTAGTCTAAATAAGCAGCGAAGAATTTTGATTTTAGATGATCAGCATGTAGTGTGGGAAAGGAAGAGGTAGTATTTACTAACTGCATTAGGAGGTGTCTCAAAAGCACAGTTCTGAAAGCTGAACATAATTTGTGTCCTGAACCCAGCTCTATCAGAAGAAAAAAAAAATCATTCCCTTTCCTTATTTTTCTCTACAGCAGAAAGTCCCCCCGACCCCCACCCCCCAAAACATGGATTCTTAGTAGTATTATTCAGAAGGGCCAAAAGGTAGAAGCTCCCCAAACATCCAACAACAGACGACTATATAAAAAGTGGTCTATACATACAGTGGAATATTATTTAGCCTTAAAAAGAAAGGCAATTCTGACACAGGCTACAACATGGATGAACCTTGAAGACATTATACTCAGTGAAATAAAATAAGCCACTGCAGAAGAAAAAGTACTGTAGGATACCACTTACATGAGGTCCCCAGAATACCAAAGTCATAAAGACAGAAAGTAGGATAGTGGTTGTCAGGGCTGGGGGAGGAGGAATGGGCAGTTAGTGTTTAATGGGGACAGAGTTTCAATTGGGGAAGATTTTAAAAAGAGTTCTGGAGATGGGTGGTGGGGATGGCTACACAATGTGAATGTACTTAATGCCACTGAACCGGGCACCTAAAAGTCATTAAGATGATAATTTTCGGTTATATTTTACCATAATTTTTAAAAAATTAAAAACAAACAAAAACATAGATCCCATCTTGACTTTCACTAAATCTGCTCCACGCTTGGCCACCATGAGACAGTGGCCTTGAGTTTGCTTCTCTAAGTGTCAGGCTTGGACATTCAGCGCTTCTCAATAACTCTGCTTTCCGTCAAACCCTTGCTCTTTTTGTTTCTCTATCTGCCCCCTCCCCATCTCACCCTGCCAGCAAAGGGAGAACCATGGCAGAGATGGAGATGGTGACTGAGGGACCCAGAGGCAGCAGTTCACAGGAGCAAGTTAGGACAGAATGAAGAGCTGGAACCAGTCCTGACGACCTGGATGAGGCTGAAGTGAGCGTTAGGAACAAGTCAGTCCTCTCCGGACTGTGGTCAGCCCTAGATGGTGCCCCTAAAATGTCAGGGGCCAAGAACTACTACCGTGCAGTCTTACTTTAGTTAGAACGATTCTTTAGTGGCCTCAGTGTCAGCTTGCCCATGCCAGTCTCCTGTGGGCCACTTTTTCTCGCTCAACGTCCATTCCATCTGAGCACTGCAGCTGGCTGCCTTCTGGGCTTTGCCCCTCACTTGAGGGTTTTTTACTTTAGCCAAAGCATAACTCTGCCATGCCTGCAGGTCCTCAAAGGAACTTCTAGAGATGGATTTGGCTTCCAAGACAGAGGAAGGGTCAGAAATAAGTGCAGAAACAAATGCCTATCAACAGGCCTCACCTGGATCCTGCCAGGGACGAGGTTGTCTGAGGTGGTGAATATGAGCTGCTTGGCACTGGAGGTCTCCGGGGAAGCCAGGATCACCTTCCCAGTTCCAGCTCCATCTGGGCTGGTCAGGATGAACTGCTGCTTGGGGGATCCGGAGGCGTCCACTGCGGTGACTATCTGGATCTTCTGTCCTGTCTGCTGGTCTGTCACAATCTACAAGACACAACATGGAGGCTGCTCTCACGGAGCATCATGCGACTTGTGTACTTGCAGGTGGTGCTCAAAGCGGTGACTGCCCAATGCCGTCCTGGAGTCAATGCTGGTCCAAGATGCAGTTTCACCAGTGCATGGTGAAATGAGAAAAACAAAACACAACCATGAGTTTTTTCAGAAACCAATGATCATAGAGCTAATTTTATTTTGGGATGATATCCTTCCTGTTTTTCATTAAAATGCCCTTTAGGGTGTGTGTGGGGTGGGTACTGGATGAAGAGTGTCAAAAGATACAAACTTCCAGTTGTAAGATAACTAAGTACTGGGGATGTGATGTACAGCATGGTGACTGTAGCTAACTCTGCCATATGATGTATTTGAAAGTTGTTAAGAAGGTGGATCCTATGAGTTCCCATTACAAGGAATAAACCATATTTTCTTTCTTTTTCTGTATCTGTATGAGATGATGGATGGTAACTAAACTTACAGGGGTCATCAGTTCATAATACATGTAAGGCAAAGCATTATGATGTATACCGTAAACTTACACAGTGCTGTGTGTCCATTATAATCTCAATAAAACTGGAAAAAGAAAAGCCCTTTCTTTTATGAAATGGAGATAATAATAGTAGATGATAGGTTTAACTAAAAAAAGAAAAAAAAAAATCCTTGGGGCGTCTGGGTGGCTCAGTCGGTTAAGCACCCGACTTCAGTTCAGGTCATGATCTCATGATTCCGGAGTTCGAGCCCTAAGTCAGGCTCTGTGCTGACAGCTCAGAGCCTGGAGACTGCTTCAGATTCTGTGTTTCCCTCTTTCTCTGCCCCTTCCCTGCTCGCATTTTGTCTCTCTCTTGCTCTCTCAAAAATAAATAAATATTAAAAAAAAAAATCCTTGTCCTGGACATAATAAACTCCAGAGAAGTCCTGATCCTGATTTCTCCAAAGGCTACTACCATTCAGGGGGCCAGCTGTCAGAGCCTGCCTCTTCCCAGAGCCCCTGCCTTAACTGCATCAGTTACGATAAAAATAGTTGCTACAGCAAGAGTGACTTCTCATTCCTGCTCACGAAATTTTCTGAAGCTGTTCTACTCCCTGTCCTGCCTTCTTCTAGGCCGAGTGCCCAGCTTGGAGCACTGCTCACCTTCTCCTTGGGGACAGCAGGAGGGCCTCACAGCAAACAGGATTCTTGGGGCTGTTGTGGTTGGGCCTTGGACAAGCGGAGATGTACTACATCTCTGACTAGAACTCAGTTCCCTATACTGTATTTATTGCCAGGTCTGGTATCCACATCTTGATAGATGTTGCCTTGTGACACACCATTCCAAGGTTCAGACAGCAAACTTCTACAGAATCTAGCACAACACCTTTACCAACTATCCAATATGAAAAATTAGATAAGGTTGGTTGGTTCAAAAGCAAATGACATAGGTAAGAAAAGATCCAATTACCTAATATATGTTTACTAGGTGTTCACTATGTGGCAAGCACTATTCTCAGTACTAGGGATAGGTACATGAATACTACAGAGCTCCTATCTCATGGGGTTAACCTTCTAGAAGGGAAACAGACTATGAACACTGATATTGTGGAGCATCAGTCTTGGTAGGTGCCTTGAAGAAAACTAAAAAGCAGAGTAAGTGGACAAATCATGTCAAGGGAAAGGAGGCAGGGGAGCCATGTTAGAAGGAAAGATCTCTCTGATGGAGTGATATTGAGCAAACACCTGATGAAGCAAGAGAGGAAGCCATACATAAATGTGGCAAAGTATGTTACAGGCTGAGGGCACACAGCAAGTTCAAGACCAGAAAGAAGAGCAGACTGGGAACAGGATACAAGAACAAATCCTTAGCTGATGGCTGGGCATGAATCCTGGCATATCATCATTTCCAACTAACGTGTCAAAAGATCTTTAAGGATAAAGAAGAAAGATTTCAAAGAATGAAAGGAAGTACCTTTCACTGTTACACAGGCAGATTCCTGTGGCATACATACCGAGACTCCCCTGGAAAAGTAAAACATGAGATAGAAAACTTTGTAAGAAGAATTCTTTAAAAAAAAAAAAAACAAAAACCTTTCCTACCCAATGAGGAACTGAAAGACCACAGACAGACTGGTTGACACATACTTCTCTCAGCTGCCACAAAAGGGACTCCTACCTTAGTTAAAAGGTAACAAGCTGGCCTTTGGAAGGCCCTTACAACTTTGAGATCTAGGAGTTAAGTGTTTGACTTCCTTTTCATGTCTATCAAAACTTACCTCCTTCCTAAACTACTTTCCCTGTTACAAAGTCAGATAGTCACGAGGGCGCCTTGGTGGATGTCGGCCGGTTAAGCGTCATGAGCTTAAGATTCGTGGGTTCAAGCCCTGCGTCGGGCTCTGTGCTGATGACTCAGAACCCGCTTCAAATTCTGTGTCTCCCTCTCTCTCTGCCCCTCCCCCACTCGCACTCTGTCTCTCAAATATAAAAACATTAAAAAAAATTAGAATGAAATAAAAAGAAATGAGAGAGTCATGTGATTGAAAGGATCTTCAATCACCAGCTATAACCAAGGCATGGCTAGTAGAAGTCCTTCCCATGTTCAGAGGTGATACACTCTACATCTGAGTAGACACAGTAATGGGCATGTCACTGCCTTTGCTGCTATTCCCCAGGCCTCTTGGTTGAGGCATGGCAGGTATGGAGCTAGGGCAGGGGTGGGACGTAGGAGTGATGGGGTCTAGACAGGGACAGCTGCTCTTGGTGGCTGTATGTAACATATCCTAAAGCTCAAAATATTCTTTTCTTTTTTATTTTTTTATTTTATTTTATTTTATTTTTTTATTTTTGGGACAGAGAGAGACAGAGCATGAACGGGGGAGGGGCAGAGAGAGAGGGAGACACAGAATCGGAAACAGGCTCCAGGCTCCGAGCCGTCAGCCCAGAGCCCGACGCGGGGCTCGAACTCATGGACCGCGAGATCGTGACCTGGCTGAAGTCGGACGCTTAACCGACTGCGCCACCCAGGCGCCCCTCAAACTATTCTTTTCTATTTCCCCCCCAAAGGTTCAGGGTCACAGAAGAACCCCAGGGTGACCCTTACACAAACTTTGCTGACAAACACAAGCAGGCAGACTCCTGTTTAATGAAACCAAGGAAACACCGAATTGGGAGGATGTAGGGGCACCCATGTGGCTCAGTCGGTTAAGCATCTGATTCTTGATCTTGGTTCAGGTCATGATCTCCTGGTTTGTGAGTTCAAGCCCTCCGTCAGGCTCACGGCGCAGAGCCTGTTTGGGATTCTGTCTCTCCTTCTCTCTGCCCTTCCCCACTTGCACTCTCCCTCTCAAAATAAATAAATAAACTAAAAAAATTGAGAGGATGTATGCGGACTTATTAAATCTCCTGTGGAGGGGCGGAGAAGAAGCGTTGTTGGTAGAACCAGTGTCCTCAAAAAGAGATGGTTACGTCCTAACCCCCAGGACCTATGAATGTGATCTTATTTAGAAATAGGACCTTTGCAAGTGTGATCAAGTGAAGATGAGTCCAGACTGGATTAGGGTGGGCCCCAAATCCAATGACTGGTGTCTTTACTACAAAGCCATGTGCCCATGGAGGCAGAGACTGGAGTGGTACAGCTGTGAGCAAGGAACTCCAAGGACTGCAGGGAAGGACCAGAAGCTAGGTAGGAAGGCATGGAGGGAAGCTTTTCTAGAATCTTAAAGAGAGCATGGCCCTGGCAAACACCTTGATTTTGGGCTTCTGTGCTCCAGAACTGTGAGAAAATGAATTTCTGTTGTTTTAAGGCACCAAGTTTGTGGTAATTTGTTATGGCAGCCCTAGGAAATGAATATGAGAAGCAAACTTTATTTAATCTCTTCACTTGGAACAAATGTTCCTACTCTCTGCTTGTAAACGATAACGAATGGAGGGTAGGGAGGACTGTAATGAGGGAGGTCTTGTTTCCTGTGTGACTCTTAGGCCCTCCACAGCTTGGCTATGCAGTACTGCTATGATGCTTGTTTTGAAAAGCTGTACTTGTTTCAATGTGACAGATATACTAGGGAATAATCTAGGCACAATGTAAATCTTTTGTCTGTTTATGCATGATTTCTCTGAGAAACAGTGTACACCCAGAAAATGACACCCAAGTGAAGTGAGCTAAGTGGGAATAGCCAGCTCTGTGCATGTGGTATTGCTGCTTTCCCTAGTTTCAGATCACCCCACTCACAATCATTCAGGAGCTATAATCCTCTCACACCCCCTCCACAAGTAAGCTTCAATATCTTTCAAGGCAAAGTGCCATATTGTATTGTGGTCATTATGTGTTTCTTAACTATTTAACATATATAAAACTACTGTTTACATTAAATTAAGTTCATACCTGTTTTTTAGTGTGTCACCAACAGTTTTTAAATGTTATGCCACTAAGCCCATTTCCCCCCACAAGCCCTATGGTTTCTACTGCAAAATTTGGCAGTGTGGGAATCTTTAGGAACGCATATGTCACATTATTAGAGGAGACTACATACTCTACAGGCCCAAGGCCCTCTCTACTTCTACCCTAAAAGGACCTCAATGTGACCTGACTTACTGCCATTCTCCTCCATGTTACCCACTCTCTGTTCCAGCCAAGCTGGGCTCATGATTTATGTTGTAAAGAAAAACCTGCAAATGGGATAGCCTAAAGGTAAAACCAGCCAATGGATAACTTTTGCTTGATCTCCCAGAGTTTAAAATTTTTATTTATTTTTTTTTAATTTTTTACTGTTTTTTTTAAATTTATTTTTGAGAGAGACAGAGATAGAATACGTGTGGGTTAGGGGCAGAGAGAGGAGGAGACACAGAATCCGAAGCAGGCTCCAGGCTCTGAGCTGTCAGCACAGAGCCTGACGCGGGGCTCAAACTCACGAGCTGTGAGATCATGACCTGTGGCAAAGTCGGCTGCTCAACCGACTGAGCCACCCAGGCGTTCCCCAGAGTTTAAAAGTTTTAAAAAACTGGTTGCCAACACCTGAAGATAGAGTATTTACCATAAAAACTGGATTTATAGTTCTTGTGACAAGCTGGAAGCTGAGGCCATCCTGGACCTAAGTTCCCTGTGGTTATCAGCTGGCTGTGTGTGGCTGCCCCTTCAGATGGGTCATGGGCTCTCTGACTAGCCTTAATCTCCAACTTGACCACCTTTTCCACTGCCACCTGGTCCTGTAAACACAAGTTTGTGATCCTGAAATAGGGCTTTGCAGATAGAGCTATGAATGGAATGCTCACTCTACTGCTTCCCAACTGGGTCACTGTGGAGCAGTTATATGAGCTTTCTGAGCCCCTGTTTACATATCTATAAAAAAGGATTCCTAGGAAAGTGAAGCAATATGTGTGTGAAAGCACTTGGTACACGGCCCAGAACATAAGAGGACCTTGATAGAAGTATTTCCTGCTCTAAGCTCTCACGTACTTCTCTCCTCATTGGGAAGCCTTGTCTTATCCCTTTCACTTCATCCAATCTCTCCCAGTGACTACAGTCTTTCATTCATTCCTCAAATGCTTACAAAGAGGGTCTACCCTATGCCATGGGCTTTGCTAGATTATAGGCATTACGGAGATGGCTCTTGCTCTCGCTGAGCTTTTAGTTTAGTGGGAAAGTGGCAAAAAACAAGTAAACAGACCAACCAGTGAACAGTTTAAGTTTATGATAAATGTTATGAGGTTAAAGATCTGGCTGGATGGAGTAGAAAACACAGGCACTTAACCTTTCAGAAAGAGAGGTCAAGGAAGGTTTCTGTGTTAAGGCGGCATTTAAAACAAGATTCAAGGCTAAGAAGGGAGTCGGATTAAGGTTCAGGGAAAAGTGTGTTCCAAGTACTGGGAAATGTTCTGGCACATGGAAAGCCCTAAAAGGAAGGAGCTCTTAGAACTGACATCAGGTCCATGGACAATGAAGGCTCCCCTACAGGGGGAGGTGGGCTGGCCTTGCGTGGAGTCAGGATTTCATTCCACATACAATGGGAGCCACTCAAGGGTTTTGTCCTCCCAAACCAAGTCTTTAGGTTTCTTATTTTATATCTATCTTACATTACACTATTTTTTACACACACATACATTTAAAAATATATAAACATATATAAAATTTGTTAGATTGTTACAAGTCAGGGTATATTAAACATAGCAGGACAATAGTAAAGATAATTAAATTAAAAGTAAAGGCAAAAACCTGTTAAAAATTTTTTGACCTATGCAAAAAGGTAAATCAATCTTTCACTTAAAAATAAATTTTAAGGGGCGTCTGGGTGGCTCAGTCAGTTAAGCATCTGACTTCGGCTCAGGTCATGATCTCACGGCTCATGAGTTCAAGCCCCGCGTCAGGGTCTCTGCTGACAGCTTGGAGCCTCCAGGCCTGCTTCGGATTCTGTGTCTCCCTCTCTCTTTGCCTCTCCCCCACATGCATGCTTTCTCTTTCAAAAATAAAAATTTAAAACAATTAAATAAATTTTAACACATATGAGAAGTTAGTACCGCTCACAGGCAAAGATCAAACAACTATATTCTCCATTCAGCCTAATTCAATCTCTAGAAAGTTTAGGCAGGTAAAGTATTTCACAAAGCTTTCCTCCCTGAGTAACACAAAACAGTGTTTTCTAAACACATTCAGGATTTTAAGTGAGGGAATGATGGGCTTTGCATTTTAAACAGATCTTCCTAGATACTGGATGGAAAAAAATATAGGAGAAAAGTAGAAGCTGAGGAACTGTTAGGATGTCCCTGGAGAAGCCCAGGTGAGAGCAGAAGGTAGTGGCTGTGGGACTGTGGAGAGCAGAGGACCACTGCGGGATGCAGGCTGGAGGGAGATGCAACAGCATGTGTAGGTGGGAAGAGATGTAAGGACTGGAGAATGAAGAGCCAGGAATGACTCTTAGGTTTCTAGCCTGAATAATGGCATGATGGAAGGGCAAGGGCTGGTAGGAATTCAGGTCTGTTTTTAGCCTGCCAATTAGGAGACGGCCGAGTAGATGTGTCAAGTAAACTACCAGATAGATGAGTTTGGAGCTCACAGTGTATTTCTGGTTTCAACTTCAATATAAACAGCTTAGAAGTCATCATTCCACCTTAACAACAAGAAAAAGCAAGACAAAATGAAAATCAATGACTTCCCTCGGGCTTATCAGAAAACTTGAGGATGCAGGGCAAACTCTATTCCAAAATCTGGAGAGAGGTGGATTCACAAAGTGTGAGATCTGCTTAGCTGGAGCAGAAGCCAACCTGGAGGAACACTCAAAACGTAACTGCAATGAGTTGCTGAAGACTCAGCACAGACTAGCATGCGAGTAAGAAACTCCTGAGTACCACAGGCTTAGGAGGGTCCCTCATACTTTCATGGGTTTTAGCTCCAGAAATCCCACTTGGTTCCCAAGGTGAAAAGATGAGAAAGATTCCCTGGTGGCTCTGGAAGGGAAGGGGAAGAATTTTTATAAAATGAACTCAAGGGTTTCTTCTGTAAACAAATGACTATTCCGCAGGGGAAAAAGGCTTTACACCTGAGTCTATCCCACCTGGGGAGAGGGGATTTCTTCAACTCCAGGCCCCTCAGGCTCCCTTATCTCATCTAAGGGGGTAGGCAGTAGAGGAAATTAATACACACTTGTCAAGGTCACAGCCTGCAATATGATTTATAAGAAGTATATATTTGGTCATTCAGATGACAAAAGTATATTTTTCAGATATATGTGATCTTCATCCACAGTTCCTGAAAATACTTTAGAGCCATAAAAGTGAAATGAGTGTCTTGTTATTAATGAAGATGACTTTTGGAACCCCTCCCCAGGGCAAGGACTGGTTGCCAGAAGGATCAACGATGGGATGAAAGGGTTAGAACTTTCATTTCCCCCTCCCCTGGAGGTTCCGGGTTGGGGGAGGGGCTGGAGGTTCAATCAGTCAACAGTCAGTGACTTAATCAATCATGTCTATGTAATGAAGACTCCATAAAAACCCAAGAAAACAGCTTTTTGGCCCATTTGGGAACTTCCACGCTTGGGGAACCAGAAGACTTTTGTGTGTCATTAAGCTGTCTGTCCCCAAGTTTCGCAAGGACAAAAACTCCTTTGTTTGGCACTTTGCTCTAGGTATCTCTTCATCTGGCTGGTGATTTGTATCCTTTAATAAACTGCACATGAATAAGTGCTTCCCTCCATTCTGTGAAATGCTCTAGCAAATTAATTGAACCTAAGAAGGTCACTGGAACTCTAATCTGTAGCTGGTTAGTCAGAGGTATAGGTAACAACCTGGGACTTGAGACTGATGTCTGAGGTGGGACTAGGGGGCAGTTCTATCAGGTTGAATTGTTAGTCTGTGGAATCTATGCTATCTTTACACTGATAGTGTCAGAATTGCTTGGTGTTGTATATGTGGGACTCCTCCAAACTTGCCCCCAAGTTAGAACTAGGTCCAGGAACTCTTACAGGTAGTCCAAGGACAAAGGCCCACTAAAATACTGAGATTTCATCATAAGATTGTAGAATGCTTCTGCTCTCCCACCTTACCACCACACCAACAGGGCTCCAGTGTAACAGGGGATTACAGCTGGAAGAGCTTTAAGATATAGACACTCTAAAGAAGAGTATCCAAGGAAGCCCAAAGTCAAGAGGAGAGACCAAGACAAAGGCACTAGAGGAATCTGAAGCCTTTGGACCTATAGCCACAGAGAACATCATACATAGCTCAACACGTAGCCAGATCAACATAAATCCCCATACTATAGGCTCATTTATCTCAGCTCCTATTATCTAACATAGACATTACCTGATTTTAAAAAGAAAATGTACAAGGCATGCCAAAAGGCAAGAAAAACAATCCACAGAGATAAAGCAAGCATCAGAATCAGATTCAGGGCACAAACATTGGAATGACCAAACAAGAACTTAAAATACAAAGATTAATATGTTAAGGTCTCTAGACGAAAAGGACAACATGCAAGAACAGAGGAGAGAAGATGGAAATTCTCAGAAAGGAGGAAATGCTAGAATTCAAAAACACTGTGAAAGTGAAGAATGCCTTGATGGGATCATCTGCAGACTGGACACAACCAAGGAAAGAATCAGTGAGCTTAAATTTTTTTTTTTTTTAAACGTTTATTTATTTTTGAGACAGAGAGAGACAGAGCATGAACGGGGGAGGGTCACAGAGAGAAGGAGACACAGAATCTGAAACAGGCTCCAGGCTCTGAGCTGTCAGCACAGAGCCCGACGCGGAGCTTGAACCCACGAACCGTGAGATCATGACCTGAGCCCAAGTCGGACGCTTAACCGACTGAGCCACCCAGGCGCCCCAGAATCAGTGAGCTTAAAGATAGTGATACGGGAAACAAAGGCAGAAGGAAATGTAGATAAAATTAAATTTCCTTATAACTTGCAGTTCGTTGACAAATACTTGAGGCAGGCAGAGTAAAACATTCCTCCAATAAACTCCCTCTGTCCAGTCTTACTAGAGGGAAAACAAACCTTAACTTGACAATAGCAAGGCCTCCCTTTTGCCTTTACCTCCCCCAACTTCGTAGCACTGTATATAATCAGTCACTCCTCACAATCGCAGGGCAGCTCTTTCTGCCCATGGGTCCCGTCTCCATGCTTTAATAATATCACCTTTTTTGGGGCGCCTGGATGGCTCAGTCGGTTGAGCATCTGACTTCGGCTCAGGTCATGAGCTCGAGAGTTCAAGCCCCGCGTCGTTGGGCTCTGTGCTGACAGCTCAGAGCCTGGAGCCTGCTTCTCATTCTGTGTCCCCCTCTCTCTCTGCCCCTCCCCCACTCATGCTCCGTCTCTCTCTGGGAAATAAACATTAAAAAAAATAAAAAATAATATCACTTTTTTTGCATCAAAGACATCTCAAGAATTCTTTCTTGGCCGTCAATTTGGACACCCCCTGCCTCACCCCCCTCCAAAACTGCATCACATAGGTCAACAGAAACATCCCTAACTGAAATGCAAAGGGAAAAAGCAATGAAGGAACACAAAACAAAACGTACAAACAAAAAACAGAACAGAGTATCCAAGAATGTGGGACAATGTCAAGATACAGCATATACATAACTGGAATACCAGAAGGAGAATGAAGAAATACTGGAAGTAATAGTGGCTGCTGAGAACTTTCTAAAATTAATGCCAAGCAGAATAAATACTAAAATACTATATCTAGACAAATCCTACTTGTAAGGCCAAATACAGATTAAAGACAAGAGGCTTAATTCTGTGAAAAATAAAGGAAGAAATTTCTTTCCCCTGCCTTTTAGAACTTGTTCTCTGTCCTTTTCATATGTATGTAAATCTTTATAATGGTTAGAGGAGCCTCTTGCCAGTCTTACAACTCAGGAATGTGTTCTCAAGGATCTGGGAGCCACCATTTCGAAATGCAAACTTGAAGACAACTCCCTTACCTCCTAGGCCTCTGGGAGAGTAAGGACCTAACTTGGTGGGCACCTTGCTATTTGCAAACTACCTCCCATCATAAAGATTTAACAACTTTTCCCCCTTCCCCTTCCTCAATAAAGTGGTTTCCACAATTTCCATGATAAAGTTAGGATCTTAAAAACATGTATGTAATGGGTTGTACCCGCTTGGCTATACAAACGAGTAAAATTCCTTTCCATCTTTGCAATTTCTTAGAAGATTGCCTATAACGCACATTACATTCTGATTTAATGTTTATTGAGGAAGAGGAAGAAGAGGAAGAGAGGGAGGAAGAGAAGCAGGAGGAGGAGGAGGAGGAGGAGGAGGAGGAGGAGAAAGGGGCACCTAGCTGGCTCAGTTAGCGGAGCACACAACTCTTGATCTTGGGGTTGGGGGTTCAGGTCTCACACTGGGTACAGAGATTACTTAAAAATAACATCTTTGAAAAAAAAAAAGAAGGAAAAAAACTCCTGTTTCTCTCTTCTACCTTTATGGAGAGTTTTCTGGATTGGGAGAAGATTTTGTTTCTTTTCACTATATTTCCTCAACATATTCAAACCACAGAAAACCAAAGACAAAGAGAAAATACTGAGAGAAGTCTGGAGTGGCGGGGTAGGGTAGGGAGGTGAAACACCTCACCTATAGAGAAACAATGGATAAACAAATTGTGGTCTATCCATAAATTGGGATGTTATTCAGCCATAAAAAGTAATGAAGTACAGATTCATGCTACATCATAGATAAATGAACATCATGCTAAGTGAAAGACACTATACACAAAAGGTCACATACTGTGTGATTCCATTTATAGGAAATATCCAAAATTGGTAAGTCCATAGAGATAGAATGTAGACTGGTGGTTGCAAGGGCCTACAGGGAAAGAGGAACAGGGAGAAACTGCTCAATGGGTAAGGGGTTTTACTCTGGACTGATGAAAATGTTTGGAAACTAGATAGAGGTGGTGGTTGTACAACACTGAGAATGTATTAAATGCCACTGACCTGTTCACATTAAAATGATTAAATTTTACGTCCTATGAATTTCACTAAAAATAATTTTTAAAAAACAACAACCAACAAGTCAAGGAGAAATACTTTCTCAAACACAAACTAAGAAAATTCATCACCAGCAAACCTGCCCAATAAATATTAAAAGCTTTTCTTTAGTTAGTAAATGATATAGGTTAGAACTTGGATCTACTTAGAGAATGGAAGAGCACTGTTGTAGGAATAAGTGAAGGTAAAATAAAATCTTACTATTCCTAATTGATCTAAAAAATAATTGTCTAAATTAATAATAATAACAATGTCCTATGTGACTACAGCATGTGGTTAAGTGAAATGAATGACAGCAATGCCACAAGGGACAGGAGGGAGGAATTGGGAACATGGTTATAAGAAACCTATATTACATGTGAAACAGAATAATGTCATTTGAAGGTAGGCTTATATCAGCTTAAAATAATTACTGTAAACTTCTAGGGCAACAACTAAAAACATCTGTAGAGATGTACATTTGATATATTAAGAGAAGAGATAAAAGGGATCAACTAAATTGCCCAATCAAGACCAAATAAGGCAGGGGCACCAGGATGGCTCAGTCCCTTAAGCCTCTGACTCTTGGTTTTAGCTCAGGTCATGATCTCAAGGGTTGTTGAGCTCAAGCCCTGCATTGGGCTCTGAGCTGACAGTGCGAAGCCTGCTTGGGATTCTGTCTCCCTCTCTTTCTCTGCCCCTCCCTTGCTCTCTCTCTCTCTTTCAAAAATGAATAAATAGGGGCACCTGAGTTGGTGCCCCTTAACAGTTGGTTAAGTGTCCGACTTCGGCTCAAGTCATGATCTCACAGTTCGAATCCCGCATAGGGATCTGTGCTGACAGCTCAGAGCCTGGAGCCTGCTTCAGATTCTGTGTTTCCCTCTCTCTCTCTCTCTCTCTCTCTCTCTCTCTCTCTCTCTCTCTCTGCCCCTCCCCTGCTTGTGCTCTGTCTTTCAAAAATAAACGTTAAAAAAAAAAAGTTAAAAAAAATAAACAAACATAAAAACCCAGATGAGGCAGAAAAAGAAGACTCTGGCAACAAATAGAAAATAGTTAAACATGGTTGACATTAATGTAAATACAGTATATCCAGAACCACTTTAAATGTGAATGGTCTACACAGACCACTAAAAGACAAAGACTCATTTCGATAGAAAAAGAAGACCCAACTGTACATTGTCAACAGGAAACCCTCGACACAGATCAAAAGTAAAGGGATGGAGAAAAGACATCATGCTATCATTAATCAAAAGACAGCTAGAGTAAGCGAATTTAAGTTAAAGACAAAGTAGACCTCAGAACAAGGAAAAAAATCACGCATAAAGAGGGGTATTACATGATGACAAATGGGTCAGTTCCCCACAAATACATAACAATCTTAAATGTGTACGCACCTAACAAGAGAGCATCAAAAGACAGGAGACAAAAACTTGTAAAACTGCCAAGGAGAAAGAGACAAATCAACTATTATAGCTGTAGAGATGTCACTGCTTCCCTGTCAGCACCTGGTAGATTAAGCAGGCAGAAAAATCAATAAGGATATAGTTGACTTGGACAGCACTATCAATCAACCTGATATAACTGACATTTATAAAATAATCCATCTAACAACAGCAGGATACACATTCTTCTCAAGCTGCAAGGAACATCCAATAATATACATCACATTCTGGGCCATAAAATATACCTTAAGAAAAAATAGGAATCATAAAGTATGTTCTAAGTCACTACTAGACTGATTAAACTAGAAATTAATAAAAAGTTTTTGAAATTCCCAAATATTTAGAAATTAACACACTTCTGGATAACACATGGGTCAAAGTAGCAGCAATAAAAATTTAAAATATTTTGAACTAAATGGAGGTCATAGCAGAGGTCTAGGCCATAGACATCCATTTGGGAGTCACTAGCATAAAATGATATTTAAGCCATGGGTTCAGAGAAAATACAGAGGGGAGAAAGTGGGACCAGAATGCAATCCTGAGGAACTCCAACATTTAGCAGTCTGGCTACATATTATATTCGGTTTTTATAAATTACTTCCTCTAAGTTTTCTGAATATTAATCCTATTAAACAGATACTTAGCTGATCGATCTTAGATATTTCAGAAAAATGGTTCTAGAAAAGCCTAATATCTTAATATATGTATCTTTATACTTTATACTTTTATGTATATGTAAAATACCTTTAATGTAAAAGATAGTGATAATAAAATTAGACATAATTTTCAAGAAACCTATTGGTTGAAAAGTAAATGGAGTACAAATATGGAGAAAGACAGGTAAAAAAGTAATTTCTTATTTACGATTATATAAAATTTGAGTATCACAACAGTGATAAAAACACAACAGTTTTTATTACATATTTTTAGATGAATAATAGAAACACAAAACTTATATAGTAGTGATATTTCACCTAGCAAACTAAAAAAGATTAAACAGTATATATAGCATAATATACAGTTGAGTGTGTGGGGAAATGGGCGCTCTGATATTGGGGTGGTGGGAGTATAAGTTGGCACAACCTCTTTCGAAGGCAGTTTGGCAACAACTGTCAAAATTACACACGGATACTCAGCTAACATCATACTCAAAGGCAAAAAGCTGAAAGCTTTTCCAATATCAGGAATAAGACTAGGATGCCTACTCTCGCTGCTTTTATTCAACACAGTACTGGAAGTCCTAGCCAGTGCAATTAGCCAAGAAAAATAAGTAAAAGGCATTCAAATTGAAAAGGAAGAGATAAAACTGTCATCACTACTTGCAGATGCCATGACATTATGCACAGAAAATCCTAAAGACTCCACCAAAAAACTGTTAGAACTAATAAACAAATTTGGTAGAGTTGCAAGATACAAAATCAACATATAAAAATCTGTTTTTTTAAAAACTTTTTAATGTTTATTTATAGTTGAGAGAGAGAGAGAGAGAGAGAGACGAAGAGACAGAGCGTGTGTGTGAGTGGTGGACTGGCAGAGAGAGAGACACAGAATCTGAAGCAGACTCCAGGCTCCGAGCTGTCAGCACAGAGCCCGACTCGGGGCTCAGACCCACAAACTGTGAGATCATGACCTGAGCTGAAGTGGGACGCTTAACCGACTGAGCCACCCAGGTACCCCTGTCGTGTTTTTTTTTTTAAGTTTATTTTGAGAGAGACAGAGTGCATGTGCATGTGCAAGTGGGGGAGGGGCAGAGAGAGAGTGGGAGAAAGAGAGAATCCCAAGCAGGCTCTGCACTGTCAGCTCAGAGCCCGATGTGGGGCTTGAGCCCACAAACTGTGAGATCATGACCTGAGCTGAACTTGAACGCTTAACCAACTGACTCACCTAGGCGCCCCTGTTGTGTTTCTATACACTAATAACAAGCAATCTAAAAGAGAAATGAAGAAAACAATCATTTACAATTACATCAAAAAGAATAAAATAACCTAGAAATAAATTCAACCAAGAAGGTAAAAGATCTGCACACTGAAAACTGTTAAGACATTAATGAAAGAAACTAAAGAAAACACAAATAAATAGAAAGATACTTGGCACTCATAAACTGGAAGAGTTAATATTGTTAAAATGTCTGCACTACCCAAAGCAATCTATGGATTCAATACAATTCCTTTCAAAATTCCAATGACATTTTTCACAGAAACAGTACAAAGCAATCCTGAAATTTTTACACAATAACAGAAGACCAATAGCCAAAGCAATCTTCAGAAAAGATTGGAGACATCATGTTCTCTGATTTCAAACTATATTATAAAGCTATAATAATCAAAACAGTATGGTACTGGCATAAAAACAGAAATGCAGATGCATGGACTAGAAGACAGCCCAGAAATAAACCCACACATATATGGTCAATTAATTTATGACAAAGGAGCCAAGAATATACCATGGGGAAAGAAAGGACAGCCTCTTCAATAAATGATATTGTGAAAGCTGGATAGGCACATGCAGAAGAATGAAATGGGACCATAATTTTACAATACATAAAGGTCAACTCAAAATCAACTGAAGGCTTGAATGTAAGACCTATAACCATAAAATTCCTAGAAGAACACATTAAAAAAATAGTAAACTCAACATCAGTTCTGGTGATCATTTTTTGGATTTGACACCAAAAGCAAAAATAAACAAATCAAACCACATGGAACTGAAAAGCTTCTGCAGAGCAAAAGAAACCATCAACAAAATGAAAAGACAAACTACTGAATGCGAGAAAATATCCATAAATTATGTATCTGTTAAGGGGTTAATATCCAAAATACATAAAGAACTAGGGGGCGCTTAGGTGGCTCAGTCGATTAGGTATCTGACTCTTGATCTTGGCTCAGGTCATGATCTAGCAGTTCGTGGGTTAAAGCCCTGTGTTGGGTGGGCTCTGTGCTATCAGTGTGGAACCTGCTTGGGATTCTGTCTCTCTCCCTCTCTCCATGCCTCTTCCCCACATTCTCTTTCTCAAAATAAATAAACTTAAAAAAAAAAAAAAAAAAAGAACTCAAACACCTCAACAGCAAAAGCAAACTTTAAAAAATGGGCAGAGGATCTGAATAGTTACTTATTTTCCCAAAGACGACAGAAAGTTGGCCAATAGGTATTGAAACAATGCTCAACATCACTCATCATCAAGAAAATGAAAATCAAACCACAATGAGATAACCCCTCACACCAGTCAGAATAGCCAGTATTAAAAAAAAAAAAAAAAAAGCAGTAACAATTGTTGGCAAGAATGTGGAGTAAAGGAACCCTCATGCACTGTTGGGGAGAATATAAACTAGTGCAGCCACTGTGGAAAACTGTAAGGAGGTTCCTCAAAAAAATAAAAATGGAAGTATCATATAATCCAGCAATTCCACTTCTGGATATTTATCCAAGGAAAACAAAAATACTCAAAAAAAGATATATGCACCCCAGGGGCACCTTGGTGGCTCCGTCGGTTAAGTGACTGATTTCGGCTCAGGTCATGATCTTGCAGTTTGTGAGTTTGAGCCCCGTGTTGGGCTCTGTGCTGACAGCTCAGAGCCTGGAGCCTGTTTCAGATTCTGTGTCTCCCTCTCTCTCTGCCCCTCCCCTGCCCATGCTCGCTCGCTCTCTCTCTCTCTCTCTCTCTCTCTCTCAAAAAAAGAAGAAACAACATTAAAAAATGCACCCCAAAGTTCACTGCAGCATTATTTACAATAGCCAACATATGGAAACAACCTAAGCGTCTGCTGATGGATGAATGGGTAAATAAAATGTGGTAAATATGTGTGCATGTATATATGTATGTATGTGTATTTATTTATATACAAATGAATACCTATTCAGCCATAAAAAAGGATGTAATTTTGCCATTTGTGACAACATAGACCCTGAAAGTAGTATGCTATGTGAAATAACTCAGGCAAAGAAAGACAAATACTGTATGATCTCACTTATGGAATCTTAAAAAACAAAGCAAAACAAAATACACACACACACACACACACACACACACACACACACACGCTCAATGGATACAAAGCACAGACTGGTGGTTGCCCAAAGGGGGCAGGGGTGGGCAACAGAGGTCAAAAGGTACAGATTTCCAGTTACAAAGTAAATCATGAAGATGTAATACACATCATGGTGACTATAGTTTACTGAATTGCACACTAGAAAGTTGCTAAGAAACTAAATCTTAAAAGTTTTCAACACAAAAAAATTTCTAACCATGTATGGTGATCATTTCACAATCTACACAAATATCAAATCATTATGTTGTATACTTGAAGCTAATATGATACTATAGGCCAAAAAAAAATTACACACGGACATATCCTTTGTCCCCACAATCCTACACTGAGAAACTGATCTGACGGAAGTATTCTCACAAGTGCTAAATTGAACAGGTAAAAAGTTATTCATTGCAGCATCCATAGACATCAAGAGAAAGAAAGAACGGTTTCTACATGGAACTACCTCCAAAAGATGTTGTTAAGAAAAAAGAATATAGGACAGTCTGGACAGAATGTCTACATGAATGAAAAATATGCTGTACATTATTTACACATGTGCTTTTGGTAGAGTGTGTCTGTGAAAGAACAACTAGCAATATGTAACAGTGGTTACCTCATGGGAGAGACCTGGGTGACTTGTGGAAGAGGAAGAAGGGAGGTGTATGGTTTACTCTATACTCTGCTTGGTGTGGTGTGATTTTGTTACAGCAATGAGTACCTGAGAGGGGCCAGGAGAACATCACAGTGAGAAAGGAGATGTCTGATGGCTGTGGACAAAGAAAGGACAGAGAACAAGTACTGGCGTTCCAGAAGGGATGTGTAGGAATAAAGAGGTGGTAGAAGAGAGAAGTAGGGAAGCGGGTGCTATAAGGGCCCAAGTAAAGATTTCACACTCTAAAAAATATATATGAACAGGCGCACCTGTTTATAAGGAAATTTGCAGAGGTGCCTGGGTGGCTCAGTCAGTTAAGCATCCGACTTTGGCTCAGGTCATGATCTTGAGGTCCGTGAGTTCTAGCCTCGTGTCGGGCTCTGTGCTGACAGCTCAGAACCTAGAGCCTGCTTCAGATACTCACTCTGTCTCCCTCTCTCTCTGTCCCTCACCTGCTCGTGCTCTGTCTCTCTCTCTCTCTCAAAAATTAAATAAACATTAAAAAAAATCATAAGGAAATTTGCAAACCACTGGCCTGGAAAGACTGCATCATGATGAAAACCTGTGAGATTTACTGAGAAGTCACCTTGCAATTGGATGGGTTCGATTATGCCTCATTCTCAGACAAGTGGGTGCCCTCCTATGGCTCTTACCTCCTTCTCTCCTTCCACAGTCCCCACCCTAGACCTCTGTATCCTCAAAACAATAGCTTTTAACTCTAGCCACAAGGCTACTGCCCCCACTCTGAGGACTGCCACCCTTCCCACTTGGCCCCAAAGCCCCGTTGAAGCCATTAGGATGACAGGATACTGACAGACACAAGTCTATGTTCCAGATCACCCTCTGCTGGCCTGCATAACTAGGTATGTTGGCCACATTATCATTATTAAAAACAGTAACATAAATCCTGGAATGGGAGAAAACAGTTATAAAGGACTTAACTAAGACAACTGAATGGCATTTTAGAATATAAACTATGGATTAGATAATGGTATGTTTCAATAATTAATTCCCTGATTTTGATAGCTGTATTGTGATTATGTAAGAAAATGTCATTGTTCTTAGGAAATACATACATATTCAGGGCAAAGAGGTGTGTTATTTCTATTCTCAAATGATTCAAAAAAATATACGTACATTTACTCAGAATGTTATAGCAAACAATTGGTTAAATTGGGGATATATACAGGATTTCCATGTACTATTTTCTGTGTTTGGAATTATATAAAAATAAACCTTAAGAAAAATTGTAAGTCATTTGCTAACATTGATATTTGCTTCCTATAAGTTTGCAAGCATTATCTCACCTAATCCTTTTAAAATCCCATTAAACAGGTACTATTATTGTTGTCATTTTCTAGCTATAGAGGTTATAGAAACTTTCTTCAGAGTCACACAGCTGAGAGGAGATAAAATTTGATCCTAAATCTGTTCCATTCAGAGCCAAAGATCCTAAATGTGACCTAGGTCTATCACCCTTACTGTATAATTTTTTCCTCTTAACCTTATCACAGAAGCCACCATTTGGGTTCCAAGCATTGTTATTCATGAAAACATCATAGCACTTATTCTCTTCCCAGGTCTCAGGGCATTGGAAATTCATGACTGAAGTCAGGGCTAGAAATGAAAACTATCGAAACCATTATCACCAACATCAAGAACCCAGAAATCATTCTATAACCTTAGTTTTCCTTAAAACACAAAACAAACAAAAAACAACAACAACAAAACCCTAAACCTTGAAATAGTTCAGTTGCACTTGTCCATTTTATTGACAGTTCATGATGAAAAGATTTTCAAGTATATTTACCATACGTAGAACTCATGCCTAAGAGTTATCCTCCCCAGAGAGACTAAAAGCTCAACACTAAGCATCTATTCTATAGGACTTCTGTTCAAGGGACCTTGCTACAATCCAGCCAGGACAGCAGTGTCACCACAGGCTGAGGACCAGGGCATGGGCTTAGCCCCTCTGTATGGAATGGGATGGTAGGATAGCCCTTGGGAAGAGATTCTTCTCATACTAATATGGGCGGAAATGTGCACTCTCTCAGTATATACACTAGCTACTGACAGTCTCTTGGGGAACTTTCTGTGTTCTCATCTGCCCTAAGGTGGTTGTGAGCCCATTATGTACAGGCCCTGATTGAATGCAATTAGCTCCTTTCCCAGTTGGGATAGTTACATAGGCAGAATCCTAATATCTACTACGTAAAACTATACAAGACCCATTTTCAAGTCATAATGAGCAAAACAAAAGAGAAAAAATAATTTGGCTATGACGTTCCTAATTCTGAGGAACAGTAAAACCTCTAATGTTGGGCCCATTACTTCTGAATTTCCAAACACTCAGATATGTGTTCCCTACTGGTGTGAGGTTAAAATGACTTATATGAGCTTCAGTGTTTATGATAAAATATTATACAATACAGACATAATGGGAATATAATCTTTAACTTCTTTCATTTACTTATTAGAACTCTTCTATGTTTACTTTATAATAGATAGTCCATAAAATCACTTTCTAGAATGGGTAAACATTATAGAAATTATGTAGTTATGGTATCATATTGTTCACTTATACCAACCTTGGAATAAACTGTAAATTGAAAGCAATCCTTTTACTCATTCACTCAAATTACCTGTCTGCCCTGATAGTCTTTCAAATTTGTGTTATGTAACTAATGTTTTTTCTGCCATTCATCTTTGTTCATGTTTTTTGGTTTGGCCTTGTGATTCAGCTTGCTGAGGTAACTATGAGTCTTTAATCTGTGTCATCAATATATTATCTCTTCTTCTTGGCTTGTTGATTAAGATTTCAATACACATATCTTCCCTTTGTTCAATGGGCCAGAGACAGCTTCAGAGCCCTGGGGAAGACTAAACTTCCCATAAGTGAATATCAATTAGTAACAATAACACTAGTAATAATGGTTATTGTAATAGATAATTAGTACATACTGAACATCAGTATGTGCTAATCACTGTTCTAAGCACTTTACAAGCAATATCCCATTGATTGATTCCTCACAATAACCTTATGAGGTAAGTACTACTATCACATACATTTTCTAAATGAAAAAAGCAAGGCACTGAAAAGTTAACTTTCAAGGTCAAAATAGCTAGAAAGTGGGGCACTGAACTTGACTCCAAGTGGGGGCCCATACACTTAACTACTAGGATATACTGCCTCTCAATGTGGATGCACATAAGTAATAAAATGGTACTACATCCCAAGAATTTGAGACAGTTTAGACTTTTGCATTAAAAGTAGTAAGTTAGTTCAATCAATGTAAACTTTTCTTTTTTTCTTTTTTAAGAATAAATGAGGTTGTACTATACTTAAGGCCCAAGAAGCACAACTCCTTAGTGAAATTCAAAGGCAGGTTTGTTCTAGAAAGGATTCAGAAGGCAGGTCTGCCTTTGGGCAGGTGGCTGGAACGAAGTGGGACTGGTGCAAGTACCTGAATGCGCTGAGGTGAGGCTACCGCAGAGTCGGTGGAGATTATCTGGATGCGCGGGGAGGGGCTGGTCATCCCTGGAGATTCCGGCCGAGAGGTCTGTGTCCGTGGTACCTGTGGGCAAGAAATGGGCTGGATCACAAGGGGGCTTACAAAAATGTCCGGTGGTAGCTGAGGACCATGCCTCTTGCTTTCACTGTGGCTTTGAGTAATACACTTGAGTAGTTTTGGTATTTGGACCCAGAATGACAAAGAAACCAACGAGATACTGCCACAGGATGGCCATAAGAAAATACAATCTTAAAAGAGTTATTTCTAATGTTGAAGATGCAAAAACCAACCAACCAACCCCTCCCCAAATAACCCCCCCACAAAAACACAGGAATTTTCAAATCTGCTCATATAACTTTCATAAAATAAAGTACTAAAGTAACTTTTTAGAAATGGTATTTGAATGTTTTCACTGTCCCCAAAACCAGCTGTAAAACACTCCTTTAAGATGACAGTTTCCAGAAGAAAGGCTCTCACAAACATCATAGAGGATGGCAAAAAAACCCCAGCAGTATGCTGAAAACTTCTGGGATCAGTACTTGTGAAAGAGTCCTGGCAATATCCCAGCCCCACTGGGATGGGGCTGGGAAAAGCCCATCAGTTATACAAAGGTCTGGAATTTCGTCAATACCTACCAAAAGGCAAGGTTCAAGGTTCTGAGTGGTCACCTGGGCACCTGAAGTGGGCAGATACTTTTCCTTGAATAAAAGCACATCATGAACCAATGCTTTACAAACTCTTCCAAAAAACAGAAGAGGGAACACTCCTCAAATTCATTCTATGACCAAAACTAGGCAAAGACATCACAAGAAAAGAAAACTACAGGCCAATATTCCTTATGAGTATAGATGTAACAATCCTGAACAAAACACTAGCAAACTGAATCCAGAGGCATATAAAAAAATCATATACCATGACTAAGTGGGATTTACCCCAAAAATGCATGATCGGTTCACCATATTAATTAAACAATGTAATACACTATATTAACGGAGGACAAAAGCCTCATCATCTCACACAGAAAAACCATCCAACAAAATCCAAATCCAATGCCATTTCATGATAAAAACATTCAACAAACTAGAAACTAGTAAGTTCTCAATCTGATAGAGTATCTATAAAATACTCACAGCTTAACAGAACACTTAATGGTGAAAGACTGACAGCTTTCTTCCTAAGATCAGGAACTAGACAAAGATGTATGCTTTTGCCACGTGAACTCAACACTGTACTGCAGGTTCTAGCCAGAGCAATTAGGGAAGAAAAAGAAAGAAAAGCATCCAGACTTGGAAACAAAGAAGGAATACTATTTCTATTTACAGAGAATATGATCATGACATGACATGATCATAGAGAAAGTCCTAAAAAACAAAAAACAAAAAACTATTAGAACTAGTAAATGAGTCCCAAGGTTGGAAGATACAAGATCAATATATAAAAATCAACTGTATTTCTATACAAGAGCAAGGAACAACCAGAAAATGAAATTAAGGAAGTATTCCCACCTCCAGAGCATTAAAAACAGGAATAAATACATCAAAAGAAGTGTAACACTTATACACTGAAAACTGTACACATCATTGAAAGAAATTTAAGAAGGCCTAAATAAATGTAAAGACATCTGTGTTCATGGGTCAGAAGATTAATACTGTTAAGCTCTTAATACTACTCAAACCGATCTACAGATTCAGCATAATTGCTATCAAAACTCTAGCTGCCTTTATTGCATAAATTGACAAGCTGATCCCAAAATTTTTATGAAAATCCAAGGCAATCAGAATAGCTCAAACAATCTTGAATGTTTTGGGGTGCCTGGCTGGCTCAATCGGTACAGCATGCAACTTTCGGTCTTGGGGTTGTAAATCTGAATGCCACATGGGGTGTAGAGATTACTTAAAGATAAAATCTGTTGAAAAAAAAAAAAAAACAACAAAACAATCATTAATTGTTCTGAGTTGGAGGACTCACACTTCTTGATATCAAAACTTATCACAAAGCTACAATAACCAAAACAGTATGGCACTGGTATAAGAACAGATATTTAGACCAATAAAAATGAATAAAAAGCTCATAAATAAACCCTCACATATATGGTCAAATGATTTTCCACAAAAGTGCCATGACAGCTCAATGGGGAAAAGAGAGTCTTTTCAACAAAAGGTGATGAAGCAACTGGACACAACATACCATATGAATGAAACTGGACCCCTCCCTCATACCATCCAAGCAAATATTAACTCGAGAGAGGAAGGACTCTGGAAAAAGATGGCAGAGTGGGAAGCACCAGGAATTTGTCTCCCCACCAAACCTTAACTGCACAGGTAGAATCTGACTCATGTAACTATTTTGGAACTCTGGAGTCTATTGGATATTTGAAGGCTTGCAACTTCCAGGGGAAGGCCTGGACAATAAGCTGTAGTTAGTTTCTCAATTTTGGCTTCTCTTAGCAGCTGGTAGCAGCTGCCCATCTTCCATGTCTACTCTGAAGCCATGGGCACATGTTCCAGAAACAGCTTGCATACAGCTTGTGGGAGCCCAGGTGGACAAAAGGATCCTTGTCCTCCACAAATACGGGGGATGTGTGCTCCAGTCGCTGACTGCTACTTCTAACCACACAAGTGCAGAAAAAGAAGGGACAGCCATTGTTGCTGTACTTCCCCCTATTGTTGCAAGCCCCTCTGTTTCTAGCTTGAGTGACTTCCAGGGGCCTTAAAGTCCTGGATTATTTCTCCCCACTCCTCTATTTTTCTGTTTTTCCTCTTTTGGGATCCAAACATTAAAGACAAGGACATTCAAGAGCAAATGCATATACAGGAAAAAATAGACAGTGACTGTACATGCCTAGGGGAAGGCACAGGTCTGAGAAAAGACCTCAGAAGTCCTTAAGTTTATACGTCAGGATGATCCTTAGCACAGAGACAGCCTAAACATTAAAAAACAAAAATAAAAACAGTAACAAAAACCAGCAAATTCTAGGAAGGGGGGAGAATCAGATTCCCAGAGTTACCACATTAATAGATTCAAATATCAAGTTTTCAACAACAAAAAAAATCACAAGGCATAAAAAGAAACTGGAAAGTATGGGCTATCTAAAAGAAAAAAATAAATCAACAGAAATGATTGCTGAAAAATCTCTGATGTCAGGTCTACTAGACAAAGACTTTAAAAACAACTATCTGAAAGTTACTCAAAAAACTAAAGGAAGATGGGCAGTAGCCAGAACCCAAAAGGGATTAAAAAAACAAAAACAAAAACAAAAATCCTAAAGAGAAACCAAAAATAAACTCTGGAGCTGAAAAGTAAAATAACTGAAGTGAAAAATTCACTAGTGGGATTCAAAATCAGATTTGATCAAGCAGAATAATTAAAAACCTTGAAGACAGAACAATGGAAATTAGAGTCTGAAAAGCAAAACAAAACAACAAAAACATTGAAGAAAGCTGACCAGTGTTACGGAGCCTACAGGCCATCAAGTAGACCAACATATGCACTGTGGGAGTCCATGAGGAGGAGAGAGAGAGAAAGGGGCAGAGAGAATATTTGAAGAAATAATGCCAGAAAACTCCCCAAATCTGAAGAAAGACATGAATATAAATACCTAAGTAGTTCAATGAATTCTATATAAGAGGACCTCAAAGACACATTATAATCAAACTTTCAAAAGACAAAGACAAAGACAAAGAATGCTGAAAGCAGCGAGAGAGAAGTAACTCACATACAAGGGAACAATTATGTTACTTGCGGATTTCTCACTGAAAACTGTGGAGGTTGGGGCGCCTAGGTGGCTCAACCGGTTGAGCGTCCGACTTTGGCTCAGGTCATGATCTCACGGTTTGTGAGTTCGAGCCCCACATTGGGCTCTGTGCTGACAGCTCTGAGCCTGGAGCCTGCTTTGGATTCTGTGTCTCCCTCTCTCTCTGCCCCTCCCCCACTCATACTCGCTCTCTCTCTCTCTCTCTCTCTCTCTCTCTCAGAAATAAACATTAAAAAAAAAAAAAACTGTAGAGGTCAGAAGATAGTGGGCTGATATATTCCAAGTGTTCAAAGAAAAAAAACTATCAACCAAGAATCTTATACCTGGAAAAACTGTCCTTCAAAAGTGAGGGAGAAATTAAGACATTTCCAGATAAACAAAAGCTGAGAGAGTTCATGATCAGTAGACCCACCCTGCAAGAAATGCTCAAGGGAGTCCTGCACAGTGAAATGAAAGGTCATTAGACACTAACCTGAAGCTACCTGGAGAAATAAAGATCTCAAGAAAGGTAAATACATGGGTAATTATAAAAGCTAGTATTATTGTAATAATGGCTTATAATGTATTTTTTGTTTCCTACATGATTTAAAAGACTAACATGTTTAAAGAAAAAAAAAACTATTAGTGTAAAAGCTTGTATTATTGTAAGTTTGGTTAGGAACTCCAAATCTTGCTTTCTACATAATGCATTTAAAATAATTATTAGTTTATGTTTTGGAACACATAATATACAAAGATGTAATTTTGTGACATGAACCAAAAGGGATAGAACAGAGCTCAAAGGAGGAAAGTTTTTGTATATCACTGAAGTTAAGCTGGTATAAATTCAAACTAGAGTGAATGGATGTTAAATATAATTACCATGGTAACCACAAAGAAAATAGCTATAAAATATACAAAAGGAAATGAAAAAGGATTTTAAACATCTTACTACACACAAAAAAAATCAACTGAATACAAAAGATAGGAATGTAAGAAATGGGGAACAAAAAAAGCTTTATAAGGCATACAAAAAAACAAGTAACAAAATGACATATAAGTCCCTCCTTATCGTAATTCTCTAAATGCAAATACATTAACCTTTCCATTCAAAAGAGAGATTGGCAGAATGTATAGAAACTCATGTTCCAACTATATGCTATCTACAAGAAACTCATTTTAGAACCAAGACAGAAATAGAACCAAATGACACAAATACCTAGAAAATGAAAGGAAGGAGAAAGATATTCCATACAAATAGTAACCAAAAGAACCACAGGTGGCTGTACTAATATCAAACAAAATAAACTAAATTTTAAAAGGTTACAAGGACAAAGAAGGACACTATACATTAACAAAAGGTTTCAATGTAGCAAGAAGATGTAACAATTACATTTACACATCTAATAACAGACCACAAAAATATGTGAAGAAAAAACTGACAGAATTTAAGGGAGAAATAGTTCTGCAATAATGGCTGGAGACTTTGAGGTACCTTGGGCTTGGTCAGTCAAGTATCTGACTTCAGCTCAGGTCATGGCCAGTTAAGCATCTGACTTCGGCTCAGGTCACGATCTCGTGGTTTGTGAGTTTGAGTCCAGCGTTAGGCTTCATGTTGACAGTGCAGAGTCGGCTTAGAATTCTCTCTCTCTCTCCTCCTCTCCTTGCCCCCACCCCACTTGTACTCTTTCTCTCTTAAAATAATAAATAAACTTTATAAAAAAAAAAATAGTTGGAGACTTCAATACCCCAATCTGAATAATGGATAGAACAGACAGACATAGTATATGCAAAGAAATAGAGAACTTAATACAACAAACCAACCACACACTATACAGAACACTTTACCCAGAAACAACAAATACTCAGAAAAATTTCTCAGGTACACACGGGACATTCTCTAGGACAGACCAGGTGAGGTCACAAGTTAAGCTTCAACAAATTTTAAAAGACAGGTAACATACAAGGTATCTTCTCTGACCATAAGGGAATAAAGTTAGAAATCATCAGCGAGTGAACCAAGAAATGTCCCAAACATGTGGAAATTAAACAATACATTCTTGGTGTTGGATCAAAGAGGAAATTATAAGGGAAATTAGAAAAAGCTTACAGATGGATGAAAACAAACAAAACATTTATAGGACAAATGTGAAAGCAGTGTTAAGGGGTAAATTTATGAACTATAAATGTTTTGATTAAAAAACCAGAAAGATTTCAAGTGAACAATGTAACTTTATAACTTATAGAACTAGAAAAAGAATAAACTGAACCAAAGCCAGCCGGAGACAGGAAATAATAAAGATTATCACAGAGATAAAAGAAATACAGAAAAACAGAGAAAAATCAATTAAAACAAAAGTTGGTTCTTTGAAAAGATCAACAAAATTGACTAATCTGTAGCTAGATGGACTAAAGGAAAAAAAAAAGAGAAAAGACTGCGATTACTAAAATCAGAAATGAAAGTGAAGACATTACTATCAATTCTATAGAACCATAAGGATTATAAGAGAATATTAAGAACAGCTCTATGCCAACAAAATTGTTGGCATCAGATGGACAAAGGCCTAGAAACACAAAACCTACCATGACTAAATCATGAAGAAATATAAAATATGAATAGATCTATAACTATGAAGGAGACTGAACCAATTATCAAAAATTTCCCCACATAGAAAATCCCTGGACCTGATGGCTCACTGGTGATTTCTACCAAACCTTTAAAGAAAAACTAGTATTAAGCCTTCTCAAACTTTCCCCAAACACTGAACAGGAACACTTCCTAACTCCTTCTATGAGGCTAGCATTATCCTGATACCAAAGCCAGACAAAGACAGTACAAGAAAACTACAGACCAGTATCTCTTATGAACTGATAGAAAAATCCTCAACAAAATACTAGCAAACAGAACTCAGCAGCATACTAAAATAATTAAACACCTTGACATGAAATGGGATTTATTCCTGTAACACAAGGTTCAAAATACAAAATCAATGTGACATACCATGTTAGCAGAATTAAAGCAGGGGTGGGGGAGAATCACACAATCACCTCAATAGCTGGAGAAAAAGCATTTCATGATAAAAACACTCAACAAACTAGGAACACAAGAAAACTATCTCCACATAATAAAACTATATGAAAAACTCACAGTGAATATCATACTCAATGGTGAAAGATATGAAAGTTTTTCCTTAAGATAAGGAACAAAGCAAGGATGCCTGCTTTTACCACTTCTACTCAATCTAGTACTAGAAGTTCTAGCCAGAGCAATTAGGCAAGAAAAGGAAAGAAAAGGCATCCAAATCGTAAATAAGGAGTAAAATAATCTGTTTGCAAATGATATGATCAAGGATTACCCATCAAGAAAAAGTCTGTTAGAAAAAGTCTGTTAGAGTTTTGGTTGAATCTATTGTTACCCTGTGAGTTAATTCTACCAATTTCAGATATATGGAATTCTTAACTGATTGAATAATATGCTAATTTTCTGGTTTAGATACTCACTTTACCTGTAAAACATTGTAAAGCAATCAACATAATATGAGTACCACAGGCTATGGAATCAGACAGAGCTGGGCTCTGAAACATGTACTATCACCCTAAGCAAGCCACCTAAACCCTCTAAACTTCAGTTTCCTGAAATTTAACATGGATATATTGTTACTACTTTATGAGATTGATGAGAGGGACAATGAATGTTAAGTATTAATTCCATTCAACACTTAGTAGCTATTAATACTATCACAAACTTCCTGAAAATTTCTCTAAAATCTGAGTTATAGTGTGTAAACATTAATGTCACATGTGATAAACTGTACTAGTGAGGCTCTCCTTGACCAGAAAATTATTTTTGTTCTTATTAAAAAGTATTAAATCCTACCTCATATCATCTACAGAAAAAAAATTTTTTTTAATGTTTATTCATTTTTGAGAGACAGAGAGAGAGACAGCATGAGTGGGGGAGGGGCAGAGAAAGAGGGAGACACAGAATCCGAAGCAGGCCCCAGGCTCTGAGCTGTCAGCACAGAGCCTGATGTGGGGCTCGAACCCACAGACCACGAGATCATGACCTGAGCTGAAGTTAGACACTTAACTGACTGAGCCACCCAGGTACCCCTACAAAAAAAAAATTTTTTTATAAATTTTTTAAAAATGTTTATTTATTTTTGAGAGAGAGAGAGAGAGAGAGAGAGACAGACAGACAGACAGAGACAGAGCATGAGTGGGGGAGGGGCAGAGAGAGAGAGGGGGGAGACAGAATCTGAAACAGAACCCCAGGCTCTGAGCTGTCGGCACAGAGCCCGATGCGGGGCTTGAACCCACAGACAGCGAGATCATGACCTGAGCCAAAGTTGGATGCTCAACCAACTGAGCCACCCAGGCACCCCCTCCCCAAATTTAATGGGCAAAAGAGTTGAACAGACATTTCTCCAAAGAAAATATTCAAATGGCCAATAAGCCGAAGAAGAAAATTGCTCAACATCATTAATCATTAGGGAAATGTAAATCAAAACCACATTAAGATATCATTTCCCATGCATTAGGATGGTTATAATAAAAAAGAGGAATGCCTGGGTGGCTCAGTTGGTTAAACATTCAACTCTTGGTTTTGGCTCACGTCATTCACGATTTGTGGGTTCGAATCCCGCATCAGGTTCTGCGCTGGTAGTGCAGAGCCTGCTTGGGATTCTCTCTCTCCCTCTCCCTCTCTCTCTGCCCCTCCCCTGCTTGCATCCTCTCTCTCTCAAAATAAATAAACTAAAAAAAAAAAAAAAAAAAAGAGTAACAGCATTCAAAAAGTATTTCATCGGGTCTCAAAGAAGGTTTCTATGTTAGTAAGCCAAAGAAGCTCTTGTCTGTGCTTCACTTGAACCTGCTATGTGTTAACCCTGTGCCACACTAGAGCTTGCTGCATGCTGTTGTACAATCAAAAGCAGTTCTCCCCTCTAGCATCTGTTGGGCAAGATGGACAGCTATAGTGGAAGAAGCACAGGTTGGGTAAGGCCTCTACAAATTTGTCTGAGATGCGGTACAGATCATGTTGGCAATGTTGCCTGGTAGTTCAGTAATAAATTCAGATTGGATGAACAACCCAAAATATCCCTCATATTTATTAGAGGGATGATTAACTCTGAAAGTGACAGGTTAATGGGAAAATACTTGGGGTCCCCCACTCCCGTGGCCTTTAGAGAGAAGGTGTGTTCTAGTGGCAGCAGGGGCAGTTTAGATATGATCTGGCTTGAAGGCAAAGTCCTGCCATGATGGGACTGCTCAGAAATTCTTGCAGCTGTGTGAATTTAGAGCCTGATGTTATAAACACACATCAAGGTGGGGAATATACTTTTTTTTTTCCAGAAGCATATTGTTGAGTATCATTTAGCACAGTTGTAGGAAGTCAATTTGGTAACAGGACATAAAAATATTAGATGTATTTCTGACGAGTGGAAGCATCTCCTTTCCATCCTTTCCTGCTTATCTTTTCAGTGCCCGATATCAGTCTTGGCCCTCTGCCTTAGCCTACTTTCAACTCCCTCAGTCTGCTCAAGTTGCAAAGGACAGGATCATTAATTCATACTGAATGAAAAATATAAATGCCTGGCAATACCCAGGTGTGTGCACCCTGGCCAGAGCACCTGCATTTTGACAGGAAAAATTGCCAGTCCAAAGGACTCAATTAAATCACAAGCAAGGTGTGAAAGTATGTTTGGACATAGGTGTTCCAGGGCATGGTCTCTTGACTCACATTTAAAAGGGTAAAAATCAGGCGCCTGGGTGGCGCAGTCGGTTAAGCGTCCGACTTCAGCCAGGTCACGATCTCGCGGTCCGTGAGTTCGAGCCCCGCGTCAGGCTCTGGGCTGATGGCTCGGAGCCTGGAGCCTGTTTCCGATTCTGTGTCTCCCTCTCTCTCTGCCCCTCCCCCGATCATGCTCTGTCTCTCTCTGTCCCCAAAATAAAAAAAAAAAACGTTGAAAAAAAAAAAAAAGGGTAAAAATCAGCTCTTCTATTTTGCATCCTTTGTAAAGTGGATTGTGCTTCCCCAACATACAAATATTTACAGTCTAATGAGTTTAATAAAAGCCCTGCTCCTCAGGCCAGCCTTTTCTGATCCCTCAGGTTGGTATACATGTTCTGTTCTAGGTGCCGAGAGTTCCTGCATCTCAGCACTCTCCACAAGGCACCTACTGTAACTGCTTAAGTCTACCTCAGAGGGCAGTAGGAAACACTTCCTACTTTTCCTTTTTTCCCAAGGCTAGGTTCATTTTAGGGCCACAATGCTTGCTTAATGAATGAACACTTCCTAACTTTAGGAATGAGTAAGAAATCTGTTTTATAGTCCTTGGTCCTAAACTGTGCCAAGACCTTTTTTTCTCTTACTCCACTCTTATGCCTGTCTGCTAATTAGACATCCTGCAGGTACTGCACAACACCTGCCCTGGCAGTTTATTACATAAACCAAGGCGTACAGGCTTTCACTGACACACCTGGGTTTATGAGGCTGATGGGAAAGTTCATACATTTTCACCCTGGAGTGAGAACCTTCTCTATTCCATTATAAGAAAGCATTGCTGTAGCAGCACTTTTTAAAGGAATAAATTCTTAGGAAAATTTTCTACGGTGATTACATGCTAAAAGATAGACATTTAGGTTGAAAAGAATGCCCACAGCATTGAGCTAAGGAGCAAATATTAAGAGTTTCTAAATCTATAATTTATTCTAAGTTTTGGCTGCAACATTCCCATGGGTTATTAATAGGGCAACCAAGTTCCACACCCTGTGAAAAAAACAGATCATGCAGACCCAATATGTTACGAATCTCAACCACAAACTTCTGACTTCTCAACATTCCCAGTGAAATTATGAACAAAGTAAATGCCTAAGTAGGGTAAAGGCACTTTACCTCCAGCCTGAATTGAAATGTACCACACCCTCCTTTTATTTCAAAGGACCATTAAATAGTAAGTGTAGTGAGGGTCAATGGGCAAAGAGTTAAGTCCTCTTTGTGCTGCAACTTGCACCAGAGTGCACAGGAGTGTTGATCTTCAAAGTGCTCATTGCTCACCTCATACAAAGGATTAGGACCTTACAATGCCAGTGTGCTGTGTTCCTAAAAAATAAATTATCTTGATGACTGGTAAGTCCCAGGCTCTTCTTTAAACTAAAGTCAATTAAGGATTCAAAACTGAACATTACAAATCAGCCTCACTGATTCATATCAGAGTTGATTAACCAGTTTTTAAATTTTCCAGTTGATAATGTTTAAAAAGATAGAACTATAACCCTAAATTTCTTGGCACAAAAACAAAGATCCACACAGTCAACAACCACTACCCACCCACATTATATAAAAACAATGAGGTGTTAAGAGCAACTCTCTGTTCATAAGCAGGTCAATCTGTTGAAAACAAACAAGGAAGCAGCTTTTGCCCTATTTAACTTAACCAGCATAATCAAATACAAGTTCCTACGAAGACATAACTTGCTGGGTGCTAATAAGCACAGCAACAGACACTAAATGGAATTCCTTCATATACATACCAGGCATTCAAATCCACTGTTCTTTTGCCAACTGCTCTAAAAACAAGTACCTATGAAACATACTGCTTTTCAAGGAGGCTTCCCCCAGAAACACAGAGAATGAGAACAGGCTTCAAAATTGCAGTCTTGTTGTTCTTAGGACCCTTAAAACTTACCATGCCAATGGCTCCCTCCAGCTTTATTTACATTTTTCCTCAGCAACCTCCCAGGCCAGAGAGCCCCACCAAAAGGGTTGGTTGGGGAAGCGCAGGCATTTGCTTTCAAACCACCAGTGCAGATTCCATTCACCAAAACCAGACAGAGCTGTTTAAAGATGCCCTCTCTACGACCCTGCTTGCTGAAGGTCAAGTACACTATCACTCCCTGTAACCAAGGAAGCAAAATTGACATGTTCCTGCCGTTTCACCAGCTGCTAAAGCAGTTTGTCTAATAATATGATTAATTGCTTCTAGGGAAGATGTACTTTGCTTTACAAAGTTCTCCCTTCACCTAGGTTGCTGCCTTTGCTAAATGTGCACCCCCCCCCCCCCCCCGCCCCACCAGCTTCCCCTTAAAGACCACCTTTCCTGAACTGAGAGCTCCTGAGAGCATGTTACCATGGAATCTAACCAACTCAAAACAGTCCTAAAACTATAAAGAGTGGAGGTAAGATTTGGAGAACTCAGAAATACCACATTCTGCATATAGCATTTTCAACTTCACAGTACATCAAGCCAACATTTTTAAAGACATGGGGTCTTTGCAAACTACTATACCATTCAAAGGGAAGGCAACATAACAATCACAAGAATAATAGCACTGGGCACATTTAACAAATATTTTACTACACCCACCCAATATGTGCCAGGCTTATGAGTACAGGTCAGAGTTCTAGCCCCTGTAGCCTCTCATACTCGCAGGAAGGTGAGCACATGTAGTCTGTGCAAATGAGGATGCTGTATGTAGTAACTGGCCACGGAATGGCTCAAGTCTCAGTGTCAGCCCTCCCCCGCAGGCCATAGAGGAAAGAGCTTCTGAGGTCACTGTTAGAGGTGGGGCTGTAACTAATACTCAGATCCTCTGGCTGCTAGACAAGAGCACCTGTCTCTAAGCCAAGCTGTAGCCTTCTGTTTGACATGTAACTTAACTACCTGTTTCAATACCTGGGCAAAGAACTAATATAAAGTGAATGCTGGCCAATCACCAAAAACAGACAAAACAAATGAAAGCCGGCGGGGGGGGGGGGGGGGGGAGTAGGAAGAAAGAGGTTTTAGGGATATTTACTTTTATATAGGATAAGAGGAGGGAACTGATAGAGTAAGGAAATTTTTAATAGTAAGTTCACTGTGTTATAAACAATGAATTTCTACTCCACAGAAGTTTGTATACGTACTAACTTAAAACAATCCAAGTTAAAGGAATATGCCACCTATTTTTTAGGTTCTGGCACAAACCTAGGCATCCCAACCTAAAAGGGAAAAATTAATTCAGGAGTAAAAAAAGAGAGAGGATTCTCCTTTTTACCTATTTTTTTTTACATTAGAGAGCGTGTGTGCTCAAGTGGGGGACAGTGAGAGAGAATCTAAAGCAGAGAGCATGGAGCCTGAGATGCAGGGCTTGATCCCACGACCCTGGGATCATGACCTGAGCTGAAATCTGGAGTCGGACGTTCAACCAACTGAGCTACCCGGTGCCCTAAGGATTCTCCTTTTTTAAAAAGGAAACTAAAAGTCCCCCTACCTCAACAACTATTTAAAGTTCTAAGAAACGTAACATTCAGTAAAGCTAATAAGTGATGTGTAAAATGAAAGATTAATACAAAGAAGCAAAAAGCTCCAAGGCCCAACTGTTCAGGTCAATAGGTCTGTTCTTCTCATCATAAAAATCTGTACACGCCCTCTGATCTGGTGATTCTACTTCTGGGAATCCACCTTATATAAACTATCCTAAATACAGAAATGGCTTTATCAGTGTGTGCTCCTAAATTATTTTTCTAGGGAATACAGGAATTCCCTCTCTCAGGGGTCTGGATAAAGTAGAGCCCACCTTCAACTGTAGAAGCAGAAAGTGCCAGATACTTGCAGGTCTAGCTTACCTTAGTGGGCAGCGGGTTGATCAGATGTTCGTGCTGAGACTACTGGCAGCAGGAACCCCATGGCCAGCCTAGGCAGTGTTGTGGTGTATAGCCATAGCTTCACCAAACTGGCTCTTTGGGGAGATTTGTTTTCATAGCTGCAAAGCTATATTTCTAGTCCTCCTGTAACTCTGTCAAGTTAATCCAATCCTTCCCCACACATAGTTTAACTCCGTGTTTTTTAGGAATCCTATTTTTTTTTAAATCAGCAACAGCTGGTTTTTCTTGTTTGTTTTCGGCACCCTCAACTGGTAAAGAATGGATGTATTTAACCTAAAGGTCAGAATCAACTTAAATGTCCCAAACTAGGAGATAGGTTAGTAAATTATTCTATGCTCCCTTGATACAATATTATGTAGCTATGAAAAATGTTGGTTATGCAGGCTATGTAGCAACCTGTGGAAAGGATATTTACATTTATTCTGTCAAACAACAATCTAGGTGTGCACACTGATTACAGCTGGATGATGTGCATGTGAAAAGAAGACCAAAAAAGAATATGCTTATTCATTCAATAAAGAAATCTTAATATTGAGTGCTTACTATGTTCCAGGCACTCGAAAGTGTTTTACACTGGGAAGACAAACAGCAAGTGAAACAAAGTTCCTGCCTTTCTGCAACTTACATTCTATTGTGATAAATAAAAAAGTATATATGTTTTTTATTTTATTATTTTTATTATTTTTTAAATGTTTATTTATTTTTGAGAGAGACATAGTGTGAGCGGGCAAGAGGCAGAGAGAGGGAGACACAGACTCTGAAGCAAGCTCCAGGCTCTGAGAGCTGTCAGCACAGAGCCTGATGCAGGGCTTGAACTCACGAACTGTGAGATCATGACCTGGGCTGAAGTCAGAAGCTTAACCAACCGATCCACCCAAGTGCCCCTATGTTTTTTAGATAATGATAAGCATTTTGGAGAAAAGTAAGATGTAAGAGGGATAAAGGGTGACCGAGGTGGAAATGGTTGTTATTTTATACAAGAAGTGATAAAGTAATAAAATGATAGTGTTAAGATGTGCTCAAATATAGAAATATGGCTTTCTTTTCTCCTCTGCAAATTTTCCAGCATGTTTTACCACTTTCATAATCAATTAAAAAAAAAATTTCCAAAAAAGTTACCTTTTAAAACCAGCAAATATTGCTAGAATTTGGTATTATGAATGATCTTATTTTCTACCCCAAGTCTGATATAATGAGTGTTCTTCATACTTTTCTTCATTTTAAAAAGAAAAACTTTTCTACGCATTCAGGAAAATATATATATTTTTTTGTAAGATGAGATTCTACTGTGAAAAAGAATTCTCGGTCTCCATGTCCTTTGAAGAACTGCTACTGAAGATATTTTAAAACCATGCTATATTTCTGCAACTACAAATCTAAACTGAATCATCCTGGTAGGCAGCTAGTTACAGGGAAACTCATTACACTTAGAACACCAGCTCCTGTCTGGGTGGCTTTGGACAAGTCCCTTAATTGTTCTAAGCCTCTGCTTACACATTTGTAAAACTGAGGTGGATACCTCTTACTTCACAGAATAATGGGAGGATTAAAATGAGGCAATGAAGTACAAAGCATTATATAAATACAGAGCATTCCTACTAAAATTTCCCTGACGAAATCCAATGCACAATGCTAAACCTATCACCCTGAATAAGATGTTATCTCCTATGCAAATGTTCATTTGTTTGTTTATAGACAAGATGGTTTCATTTCTAATCCTCCATTTTCTGTGACCAATAAAAGGCTACAGTCTCCAAAATCTTTTTAAAAGTATGAGGCACTAAAGGTATACATATACCTCAAATGCAGTGAGATTTCAAGAAAGGAGATGTTTTCTATGATAGAACGTTACTATTTTCCCCAAGACATACTTATCATAGGAAATTATTTTGGCACAATCCTTCTACGTAAGGTATGTCATATCTACAAGGGCATCATGCTTCATCATTTTCTCCTTTTTGACAATTCCACTTATCAACTCTTTTTCCCTCTCCATACTACCAGTAAGTTGTCTTACTTATAACACTAGTTTTATTCTAAGTCCACTGTGTATATTTCATTTACAAAACAGCTTCACTTTACTACCCTTAACTCATAGCTTACGTCTGTGCAACTATCTGAATTTTCCATTACATCTTCTATGATAGCTATGCCCAAGTATTTACATGAAATACATACTACTTTTTAATAACTTGCTTCTTTTTATTTCTCTTGAATTTAGTTATTGTACTATACTGATTTTTGGAAATTATTTCTGTATTAATGGATATATTTACTATGAGTATCACTTTGGTATAGTAAAAGAGTCATTAAGAAACACTGCAATAAAAAAAAAAAAAAAAAAAAAAAAAAAGAAACACTGCAATAAAAAGGGGGTGCTGGGTCTGAAGGAACAGACAACTCCTTGAAGGAAGGGTCACATGGTATGTACTCAATGAATGCTTGCTGAATTAACAACAGAGTTTATCAGTGGCCCAGCTACTTCTTGTATATAAAGCTATATGATTGTTAACTGTCAAAAAAAAAAAAAACCACAAAAAAACCAAAACCCCACAAAAACTTGGAAGGTAACATTCTGCCCAGATAGCTTTTGAATCAGTGATTCTACTTCTGGTCTAGAGAAATACACCCAACATGTGAGCCCAACAAGGCATCATATACAAAGATGTTCGTTGTAGCACTATTTATGTTTGGGAAAATCTGGAAACAACTCAAAAATGTGCTTCTATAGTGGAGTGGCTACATAAATAGAGCTCTAATTTATGTAATACTACATGATAGTAAAAAGAATTATATAGATTTGAGTAACTGGAACTCTTGTACACTACTGGTAGGAATATAAAATGCTACTATTTTGAAAATCAATCATTATATTTGAGACAAAGTAAAAAAGGCAACTTATAGAACATCTTATCTAGTGTGGTTCCATTTATGCTAAATTTAAAAATCTATAAACACTTAACCCTTGAAAAACATGGGTTTGAAGTGCATGAGTACCCTTACATGAAGATTTTTTACAATAAATGCAGTGTGATACTGTGTATGTATTTTCCCTTCCTTATGACTTTCTTAATAGCATTCTTTCTCTAGTTTACTTTGTTGTAAGACTATAATACATATAACATACAAAACATGTGTTAATCATTTTATGTTATTGATAAGGCTTCCAGTCAATAGGAGGCTATCAGAAGTTAAGTTTTGGGGGAGTCAAAAATTATACATGGATATTCAACTATGCGGGGTTTGGCATACCATCCGAGCCCCCATGTTCTTTAAGGATCAAATGTACTTCTATAGTGACATATACATGAATATAAATACTTAGGAAAAAACCCTGGAAGGTAACACACCAAAGTAAAACAAATTTCAAGAACTGTTATTATACAGACCAGATTTTCTGATTATATTAAGTTTAAAAAGTTACAAAAAAGATAATTATCAATGTAAAACTTAGAACTATAAAACTGCTAGAGAAAACAAGGGGGAAAATCTTTGTGATCTTCTGTTAGGTAAAGATCTTTAGTAGGACATCCAAAGTATGATTCATAAAAAAAAAACTGATAAATTAGACTTCATCAAAGTAAAAAATTTGTGTTCTTCAAAAGACATGGTTAAGAGAATGAAAGATAAACCACAGACTAGGAGAAAGTATTTGGAAACCTGTTAAGGACATGTAATCCAGAATACACAAAGAACTCTCAAAATTGAATAAGAAAGCAAACAATTTAAAAAAATGGGCATAAGATTTCAACAGATGAAAGATGATATATGCATGGCAAATAAACACATGAAGGATACTCAACATTAGTCATTAGAGAAATGGAAACTAAAACTACCATGAGGAACCAGTACACATCTACGAGAATGCCTGACATTAAACAGACTGACCACACCAAGTATTGGCAGGGTTGTAGAGCAAGTAGCACTTTTGTATACTGCTGGAAGGAATACAAAATGGTACAACTACTTTGGAAATCAAGTGGGCAGTTTTTACACAAGAGAAATGAAAGCCTATGTTCTCATGAACACTTGTACAGAAATGTTCATAACAGGGGCACCTGGGTAGCTTGGTCGGTTAAGCGTCTGACTTCAGCTCAGGTCATGATCTCGTTGTTTGTGAGTTCAAGCCCCACATCAGGTTCTGTGCTGGCTGTGTGGAGCCTGGAACCTACTTCAGATTCTGTCTCCCTCTCTCTCTGCCCCTCCCCTGCTTGAGCTCTGTCTCTCTCGCTTTCAAAAATAAACATTTAAAAAAATGTTCGTAACATGTTTAGTTGTAATAGGCAAAAAAAAAAAAAAAAAAAAAAAAAAAAGGGGGAAACAGCTTAAATGTCTATCCATTTAGGATAAAAGTATTTATCCATTCAGGCTAAAGAAAATTTGCAATACAATGGATACACTTTTATAAAAAATGAACGAAGTACCGATACATATAAAACATGGATGAGTCTGAAAATAATGATGCTGAATGAAAGAAGCCAGATAAGAAAGGGTATATATACTGTATGATTTCTTTCATAGAAAATTCTACAAACTGCAAATCAATCTAAATGATAGGAAGATAACCATTGGCTGCGTGGAAGTGATATGGCTAGAGCTCTACCTAGAAGATAATAGATAGCTGAATTGTTGTATTAGAAAAGAAGAAAGGCTAAGAAATCAATAAGCTAAGATCCATCCTAAGAACTTACAAAAAGAATACCAAAATAAGGGCCAAAAAGCAGAAGAAAATAATAAAAACAGAAACTAATCAGAGATAAAATAGCTCTCTGGTGAAACCAATCAAAGGGAAAATAAGAGATACACAAATAATACTAGGAATAAAAGAGGGCTGTAACTAGAGTTGCCTCAAATGTTAAAATATAAAACAAATATATTCTGAACAGAATGCCAATAAACTTGAAAATTTGACAAAACAAATTCTTAGAAAAAGGTGTAACTTATTAAAACTGAGTGAAGTACAAATAAAAAATTTGAATAGTCCTTTAGCCATTAAAGAACCTGAAACAATAGTTAAAAATCTTTCCATGCCCTAGTAGTTTTACTGGTGCATTCTGTAAGCATTCAAGAACCAAAAAATTTCCAATTTTACATAAATTATTACAAAAAGTAGAAAAGGAAGGGACTTACTCCCAATTCTCTTTATGAGGCTATGCTAACCTTGATACCGAAACATAAAAAAAAATTTTTAACATTTATTTATTGTTCAGAGAGTGTGAGCAGGGGAGGGGCAGAGAGAGGGAGACACAGAATCCAAAGCAGGCTCCAGGCTCTGAACTATCAGCACAGCACCTGATGTGGGGCTCGAACCCGCGAACCGCAAGATCATGACCTGAGCCAAAGTCGGACACTTAACCAAATGAGCCACCCAGGTGCCCCCCAAAACATAAGAAAAATTAAAAGTCAATCCTACTCATGAACATGATAGACAATTCCTAAACAGTGTTAGCAAACTGAATCCAAAATGTGTGTGTGTGTGTGTGTGTGTGTGTGTGTGTGTGTGTGTGTAAATCATGTTTGAGATTAACCCCAGAATCAAGATGGGCTTAAAATTACAAATCAATCTAATTCACTACAGTAGCCAGTCAAGAGAGAAATCATATGATAATTAAGGTGCCAGAGGGGGAAAAAAAAAGGTGATAAAATCCAACATTTGCTGAGTATATAACAACTTTTCCTCCAACTGGGAACAGAAGAGAATGTCCTGGACTGATAAAGAGAAAATGTTCATACAAACATCATATCTAATTATTGTTGAAAGCATTCCTTTCAAGATGAGGAACAAGGCAATGCCACCTGTTCCTTCTATTCAACATTGTACTGGAGATCTAGCTAGGATTGTAAGGCAAGACAAAAACATAAGGATTAGAAAGAAAAAAAAAAATCCAAATGAACATATAGCGAAATTATTAGAAGAGAAAGGCTGCTCAATTAAAAAAATTATAAACTTGCATTTCTATATACCAGCAAAGTTGGAAAATAAAAAGTTTAATATACTTGTAAACAGCATCACAGAACATAAAGTATGTATTAGGAAGCAAATAAAAAAATGTTATATCTTTATGAAAAAAATAAAGAAAACAAGTAAATGGAAAGATCTGCCATGTTTATAGAAGAGAGTGATATGAAGTAAAGTTATAAGATCATATAGGGTAACAGCTTGATTTGATGCCACATATAAGCCCAAATTGTTGGAGAACACAGAAGCAGAAAAAGCTAGTCCTTGGAGAGAGGATATAAATTTGACTCTCAGAACAAAACAAAGAGGAGTGATCATGTGTCCCCAGAAGGAGTTTGAAAGAGATGTTACTGGACAGCTTCCTGGTTCCATACAGCCTGATCGTACATCCTGAGATTCAGTTCTGTGAATATCCTTCCAACAAATCTTTTTTCACTTAAGCAAGTTTGAGTGTCACTTGTACAAAGCATGCTCCCCCTCTTCCCTGCCTGGAATATACCCCACACCCAGATACTCACCAGGATCACTCTTACTTCATTCAGGTCTCCATTTAAATGTCACCTTCTAACCTTCTAAGAGTCTTCCCTGAATGTGCTTAGATATTGTCACTTTCTATCTCTTCCCTTTTCTTTATAGCACTTATCACTCTCTTGACATTTTACTTGTTTAGATGTTTGTTTCCTTCCCAACAGAATAGAAACTTCACGTGAGCAGAATGTTCATCTTGAAAATCAGAACAATGCCTAGTACACAGCACACTGTAAGCACCCCTTAACTACTTGTTGAATGGATAAATGAACGAGTATTTTTGGAGCGCCTATGAAGAATTTCAATTCCAAGTACTTTTCTTGACTTCCAATTAAATACAGCAAATACATTCCACATGCATTTATCATCTCTATTCCTTTACCAAATCTAAGTATGAATAAAGGATAAAAAAATGTACAGACCCACAAGGACAAAAAGGATAGTCAAGAAGAGGGCAGTGGATCACAAATACTAACAAACTTCAGGAAGACAGAAAACAGAAGAAGGAATGGAAACCAACTCAGTGAGTGGAGAACTTGGTGTGGTGCTGCCATTTCTTCTGTCTTTCTGTGCCTTTCACAGAACTTCCAACAGCGCTATGTAGAGACAGAGCATTCAGAGGTTCATGACCTCTGTGGTCCATAGGAACCACTATGAGGGGGACTCAGGAAAAGAACTTGCTATTTTCGGTGGAAAACCAGTGGCAGTTGCTAACTATGATGATTTTGTACTTTGGATCTGGATTTGCTACACCTTTTTATTTTTTTTTTTTTAACGTTTATTTATTCTTGAGAGAGAGAGAGAGAGACAGAGAGAGACAGAGCATGAGCCAGGGAGGGGCAGAGTGAGAGAGGGACACAGAATCGGAAGCAGACTCCAAGTTCTGAGCTGTCAGCATAGAGCCTGACACAGGGCTCGAACTTATGAGCTGTGAGATCATGACCTGAGCCTAAGTCAGATGCTTAACTGACTGAGCCACCCAGGTGCCCCACTGCTGCACCTTTAAAAAAAATTTTTTTTAAGTTTATTTATTTTGAAAGAGACAGAGACAGTGTGAACAGGAGAAGGGCAGAAACAGAGGGGGAGAGAGAGAGAATCCCAAGCAGACTCTGCACCATCAGCACAGAGCCTGACATGGGGCTCGAATTCAGGAAAACATGAGATCATGACCTGAGCTGAAACCGAGAATCAAACGTTTAACTGACTGAACCACCCAGGTGACCCTGCACCTTTTTTTTTTTTTTTTTAATAGTAAGATACCAACTGCTTAAGAAATAGATATGCTTTAATTAATCCATTACATAGATGTGAAAAGCAGCATTTTAATTAAGAGGTGCAATCTCTTTGAAAAACAGATCGAACTCCTGAATTCAAATTACTCGTTCTATTTGTAAATAAACCTAGGATATGGATCCTTAATGCCTCTTTTCTGAAACATGGGATGTAATAATTGTGCTTACTTTTTTATTTGGGAAATATTCCAGTATTAGTTTGTTTGGTTGAAATAGGTGTGTGGATTTAGCTTCTTTCCTGGTTTTATTTTTTTAACTTTTTTAAATGTTTATTTATTTCTGAAAGAGAAAGAGTGCACGAGCAGGGGAGGGGCAGAGAGAGAAAGAGAGAGAGAATCTCAAGTAGGCTGCCCACTGTCAGCACAGAGCCCAATGCATGGCTCAAATTCATGAACCGCGTGAGATCATGACCTGAGCCAAAATCAAGAGTCTGATACTTAACTGACGGAGCCACCCAAGCACTCCTGTTTCTTGGTTTTAAACTTTGAGATTTTAATTTTTGATTAATTTGATTTCGAAAATTTGATTAATTTCAAGGCCAACAGAAGGGCTAGAAACTAATTCCCACCTCAGAACCTTGTTAGTAATTTATGTTTATTTAAAAAAATGCAAACTTGACTTTGTTGTCCCACATGAAAAAGAGGAAGAAGTATATTTTTAGTCTTCTTCACTTGGAAGCAGTAAAATTGTTTTTCTTCATGAGTGATAAGTAATCATGAGGAAAACCAATACGGAGTGAAGTCCAAGAGCTTTTCTTTCCCTTCCAGACCTGTGATCTAAAACTAAAATATCTGCCTCAATAGATTTGCTATTGCCCAATACCAGTCTTGTTTAGACTGAATATGGAATATTTGGGATGAAATGCAACAGCACGTAAAACAGAATATAGAAATATTCCAAGTTCATTCTGGAACTTTAGTAGAAATGGACTAAAAGATGGTTCTGATTAGTAACTGTATCAGTGAAACAAATTTATATTATGGACAGTGAAATGCTACTAGCTACTTAAAAGGTAATGACTTAGTTCCTAGGGCTTTGTATTGGGGCAGGAAAAAGGTAGTTGCTGAATGTTTTAATCCTAGTTTGATCACTTTTGGAATTCCACTGGTGTTAGAAGAACGCTGCACGGCAGAGGCTATAAACTGGTGGTCTGTCTGAGCTCTAAGACTTTTGGGTGATTGGGGTGCTATAGTTTTTAAACCAATATTTAAAAACTAGAATAGCCAGAAGGAAGTCTCTATTTATGGATTCTTAAAAAATTGCTCTGGGTGGTTCTACATCCCTTCATGGAACAAAACAGCTGCCTAAATTAGTCTTCACCATAACACTAGATTTCCTATGTATCCCTAATGTTAAACTACTGATTTGCTAGAACCTTAAAAAACTTCTTTTCCTCTCAGTTTATGTGATAGGGTGTATCTTTACACTCTTCACCATGTAACGACTACTTAAATATGGATACAATTAAATCTTTATAACCTTGCCCAGCTTTAAAAAAAAGAAAAAAGGAAAGGAAAGGAAAGAAACCAACACAGAATGAACAAAGCTGAATTTCAGGGCCTACAAAAGGGCTAGAAACAAACTAATTCCCACCCCAGAACCCTGGAAAGGCTCAGTACTAGAAGCCTAGGTCCCACAAAAAGCTGGGCTGAGAAACAGGCTGAAAACCAGGGGACTAGTTGACTATCTGTGGTGCAGCCAGGAACTCACCACCATAACAAACCACCTCCTCACTCACTACAAAAAAAAAAAAAAAAAAAAAAAGAAGTGTAGTTTGTGGATAAGTTGAAACAAAGAGGTCTCAGCCCCAGAGACATCAAAAATATCTTCACGGGGCACCTGGGTGGCTCAGTTGGTTGGGAGTCCGACTTCAGCTCAGGTCGTGATCTCACACTCCATGAGTTCAAACACCGCGTTGGGCTCTGCACTGACAGCTCGGAGCCTGGAGCAAGCTTCAGATTCTGTGTCTCCCTCTATCTCTGCCCCTCCCCTGCTCATGCTCTATCTCTCTCTGTCTCAAAGATAAATAAAAACATTAAAAATTTAAAAAAAATTTAAAAAAAAAAAAAGAAAAGAAAAATATCTTCACGGCAAAGGAAGGAGTCCTGTCTTCCATTTTCAAAGAGGTAGATTAATAAGTGAAAGTATTGAAAGGTAAACTTCCAACTCCCTTTTCTTGTGCGATAGCTTTAAAACAACAAAAACAAAAGTATTGGCAACAAGGCATATACCCCTCAGACAGAAAACTGAAGAATTCTTGACAAGAAAAGTGAATGGCTTCAGAAAAGAAACCTACCGATAGTGACATCTGGGGTCCCCTCCAAACAAAATGTGTGGGTGTCTATCTAATCACTCCAAAGTAAAGTCAAACCAAACTAGTTGACAAGCCTTACTCATACACACTTTTGTTTTTGCTTTTAGTTGTAAGTGATTCATTCTTAAATGTGAACCAAAAATAAGGTTCACTAACCATTTGAAGAAAGCTTCCATATGAAAGGAACTAAAAGAAAAAGGAACTTGAATAAAACAGCAAATGTAAGAAGCAAAGGAAAATAAAAAGAGCAAAAAACCCTCCAAAAACAAAACCAAAACCAAAACCAAACAAAAAACCCTGCAATTAACGCCCTCACAGAAATAGGACAAGCTACTGCATCCATGAGACAATATAAAGTTGCCATACAGTTCCATCCAGTTCTCCCACTGCCGCTCTGGCGTCACAGCATTGCAAAGGCTCCGTCTGGCTCACCCAGGCCCTGGCACCAATCCCAAAGGAAGGCCAGCTCTGCTGAAGGGCTGGAGTCAGGGGAGCCCAGGAGATCCAGGAGACTGTCAGCTAAACCTGCAGTGGAAATGAAGCTGAAAGGGCAGGAATGCATAAATCTTCACACAACAAAGTGCACAAAGGGCAAGGGTGAGAAAAAGGGAAAATGGTTAACCAAGAAACTAAAGACAGTTTTCTACTAAACAGAGAAACTAAGAATGAAGAAAGTCTGGCCTCTGATGAAGCAGGAGAGAAAGAGGCCAAGTCTGATTAATATCAGATAACCAGTCCTATCAGGGGTCCCTGTCTCCCTTCTTATACAATCCAGAGGAATATTTTTATCAACTATTTTGTAAATGTAAGTGTTTTTAATAGCTCTGGAAATGTCGTTAGGAAAGGAATCCCCCACTTCATCCCATTTTTAAAGCATAAATGACTTTTTTAAGGTAAAATCATTTGCTTGATTTCTTGGTACAACCAGAAAACAGTGAGATTTATAAATGTACAATGCTTTGATTATTTTAAGTGTCTGCTTAACATTCCACAGATGGTAGTTTTTATATCCTTTATACAAAGCACATTAGATGGCAATTTGGAGTCACACTTGTACATTTACTATGCCTTGATCATTAAAAAAAAATTTTTTTTTTAATGTTTGTTTATTTTTGAGAGAGAGAGAGACAGAGTGCAAATGGGGGAGAGGCAGAGAGAGGGAAAACAGAATCTGAAGCAGGATCCAGGCTCTGAGCTGTCAGCACAGAGTCCCAACCCGGGACTCGAACTCAGACTGTGAGATCATGACCTGAGCTGGAGTTGGACGTTTAACCGACTAAGCCACCTAGCTGCCCCTACTATGCCTTGGCCATTTTAACTCTCTTCCCATGATGTTTTTAGTAGAATTGTTTTCTGTAGAATACTCCTTGATCTAGGCTCTCTTCCTGTCAGAACTGGTTGCACTATGAAACATCTTTGAGTAGTGCTGGTCCAGTTTTCCTAGTAACTTTATTACGGTGCTGTGAAAGACTGAAAATGTATGGAGTGGGTCTTATGATGTAATAACATCAACATTTGAAGATACTGGCAATTGATATTCTTTTAAGGAAAATTTACCTTCAAATTTTAAGCTTAGAAAATAATCACAACTACCTGGCTCTTCAGATATTCAGTACCAAGATTCAGATCTTAAGAACTGTGTACAAATTGAAATGTCTGAGTACTGATCCTCAAAACAAACACCATAATTTCAATTATGAAAGAACAAGTTGCTATAAAAGAGGGGAGAAGTTCCTAAAATTAAAAATAAGACAGCAAAAATGAAAAAAAGAGTTGAAGAAACAATACAACAGCAGCAGGAGCCGGGGTATTTACTATTTGCCACAACTGTACTACTTGCTCTGGGCCATGCTTTATATGCATTAACACATTTAAGTCTCCCAGTAATCCTCTCAAGTATAAACATTAACCCCATCTGACAAGTGGAAAAACTGGCATAGCAAGATTAAATGATATGCTCAAGCAACGGGTAAGGGCTGAAGACAGATCTAAAAAATTTTTTTTAACATTTATCCATTTCGGAGAGACTGAGCATGAGTGGGGGAACAGCAGAGAGAGAGGGAGACACAGAATCCGAAGCAGGCTCCAGGCTCTGAGCTGTCAGCATAGACCCCGACGTGGGACTCAAACCCACAAACTGTGAGATCATGACCTGAGCTGAAGGTGGACACTTAACCGACTGAGCCACCCAGGTGCCCCTGTGAAGACAGATCTAAATCAGGAAATATCCCTGAAAACAGACAAAGTAGACAGAGTTGGAAATAGGAGAAAAGATGAGTAAATGAAAAGGTTAGTTTAAGAGATCCAAATTCCAATTAATTAGTTCTGGAAAGAGACTAGAAAAATAACAAAGGACGGGGCGCCTGGGTGGCTCAGTTGGTTAAGCATCTGACTTCATTCAGCTCAGGTCATGATCTCATAGTTCATGAGTTCAAGCCCCGTGTTGGGCTCTATGCTGACAGCTCAGAGCCTGGAGCCTGCTTCGGATTCTGTGCCTCCCTCTCTCTCAGCCCCTCCCCTGCTCATTCTCTCTCTCACTCTCTCTCTCAAAAATAAATAAACATTTACAAAAAAAAACAACAAAGAACGAAAGAGAACTGGTATAAAATAATTTCCTAGACTGAAAGGACTTTCTGAGTACCAGTATAAACATATGAAAGAATAAGTACATTAAGAGGTAATGTGAAATTTCAGAATGACAGGGATGAAAAAAATCTTAACAGGGGTGGAGGGGAGTGTAAAATCAAGAGAGAATGAAAAAGAAAGAAATAGTGAGAGAGAAAAGGAGGGGGAAATAGAAGGTCACCAGTAAGGATCAAAAATACATATAGCCTTCTTAAAACCAACCCTGAAAGCTGGAAGACAATAAAGGGATGCCTCAAAATCTGAGGTAAAATTATTTTCTAAAAACTCTGATTTCTATTCCTAGTCAAACTATCCATCAAGCATGTGGGGGTAAATAAAGACATGTTTAGATATACAGTTGGCCCTTGAACAATGTAGGAGTTAGGGGTGTCAACTCCCCACACAGTTGGAAATCCACGTATAATTTTGACTTCCCTGAAACTTAACTACTAAAAGCCTACAGCTGACCCAAAACCACCCTGATAACATAAACAGTTGATTAGTACATACTTTGTATGCTATATGTGCAACAACAACAACAAAATCATAAGGCAGGGGGCACCCGGCTGGCTCAGTTCAAAGAGCATGTTACTTTTAATCTCAGGGTTATGAGTTTGATCCCCACACTGGGTGTAGAGATTACTTAAAATCTTAAAATAAAATAAAATAAAATAAAATAAAATAAAATAAAATAAAAATTTTTAAAGTAAAAAAAAATCACAAGGAAGAGAAAATACATTTACAGTACTGTGTTTACTAAAAAAAAAAAAAAAAAAAAAAAGAAAAAAAATGCACAGATAAGTAGAACTGAGCAGTTCAAATCCATGTTATTCAAGAGTCAATCGTGTAAGATGTAAAAAGAATTCATCTCTGATGCACCCTAGGAAGCTATTGGAGAATTTTTTCTCCCCCCCCCCTCTTTTTTTTAAAGGAAAAAACATGAATTAAAGGAAACAATCCAAAATAAGAGAGAAGTCAAGGACAACAGCTGTGTAGCAGGTTCAAAAAGCAATCAGTAAGGACTACAGCAAGAGGTCAGAGGGCTTTACAAGGAATGTTTTCATAAAAAAAAAAAAAAAAAAAAGGAAACTGAAAATTCCTCTGATGTAACTGTACAGAAAACAGGGTTTTAGAATTTATTGGAGATACTAAGAAAAGTATGTGTACCAGTGTCCTAATTGGGTAATAGAACATTAATTAATGCAAAGAGAATACAATTTAACGAGAAGATTAAGGGGGGAAGAAAGATGGGAATGTGAGGTGCCAAATGAAAACTAAAATTTCTTCATCCATAATGGTAAGTCAAAAATATCTAATACCAGAAATGAAAGCTGGAAACATTACTACTGATTTTGCAGAAATAAAATGGATTCTAAGTGAGTACTATGAATAAGTGCATGCCAACAAACTGGGCAACCCGAATGAAATGGGCAAATTTCTAGAGCCATACAAACCTATCAACAATGACTCATGAAGAAGAGAAAATCTGAATAGATCTATAATAAGAATGAAACATTAATCAACACCTCTCTCAAAAAAAAAAAAAAAAAAAAAAAAAAAAAAAAAAGGCCCTGGACCAGTCCAGGTGAATTCTAGCAAACATTTAAAGGAGAATTAATGACAATTCTTCTCAAATTCTTCCAAAAAAAATGAAGAGGAAGGAGGAACATTCCCAAATTTATTCTATGAGGTTAGCATTACCTGACATCTGAGTCAGACACACATTACTACAGCCCAGTATCCCTTATGAATATCAGTGCAAAATTCCTCAACAAAATACTAGCAAATTGGTATCAGCAGCTTGTTAAAAATATTATATACCATGACCAAATGGGATTTATTCCTGGAATGCAAGGATAGTTTGACACATAAAAATTAATCAGTTAAATATACCACATTAACAGAATGAAAGGGGGAAAAAAAAACCCAAGATCATTTCAATTAATAGAGAAAAATTATTTCCCAAAACTCAACACTCCATGATAAAAACATTTAGCAAAGCAGGAATAGAAAGAAACTAACTTGGGGCACCTGGGTTGCTCAGTTGGTTAAACATCCCCAACTCTTAATTCCGGCTCAGGTCATGATCTCATGGTTCTTGAGATCGAGCTCTGCACCAGGCTCTGCACTGACAATGAGGAGCCTGCTTGGGATTCTCTTTCCTTCTCTCTGCCCCTTCCCTGCTCATGTGCTCTCTCTCTCTCTCTCTCTCTCAAAATGAAGGAATAAACATTAAAAAAAAAAAAAAAGAAAACAACTATCTTGACATAATAAAGGTCATACATGAAAAAACCCACAACTAGTATCCTATTCTATGACGAAACACTGAAAACTTTTCCTCTAAGATCAGGAAGATAAGGATGCCCTCTTTTGCCACTTCTACTAAACACTGTATCGGAAATTCTGGCCAGAGCAGTTAGGCTAGAAAGATAAATACAAGATTACACACACACACACAGAAAACTGAATATCCCTCTCTCTCTCTCCCTCTCTCTCTCACAAACTCTCATAACTAATGAACAATTCATCAAAGTTGCAGGATACAAAAAGAACACATAATAATCAGTTGCATTTCTATACACTAAGAACAATGATAAAAGGAAATTAAGAAAACAATTCCAAAAATAACAAAATGCTTAAAAATAAAGTTACCCAAAGGAAGTAAAAGACTTCCTGAAAACTACAGAACAGAGCTGAAAGAAATTAAATACATAAATAAATGGGAGACATACTATGTTTATGTATTGGAAGATTTCAAATTTTTAAGATGCCAATATTACCCAAAGCCATCTAGATTCAATGTAATCCCTAGGGATTCAAATCCCAACAATGTTTTTTATAGAAATGGAAAAATACACCGTAACTTTTATATGGAATGTCAAGAGACCCAAATAGCTAAACCAATCTTGAAAAATTAGAACAATGTTCAATGTTTCACACTTCCTAATTTCAAAAGTTACTACAAAGCTACAGTAATCAAATCTGTGTAGTAGTGGGATAAAAACAAACATACAGACCAGTGGAACAGAACAGAGAGCTCAGAACCTTGAAGATACTATGCTACAACTAAGCCAGACACAAAAAGACAAGTTCTATAAAATTCCATTTACACAAAATAGAAAAAGTAGTCAAATTCATAGAATGGTGGCTGCCAGGGGCTGGGAAGAGGGGGAAGAAGGGGAGTTGCTGTTTAGTGGATACAGAGGTTTAGTTTTACAAAACAAAAAAGCTGTGGAGATCCACTGCACAACAATGTGAATAAACTTAACATTACTGTGTATATTTAAAAATGGTTAAGATGGTAAAAAAAAAGCACAGAAATAAATCCATGCATATATGTCAAATGATTTTCAAAAAGGATGCCGGATGCTAAGACCACTCAATGGGGCAAGGACAGTTTTTTCAACAAACTGTGCCAAGAAAACTGAATATCCACATGCAAAAGAATGAAGTTGGCCCCTTTTGTTATTCCATAGACAAATGGGTTACAAACCTAAACGTAAGAGCCAAAAACTATAAAACTCGTAGAAGAAAATATAGGAGAAAAGCATGACATTGGATTTGGCAATTATTTCATGGATATGACACTAAAAGCACAGGTAACAAAAGAAAAAAATGGATAAACTGAACTTTGTCAAAACTAAAAACCTTTTTGCATCAAAGGACACTACCAAGAGAGTGAAAACAGGGACGCTGGGGTGGCTCAGTTGGTTAAATGTCTGACCCTTGATTTCAGCTCAGGTCACAATCTAATGGCTGTGAGATTGAGCCCCGTGATGAGATCTGCCCTGTGTATGGAGCCTGCTTAAGATTCTCTCTCTGCCCCTCCCCTGGTAGGGTGCATGTCAAGCTCTCAAAAAATCAAACAAACAACAAAAAAAGGAAGATAATTCTTTTTTTTTTTTTTAAAGTAAGCTCCACACCCAAGGTGGGGCTTGAACTCACGACCCTAACATTAAGAGTTGCATGCTCTACTGACTCAGTCAGGCACCCCCCAAAAGGAAGAAAATTCTGATACATACCACAACATGGATGAGCCTTGAGAAGATTATGCTAAATGAAATAAGCCTATTAAAACTTACAGATATTATATGATTCCACTTATATGAGGTACCTAGAGTAGTCAAATTCATAGAGAATATGGTGGTTGCTGGGGGAAAGGGGAGGAGGGAATGGCAGTTAGTGTTTAAGGGGTATAGCTTCAGTTTGGGAAGATGAAAAAGTTCTGGAGATGGATGATGGTGATAGCTGCAGAATAATGTGAATGTGAATTTAGTGTCACAGAACTGGACACAAAAATGGTTATAATGGTAAATTTCATATTTTACTACAAAAAACCCCAAAAAACAAAAAACCCTCCTTCCTCAAAAAAGGACGATGTCTAACACTGAGTTAAAAAACAAAAACAAAAAAAAAAAAAAAAAACCAAAAAAAAAACCAGAGTAAGGATATTTTTAGAAATAAGGAGTTAAATAACAGAAAAAAATGAATTTAGAGAGGGAGACTTGGGGATAAGGAGGGGGTAGGGATGGTTCAGGAGCTTGCGGTTTCCTATTTCAAACCAAACACAGTACTGGTCAACTTTTAAATCTATGTATATGTACTACACTTTGACAAGAAAATTAAAACTTAACTGTCCAGTTTTTAAGAGGGCAGAATAACAGAATTTAATGTAATGAGTTGGTCTTTTCAGGACACTGGAAACCTGAAACCTGAGCAATGACTTTGCTTTTTCCCACTTGAGTATGTAGCTCTGCCAATACAGAGAGCTTTGTTCAAGAACTGGGAGAGCCCTATGTTTTTAAACATCCCCTTGCACGGATGTGCTGTTTTCTCCAATGGTGATGCAAGCCCTGATGATAAAAAGAGTAATGGGATCATAAGATTTTAGCTATTTTCTCAGTGGTGACAGGACCTTCCTATTCGAAGAGCATCTGATGATTGAGAGGCCCTTAGACAGCCCAGGGCCCAGGAAAAGGCCTTGCCAAGATCTGTGAAGCCACCTTACTTCCGCTGTGTAAACATACACTCAACTTACAGTTTGGGTGCATGAATGGTCTCTTTCTACCAGTAAGTAACTCAAAGTGCTTCAACAAGTTAACTCCTAAATTTCTCTGACTCAAAACATAGAGTTTAAAACTGTCTTTCTTTCATTTAGGCAATATGAAGAAACACTGAGTCTGTGTGTTTTATATTTCCAGCTATAGAGGGAAATCTTTAAAAAAAACTCATTTATTTCATATTTGAAAAGCAAAACTAATGCTACTATTAGATATGATTCAATCTCCCACTGCTATAGTTACAATTCTCTATCAAGTTTCATAGTCAACTCCACAGCACACAGATTTTGCAGGAGGTTGAATTTTGCCATGCTTCTGACACTGACCATGGGAAAAAAAAATCATAAATTTTGTTGAATTGTTTAAATAAGAGCATTACAATTAAAACTTGGAAAATGGGGGTATAAAGACAATTTTCCATAACCTAGAAAACTAAAAATACTATTAACATTTAAGGTATTTAAAAAAAAATTTTTTTTTAAACATTTATTCGTTTTTGAGAGACAGAGAGAGACAGAGCATGAGCGGGGAAGGGGCAGAGAGAGGGAGACACAAAATCCAAGGCAGGCTCCAGGCTCTGAGCCGTCAGCACAGAGCGACGTGGGGCTCGAACTCACAAACTGCAAGATCATGACCTGAGCTGAAGTCAGTCACTCAACCGACTGAGCCACCCAGGTGCCCCAACATTTAAGGTATTTTAAAAAATGAACTTAATGGATAGTGATTAAAGGCCTGGATTCTGATGTCACTCACATATGAGTTTGAAACCTGACAAAGAAATCCGTCTATTTCTCAGTTTCCTCTTATTTAAATTGGGGAAAATAATACTTTCCTGGTAGTGTTAATGGAAATATTAAATGAAATGATAAACTGAGCATAATACCTGGCACATGGTATTACATAGTACATGCTATATAGCTATAAACATTTAGTATAAATACTTTACAAACTGGAATCAAACTATATATACAATTTTTTTTAAAACATAGTTTACTATACATGTGAATCATGCTTTAGTATTTTGGAAAGTATGTAATTCTAATTAATAAGTGAAAACGATCACAAATTCCTTTATTTATTTATTTTTTTTTTAGCATTTATTTATTTTTGAGAGGAAGAGAGAGAGAGAGACAGAGCATGAGAAGGGGAGGGGCAGAAAGAGAGGGGGACACAGAATCTGAAGCAGGTTCCAGGCTCTGGGCTGTCAGCACAGAGGCCGATGTGGGGCTCGAAGTCTTGAGTCCTGAGATCATGACCTGAGCCGATGTCAGATGCTTAACTGACTGAGCCACCCAGGTGCCCTTTGGTTTTATCTTGCAAAATACTTCCTAATTTTGGCAGTGGCATCTGGTTGCTTATGTACTGTTTTTTAAAAACAGTTTTACTGAGATATAATTCACCTACCAAATAATCTACACAGGTGAAGTATACAATTAAGCGGTTTTTAGTATATTCGCAGATATATGCAACTATCACCACAGTCAATTTTAGAACATTTTATTACCTCAGAAAGAAACCTCTTTAGGTATCACCCCCATAACGCAGCCCTAACCAACCACAAGTCTACTTTCGATCTCTGTAGACTTCACGTTTCTGGACATATTAATGGAATAATGCAATATGTGGTCTTTTGTGACTGGCTTCTTCACTTAGTATGATGTTGTCAAGGGTCACTCATGTTGTTAGCATATGTCAGTATCTCATTCCTTTTTTATGGTTGACTAATATTCTACTATATGTATATACCACATTTTGTTAACCATTTGTCAGTTGGTGGACATTGGCTGTTTCTACCTTTTGGCTATTTTTAATAATGCTGCTATAGATGCTTGTGTACAAGTTTTTGTGTGGACATACGTTTTTGTTTCTTTTGGGTATATACTTGACCCTTGAACAACACAGGTTTGAACTACATGGTTCACTGATGCACAGATTTTTTTTCCCATAAATTCTTTGGGAAATTTTTTATAGATTTGTGACAATTTTAAAAAAACTCATACATGAGGCACCTGGGTGGCTCACTCAGTTGGTTAAGCATCTGACTCTTGATCTTGGCTCAGGTCATGACCTCACAGTTCAGGAGTTTGAGCCCTGCATCAGGGTTTGCACTGACAGTGCATAACCTGCTTGGGATTCTCTCTCTCTCCTCCCTCTCTGTCCCTTCCCTGCTCACACCCTCTCTCTCTTAAAAAATAAACTTGAAAAAAAAAACACAAAAACTTGCACATGAAATGCATAGCCTAGAAATACTGAGAAAAAGAAAAAGCTAGGTACTACTGTAAGAATATAGTATGTAACGCATACAACATAAAAAATATATTAATCAATTTTTCATGTTGTTGGTAAGGCTTCTGGCCAACAGTAGGCTATAGTTTAAATTCTGGGGAGTCAAAGTTATAAACAGATTTTTAGTTGTATGGTGGTTGGCACCCCAACCCCTGTTCAAGGGGTTCAACTATATACCTAGGAATGGAATTGCTGAGTTATATGGTAAGTGTGTTTAACTTTTTGAGGAACTGCCAGACTGTTTTCCAAAATGGCTACACCATTTTACATTCCCACCAGCAATATAGGAGGTTTCCAATTATTCCATATCCTCACCAACACTTGTTATCTGACTTATCCATTCTAGTGGATGCAAAATGTTATCTCTTTAGGGTTTTACTTAGAGTGGAAATTAGTGAAACAGAGAATACATAAACAATTGAGAAAAATCAATGAAACCAAAAGGTGATTCTTTGAAAAGATCAACAAATGAATCTTTAGCTAGACTGACCAAGAAAAAAATTAAAATTACTACAATCAGAAATGAAGAGAATTGCTACTGAACTTACAGAAATAAAAATGATTATAAAGGAATACTGTAAACAATTGTATGCTAACATATTAGATAACTTAGATGAAATGAACAAATTCTCAAAAAGACAAACTATTGAAATGGACTTGAGTAGAAATAGACCGTATGAATAGACCTATAATAAGTGAAAAAGACTGAACTAGTAACCAAAAAACTACCTGCAAAGAAAAGCCCAAGTCCAGACAGCTTCATTGCTGAGTTCTACCAGACATTTAAAAAAGAATCAAAACTAATTCTTCATAGACAATTCCAAAAGACACAGAAGTCACAGAGTCTGCACGTGGCAGGGTCAGGATTCAAATCTAGCCATCTGACTCTAGAGTCTACAGTCTTGACAACTATATTAAACTGTCTCTCTGAATAACTGAGTAAATTTGAGATTATAAGCCATCAAGTTGTTACTTTGTATTCTCCAACTTTCGTAGTTAACCTTGGTATTTGTGACTTATCTGGTCTATAGAGAAAAAGGTGATCTACGGACTTGACAGAATCATTTACATGACTGACAATGTTGCTGTATTGCATTTACGGAGCAAAAGCATGGCACCTACTAAAGCTCTTTATACGTTTTTATTTCAGTGACTTCTCACAACAATCCCATGAGATAGACAGGTTATTATTATTCCCATTTTCTATTTGAGGAAACTGAGGAACAAGGCAGTCACCCAGAGACCAAATGGAAAGGCCTGAATTTAAATCCCAGTCTGTCTGGTCCCTGCAGATCCTCTTTCCTACTATGGAAAGCCTGTCCTTTCCTATGTACTCCTCTAGCATGGCCTGTCTCATGCCTGACCCCCATGACACAGGGCCCTTGTAAGTAGACAACCCCCGCTTATTTATTCACCTGTGTGCCCTCTCGGGCCCACAGGCAGAGAAGGGGTGTGCTCCCTCATTGTCTACTGATCGTATAAACAACTATCCAAAAGTGACTGTTAATAACTCAATTTAGATACTTCACTCCCACTCAATTACTACTTAGTACTGAAATGATGGAACTGTAGGCTCTCTTACTGTTTTAGAACATCTAATATTATAGATAGTTATTATATGTAGTTTAAAGTTATTAAGCTCAAAATTTCAAAGAACAAAATACACATACTTATCCACTAAACTAACTGCAAAGAAATCTAGGGAATATTTTAAATAAGATTGCTTTTGTGCTCCAAAGGAAGAATGCCTTCTATTATTTTGGAAGTGTCCTAAAAATGCACTTTTTTTGCCATGGGAAATAATAGTTGCACTAATATATGAAATTCCATTTCCTTAAGGAAATAAGGTATCTGACAGAAAATTTTAGCTAGCAAAGTTTTTGATCACATACACTATTAGTTACTATAGATTACTACTGTAAATTCCTATACTAATCTCTTCCCCTGAAGAATTAATGATTCTCCTAGTAATCCATACATCAGTCTCCAAAACAGCTGGAAACTGTATCAAATGCAAAATAACCCTAACTATTTGAAAAACCAATATAATGATTTCCAGGCTAATTATTCCTACTATAAACTAAAGCAACAAATAAACACAGGCATTTTAAACCTAATACTTCCACAGCTCTAATAACCCTTTCAAAAATATAATATTAAAAAATTTATGAAATCTATCTGTTTTCATCTTCAGTGAATATTAATCATTATTTACTGGGGGAATATGGCCCTTAAAGTTAATGGTTGATCCAAAATTTAGAAAATCTGCTCACCATTTTTATTGGTTTAAACTGGAATGTGTGTACTTACTTTTTATCTTTTTAAATTCTTTTTTTAAATGCTCATTGTTTGGTAAATTTGTATTTTTGCCTTAGAGATATGAATATTGGTTCAAAAGTACAAATCTGAATCCTTCTAATAGTTCCTGGTTACAGTATGATGCATGATTTACTGAAGGAACTCTGGAAGAAGTGAAATAGAACTAGATCAGTGTAGCCTTGGCCAATCGCTTCTGTCCTTGAGCCTTGGTTTCCTCACCTATGAAATGGGAATAATGATCATACCAACTTTAAACAGTTGTTGCATGGACTAAAGCCCTTGCATAGGCCTGGTCCAGAGTGAAAAGATTTGGCCCAACTTTTCTCCTTTACACCTCAAGTTGCCCGAACATACCAGCTATTTCATGTCACTGTCCTGACGTGATACAGGTTTCTGACTTAGGATGCCCTCCCCAGTATCAGCTGCAGAGTTCTTCATCCCACTTCTTTGGGTCTGATAAATGTTTACATGTTATTCAACACCCCCTCCAGGATCACCTTCCTCACATGGAGTTACACTTCTCACCCTGATTTTCAATTACTCCTTCACTAGGCTCTGAGACCGCTATAGGAGGACCAATGGCTCATTTACCTCCAGATTTCTCAGCACTTCCCCAAATCCCTAGCACATGGTAGTTGGTCAATAATGACTGCAAATTGCACTGAACTGGGCTTTCTACCATATCACAGTATTAACAAAGTATCAAGTATGCAAGAAACTAAGACAGAGGCTTGGAGTTAAAACTACAATCACAAGTTTGATTAACTACTGGATTCTTTTCGTTTCTGGTTTAAGGTAAGCTTTTTTTTTTTTTTTTTTTTTTTTTTTTAAGTGTATTCATTTATTTTGAGAGAGAAAGAGAGAGACAGCACAAGCAGGGGAAGGGCAGAGAGAGAGAATCCCAAGCAGGCTCTGCACTGACAGTGCAGAGCCTGACACAGGGCTTGAATTCACAAACCGCGAGATCATGATCTAAGCCACAATCAAGAGATGGACACTTAACTGAGTCACCCAGGCACCCCTTAAGGTAAACTTTTTAAAAGTCACCTTATTGTATGCAGCTAGGCCACCCTCCTCATGTAAAGAAATGTTAGGAGTAAATGTTCTTGTCGTCTTTTTTTTCTTCCATGGCAGCATCCTGCTTTGGATTTGGACTTCATGCTGACTTCATTGGGACGGTTTTCAAACAACAGAGGACACGGATGTACTTTTCCTTTCAAAAGCAAGGGTGCCAGCTATTGTGCTAGCCCCTGTCACTCACCTCAGCCACCTGCTGGGTCCCCACTCTGTGCTGAACCAGCCCCTCCATATTTGTAGCCATGGTGAAGCAAGATCATTAGAGAACCTGTTTGGAAAGATGCAGCAACTTCTATCAGGTGGGGAGAAACCAGGCTACTTGAAAAATATCAGAAATCAAAACTCATCTTTGGTAGTGTCTTGTGCAGATTCTACCCTCTTTAGAAGACACAGTTACTAGGCTAAGCATATCTGGATATGCTGCACCAGCTTCTTCAATTACAGGTACCAAAATCAATTAGCAGAAACATTTCAATTTGGAAACAAGACTTCCCCTGGAATTATCAAGACCCTTGGGTTGTAACAGCTTGGTTCACCTCTCAGGGAGGTGGGAATCACACCTTTTTGGATAGCTCCCAGTCACATTATGCTGAAAAAGAAGGTGGCTATCTGAGAAAGGTGTGAGATCAACCTTAGATACAGAGCACTAGATTGCTATCATCAACTATACTTCTGTTACCAGCGGCAATGTGAGGAGCAAAACCCTGCCCAGGTGCTAACACACCTCACAGGTTGAAAGGCAAACACCAGCACTAGCAAAGAAGTAAGGAGACTACATTACTAAAGGGGGCTAATAACATGGTACCCATAAATACATCAATTTATGTTTTAAAGTCCTCATTAAATTAGAAAATGAGATATTTCAGCTTTTTATTAATAGAAAAAATAGTGCCCTCATTTGTAAAAATTGAGGAAAAGCATCTATAGACCAAAAAGTGTGCTGGTCTCCTGGGTCAGGATCACTTGAATGCAAAGCACTATTAACGAAACAGCCCCCACCCCCTCCCCCCGCCTGGTGTCTTTAGGTCTTTAGGTCTAAAGACACAGCTCCCCTAAATAGTCCCTAAACCCCATTCCAATAAGTCTTCCACAAGAATTCAGGATAAAGAGATCCACTTTGGATCTAATTCCTGGACAAATCAGAAAGACTTTATTATTGAATGCACAGGTCTCATGGTGAATAGGAGAAAAAAAGCTCTTGTGTAATTTTTATATAATTTATTTCCAGCAATACATATAAAAACTATATAGAACCACATGAAGTGTGTTATATACACAAATGCATACACAGTCCATTTGCTTGGCCCTCCCTCAATCATAAACTGGACAATGCAATTTTATAAAACACTTTCCAGTAGTTCTTAACTAAAGTATTTCAAGCACTGATCTCTTTGAAACTTTTTTACTCTCTGGTAACTTTCCATATTATTCTATCTACTATTAAATACCCACATCTATTATCATTAATTCTTTCAGATTATTTTATTGCCAAAATGGCAATGAGAAAGAAATGGAGGCATGAAACTGTGACTGACAAACATAAAAGAACTGGCCCCTGCCTCCAAAGAGTCAAAATCCTGTGAGAGCACATACTGTACCACCTGCTACAATGATACCAGGTCACCAGTGTCAGTGATTCAGAAGAACACTCTGGTCTTTTTTCCCAGTTATTGTTTGGTTCCAACTAACAGGAAAGGAAGAAAAATGCATCACTTCACGGGTACCAGAAAATCTACTGACTATTATTAAAAACACAATTATTGGGGCACCTGGGTGGCTCAAGAGGTTTAAGCTTTTGACTTCTGCTCAGGTCATGATCTCAGGTTCCTAAGTTGAGCCCTTCATCAGGCTGTTTCCTGTCAGTGTAGATCCTAGAGCCTGCTTTTAGATCCTCTGTCCCCCTCCTCTCTCTTTGCCCCTGCCCTGCTTGCGGGCTCTCTCTCCTTCTCAAAAACAAAAACAAAAACAAAAACAAAACCCCACAATTATTGCATGTGAAAAGTCTAGAGTTCTAATCTTTCTTCTCAAAACAGTAAATAAGAACTCTCTAAGGAATCAAATGGATAAATAACCAATAGGTATTTTATATTAAGAAATAAAATCCAAACATGCAGATGTAACTATTAATTTAATCACTTTTGGGATTGTTAGAATTTCTGTTGCTGTTATTGATGCAGTTTGATACAAGAAATATATGAATTTGAATATTACAGAAATATTGTTAGGGAAATATTATTGAGCAGTATAGAAATAAAAAATACTAGAAAGGTGTAACTTTCTATTGGGTTTCCCTAAAAGAGGTAGCTTGATCCTTTAAGTTTTGAGCTGAAGTAGATTTTATAGATGACTGCCTGATGGAGACTTTGTAACTCAGAAAACTTTCTGTAATGACTCAACTTTAACATTAAATTTGCAGGACCAATTAGTCTCAGATAAGGCTGGGGGAGAGGGAGCTGTCCCAAGATACTGCTAATGACCAGTGATTATAGATATTAGGTCATAGAGAAGTAGTAGTTAACCTGTTTAGCTTAGAAAAAGTAAATATTCTGGATATTCTAAATATTAAACTAAACATCTCCTACCCTGTGGCATGTTTGTTTACTTTCTTTATGCTGTCTTTTGATGAATGCAAGTTTCTAAATTTAATAAGGTTTATCAATATTTATTTTACAGGTTGTACTTTTATGTTTTATTTATGAAAATCCTGTTCTACCCTAGGGTCATAAGTATAACTTTATGTATTTCTTATAAATGTTTAGGAGTTTTGTCTCTGTCCCTCACATATAAGTCCTCAATCTACATGAAATGGATTCTTGAGCTTGGTGAGAAGGATCCAATTAATTTTCTTCCTGTGCGGATAGTCAATTTTCCAGCACCATTTTTGAACAATCTTTTTCCCTACTAATCTGTAATGCCACCTCTGCCATATCTCAGGCTACCCTATACATGTGGCTATAATTCTAAGTTCTCCATTCTGTTCCACTACTGTTCTACTATCTTTCTCCACATGCCACTACCATTATCTTATTACTGCAGCTTTCTGAGAAGTCTTGCTCTCTGTTAGGGCAAGTGTCCCCGATATTGCCGTCTTCTCCCACACATCAACTTCCTAGATCATCTCAAGCACTCAAAACCAGAGCAGCAACCTTTCTTTACACATTTGGAATTCTTACAATTCTTGATCTCACTGTTGGTTTTCTTCCTCCAAAACAATGTCAGGCATCATCAAACAGCAGCTTTCCAAGCTGCTTAAAAATGAACAAGGACGAAAGTGCACCTTCTGGAAAAACAAGCAGAGACAAAGAGTGGGAGAGAGAAAATGAAAGAGAAACTATGAAAAGCAAGGGCTTTCTTTAAAAAAAAATTTTTTTTTTAACGTTTATTTATTTTTGAGACAGAGAGAGAGCATGAATGGGGGAGGGTCAGAGAGAGGGAGACACAGAATCTGAAACAGGCTCCAGGCTCTGAGCTGTCAGCACAGAGCCCGACGCGGGGCTCGAACTCACGGACCACAAGATCATGACCTGAGCCGAAGTCGGCCGCTTAACCGACTGAGCCACCCAGGTGCCCCGCAAGGGCTTTCAATAAAAATTTAAATTCACTAAGAACAGGTAAGTGAAAAGGTTATTTCAGAAAAATATTTTCCATTTCATCATTTTTGAAAATATGTTGTAACAAACCATAGCCTATCCTCACATATAAGTAAGAAAGATACAGAGGCTTCTTTCTCCAGGATATCACAATGTTAAGAAGTAAAACAAAATCCTCAGGCAATGTCAAGAAGTGAGAGAAAACATTAAATCAGGTGTACCCCAGATAATATCAGGGGGTAAGACTCTCACCTGAGAGCTTTTCTCACAGCTACCTCAGCCATAGGCAGTCCTAGAGACAGAAAGATCACAGTGAGAAGGAAGGGTAGAGAGTTTTGGAAAGGGTACTGGGCAAGGGTCATCAATTAGGGGTGTCTCCCTAGAATGAGAAGCTCCAGGAAAACAGTCAGTTGTGTCTACATGTAGTTTAAAAAACCATACTCACTAGCACAATATAAATTTGCATTTGATCTGGAAAAAAAAAGAACAATTTATTGTTTTGATACCACATATCAAAGTATCAACAACCTTCTTGGCTGGTGCAGCGCACAGTAAACGTGGTAATACTCATAGTAAGTAACACTTATTGAGTGGTTACTATACTCCAGGCACTGCAATAACCACTGCGGACAAAACATTAAAGTAGCTCTTTGTACAGGAACCTGAGGTCTACAAAGGGTGGAGCCCAACCCGCTCAAGTCCCTAACCCTTGAAGATTGCCCACATGCACAATAATGCTTCTGAAAAAAGAATCTGATTAGTTGCCAAAAGAGCTATAAGAGCAAGTATCTCTAGTAAAAAAAAAAAAGCTGCTACAGTAAATTTTTCTATGTTGGTTTTAAATTAATCAAATGCAAGACCATCAACCTTTGAAAGCAACTGCTCTGAACTGGCAATGGAATAATTGCTGAAGATTAATAATAAGAACAATAAGAAGAATAAGAAGAAAAAGAGGAAGAGGAGGAGGAGGAGCAGTCCTTGCCCCCGAAGAACTTAAGCAGGAAACTGTAAGAGCTCTGCAATTTAAATGCTACAATGGATGTCCAAAGGAAAAAGCATCTCCCTCTGCCTATGGGAGCCAATGACAGTTTTAAAGGAGAAGGAGCTAGTTAAACTGGGTCTTGAGTGAAGAATGGAAATTTAGCAAGGAAAGAATGGGGTGACAGGGGGAGAGTTCTAAGCAGAAGGGACGGCTCATACAAACTGGCAGGTATGAAGGAGAATGGCATATTCAAGGAACAGCAGGCAATCTGGTGGGAAACTGCTGGAGAGATCAGGGGAGGCGAAAGGCTGACACTGCAGACGACAGAGAACTACCAGAGGTTTGTCAGAGAAATGAAGTGATCACATCTGGATTTTCGAAAGAACAAAAACAAACAAAAAAAACAACCGAAAAACCTTTGAGCAACAGTGTGGAGAGATGATGGAAAAGGAGAGGCTGTACATGGAAGGGAAGTTAGAAAGTGGTGGCAGCAAGGCCAGGGATGAAGGTAGAGTCTCTTAAACTTAACTTGAACTACAGAGTTTTTCTTGTATAGCACATAAATGACAACAGGGCATAATATATAAAAATTGATACAGACCCCAGAATGATGAAGTAAAACTATTATTGGTTGGTCTTATGTGATGTTAGGTTTTACAACATAAATCTTTTCAAATACAAGTAGATCAATATAACTTTTAACAATAAAAAAGCAAAGAACACAACAGTGACTTTGAATCAACTATTCTAGGCTCACAAAAAGCGTACAGCTGACCAAATTTTGCAACCAGGATTTCTTTAGTCAAGCAGGGCTACAGACCCCAGAGTAGTGAAAGCTGGTCTCTGACTGGGAACACCTGAATCCCCAAGTCAGCCAGTCACCAGGATAGACCTGCTATGCTCCCCACAGGGGAAGGGTTAGGAGTGTCTCAAATAACAATAAACAAGTCCTGGGACAAGGAAATTGTCCTCACTGACAGGAATGAGTGAGTTGCCTTCCCCATTACAATCAACTGATTTATACCATCCGTATTTATGTACTGCATGGCCCATAATTATATAACATTCAAAATATCTAGTCTTGGTATTTTCCCACTGAAGCAAATATATCAGGTTTTTGAGGCTCTGATACTAAGCTGATCTCTCTGATACCCTACTGCATGAGGTTATTGGGAAGATTGAAGATTAGATCTTACACATGTATGTCAAGAGCCTAACACTGAGGCTGGCATACAGTAAACATGCAATACATGGTAGCTACCGTTGCTACAAGGAGATGGTGACACTTTTACTTTTTCAAAGAAACTTGAAAGCAAAAATTCAAATTGTATAATGCAATATATAACTAGGAACAGCTCTTTCATTTTGACATAAGATCCACATGAAATGTGTATAAATATGTAATGTATACACACAAATAAAATATGCTCACGTAGCATTTGTAATTTATTCTGTTAAATTATACAACTGGGCAAAATGAAAGGCCTGAATTAGGATAAATCTCACAAATATTGAAAAACAAGCTAATAACTATTTGCAAAATACTTCTGGGTATAGAACTTTTTTTTTAAGTTTATTTATTTTGAGAAAGAGAGAGAGCAAGAGTGTGCACACACACGTGGAGGAGGAACAGAGAGAGAGGGAAAGAGAGAGAATCCCAAGCAGGCTCCACGCTGTCGGCACGGAGTCTGATATGGACCTAGAACTCATGAACCATGAGATCATGACCTGAGCAGAAATCAAGAGTCAGACGCTTAACCAACTGAGCAACCCAGGTGCCCCTAGAACTTCTTGATAGGTACAAGGTACTCAGTTTAAGTTTATTATGCTGTGATGGTCAGAAGTCTTTTTATACTCATGGGAAAATAAAAATTGAAGAATCTGGATTGCCTGAGAACTAAAAAATAAGAAATACATATCTGAAGACCTGAAATCCTAGATCAAGCCTTACAATCAGGAAATAGAAATCAAGTGGCAAATTGAGCATAATATAAATGTTCATCAACAGAAAAGATGCTCACAGAGATGTCTCGGGTTCAGATATACATCTTTTTATCAGAAACCCTGACATTATTTAGACTCAAAGATTATTTAGCTTTGGGGTCAGATGATTTCCCACCCTCCACAGGAAACCTATTTCTTCCATATTACAGGTCTGGACTATAACAAAGGGGCAGCAATAGTGTGTGTGTGATGGGCCTGGGGAGATGAGGAGAGGAGTGAATGAATAGTGGGGAAGAGTAGTGACTCTAATCTACATGCAGTTCCTATTCTATGGGAGCAGCACTACAATCTTCTATATGGAGACTTCCCCTAAAAAACATGTACCCTAATGGGTGATTGCCTCCCTTACCAAGGGCCCAAGTGTAAGGGTGACACAGACTCTCTTCATTTCTATTAGCATGAAATATGGATGGATGGATGAATGGAAGGAAAGCAGGATAGATTTCCTGAGCATCTACCATGTCTTACATCAAACTAGGCATCATTTAATCTTTAACACACCTTCTAAGTATGAGCTCCACCAATACTGACAAAAAAAGACTCAGAATTTTAATCAACTTGTTTCAAGTCATCTGGTTAGTAAGAGACAGACCTAGGATTCTAACTCAGGCCTGTCTGTCTCTAAAATCACAACATTCTCTCTATACCACAGTGCCCTTCAAAATAGTTTCCCAGAAAACAGAAGTCGAGAGAAAGAAATTTTAAAAAGTGACAGGAGACTAGTTTATTATCTAAGGGAACATAAGCTAGACCACTTAATAACTCATTTACACAACCACTAATTCCAAAATATGTAATTTATGTTCAGTATTGCTCACAGAAATTTCTGATCTAGTCCCATCCAATTAGTAATCTGATACTTATTTTTAAAAATTGACTCTTTTCCCTCCTCAGAAAAGAAACATGTATTATAAATTTAAAGTTTTAAAAATCTGTATTGTATCGAATAAGTCAACAAATATATTCTAATTGCCAGTCTTCTCAGCCAGGGGCTGACATACTTTAGAATATGTGCTTTTAACCATGGTGAAACGTGATTTTTTAAATAATTCCAGGCTATTGGGGTGCCTGGGTGGCTCAGTTGGTTAAGCGTCTGGCTTCAGCTCAGGTCATGGTCTCACAGTCTGTGAGTTCAAGCCCCGCGTCGGGCCCTGTGCTGACAGCTCAGAGCCTGGAGCCTGCTTCAGATTCTGTGTCTCCCTCTCCCCCACTCATGCTCTGTCTCTCTCACTCTCAAAAATGAATAAATGTTAAAAAAAAAAAAAAGTTAAAAAAAAGAGTAATTCCAGGCCATTCACTTAACCAACCTAGTAAAAAGATGCATTACTGCAGAAGCAATGGAGAACGGGGAGAGAAAAAGAACGAAGATAGTACAAATGGCATTTCTGAAATGTTTTGCAAATAATAATCAGATTCACTGTTCAATAAATACTACTGGGCAAATGTACCATGAAGCCTGCTGGCATTGTATAACTTCCCAAAAGCCATCCAATCTCTGTTGTGTATCTTTCTCAGCCACCTAGAGGCAGGCAGTTATTGGAGTTTCTTGAGGCTGCATGTGTGGGCAGCCAGGTAAGATATAAATAAGGTGGTTCCCAGTAAAACCATGAAGGCTTCAAGTTTGAGGCGATTTTTCATTTTCAACCCTCTCATACCTCTGACTACTAGTCCAAACAGGAGAGAAAGCTATCTTTTTTAACACTTGGAATGAAATCTCTCTACAACAATATTAACATTTCCAGGAATTAGAATCTTTGGTTACTGTCGATAATTAAGAAAAGAAAGGTTTTACCTATAAAGACTTCTCATGAAGGCTTCTTATCATAGTGGAGGAAGTAATGTTTATCGTCCCTAAAAATCACACTTTGTCCCTGAGGTTCGCTTTCATCATTATAGACTAACTACCTGGAGTGTAGCAGTTAAAATCAGAAAGGACAGTTGAGTGTCTGAGCTAGTCTATTCCTTTCACATCTTAAACAACTCCCCTCCCACCCTTCTACTGTAAGACTCCCAGATGCGAGGGACATGAATCTGTTCATATTGTCCCCCTAACAATGCCCCCATGCCAGTGCCTTGATCTGGGCTTTCACCCTCTGTATGCATACACTCTCCCTCATCATTGTAGCTATACTAGGTGAGTTGGTCCCAGGCAGGCCTGCCTTTTGGCAACAGAGCTCCTGCTGCTTAAAAATCTCTAGCACTCAGGGCACTGAAGAGAGCATGGGAAGCAGGTGGCAGCACTGTGACAAGGGACGTGGAGAAGGAATGGCAGGATGGGAGGGAATTACAAAATGAATCTTGGCCTCTAGGCATGTTATGCTGAAGGCAGGTCAAACTATAACAAATAAAGAACATATTTTTTACAATGAGTGATAGCATGAATGTGTCTATCGGGTTAGAGATGGTATTCATACAGGGAGGGGAAAAGTCAACATTATTTAAGCTCCTCATAACCAGCAACGAAGTAAAAAGGGATGAACTAACTCTGGCTGGGGAGTTTTGCATCAAGGTGTGAGACTGGGCTTGATAAACTCTAATATGGATTCCTTCACCGATTTCCCTAAGTGGCATTGATTAAAGGGGACTGACCAATATCTGCTTTGTGAGGTGCTTTGGGACGAAAGAAGAATTTGACACATAGGTAAGAGAACTTAAAGACAAAATCCCAAATGAAAGTCCTCAATATGTCACACTCAGGCAGCTAGATACATGAGGCCAGTGGTTCAATGCTATGGTTTGAAAGAGGGCTGCTCTACAAAGGCCCACCTGCCTCGATCTATAAGTCATTTAGATAGTAACTGGCCCCTCCCTACTCCTGACCCCAATCTCAGTGTTGGCTCCTCCCTCCCCATATTTCTTTAAAAAAAATTTTTTTTAACGTTTATTTATTTTTGAGACAGAGAGAGACAGAGCATGAATGGGGGAGGGTCAGAGAGAGGGAGACACAGAATCTGAAACAGGCTCCGGGCTCTGAGCTGTCAGCACAGGGGCCCGATGCGGGGCTCGAACTCACGGACCGCGAGATCGTGACCTGAGCCGAAGTCGGCCGCTCAACCGACTGAGCCACCCAGGCGTCCCATCCCTCCCCATATTTCAAGTGAGGAATGTATAAGCCTCTAAGAGGCTACCCACTCAAGGTTCCAGAGACAGGTGCTACACTGTCACTTGACTCCTTGGAGACAATTCTCAAACCTAATAAGTTATTAACACAGGGTTTTTCTTTTTCTATAAAGGCATGTTCAAACAAAATTTCAAGATCACCATCAATACAACTATTGAGGAAATAAATAATTTAATGATATAAAATAATAAGGAAACTATCAGTTTTTTGCTCACCCTGAGTAATTAGTTCAAGGAATCAAGAGTGCTGAACAAGTGATACCAAAAAAATCCTTGAACAGGTTAGAAAAGAAACATCCAAAAATAAACAAAGTATTAAATAAAAATGTTACTGTTGTTTTCAAACTACTGTAACATTTTATTTTAAAAATCTGTATTATATAAACAAAATGTTGTATTAACCAGACCTTTCAGTAGAAGCTTGACACATACTGCATAAAAATCTGCTTTTAAACTTGGTAAAGCAATTAAAGGGTGATTTTCAGTAATTCCATTGCATGAATCAATTTCTCTTTGGAAAGATAAATATTTAAAATTAATGGCCACAGAGACTTCAACTCTCAACTCCCTGCAAACCCACTAAAGTCTTCTTTTCTGTTCTCTGATCCCCTGTGATAGAGAAATGACATTATATTTGGGCTATTTACTTATTAATGAGTTTCATATGAGCTCATTAATGTGCATGAGATTTAACTTATAACTATTAAATTATCAACTTCTTGTTTTAAAAAGATAAACACAAATCAACACCTAAGTGGGTAAAAAGGGATTAATCTGGGTTATTTTACCCATATTTACATCTCTAGGCAGTGCCGTATCTGTGAGGGACCAATTCCTAAATTCATCCAAATACCACAACAGACATTTTATTGTTGGCACTGCTATCTGAATTGCCAAGCAAGCACATATAAAAAGGCACCATTTAAGAGCAGCAACTTAGTTATCTGTGATATCAAAAGTTATCAACAATTCATTCACTCAACAAATAGTACCAGATACTCTGCTAAGTGCTGGGAATATAAAGGTGAGTAAAATGATTCCTGTTGTCACAAAGTTTACAGTATGGTAAGGGGAACAGACATCAATCAATCATAACAGTGTGTAATTAAAAAGTGAGATACAAGGAAAAAGAACACAGTGTAAAGTAATAGAATCTGATCTAGACAAATAGTGGGCAACAGAGAGGGCTTCCCTGAGGAAGTGATGCTTGAGCTGAGATCTGCAGGGGACTGGAGGATGGGGGGTATGTGGAGGAAAGGGCAGGCATGTGAAAGTCTGAAGTGAAGGGAAGAGCACGTGAAACGACCTGGGGTAAAGGTAAGCCACACCGTTAAGGAAGCTGAAAGCAGGCCACCGTGTTTAGTGTACAGGGAGCTAGGGATACAGAGATAAGAAGTAAGTCTTAGAAAGTTCTTAAAATAGGAAGCAGGAAAATGGTGTACCATAACATGGGTTCTAGTGGGGCTTGAACAATGTAAAGCCTGTAAAAGAGATTTGTAAATTGTAAAGCACCCCATACTTTCATTAGTACTATTTAGTTCCTCTACTTTGTTTTCTAAATAAACTTTTGGTCTGGATGCCAGGTGCCAGCCAAAAGGAAAAGAGCTAAAACTAATTCTAACCCAGTGTTTTGCCCCTATACCACACTGCATAAAAATTTCACTGTTTATATCACTTAACTAGTCTAAGGTCTTTACCCAACAGCTAGTGCTTCATAATGACAACCCCAATTACCGGTATTTACTATATGCTAGGCAATTTTCTAAGTTCTTTATTTATATTAACTCATTTAATCCCCAATTCTAAAAAGAAGGCTCTACTGCTGTCCAGATGAAAACACTGAGGCTCAAAAAGTTAAGGAAGTTATCCGAAGTCAGACAGCTGGTAAATGTTGACAGTTAACTACAACAGTATTTAGCTTCCGTTTGAAACATTTTATGTGTGTGTGTATATGTGTGTGCATATATACACGCAGAGGACAGAACAGAACTCACATGTATAGAAACACATTCACATAATTGACCCAGATCAGTGTCCTAGTCACCTAGTGCCTGAGGTATTAGTGGCACGTGGCAAATACTTTATGAACTGAAGATGGGTATGAGAGACTAACAAAAGATTTGAATCTAGAAGTGATTTTGAAGCCTTCCCCCCACACCCCAGTCACGTATTCATTAGTAATTCATTTGATGGCTGTATTTTGTCTCTTTAAAATTTTTTTTTTTTTTTTTTTTTTTTTTTGAGACAGAGAGAGTGAGCAGGGGGAGGGGCGTGAGGTAGAGAATCTGAAGCAGGCTCCACACTGTCAGCCGGGAGCCCAATGCGTGGCTGGAACCCACAAACCGCGCCATCATGACCCCAGCCGAAACCAACAGACGCTTAACCGAGCCACCCAGGCCCTATTAAATTGAAGATGTATCTACATTACCTTTGTTACAGTTCACAGACTTTAGCCTGGAGGTCAGTGGGATAATGGAAAGGACAGAGAACTAGTTCGAACCACTCTCCAGCCACAACTGGCCTATTCAATCACGCCAGGGACACTTTCCCTCCTGGGCCTTTACACTTGCTGTTCACTCTCTCTAGAACACTGTTTCTCCCTTGGGTTCCTCCGCTCAAACATCACCACCTCATAAAAGACCTTCCCTAATCTAATCTAACTTAAATTAGTCTCATCAGACCTTTAATACATCACTCAGTTTAATTTCATTTCTTTCATGAAATTGACCACTCTTTAATCATCTCTTTAATGTCCACTCACCCCGCTCCCCAATTCTAGCAAGGCAAGAGCTTTGTCTAGCTGGTTCTCTGGATGTATCCTCCAGTGAACCAAACTAGGCAAATAAGTATTTAATTCACGAATTAGAATTACCTCAGATTTACCTCTGTTCTGTCAAGCCCTCAATGCCCTTAAGCTTTTCATTTCCCAATGGCTCTACATCCTACTTTCAACAGGAACACCATTTTTACATTACTTTGCCGTTCACAAAGTAGTCTGGACTCCATTTTCTGAGCAGAGACCCTCAACCGATCTTGAGAAGGGAGGGATAGCCTGGCAAAAACCACCATTCTCCCCATTTTACAGTCCAGGGAATTGAGCCTCAGAAGGGATTCAACCGCAGCCATGCCGAAAACACGGGAAAGAGCCCTGCAGGATGTACAGGTTCCGAAAAGCCTTTCCCGCAAGCCAGCGCCGTGGATTCTAGATACTTCATCACCTTTATTACTATTGTTCTACGGTACTCATTCTGGACGCATTCCACGGCTAGGGAACGTGCGCCAAACCCTTCGCCGCGTCCCCGAGCGCCCCAGACTCTTAACCTAGGCCGCGCCCCCGCGCGCCCCGCCCCCGGCCCCGCCCCCACCGCCCCAGCCTCACGCCGCGTCGCGGCCTCTGCTCCCGCCCCGCCAGGGCTCCCGCGCCCCGCGGGGACCGCCCCTCCCGTCCTAGCCAATCAGCAGAGCTCGGGGGGCGGGGCCACAGGACCCATCCCTCCTATCTGGGCACCAGTTGGTCGGGCCAGCCATCGCTCATGAAGTCGCGCCCCGCACCCGCCTCCCTCCTTTTCCTCCACCCTCCCTTCAGAAAAAACGGCGGTTGGGCCGCGGCGGTCTCCAACGGCGGGCGGGAAGCGGAGGGGCGAGGAGCCGGGGAACCAGGGAAGGAGGGACTGCAGGGAGGAGGAGGATGAAAGGGAGGAGGAGGGGAGCCCGGCCCAGCCGGAGCCATCTCCATCGAGAACAAAATGGCGGCGCTGGCGGAGGGCCAGCTGTGAGGCGGGGCCGCGGCCATTCCCCCTCCGCCCCCACCCTCGCGCCGGCCGGGCCGGTCAGGGGGAGCCCGCTCGCTTCGCCCGGCCGCGGGCGGGGAGGGGAGGGGAGCGGCCCGGCCCACTATGCAAAGCGTCCGGCGCCGCCGCCGCCGCCGCCGCCCCGTGGCAAAGGTAAAAGGGTCGGGTTCAGCCGCCGTCGCGGCGGCTCCATGTCCGCGCGCCAGGCCCGCCCCCTCTGCCGCTGGCCCGAGCCCGCCCCGGCCCCTTTTCAATTTTACCTCAGGATTTGGCGCCAAAGCGGCCTCGAAGCAGGTCCCGTGTCTGCGGCGGACGGCCCCCGACGCGGAGGGCAGGGCGCGGGGAGGCCGGGCTCCCGGCGTTGGCGGATGGCGGGAGCCCGGGGGCCGCGGGCTCGCGGGGCAGCAGGCGAGAGAAGAGACGCCGAGGTGGGAGCGGGGGCGGCGGGGGCGGGCCCGGGGGCGCCGCCGGGGTCGCGGGGAAGGGGGGGTTTGTTATTGTTTTTGTCAGTGAAAGGTCAGAGTTCGTGACCCCGGTGCCGCCGCCGCCGCCGCCCGCGCGCTGGTAGGAGGAGGGCGAATGTTCTTCTTCCTCTTCCCAGCGCCAGCCTCGCCGCGGCCGCGGGGGGCGGGCGAGCACGCGATTGGCTGAGACGCGCGCGCGCACCGGAACGCCGCGGCCGGCGCTGGTCCATCCGGCCCCTCGGTGGCCCGCGGGCCCGGCGGCGGGCGGGCGCTGGGGTCAGGGCGGTCGGCCTGGGGCCGCCGCCCCGGACTCGGCTGGCGTAGCCGCCAGACGAAATTTAAATGGCGCGGCCGCTTCTGTTTCCAGGGCAAAGGGCCGGTTGGGCATGTTAAAACCTAGGAGTGCCGGGCACCGTTATTCGGGTGCAGGCCCTCCCCTCCTGGGGGACCGAGAGCTTCGCGAGGCTAGGTGGGGACAGTTTTCTCCCTGTGACATTCTCCATCCTGGCCTCCCGCCGAGCTGAAGTTTCTGTGTTTGTTGATTGAAGAAGCAGTCACAGCAGAGAGCCTGTAGGTTAAAAGTGGCTGGTTTATTGGTGGGTATTGGATTGTTTGTGCCCTACACGTTACTGATGGTTTTTATTTAGGTTTTAAAGGTCGCCAGCTTCTGGCAGTACTAGGTATTGAAATCGTCCAAAACCTGTTATTAATGGTCTTTTAGCGAATATGTGACCCAAAGCTTGTTAAGTCTTTTCCTGTCTTCCCGTGATTTGGAACTAGTAAACAGTGATACGTAAGTGTATATAAAACAACGCTTTGCGAAAATTGCTTAAATATATAAAGAAAAGTGCTTCTCTTGACCTTAGGAATTTAGGGTTGTGGGTTTTCTTTAGATGTTTCTCTCTTTTCAAGTTGTGGTTTTTGACTTGCTTGAGAAGGTATCCTAGATGCCCTGAAGTTTTTTGGCTAGACTCTCCTTGATTATCATGCTTTGTAGGAGAAAGATCCTCTGGTAATTGATTTTTCTTTTTTTCACTTTTCTTGTTTGTTCCGAATAGGTACCGATCCCAAGATGGAAGGATTAACGTTTTTTCTTAAACATTTGCACTTTGATCAGGCTGACCCCAACTTTTGAGTATTTTGTCCGTAATTTCTGTTTTATAAGAAATGCTTTAAATGCACTTATTTTTTTCTTCTCCCATGTTCTCAACTCAAAAAGAAGTAAGTGGGGAAGGGAGTTAAGTTTGTAATGTCCTGGTGAATCACACAGACCCTGAAACTGGAAGGGGCCTCAGGAACTCAGGAACTGCCAGTCCTCTGGCAGGAAGATTTTACAGGAGAGGCGGGTCAAGTGATGTGGGTATGGCAACATGCTATTTTGATGGTAAATCCTTATAAACATGAACTGCTTTTATAATTGTGTGCTTGCAAAAATTGATTTTTTAATGTTAAATAATGCTTTTAGATACTGTGTAAAAATTCACACATCAGTTGAGTTTTGGGGTTTTTTTGTTTGTTTTTGCAAGCATATTACAGTTGCACTAGTTTTGAGGTAAATACTAAACAATCATTACTGTTTCTATAATGGCCTATAATTTTCTAATTTTCTTCACTTAATACCCAGCAGTACTGTGAACAAGCACAGTTATTTTACTGAGGTGAAGGAACTGAGGGCCAGGTAAGGTAAGCAACCTGCCAGATGTTACGGGTGCAATAAGGGAAGCTAGGACTCTTACCTAGTCCTTTGACCTTAAGGCTTATGCTATAAAACCATGCTGCATCAGTTCGGCCTGTTGGTAATAGCATTCAGTAAATGTTCACTTAAAAGCTAGTTGTTTAGGGGCGCCTGGGTGGCTCAGTCGGTTAAGCATCCGACTTCAGCTCAGGTCATGATCTCACAGCCTGTGTCTCCCTCTTTCTCTGCCCCTCCCCTGTTCATGCTCTGTCTCTCTCTCTCTCAAAAATAAATAAACATTAAAAAAAATTAAAAGCTAGTTGTTTAATATTAAAAGTGTATAGAAAGGGTTCATAATCTCGAGCACTTTTTCTTCCCCTTAAAACAGATGTACACCTGCACAGATTGCAAACAATATATGCAGGTAACAGGCCTCTGCAAGCTGAGGTCAGTGCTGCCATAGTGCCATTTTTTTTTGCTCCATTGTGTTTTCACTAGAACGCCTTTTAGTGTTTTAAGTGGCTTTAATCACAAATATTCAAGTTGTACTATATTACTTATATGTTATATGTTTTTTTGACTGTCTATTAATAAGTATCCACATTTGCATTAACAGTGATTTTATATTGTTTTATATGCCTTTCAAGGGTTCTTGGCTGGGGGTGTACTTCAGAACTGCCAAGCCCTCGGTGATTGTGAAGCAGTAAGCTTTGGGTGGGGCCTGGCATCAGCACTTCTGAATATCACATAGAAATTTTTTTTTTTTTTTGCATCACATAGAATTCTGTACCTACCGGCCTGAACCACTGATCTAATTCCAAAAATGTGTGGCAAAAATAACAAGACAGAACTTTTTGTTTCACTTTTTGACATGTAGCTTTTTTAAAAAACCGATTGATCACGACTGAAGGGGTCTTGACAGGAGTGATGGTCTGTCTGGCAGTACCTAGCTGTTGTGTGTGTAGCATCTTGGCAACTACCCAGACTGTAAGCCCTGTATCAAAATGTGTCTTATCCCTCTTATCTCAGCCCTTAACACTGTACCTAGTAAAGAGTTTGTATGAAGTTGGCATTTACTAAATCAGTGCTTTTCCCAGCAACAGTATATAGTGAACAGTATTCATACTGTCATCTTGCTTTTTGTTTGTTTAAAATTTTTTTAATGCTTCTTTATTTTTGAGAGGCAGAGCATGAGCAGGGGAGGGGCAGAGAGAGAAGGAGACAGAATCTGAAGCAGGCTCCAGGCTCTGAGCTGTCAGCACAGAAGTGGATGCAGGGCTTGAACTAACGAGCCCTGAGATCATGACCTGAGCTAAAGTCGGATGCTTAACTGACTGAGCTACCCAGGTGTCCCTGTTATGATCTTGCTTTTAAGATGAACTCAGTGAAAACAAAGTTTGGTGACTTACCTGAGCTGGGATGTGGGCCTGGGACTGTTGGCTCCTTACACAGTGCTGTAAGACCCAGGTATTCCTTCCACTGCCCTCTCTGTACCTCTGAGCAGGTCGTTTTTTCACACCACTTAACTAACTAGTATGTTCTTTAGTCAATCATTACGTAACTTGTCCGTGAGCTTCTTGAGAGCAGGAACTATACTATGCAGTTTCGTTTTGTACGTAGCCCAGAGTCAACATTTTTTTGCTAAGCTGGGTTATTTGAGATTTGCATTTAAATGATAAATGTCAAAACGAAATTTTGGTTAAACAGTAGTTGTAGATGTGCTTAATTTTTCAAGTTACTATTTTTTTTTCAATATATGAAGTTTATTGTCAAATTGGTTTCCATACAACACCCAGTGCTCATCCCTTCAAGTTACTATTAAGCAAAGATTTTTTTTTTAACTTGTAAGGATACTGCTATTGTGGTAGTGTAAATGATGATTTTCCTTTTTATTTCAGACTGAGAAGGCTTAATAATCACCTTCATAAGTACTTACATCTTTGTGCCAACTTTTCTGTTAAAGCTTATTCTCTGTTACTGTGTGTACTAATTTATGAAACTTCTGTTTGTTATTTATATAATTATGACATGTTTATAAAATAAACTTTTAAACCTCATAATTCTTATTGGTCTTTTTTAAGAATGTGGAATCTAAACAGATGTAATCAATGAATACCAGATTGCATGTTCCTTATACTCACACATTATCCTGTTTAATCTTCAGAATAACTTTGTGAAGTGAATGGTATTGCCTTGTTTTTATAGCTAAAGAGGCTGAGGCCTTAAAGGGGAGCATGACTTCCCCAAAGTCACATGATTAGCAAGTGGTGGAACATTTATTCATAAGTTATTTCTGCTTATTTCTTCTCTTCTGTCCTTGAGGACTTTGAGAAGAAAACCGTCTTCACCCCACCACCATGATCTGTCAAAGTCAAGCTCTGTCACAATAGAAGGCTACTTGGAGAGGTCTCAGATTCTGTATACAGGGCTCTTGTTTTTTCCCAGAAAGAGAAAAGTGAGTGACCCTGTGGTGGACTGGGGAGACTGGAAAACAGGGACACTGCAAATGAGTTCCTGAGCCTCTCCAGAACAGCTTTCACTGGGAGTTTTGCCCCTTTAGTTTCTATCCTGAGGCTTCCTGGGCCTTGAAGAGGTGTTGTTTCAAAGTTGTGGTTGGCTCAAATATCTTGGAGCATGACAGAAAATTAGATTATCTTAGGAAAGTGCACTTGCCCTTGGTCCCCTGTTTTAGAATGTGGATTGCTTGGAAGAATGTTTTTTAAGTTTGCCTGATTAGAAACTCTCAATCTTGAGGCTTGGGAGTTCTTTACAAGCCCAGCACCACCACAAGAATTAATCACTTGGGTCTAAGTCTAAACAGTGGCATTCCTTGAGTTTCTTAAAGAAGAGATTATTTTAGGGGCACCTGGGTGGCTCAGTCAGTTAAGCAGCTGAGTTGATTTTGGCCCAGGTCACGATCTCAACAATTCATGGGTGCGAGTCATGTATCGTGCTCCACCATGACCATGCAGAGCCTGCTTGGGATTCTCTCTCTCCGTCATCCGCCGCGCCCCCCCCCCCCCCCCCGAAATAAATAAACTTAGAAAAAGGAGAGAGATTATTTCACCCCTACAGCCTCTTCACTACAGGCCAGAAAATGCAACTCAAAGCCAAAAGTCTTGGAAAAGCGGTTCCCTTCTGTGCTTTGCTTTGGATCCTGCCCTTCACCTTGGGGAGAGATAGGATGCTGCTATGAGGTTTCTGGCCTTGGGGAGGCTCTGGGTACATTGTCAAGACTGGGTATGCATAAATCCTTTTGGTTCTGTCCTCACATTTGGCCCCTCCTCCACTGTTCTCTAGTTTAGGTATTATTTCTGTCCCAGTGTCAGGGTTTCTTAACCTTCCAAACCAGTCTCCAGCTGCCCCCTCCCACCCAGCCTCCCTCTCTTACTCCCTCCTTTTCTTCCACTGCCTGTTCTGTAACAGCCATTTCTAGTGCTCTTCTATTAATAAAGTTCTTTAATGGCTCTTCATTGCTTAGGCCTGAAGTGAAAACTTCGATGCCTAAGGTGGGGACAGTGGGGGTTGGGTCTGGCAGGTATTCTAAAGGAGGTCAGTAAGCTGAGGTAAACCTCCATTAGTACAGTAAATGGTCATAGTGACACCCGGAGAGCTCACTGGACTTGAAGGGGTGGCCCCTTATCAGCACCTGCAATGCAGCCAAAGATGGGTTTTTTGAGAGAAGCCAGAAATCCAGATTTGTAAATGAAATCTCTTGACTTTCCAATACTGGCAATTTGCAAATTGTTTTTAAACTATGCAAGCCAAGCATCCTCTTTTAAACATGGTTCTGGGTCTCAGAACTAGTTTGGGACCTTTGACCAATCAGATAAAAATCTAAGCTGAGCCAGGGCCACTGAAAGTCCTTCACAGTGAGTCTTTTCAGCCCCTTACAGATTAGAGCATCATTCAAGGGTAGTCTTCCAATAAAAACACCTGAACTCAGAATTTTGATTCCTTCTGTTTGTTCAATAGAAGGAATACATTTTAATCTGTCATGGAAAGGGAATTTGGCAGGCAGGAGACAGAAGCCCATGTCTACAGATCGAATGCAGTGTGTTGTGTGTGTGTGTGTGTGTTGCAGGTGGAGGCATGTTCCTTTTGTAGTTCTCATTTTTCCAGAGCATAAATTTACTGTCTCCTGCCAGGGTGGGGAAGCAGAGTCATTTGTCTCTATTCAGTGGTATTAGGGTATTTGAGGGTCTCATGACTGCTTACAGAGACTTTCAGCTGATGCTCTTGTTACTCCCACTCTAGCCTTCCCAGACACCTGTGCCTTCAAATTCCCAAGCCTCTCCAGAGGGCCAGCCCTTATGTCTCACTGGGGTCCCTCCCTGAAGGCACTTTGGTATTTGTTTTCTCCTCTAAGTCAGCTGCCACTATCCATGCATGTGACTTCCAAAAATGAGTTGACTATTTTGATACTCTCTGCCTTTTCTTGCATTTTCTTTGTCCTTTAGGTTACATCTTTTTACTCATTTACTGTCCTAGTAGGTTTTAGAAAGGAGCCAAGAAATGCATGTTTCCTGGTTATCACTGCATAACTAGTCACATCCAAACTCAAGGGCTTAAAAACCACTTTCTTAAATTACTATCTTGCAGTTGTGGGGGGCTCAGATAGGAGGTTCTCTCCTGAGGCCTCTTATAGTTGCAGTCAGAAAGTGGCTGGAGCTAAAGTCATCTGAAAGGCTTCCTAGTCTGTCTAGAGATTGATGCTGGTTGGCAGTGTGAACCCTGACATGTGACCTCTCTATGTGTCCTGGGCTTCCTCATAGCATGGTGGATGCATTCCAGGAGTGCACAAGAGAACAAAGTAGCTTTTTATAGAAGTCACTTCCTCTGCTACTCCTTGAGCCATCACACGGGTCTGCCCAGGTTCAAGGAGAAGGGATGTGCACTCCACTCCTTGATGGGAGGAGTATCAAATCCCATTGTAAGAACACGCAGGAGGGCATCTATTACAGCGGCCATCTTTGACAGAATAGACTCCATCTAACGTGGGAAGACCAGAGTGGTCTTTCTAACACAGCTGTTTCATCCTCCATTTTAAAGCATCTGAAAGACCCCTCTACCCCATCTAGAAACTATAGGATAGGTGCAATGGCTCTGAATGAACTGGTCACAAACAGCCCTTTATGTTTCATCTGTTTTTGTGATTTCCTCCCTGTATAATTCACTGTATAGTTCTGCACTCTCCCATTTCCTGAATATGCCACATGGTATCCTACTCATTCTCACACACCTTACTCATTCTGCTCCCTGCCTCCAGGGGCCTCTCTGACGCCCATCTCTGTGAGGCAAGTCCTCCTTTGTCCATTCACCTCCCCCCCACCTCCCAACTATTTCCTAATCTGCCTCAGGCACAATCCATCCTCTGTTATCCATTCCACCACAGTGTTATCCTTCTCATGCTTCCAGGACAGAGAATTAGAGTTTTTGTACCTGACTTCTCAGGTGGTTAGCTCCTGAAAGTAAATAACCATGTCTCTAGTGCTTAATACTGTGCCCAGTCTGGTGTCACTGTTAAAATAGCACCTGAATATTACAGGGTTCCAAAGTCCCTTAGCATTCTCCTATATGCACAACATTCAGCTCTTGCTCTTCCTCTTCCAGCAGTCAACCAAAAATATCTAGTACCAAGAAACACAACCCCGATTATACTAACCTTTCTTTCCAGCTAATTAATCCTGGAAGTAAATATCATAATGTATTCTTGAGGCTCCAGGTTTGTTGAACAAATTTGATTTGTTCATAGATGTTTTGGTTATGACAGGTAATCAGCATTTCTCTGTATTAGGAAAGTCAATATTTATCAGTCAACTGCATATCAGAGTTTCAATCAGCGGAGTCAGTTTCCAGGATAACTGACCATCAATCATCTTTCAGCTGAGGAGGAGAGGTGCTGGCAGAGTACGGTGTACCCTGGATGTCTTGGCATGTTCCAGACTTGCCATTAACTGATTGTGGCACTTTAGATGAGATCCAATTCATGAGTCTGTTGGCTCCTAGGTCAGTTGAGGCCACCCTATCTGCCAGGGTGGGTAAGTGTGGAAGGAAGAATATGGAAGCACTGTTACAAGTGGTAAACTGAGGCATTCATGAAGCCTGCTGAACCTCAAAGCTCAAAACTCTTGGGTGAAGCCCTGAACTAAACACAAGAAACTTGAGATGTTTAATGCAGTATGTTAAATGTATTTAAAATTTTGAGATATGGTATTTAGCAAATGTTCTATCGTGATTTTTCCCCCCAAAGAGAGAACTTGTCAAGAAACACTATGTTGTATTCTCTATTAGAAGTTTTATCCCCATAGCTTCCCTAAATAGGAAAAAGATTATTCTCTTAAAAGATTTTTCACAAAGAAAGCTTAATAATGTCAAGGGACTTATCTGGAAAAAGGAAAGCTTTTTAAGAAATGTTGTTTAAAAGGCCATCTTCTTCACGGATTTTTGTCCGGAGGGGATGTTTCTGGTCCTAGGTAGCAAGGGATGGACTCACAGGATGACAGTGATATCTTGGTAATTGTAAAAATGGAAGATCTTTATTGAGTAGGTGAAAGGTTGAGATTTAAGAGAAATTAGTCAAATTGCTACTGTGAAAACTAATGGTCATTTTCCACCTTGTCCCATAAAAAAAGATTCAGGGTCACACTGAGTGGTATTATAGCTGTATTTTAAAAAGAGCTGTCTAATTTTATGCCTGTAATAACTTCCATAATTATACATGTTGGAATAATCAAGTCTCATGCTTTGGGGTATAGCCAATTACTGTAGCTATCAAGAGGTAATTTATTTTTTCATGTATGTTCCTCACAGCAGGGCAGCTCCATTACACATTCATGAATTCTAGTGTGGCATTGTTAGGGGTTGTCAAGTACAGGGCACTTGATTTGAAGGGCCACAGATTTACTGGAGATGGCAATTCTTTTTTATTCTCATTTCCTTCTCATATCTGTTACTTAAAAGGAGTTCTTAGGAACATATAGGCTTATTGCCTTATGCTTTACCACAAGACCAGTTTTTGGATACAGCTGTTGGATACAGCTGTTGGTGAACACATTAGAAATATAGCCAAATCCTTCCTTACTTTCCCTGAGTCCACCTTTGGAGAGAATGTGAATTGCACTTTTGAAGGTGAGGTCCTAATTTTGAAGAGAACTTGAGGTCATTTAGGGCAGTTCTCACTTGAGTGGGTAATCTTTACATAATAAACCAAAGTAGTAGTCACTGTTGAAAATAAGCTTTGGGAGCCCCTGGCATATAGAACTATTCTAAAGTTCTATAATATTTGCAACTCTTAGCTGATGGATAATTATTATAATTTACATATACCAATAAGAGGCATGTTACTTTACTTACAGGTATATGGTACCTTAATTGCTACCATATCCATTTCCTGATCAAAACTATTTCTGTAGGTTTACCATGAATTTTATACCTTCCCCCTTCTTGTAATATTTTTGAAGCATTCAAAAACTAAAACTGGCAACGACCTTACATTTGAATATGTGTCTTTTGGTTCATTATATGTCTAACTGCAACTTTGTGCTCCTGACACTTTTAGGCTAGTGGTTTAAAAAAATTGTTGACTGTAATCTGTAAGTATGAATACATTTTACATCAGCAATCAGTAATATGATGTGTATGCACATACATGACTGAAACCACAATGTCATAAAATAGTCTTTAAGGATGATAGATATGCCCTGCTGTGTTCTCCTGTGCTGTCTTCAGTGTGCCTAGTGGGGGGGGGGGGGGCTGGGAGAAGGGAGCTGGGTGTGACCCAATGCCATCGATTTCATAACCCACTCCTACAGTTAAAAAAAACAAGGCCAAAAAACTTGTTCACGGTACTTTTTTTTTTTTTCTCATTCTTTCTTAACACGGATTTTATTTTCTATGAGCCTCTCTTTCACTCTTGTGGAAATGCTGCATTTCTACTCCTGCTCTATTGTAACGGTACCCATGAAAGACCATCAAGAGAATGAGGCCTGTTGTCATTCTGTTGTGTCAACACAGGATGCCCTTTCCTATACAACCACCACCAGATTCTCTGTGTAAGGAAGAGAACTTGCTCCATGGCCCTGCACAGCCTTTGCATTATACTAATCCAAACTACACTCTTCTTTCCAAAAGATGTCATCCAAAGGGTGGACTTTATGGGTGGATCCTCAGCAGCCATCCTCCCCTCAGCCCCCAGCTGACAGGTCTGTCCCTGTAAGTAGCTCAGGAAAGGGCAGGCGTAAGTGTGGACCTTGAAAGGCATGGAAGGCCTGCTGGGTTCTTCTAAGAAAAAGCTAGTGCAGGAACATGAGCCCCCCCTCCCTGGTGCCCATGAACAGGGAAACCTGTAACCCAGCCATCAGTGGCAGTCACTGATCAGTCTCTGGAGAACCAGCCCTGGAATCGGGCTGATACTGGACAACAGATTAGAGAAACCCAAAGAGCTTGGTTCTTAGGGACACTGTCTAATCCTCAAAGTGCCCTGCTTTTGGACTTCCTCTTGTAGAGTTAATTTCCTAGATGTTTAAACCAATTTGATGTTGGTTTCTTCTCACCTGCTGTTGAAAACAGACTTCTTAGTGTGGATACCTCTGTCCTCTCAACTGACTGTCAATGTGTGCAAGCACAAAAACTGCCACAATTATAGAAGTCACAAAGCACAGGCTGAATGAACTAACAGAATGTACAAGCATGTTGTTGACTGTCTTGTAGCCGAACAAACTCGGGCTCCAGCTTGGTCCTACCACTCCTAGCCCAGGTGGCCTCAGTCCCCATTTAGGGCTTCAGTGTTTAGTGATGACATTTACACAGTTGAACAGAAGGCTGGGCTGGATGAGGAAAAAACTCTGACCTTGTTACCCTGCAGTGGTGGTAGCAGGGCTGTCGGTGTCCTTGGCACTGGCCCCGTGGCATACACCCAAAGGCTGCCCTCGGTCCACACCCACACATGGGTCCAGGCTGCATCCAAGGGAGAATGAGTGGTCAGCTGATCTGTCAGCCTGACCACAATTCAAAGCCTACTTCTGATATGTGAAAGAATTATTACCAGGAGCCAGGAACTCAACCAATGTCCCTGGACACTTTGTTTCTAGTGGGCTTTGTATTAGTAATCATGAACAAGAATTCTACCTACTTACTAAGACAAATCCAGGCTGGAAAAACATTGCAGGGAAGGTGGGAAGCTGCTAGAAAGTAAGTGCCTGCTTTCAGTGCAACTCCAGTTTCATAAAATTTGATTCCCAGAAGCAGGCAGAGGCCAACCCTGTAAAGGTCTGTGTGTTTTTTTGACCCATGTATGAAGAATTCAGGGAGAGGTCATTCAAAACAAATGGGGGGGGGGGGTGGTGACCAAAGGGGCCCAGCCTGCCTGCGTCAGGCCCTGCTCAGTCCTGGTTTCTCTTTCTTGCCATTTTCATGGATAAGAAGGAAGGTCTTTTTCTGCATATTGTCTTCATCTTGTAGTGTCACAGAGCAGGGCCCATGACTTATTTCACTTTGTACAATGCATGCCCTTCCCCACGGGTTTATGGTTTCCAGTCCGCTTTCTTGAGCGTTTGGTTTGTGCTTTGTCCCTGAACTCTTTGGAAAACTGTAATAGTGTCCGTGTGACTGGTGAAGACACCGAGGCTCGGAGCTACTGAAGCGAGTGAGTTGCCCAAGCCCTGCACGCTCTTATTTCTGGCCTATAGCCTGGCGCAGAACAGCTTCCTCCCTAGAAACACAGCCTTTGCAGGAGGCACACGGCAGAGGGGCTGTTCTGGGAGCAGGGAGCAGGGGGCAAAGCACATACCATGGGGGCCTCAGGCAGTGTGGCCATGGCATCAAAGCTGGCCATTTCTCCAGCCTCCGGGCCCAGTGGAAAGGAGGAGGCCCCATGAACCTGTAAAATGGGCTGGACAAAGAAAAAGTCAGGGAAGGAACGACAAGCAAAATAGGCCAGTAGAAATCAGCTGAAATCAAAGAACCATGGGAAAGACAAGTAAAAGCAAGTGGCAGGCAAACCAAGTGGGTCCTTGCCCAGTCACACTGAGCTGTAGAGGAGCTTGGTGGCCCCTGACACTTTCTTTTATAAAACCAATTCAGTAGGTTTTCTGTATAACCCAGGTGGTTTTTATTAGGGTAACTACTCACTGAGAAATAAAAGCCCTATTACCTCTTGTTTATAGAGCATCAGAAATAGGATGTCATATGGTACAAGAGGCCTTCGGATGACTTCCAGATGCATAATTCTGCCCGGAGCTCAGACACTGACAATGGCCAGTGACACACAGCAGACTGCGGAAGCTCCCACTACCTGGTGCCGAAGTCTTGCTGTACTTTTCAAAGGCTCAGAGGCTCTAGAAGGCCCACTGAAATATGACGATGAAAACGGTTGCATTGGAATTGATCCCTCAAAAATTAATAAAAAGATCTGTCTAATCACTTAGTTTGAATCATTAATTGGATGTTTAATGCAAACATTTTAAAAGAGAAGTTGCAAACTAGGAAAAAAAATTCCCCTGAAAATATTTAATGTAAATAACTCCTTGAGATGGTACTTTTTACAAAAGGTTTGTCAGCAAATGCCTTTTTGTTTAGGGAACAGGGCAGCAGGAGGATGGGGACAGGACGTCAGAAAATGATATGATTGTTTTCTATTTCGATGAGAGTAACAAGGAATCCCACCTGCCCTGCCCCCATTCTGCTTTATGTAGAAATTTGTCCAGCAAAATGAGCAGCGGTCATCAGCAGGAGGTGGCTGAGCCCCAGGTGCCCAGAGAGTCTCTTCAAGCCACTACTTCTGTGCTCCCTCACTGTGTCCAGAGCCACCGGTCAAGTCCACTAATTCACCTTGTGACTGTATCTTTTTTCTCTTCCTATCTCTTTCTCTTCGGTAGTACAGCCGAAGGATAGCTGGAGGATAGCCGTGATGAAAACAAGCACAGGTTCTTATAGACACAACGCTGTCAGCTCATGTTGGGTAGACACAGGAAGGCACACAATAAATTAAAGCAGACCCTATCTCTTCAGAGGCTTGCAGCGACCTACAGGGTGGGGGCTGGGTCTGCCAGCAGCTGAGCTTCCAGCACTGGTGTAGTGTGAGGACCACCCCGGGAAGGAGGGGGTCCTTCCTTTATTAAGTCATATCAGTATACAGGTTGCATGATCAAATGGAGGAGAAAATCCTTGCCATCTTATTCAGTCCAGTGTGGCTTCCGCAGCGAGGAGGACCCCCTGCCCGGCCACCCGCCCCCCCCCCTCCGCCCCCAGGCCAAGTGTCGCTCACCAGCCCACTTGGCAAGGTCCAGCCAGTTTTGCACAAATCACTTGTACATACTCTTGTTGAGAACTGGTGGCAAATTAGTCCACGGGGCTCCATCTGCTACTTACTTAAGTAAATCACTTGGAAAACATAAAACTGAAGGTTGTAGCTCAATAAAACAATAAAGTGCTTTCGAGGAGGGTAGCTGTTATTCACCAGTTGTTTCTCGTTTCACCTGAGGCACTGATGTCAATGCTATGACAAGTGATCATGTTTACCACCAGTAAAAATTGTAAAAGCTTGTTTCCACTAAAAAGCCTGCATTTCTAAGTACTGCATCGTACTTTTTCTATTGTTTCCATGTCTTCATGTTACTAAACTTGAACTCACTACTGGGTAGGGAAATAGTTTCTGCTGGGTTGGGGTGGAGTCGGGTGGGTGGAAGACATGAGAACAGAAAAGGAGCGGTTTATAAATATTCCTTAAGGGTTCCACTTGTGAAGGTGAGAGAGGGGGTTACAGCAAAAAAGGATTAGGCTCCACGCTGAATCCAGATGTGAGCCCCAATGAGTGGAGACACAGATCGACTTCTAGAAGGGTCCACATATCAACCTAAGAGTTTATTCTGAGTCCACATGCTTGATAACTGCTATAACACACTTGCATCTTCCATGGCCTCGATCCACCTGTAAAACAGAGGAGAGGGAACATTTAGGTGTCATGGCTCTGCGACTCTGGTCACAGAACCTTTATGTGACTAGGTGGACTAGGTGACTATTACCGGAGGTCATATTCATATTTGTTGCCTAGCATTTAGCAAAAGGTCTGGAACACAGTGTAAAGGCTTGCTGAATCAATGCATGCCTGTATGAACGAATCATGATAATCTTAAAAAAATCTCATGATCAGGAACAGATAGTTCCATTGCTGTGGCCCAAAGGGATTTGATGGAACAGGATGGCTGGAGCAGAGAGCATCCAAAGCCCTGGGTAGCAACTTGTTTCCTTCCAGAGGGAGAGGCAAGGATAGTTATTTGGGTACCTCTGAGCTGAATTGGTATCCTCTGCTTTGAAGCTATAAAATAGGGTTTTCTTGTGGTAGAGGTGAAAAATAGGTCCTACTTCACTGCTGCCCTCTTCCTTTTCTGGGGCAATGGTGAAACCGAGCAGGGGCATACTCTCCATGGCCACTGTGTCCTGCAGAGGGCAAAAGGGAAAACTGATAGTAAACACCACACAACACACAGTCAACTGCTTAGCATTTACCGTTACCTCTGATTTAAGATGCACGATGCGCTCTTCTGTGTAGGGCATGCTTTGGCAACTCTAGACCAGCCACACACATACTCTTTACCCCTGATCCTGCCAGGACCAATCACGAGGAGGGAAAGAAACTTAACATTCTGTGACAGCCTATTAGGGCCCAGGCATTTTCATCTTTACATTATCATGCCGAATCTTTCACAAGAAGGTGTCACTCCTGTTCCAAGAGGAAACTGAGGCTCAGAGAAGGTAAATAACTCCCCAAGATTAATTACACAGTTTAGTAAGGGGCTGAGCCAGAACTGGACTCATGACCACCTTCTAACACTGCGTTCTTCAGGCTGACTCGAATAGTCAGTGACTCTGTTTTCCGTTAGTACTTTCGATAACATACCCTGTGCTCATTCCCCCATGCCCTCATTCACAATGCCTCAATATGGAGCACTCAGGGTGTCTGTGCTATCAGCTTGCTAACAATTTCATGACATGTACACAGAGAACATAAATGGATCTTATAATCACAGTGCTCAGAGGAAAAAGATTTATATATATATATAGATATGTTCATACATACATATTTATATAAAAATACGTTCTCATAAAATACTTTATTAAACCATACAAAAACAGATATAATTAGCTAAGCAATTAGTTAAAATATAATTAGCTAAGAAGGCTGTGGGAAGAGAAGGAGGGGGAGCTGAGGTTGTATATAAAAGGGAATCAATTTTCAAAGACTGCTGGACCAGAAAAAGAATCTGACAAAATTCAATATCGATTCATGATTAAAAAAAAAAAACCTCCGCAAACTAGGATTAGAAGGGGACTTCCTTAATCTGAGGGCATCCGTAAAATAACTACAGCTAACATCTTACTTAAGAGTGAAATACTGAATGCTTTTCCTCTAAGATTGGGAATAAGGCAAGAGGGTACTCGCTCCCACCAATTAAATTCAAAATTATACTGGAGTTCCTAGCCACTGCAGTACAGCAAGAAGAAGAAAGACATAAAGATAAGAAAAAGAAGTTAAATGATCTATGCTTGCAAAGGGCCTGTTTGATTATAAAACAACTACTAGAACCAATAATTTAGCAAGGTCACAGCATAATCATTTTTTTTATATCTGTGTACTAGCAGTAAGTAACTAGCAAATAAATGCCATTCAATATAGCATCCAAAAAGAAAAACAACAAAGTAGTATCTAAAAAATAAAATAGTGATAAAGTTAACACAAATGCAAGAACAGAAGTATAAGATCTCTATACTAAAACTCCAAAACATAAAAGGAAAAATTAAAGAACTACATACATGAAGATTTAAACCATGTTCATAGATTTGAAGATTTAATATCGTTAAGATGCCAATTCTCCCCAAGTTGCTTCAACAATCCCCGTCATAATCTTAGGCTTTTTGGTAGAATTGACAAGTTTACATGGAAACACAAAATACCTAGAATACTCCAAACAATCTTTAAAAAGAAAAATGTTGGAGGCTTATGCAACCTGACTTCAAGACTTACTATAAAGTTCTAGTGATTAAGGTAGTAAGGCAGTGGCATAAGAATTGGTAAATATTATCAGTGAAACAGAATAGAAAACCCAGAGATAGGTCCAAATGTATTTAGCCATTTGATATTTAACAAAGGGACCAAATAATCCTATAAGGAAAGGAAAATCTTTTTTAATGAGTTGTGCTCAAATAACTGGATACCCATTTGGGAAAAAAATGAACCTCAACTCCTATCTCACACCACACTCAGTAATTAATTTCAGATAGACCTCAGTGTAAAAACTGAAACATTAAAGTTGTCAGAAACAAATATGGGGAACAACTTGTGACCTGCAGACAAAAGTTTCTTATGATATGAAAAGCAGTGGCCATAAAGGAAAATACTGATAAATCTGGTTAAGTTAAAAACTTCTGTTCATCAAAACAACAGAACAAATTCATTCATTAAGAAAATGCACAGGCAAGCCAAAAACGGAGAGAATGTTCACAAAACATTTATCTGACAAAAGACTGGTATCCAAGATATGTAAAGAACTCCTATAACTCAATAAGAAGACAACCTACTTAAAAAATTGTCTAAGAGATCTGAACAGACGCTTCTCAAAGGGAAATCCATAAATAGCCAATAAGCACATTAACAATATCATTAGTCATTATGGAAATTTAAACTAAAACCACACTGAGATACTAGTAAATTAAAGACTGACAATACCAAGTGTTGACAAAGATGTGGAACAACCATAGATCTCACATGTAAATGTGAGGGGATGTAAAATGGTAGATAATTTTGCAAAAGGTCTGTAATTTCTGATAAACCAAACATATACCTTCCTATGATCCAGAAATTCCAATTGTAGGTGTCTACCCAAGTGAAATAAAAAAACCTATTTTCACATAAAAACCTGTATATAAAAGTTTAAAGTGGCTTTGTTCATTACAACCCAAAACTGGAAACAACCCAAACGTCCTTCAACTGATGAGTGGGAAAACAAATGGTGATGTGTTCACAACATGGAATACTACTCAGTATAAAATGTAATAACCTACTGCTGTATTCAAAAGCACAGGTGAATCTCAAACACATCATGCTGAATGGAAGAAATCACATTTGTATGAGATTCCATTTATATGAAGATCTGAAAGAGAAAAACTAATCTCTGGTGGAAGGGAATGAGGTGGGGATACACAGGTACATGACAGGGGTTCATGGTAGTATAGACAGTGAAAACTGGCTATCCGTTTTATCAAACCTTTTTTCTTTGATGGAATTTGAGAGCTTAGTGCTATCAGTGATATGACCTTACTAAGAAATTGTACAAGTTCCTCTCTATAGAAAAAACTACTTTGGAAGCATACTTAAAATCCATCTATCAACTTAGCAGGGGGAGGGGGGGCGCCTGGGTGGCTCAGTTGGTTAAGCATCTGACTCTTGATTTCAGCTCATGTCATGATCTCGAGGTTCGTGAGATCAAGCCCTGCATCAGGCTCTGTGCTGTCAGTGCAGAGCCTGCTTGGGGTTCTCTCTCTCCCTCTCTTGCTGCCCCTCTCCCACTCCCCCCACTCTCAAAATTAATAAACATGAAAAAAATTTAAAAAAACAAACTTAGGGTGTCACTTCCATGACAACTGTTGCTCATGACCTAGAGACTCTGGCTTTTCCATTCTCACACAGGACTCACCTCTATTTGGTGGTTATTTAATCATCACTGGCCTTTGTTCACCTGTCTAAGCCTGCATTTCTTCCCAAAGAGTGTTCCACGGGATGGAATGGTTCCACAAGACGCTCCATGAGGAAGGGCCCATGGTCAGGCCCGCTTGGGAAATCTCCTTATTTCAGAGACCCACAGCTCTCCTTGGTACATTAGAGATTCTGAGAAGCACTCCTGTGAGGCAGTCCCACGAACTGCCTACTCAAGGTTCCCTCAGAACCCAGTTTTTAGAGAACTCCTGTGAGCGTCCTGCGCAATACCTACTTTGGAAGATGCTCTGGGCTGCAGATGGACATTGTATCACATTTCAGTTTGTTCTGGAAAGATCGAAATTCTCCCTAGCTCAAAAATCCTTTGCTCCTCTATGGACATGTCAGTGAGGGCTTGGCTCACACAGCACCTGAGTCACTCAGGCTACAGTGGGTACCCCCTCCAAGCCTGTCTGTGTCCCTCCTAGCCTCTGGGATTCCCTGAGGAAGGAGCAGGCTGCAACCATCACAGTTGCAGGTCTTTTGTGAGAGAAACTTTCTGCCCTGAAAAAGGAAGTGCCCTCTGCCCACTGGCCAGCATCAGGGAGGAGGGGGGGCGGGGTCAGGGTAGAAAGGCCAGCCTTGTGCTGATGTGAACATCCTCCTGGGATAAAGCACACACCCTCTGCAGTAAAGCACATTCAAGTCCCATTTTCTTTCTTGCTTTTTTTTTTTTTAATTATTATTCATTTATTTTTGAGAGAAAGAGAAAGAGAGCAGGGGAGGAGCAGAGAGAAAGGGAGAGAGAGAGAATCCCAAGCAGGCTCTGTGCTGTCAGTGCAGAAATCAAGAGCTGGATGCTTAACAGACTGAGCCACCCAGGTGCCCCTAAGACCAATTTTCAGACTGGGTTTAGCCCATGGAAGCCACCAGATGGTGAGGCCTGGACATGGAAATCTTCCAAACTATCCTACAGAATCAGCCTGGGTCAAGACCAGACAGCTCCCTGCTGTATAACCATAGCCCACACCTGTCTACTCTGGAAGCAAGCTTCACTCCCAAGGCCCTCTCTCCTACATTTTATAAGACATAAAGGTAAGATGATCTATAAAAACAGAAACTTAAGTTTTATTTGGTACAAGTGTTACCATGAAGCAATGTAGCTCCCTGATAAAAGAAATGCACAGAGCAAAAGTGTGGTAGCTTTCTCTAAGCTGTTGAGTTCTGTCCCAAACAACCGGGTGGAGAGCAGAAAGCAGCCTGCTCTTATAGAGTACTTGGCTTGTGCTGGATGCTGGGCCTGTGACATTCAAACCACCTGGGTACACACACAGGTCTCACACTGTACTGCCTTATCTCCATGGAGGAATGGTCAATTCTTTAGATCTGGAACCAACACGTGGTTGGGTATCCACAGCAGCACTGAGCACATGGTATTGCTCGATACAGACTTGTATGACATGGGAACAGCATCCCGGCCTCACATGGCCCTGCAGGTGACAGGGTGTTGTGCATGCCCAGATGGACATTCTGAGGCGTGAGCTTAACCTGAGGGCCGTCACAGATGAGAAGAGAGAAAGCAAGAATTGCCACTACCTCACTGGCCATATAGGTGTAGAGCACTTTGCCTTTGATGACGAACCAGAGCTTCTTCCAGTGCCTCTTGCCTTTCTTGCACCGGCTGAGATAGCCACTGATGGCAGAGCCCTCTCCGGAGGCGGCCACCTGACAGAAGGGAAGCAGAGTGGTCAGGACAGCAGGTGGTAGGCATAGTTCAGACAGAGCTAAAGTGACACTGCAAACCAGTTGGCAGAGAGTGTTTATACTGCTTGAAATCTGAGACTTGGATGAGGTCTCAGGATACATTCAGTACCTCAAAAGCAGCAAAACAGTACCAGGGATTAAGACAGGATTTACTGAATGCACCCAGGAAACACAAGAGTCAAAAACAGCCTTCGGGAGTGCTGTCCCGAGTGGTGTTGCAGATTCTTGGCTCCCTCTCCCCAGTTCCCAAGCCCCCAAAACATGAAACTGCAGATATTTGAGGGAAAGGTTCTTCCCTCTAAAACTGATTCTTATAAGAGTTAATACCTATTCTTGTCAAACTAGTCCAAAAAACAGAAAAGGAAGGAAAATTCCCAAATTCATTTTATGAGGCCAGCATTACCCTGACATCAAAACCAGATAAAGACACCACCAAAAGAGAGAACTACAGGCCAAATATCTCTGGTGAATATAGATGCAAAAATCCTCAACAAAATACTAGCAAACTGAATCCAACAATATATTAAAAAAATCATTCACCACAATCAAGTGGGATTTATTCCTATGTTTTAAGGGTAGTTCAACATTTGCAAATCAATCAACACAATACATCACATTAACAAAATAAAAGAACAAGAACCATATGATTAGTTCAATAGATGTAGAAAAAGCATTTGACAAAGTACATCTTTTCATGATAAAAACCCTCAACACAGTAGGTTTAGAGGAAACATGCCTTGACAAAGGCCACATGAAAAACACACATCTAGTGTCATCCTAAATAGGGTAAACTGAGAGCTTTTCCTTTGTGGTCAGGAACAAGACAGGGATGTCCACTCTCACTACTTCTATGCAACATAGTACTAGAAGTCCTAGCCATAGCAATCAGATAACAAAAAGAAATAAAAGGGATCCCAACTGGGTTGCCTGGCTGGTTCAGTCAGTGGACCATGTGACTCAATCTCAGGGTCATGAGTTCAAGATCCATGTTGGGTGTAGAGATTACTTACCAAAAAAAGGTATCCAAATTGGCAAGGAAGAAATAAAACTTACACTATTTGCAGATGACATGATACTATAACATAGAAAACCCAAAAGACTCCACCAAATACCTGCTAGAAATGATAAAATAAATTCAGTAAAATTGCAGGACACAAAATCATTGTATAGAAATCTGTTGCATGAGAAATTAAAGAATCTCATTTACAATTTACTATTGCATCAAAAATAATAAGATACCTAGGAATAAACCTAACAAAAGAGATTAAAGACCTGTACTCTGAAAACTATAGAATAATGATAAAAAAATTGAAGAAGACACAAAGAAATGGAAAGACATTCCATGCTCATGGATTGGAAGAATAAATATTGCTAAAATGTCTATACTACCCAAAGCAATCTACACATTTCATGCAATCCCTATCAAAATATCACAGACTTAGAACAAACAATCCTAAAATTTGTATGGAACCACAAAAGTCCCCAAATAGCCAAAGCAATCTTGAAATGGAAAAGCAAAGCTGGAGGCATTGCAATTCCAGACTTTGAGTTATATTACAAAGCTGTAGTCATCAAAAAAGTATGGTACCGGCACAAAAACAGACAACATAGATCAATGTAACAGAATAGAAACCCCAGAAATGAGCCCACAATTATATGGTCAATTAATCTTTGACAAAGCAGGAAAGAATATCCAATAGGACAAAGACTGTTTCTGTCAGCAAACAGTGTTGGGAAAACTGGATGGCAACATGCAAAAGACTGAAACTGGATCACTTTCTTACACCACACACAAAAATAAATTCAAAATGGATAAAAGACCTAAATGTGAGACAGGAAACCATCAAAATCCTAGAGGAGAACATAGGCAGTAATTTCTTTGACATTGGCCATAGCAACTTCTTTCTAGGTATGTCTCCTGAGGCAAGGGAAACAACAGCAAAAATAAACTATTGGAGTTATTTCAAAATAAGAAGCTTCTGCACAGCAAAGGAAACAATCAATAAAACTAAAATACAACCTACTGAATGGGAGAAGATATTGCAAATGACATCCAATAAAGCGTTAGTATTCAAAATATATAAAGAATGTATACAAATCAACACCCAGAAAACAAATAACCCAATTAAAAAATGGGCAGAAAACTTGAACAGACATTTCTCCAAAGAAGACATACATGTGGCCAACAAACATGTGAAAAGAGGTTCATCATCACTTACCATCAGGGAAATTCAAAACAAAACCACAATGAGATAACATCATACACCTGTCAGAATGGCTAAACTCAACAACACAAGAAACAACAGGTGTTGGCAAGGATGTGAAGAAAGGGGGACCCTTGTGTACTGTTGGTGGGAAGGAAAACTGGTACAGCCACTCTGGAAAACAGAATGGAGGTTCCTCAAAAAGTTAAAAATAGGACTATCCTACCATCTATCAATCACACTAGATGAATGGATAAAGAAGTGGTATACACATACAATGGAATATTAGCCATGAAAAAGAACGAAATCTTGCCATTTGCAACAACACAGATGGAGCTAGAGAGTATCATCCTAAGTGAAATAAGTCAGAAAAGACAAATACCATACGATTTCTTTCATATGTGGAATTTAAGAAACAAAACAAATGAGCAAAGGGGGAAACAAGAGACAAACCAAGAAACAAACTCTTAACTACATAGAACAAACTGATGGTTACCGGAGGGGAGGTGGGTAGAGGAATAGGGGAGATAGGTGATGGAGATTAGGAGGGCACTGGTCATGAGGAGCCCCAGGTGTTGTATGTAAGTAATGAATCACTATATTGTATACCTGAAACTAATATTATGCTGTAAACTGGAATTTAAAGAAAAACTTTAAAAAACTCCACACATACATGTTCAAAACATTGATTCTTATACTTTTAAACTTATCTCTTATACTAAAAGGATAAGAGGATGGATCTTAAAGATGGATCCTCTTTTTTTTTTTTAATAATTTTTTTTTAACGTTTATTTATTTTTGAGACAGAGAGAGACAACGCATGAATGGGGGAGGGGCAGAGAGAGAGGGAGACACAGAATCGGAAGCAGCCTCCAGGCTCTGAGCCATCAGCCCAGAGCCCGACACGGGGCTCGAACTCACGGACCTCGAGATCGTGACCTGAGTTAAGTCGGATGCTTAACCGGCTGAGCCACCCAGGCGCCCCTGGATCCTCTTTTTAATGTTTACTTACAAGGTCTGCCTAATGGGGAATGTTAACTGCTGTTGTTGTTAGAGGCAGTACTTGTCTGTTGCACAGTCTTTATGTGGAGGTTCAGAACACAGGTGTAGAGTAATACCAGTCTGGGGCTCCAGTCCAGGTTCTCCCAGTTATTTGATGGGCAATGTGGGCAATTACTTCTTTGAAGTCTCAGTTTCCCTGTTATTACAACTGGGATTAAATGACACAAGACAGGTGCCTGACAGGTATAGTGCCTGGCCTACAGGAACTGCTCATAAATACTAATCTTACTATTGGAGAAAGAAGGCCAGGTTTGGAAATAATTTAATCTGACTTTCCCATTTTACAGATGGGCCTGGAGGCATGGAGGTATCTACCAAAGGTCAAATCCCTACTCAGCTGAAGAGAAGATAAGAACTTGGATCTCTTGGCAAGTACTCTGAAGGCCGATGAACTTTACTGAAGGGAAAGGAGGCCACCACCAGCCTGGGCTGTTTTGAGAAGTATCAGGAAAGGAGCCTGTCTCCGCCACAGGTTCCAGGACTCCTAGAACCAGACACGAGCTTTCTCTCCCGGCACTTGCCCTGCTGGGGCAGCTCACAGAGTGAGGAAAGGCAGAGTGGACAGAACACATTGGAAGAAACCGATTCTGCAACCTCCCTTTCTGGCAGATGCTCAGGAGGCAGCATTTCTGCAGACTTTCTCATGGGGAGTAGGGCTTGCTGCGGAGATGGTGCTCCTGGGGGAAGGGGACAGGGCAGTGGAGGGTAGGGTGGGGCACATTTCTCCTGGGGCTGCTGCAAATCCCACTAAGTGTAATCTTTGCTGGATAATAAAAAGGTTGTCACTTCAAGCAAAAATTACCAAAGGCACCAGCATCAGAGCTGCTCGACTCTGGAAGGCTAAGAGCAGTGGTTCTCAAACTCTGTGCCCGTGGAATACTCGGGTTCTGTGAGCCACCACAGCAGGAGTGAGAGGTGATCTTTTCTAATTACTGGAAAGGGATGATTTACAACCACACGATGTAAAACGTATGAGATCTGTATGTGTCAGCAAGTGTGGAATGATAGTTAAGAGAAATGAAGTGTGAAAATGTACAGAAGATTTAGTACAACTTGTTGTATTTCGGATAAAAAAAAAAAAGAGGATCTATGAATGTGCATCTTTATTATGTATATGCATTAAAATTTCTGGAAGGATCCATAAGAAACTTCATGGTTACTTCTGGGGGTGGTGGGACTGGAGGAGTTCAGGGAGGGAGAGAAAAACGTACGTTTTTTCAGGTATTCCTTTGTGTTCTGAAAAAAATTTTTTTTACCACGTATGTGTTATTCCCAAGATTTTTAATATGCAAAGGTATTAAGTTAATGAATAGAACAGTACCTCTTTAAATATTTCATACCCTAACACTTCTTAAAACCCTTGCCACCAGCTACTCAATAATGAATATTAATGCAAAAACTTGGAAACAGCTGATCATGATCTTTTGACAGCTTGTATATTCACGGGCACACATTTGTTTGTGGTTGTGATCAGAATATAAACATAGAATCTGGCCCTCCTTACAGAACGGACTTGAGTTTAACCAATGCTGAGGTTTCCTGCACAGAGTCCCACACCCTCCAGGAGGCTCAGCACCTGAGGCCATTTGGGACCCACAGGCTGAGTGGATGGCACAGTTCCAAGGGCCTGCCGGGGAGGGCGAAGTCAGGACTGTAGCTGTTTTAGTCAGAAGAGCCCCAGTGATCTGTGCACCACTGCTGGGGACCTGACCTGGTCCAGGCTATGAGACAGGAAAGAAAGTAAGGAGAAAAAAAGAAACACTTGGAGGGGAGAAGGGGAGAGAGGAATGGGAAAGGCTTCTAGCACCATCCACAACCATTTGGGGTCCTGCCTTCTGCCACCAACCAGACATGTTCTCAGTCACGCCCAGAAGACAGGCCCTGTTAGTGGTGAGTTACTCCTTGTAGCTAGAATGTCTCATGTTAGGAATTCTCTTTGTCCTGTAAAGTTCAGTCAGCCTGGGGCAGGTTCTGACCCTGTCCGAGGAAGGCCATGAACCTTCTAAATCCCTTGCCTCCCACACAGGCAGTCTACCTGCCTTACCTCAGTCAGGGCTGAAGGAACTTTCTTCTGCTTCTTGAAGGTTGAGGGGTTGATGCTGTGGAAGACGGACGAGAAGGCACTGCTCGAGAAGCGTGGGGAGGACAGGGGAAAGCTCATGCTCACGGGCCGCTCTGTAACCAAGACAAGCCATAGAGGAATGGAGGTGAGTGTCCATGCAGACAGGCATGCATCTTGCTTTGGAATGCCAATTCCTGTAAAATTAGAGCTCCTGGTCCCTTCTGCAATGGAAATCAGCTTCATGATGGGGGTTAGGTGTGACCAGAAGAACAGGCACACTCTATCTACTGACACAAAGGCCATGGGAGCCAAGAAGGAAGGCTTTTTCTGGGTGCTGGCTATCCCTTCTTCACCTGGGCTGTCCTCTGTGATGGCCTCGGGGGGCTCCAGAGAGGAGAAATCTTTGGTTTTAGGTCCAGGATACACTTGCTGTCCCTCTGGCCTGACCCTGCTTGGACAAAGCCTGGACCCTGAGCACAGTCTCTCAAGGGCTAGCACAGCTTCCCCAGGTTCCTTTCTCAATCAAAGAGCCCTCAGCCCTTCCCTGATCCACAACTCCTCTGCTATCCGTCTTACAATCCTTATCCTGAAAAAGTCCCATAGAACACAGGCCTACAGAACATTTTCAAAAAGAGGGCCGCTATGGCAAAGTAACATGAGTCACCACGCCTACCGTCCCCTTCACAGAGATGCACTGACCCAGCGTTTCCCAAGCTTAGCTGCCTGCAGAACGCTTCCTCTGGCAGTGCCTATTGATTTATTGTGGAACCACTATTTTTGGAAATGGTCCCCCAGGTATGATTTAAACCCCTCTTTCTTCCTTCAGGACTGCTTTTGTTCGGAGCCTCCCCAGAAAAGTGGTTTCAGGTACCAACCACGGGCCGGCGAGAAGCCACGTGGGCCACCTGGAAGAACGGAGATGGTGTCCCCAGGTTACCTCTCATCATGCCTGGGACATCCCCGCCCCTCTTCTTCAGCTCCCCATAGCAGCCATCACAGACCTTGGCCATCCGGTCCTTGAGGTACTTCAGGGGGTACTTGTTTCTCGAACAATTCCGGCACACGATCTGCAGGCCCAGTTGGGGACACACATTGGAATGGTTCTCACCCTCTGCATGTGCAGAGGGCCAGCATCCCCTCCCCTCTGCCAACCCCCCCCACCCCACCTCTCCAGGGACCCCGTGTTCTGAGCACAGAACTGTGTCGGATCCCCCTGGTTTTCCATTGTGAAGGTACAGAGTTTCTGTGCAAGTGTTTTTATCAGTTTTTCTGATGAGTCCTTAACCAGGACGTGATACGTTTTCTCCTGGGACAATAACCACGTGTGCTATGGTTGTCTTTTGGGAGTACGGTGGTATAGTGAAATGGGATTTGGAGCCCTGGTTTGAGACTATCAGTAAAATGGGTATTAACAATCTCTACCTCGCAGGGTTGGTGTAAAAACACCCTTCCCTGGGCCTGACACTCAGTAGCTGCTGGATATCCCTCACAGCCAACCCCACACGACTCTATGTACACACTCACCCAGATGAGGTAACTCACCTTGCCACAGGCGTGGCAGTGATGACGCCTCAGGGTGAGGGAGAAGTCACAGCCACAGTTCATGCACATCATAACATGTGTGACAGGCACCAGGGTGGGGGGCCTCTCCCCCAAGCTGACCCCCAGCCTCTCCCGTATCTGGAACAAAGGAGTCGGGTGAGCATTGTGGTCAGGAGATAGCTAGATGGGTGCCCTCTTTCCTGTACAGGATGTGTACGTGTAGGGTAGATCCTAATTCTACAACCCCCTCCACCCCATGGTGGCTTTCAGGATCCTAACCCTGGGTCAGAAACAGAGCCAACGGGAAGTGCTGTATTTGGGCTGCACAGTGACTGCCTGGCTATGGGGGAGTGTGGTGGGAAGGGAAGGAGAAGGGGTGTGATGAAAGGAGCTGAGAGTCCTCCTGGGTGTATGGGTGCCCAGGGAAACCCAGGGCTGGGAGACTGGCATCAGGTGGGTCTCAGGGCCCTCCACTCACCTCCACACTGTGGTGAAAGGCAGCCAGAGCCTGGGCCTTGTAATCCTCAGGGAGGGCTCTACTCAGACAGCTGTGCCATTCATCTCGCTCAGCACAGGAGCTGTGGACACAAGCTGGCATGAACAAGGCATGCAGGTGTGCACGGCAGCTCTGCCTCTGCTTCTCAGTGTAGATCAAGTCCCCCCACATTTCCCCTGGCTGTGCCTGTCAGTGTCTGAAATCCCACCGAGCACTGGCCACCTGCCAGATCAGCCTAGGATCGTAACTCAGCACCTCCATCTACTAGAAGGGTGGCCAGGGCATGCTAGCTGTCCTCTGGGCCTGCTTCTTTACCTGTAAATGGCACTGTCAACACTATCCCTCTAACTCCCAGTACTGTTGTGGGAAGAAATGACATGTGGGACATGGGTGGACTTTGTTAATGGCAAAGCACCATGCAAAAGCAAGGGGCATTAGGGAGGTGTAGAGAGTCCCACACTTGAGGAGGGACAGGGGACAGGGTGCAGAGGGCTGTGCACATGGGGAGGGGATGGCTAGGTGAAGTTGGAAAATATCAACATCCTCGTCTCTCCATCTTCCTCCTCATTTTCCCACATAGCTTCCCAGACACCCCCTCCCCAACAAGATGACTTCCCAAATTCCCACTCCACACCCTGCCCTTCAGGGTTGCCTGAGCTTTGAGCTCTGCCCCAAGAGGCAGAGTGGTGGAAATTCTCCCAGGACCCACTAGGTGTCGCTCCCACCTTGCGTAAGTGTGTGGTCTGCCCCAGGAAAGCCAGGATAAGGCATCCCTTTGGCCTGGGAGGGATGGACAGGGGGTAGGGGGTGGGTAGGGTGGCGATGGGGTCAGAGGAGGTGCCTGAGACCGGGCAGGTGCCCAGTGCATGCTACTCGTGTCATCAACACTTAACTATTACTGCAGTTATGCTCTACGTTGTAACTGGTACACAACTCTCCCGCCCTTAATGTGAGCTTCTCCCTGAGCACATCAAGGTTTAAATCTTGTGTCCTCAGCACAGGGCCTGGCACTGAGGAGTGGCTAATAAATGCTAAATGAGCAAATGCGTCTGCATGAGAACGTGATGTGCACTACCCCACACAGAGGGCATTGCTGCCTCCTGCCAGGGTCACATTTCAGCTGTGAGGGGAGACATCCATGCCTTTGTGACCCTGTCTCAGCCCCCACAGTGCCCACAGTGGCCCCAGCAGAAGCCACACCTCCCTGGTTTCTGAGCCCAGAGAGCTGGAGCTGGCCTTGCCCTGAAAGAGGGAGGGGGAAGCTCTTTTGCTGCCCATAGTGAGTGAGGCAGGGTCCCTGGGCAGCCTGAAGGCCTGGAGAAAACACAGACCCTTCTGAGAAAAAGGCCACACCCCCAAACCAGGGAAAGGCAAATGATGAATGCTCACTCATTATGTTTTTCTCTCAATCTCCGGGCATCAAAGCCTAAAAGCTGACCACTTTATGAACTAAGGTGCACAATGCATTTTTTGCTCACCTTAACTTCTTTACTTGCATTACTGTAAAGACCCAATCAATAATCCATAGACTTTTACAAACATGAGATATTGTTATTATTGTATTTAAAAGAAGAGGCTCTAGAAAATAAGTCCTTAGACCCAAAATAATACCAAAATAGAAATGACTCATTCAGCTTGTTATTCCAAACTTTAACACCTATAAAATCCTGTGTCCCTATCCCCCAGACCCTCCCTCTACCCACTTCCCCATACCTGGCAGATAGAGTCAGGCAGGACTGGGAAGTCTCAATCTTTAGGGCATAGGGCACTTTCTCCATCACAGGGCGGCTGACCTGGAAAACCAAAGCAGCCCCTCAGGGCAGGGGCAGGGAGGGGCAACCACAGACTGGATTCTTCTCTTGGTCCTACCACTGTCCCTCTCTGAGCCTGAGTTTCCTCATCTGCAAAGGGTAAACTTTTGTTTGATGGTACAGGCTGTGTGTGTGTGTGTGTGTGTGTGTGTGTGTGTGTGTGTGTGTGGAGAGGGGAGTGCCGGCTCCAACTGTGTGGTCCGTAGGCACCCATCCACCCCTAAGAAAGTGGGTATGCACCTAAAAGGATTGAAAGCAGGGTCTCAAAGAGATCCCCGTACACCACGTTCATAGCAGCATTATTCACAATAGCCAAAAGGTGGAAGCAACTCAAGTGTCCATCTATGGATGAATGGAAAAACAAAAATGGTCTATATGTACAACAGAATATCATTAAACCATAAAAAAGTAAGGAAATTCTGACACAGGCTGCAACATGAACTCACCTTGAGGACACTGTGCTGAAATGGGCCAGTCACAAAAAGACAAATACTGTATGATTCTACTCATGTGAATTATCTAGAGCAAATTCCTAGAGACAGAAAGTAGGATGGTGGGTGCCAGGGGTAGGGGGCTGGAGGAATAGGGAGTTAGTGTTCAATGGGGAGAGTTTCATCTAGGGATGATAAAAAAGTTCTAGAAATGAATGGTGGTGATGGTTGCACAACAGTGTCAATGTACGTAATGCCGCTAAACTGTATGCTTAAAAATGGTTAACAGGTACGTTTTATGTTATGTATATTTTACCACAATTTAAAAAACTTTGCCATACCCCCACTTTGTTTCCTGCCTCCAAGGGTTTCCTTATGAATTTCCCTTTTTTTAGGATGCCTTTTCCTCTTCCCCATCTGTCCAAATATTATCTACCATAAGGGACTCAGCGCCCCTCCTCCAGGTAGTCCTCCTACCCTCCCCCCTCTCCTGCTGTAACCCACAATGTAACGCTGTTTCCTTGGGGCTGCCTCTTCCCACTGGTCCCACTGGCATGTGGGCTCCTAGAAGCGGGGATGCTATCTCTCCTCCCCTGGGGTCTCCCTCCACCCACCCAACAGGGTGCTTAACACCAAGCATTTACCTTCATGTTGGCCATTGACAACGTGTTCTTCAGCCGGTACTTCCCATCTTTCTGGGGATACGTGTATAGGAGCACATCGCTCATCTGGGGAGAAGGAAATCCCATCAGACGTGTCTTGACCCCAGAAGGCTACGTAGGGTGTCTCCTGGAGGATCACTGACCTCTGGGGAGCAGAGGCATCCTGCATTCCCCAGTGACCCCCCACAGGAGAGCAGAACCACTCTGAGCTAAAATGTGAGTCCTTTCCCTGAAATTCCACTCCTAGGTAGAAACTTAAAGAGGAAATAAATGCAGATGTCCACAAAAAGTCAAGTGCAGGAATGTTCACAGAGGCTTTATTCATAAGAGCCACATAGTGGAAATGACCCAAATGTCTACTCAACAGGTGACTGCATCAAAGAACAAGGTAGCACTGTGGAGTACTACGTAGCAACCAAAAGGAACTGATGGTACACACGAGAGCATGGATGAATTTCGAAGACATGCCAAGTGAAAGAAGCCAGACACAGAGGAGGATATACTGCTTTATAACATTTATATGAAGTGCCAGATCAGGCAAAGCTAACCTGTAGTGATGGAAATTAGGCCAGTGGTTGCCCAAACAGGGGGTGGAGGAAGTGAGTGCTAAGAGGCACAGGGGAACATTCAAGAAATATTCTGTATCTTGGGGCGCCTGGATGGCTCAGTTGGTTAAGCGCTGACTTCGGCTCGGGTCGTGATCTCACGGTTCATGGGTTCAAGCCCCACATTGGGCTCTGTGCTGATAGCTCAGAGCCTGGAGCCTGCTTGGGATTCTGTGTCTCCCTCTCTCTCTGCCCCTCCCCAGCTCACACTCTGTTTCTCTCTCCTTCAAAAATAAATAAACATTAAAAAAAAAAAAAAGAAATATTCTGTATCTTGATCCAGAGGGTGGTTACACAATGATACACATTAGTCAATAGGCAGATATGTACACTTAAGATTGATGCATTTTACTCTGTAAATGAAGACTCCGTAAAAGTATAGTCAAGGAAGGAAGAGAGAGAGGGAGGGAGGAAGCTCCTTGAGCATAGAAAGCTGGTGGGTCCTGGTCACTGGGGTACCTCCAGTGACCACAGTAGGTACTCAATTAATATTTGCTAACTGAACAATTGAAGCTCCTTGCCCCCATGCAAGGCAGACCAGAAGGAACATAGTGCAAGTCCCCTCACCTCCTTAGGGGAGAGCGTATCTGTTTAGATAAAAGGTTTACAGTTTGAAAAGACATGTCAATCTTCACTCTGCTCTGTAGCAGCTGTGTGACTGTGGACAGGCCATTTCTCTCTCTCTGAGCCCCAGCTTCCTCCCTGCAAAGAAGGGGTCATTGCTGCCCCTACCATATTACAGATGCCGAGACAGAGAATGGCCCCAGTGAGCCCACTGAACATAGGAGCCAGTGTAAACTAGGGGTGTTGCAAGGACTGAACAGGACAAGGCATCTAAGGGGCTGAAACAGAGCAAGAACTCAGGATTAGCACTTCCTCTCCCTGTAGAGAGTCTGCTGAGGGAGGGAAAAGAATAGATGAGGCTTCCTGCCTCCAGCTCTTAGGATCCCAACATCCCAATATGCCAACAAGAGCAGTTTGGGACACCTGGCTTGGACACAGAGCCGCTAGGTGGGCTCAGGCAAACCCTTCCTCTCTCTGGACCTCACTGTCTCTAACCAGAGTTGGAGTAGACCAGGAGCCATAAAACTTTTAATAAAGGGCTAGATAGTAAATATTTAAGTCTTTGCAGGTCATACAGTTTCTGTCACAACTATTCAACTCAGTCATTGTAGCCCAAAAGCATTCACAGACAATCCACTAAGAGACGCATGAGACTGTGTTCCCATAGACCTTTATTAACAAAAACAGGTGTCAGGCTGACCCCCCAGATCAGAGGAACCTTCAAAGACCCTTTCAGCTCTGCCCTTCTAATAATGACAAGAGCTACTGTCCTACTGGACACTCACTCTGTGCCAGCTCCTGGGCCAAGCACCCTGATCTCAATTCATGCCTCCAACAATCCCATCAGGCAGGCACCATTATTATCATCCTCATTTCACAGACAGCTTAGACAACCTGCTCACAGGCACAAAGCTTGTAAGTGGCAGAGTCAGGGTCATCAGCAAATGAATGTGCCTCCAGTGTGTTCAGGTGTGGTGTGTGGGGGGTGGCCACGCAGTTGAGTTCTTGCCCCATCTCGGGACAGTGACCAAACCTGGGCACAGAGCCTTGCTCACAAGCCTGCCCACCCTGGGGAACTGGCTTGTGTCACTCATCAGAACAGTCCCTGCCTTTTTGCAGCTGCCCCTCAGGCACCTGCTGCCATGGCAACTGCCATTAGCACCCTGGGGTTTTATGTGTGGTCAGAACCAGGCTGCCTCCTGATTGCCCACAGTTCTCTTCTTCAAAGCAGGTATTTTATAGCCCGATTTGGAGGAACGGAGAGGAATCCTTCATGGAGGAGTAAAGGGGAATCTCTCACAATAATGAGCCACCAGTGGGGAACCCCACCTATCGCTTGGGGTCATGGTGGGAACCACTCTGTAGCATTACTGAAACCCCTGTGCATTGCATTGGTGGGCAGAGGCCCTGACTTTGTTCTACAGTTACAATTACTTTATGAAACTGGTACCTATGAGGAAGAAAAATTCTTACGTGTGTTTATCACGGCTCTTCCTGGTTCAGGAACCTGTGTATCCTCCTCCCATCTCTCTCTCTAGGTGATATTTATGAAGGTCCTATGCTAAGACAGAGCAAAGAAGGGGACCCAGATTCAGCAGGAGCTATGGCCTAATAATAATGAAGGGATATGAGAGACCCAGGCCCAGCATGGAGATGAGTGAGGGAAAGGCCACGGTGAAGCCAACTAGACGCTGGAGGGAACATGAGGGAGGGAAGAGAGACAGAAAAATGGGGAGAAAGGGAGGGGGGAAGGACAGACTTCTTACCCTTCCTTCTGGGCTTAACTAGGTACCATTTCTCCAGGAAACATATACTTAGCACAGTGTGTAGCACCAGTGAACATATAACAAACATCAGTGCTGCTGACGCTATTGTCCATCTTTTTATTCCCTGACTCTCGTTGACCTCCCTCTTTGCTCCCATAGACCTGAGGTTCTGTCCATGTCATGCTCATAACTCGGTAGTTACATTAGACACCGAAGGTTGACGGCACAGCATGAGACTTTATCTCTTTGTTTCCAGTGCCCAGCACATAGGAGGTGCTCAGTAAATATCTGAAACAGAGTTCTTAGACACTTACAGCCTGTTTATTATTACTTCTCACACAATCCTAACAAAGTATAAGAGGCTCTTAAGGGCAGCCTTGACTGACAGTAACAAAAAATGAAAGTTAAAATCATGAAGAACAGAGAAAATTACACCCAGCAGGTAGAAGAACTTAAAAAGCAAAACAATTTTGGGCCATAGGATTGGGGAAAATTATTGCTTGTAGCTCAACAGCCACAGAGGATGATGTTACCATGCAACAGGCCTGGACATTCCCTGGTATTCCAGACTGTGGCTGCAAATCATCAGAAATGTTACACTGTACTCTGTCTTGTGCACAGTGGAGAAAGTGCTAGACTGGGGTCACAACCCTGGTTCCCTTCTGGGCCTCTGCCACCAACCTGCTGGGAGATCTGGCCCAGGAAACTCCCCCTTCTAGATCTCAGCTTTCGCGAGTGTTAGATAAGGCGGTTGAACAGCTATCTCCAGTGTAAGAATTTCCCAGTGTTAGGATGTTTGAAATAGGGACACAGGCAATTAAATTTTGGCAACATTCCATTTAAAATCGTTCAAATAATAAATGAGGGAAGGACTGTGGTTGGCAATGGTTAAGCCCTCAGACCTCTGGAAAGCTCAGCTCTGTAGAATGATCTTCAGCCTAAATATTCGGCTCTGTTCTAGGCCCCCCACCCCCCACTCCAGTTGCCTTTGAATAATGACCCAAGAAAATTTCACAAAATTTGACAGTCCTGGGGCTTGGCTGGGCACCAGGTACTTACCAGGAACAGGTGCCGGGGCCGTCTGCTTTTCCCTGTTACTTTCATCAGTGTCCCTTCCTTCAGGAACTCCTGTGGGGACAGAAGCAGACCTGAGAAGTCAGGCTGATGCCCAAGAAGAGTGGGGGGAGGCCCCAAGCAGGAAACTTAAATCTTGGTGCCTCCCAAAGTACCAGAGAACAACGAATGGGTGAATTCCCGGCTTTAGCGAGATGCCCATGTTTGCTTCTTAGGAGCAGTCAGTCCGCCTTGACTTCTAGCAAGCCCCAGACACTGTTCTGGTCTCTGAGGGGTCGAGACAGTGACTCTTTCCCTCGTTTGCTGCCATGGAGAACCCTTCAGAACAAAGCCTATGAAGGTTTGCTAAACAGCTGAAGACCCGTGAACGGTTGCTACAGGCTCATTAATTCCGGAGGATGATTAAAATAGATATCTAAAGTTACTTAACATAAAGAAAATATTTAATAAATATTTACTGAACTGGTGAGCCAAGGCCAAACCATTAGGTGTGATTTTATAGACTCTCAGACCAATGAGATCCCTGTTAATTTTGAATAAAATATCCTGAACATAACACCTTTCATGTCTATGTCTCTTGTCCTTCATTGACCATAACAGGTAACAAACACATCTTTGACTATTTTTGAGCTGAGTTTTGTGTTTTCCATTTGGAAGCTTAAAAGTGGGTAAATTTGTCTCTGGAAAAATGTTATTTATTTATTTTTTTTTTTTAATTTTTTTTTTTTTTTCAACGTTTTTTATTTATTTTTGGGACAGAGAGAGACAGAGCATGAACGGGGGAGGGGCAGAGAGAGAGGGAGACACAGAATCGGAAACAGGCTCCAGGCTCCGAGCCATCAGCCCAGAGCCTGACGCGGGGCTCGAACTCACGGACCGCGAGATCGTGACCTGGCTGAAGTCGGACGCTTAACCGACTGCGCCACCCAGGCGCCCCTGGAAAAATGTTATTTTTAAGATGCTTTGTAGGAGCATGGTTTTTGGGAGATGGTTTTCCTGATTTTCTAGCAATGCTGGGCTAAACTAAAAATACTTGGTGTCTCTTCTTCTTAGAGGTGAAAATAACCACAGGGACATGAACCCAAATGGCACTGTTTCTTTAAAGGTCCAGAAAGTGGAAAATCCCAGGGGAGGCAGCCCCTGGGCCTTGTGAGCCCAGCAGAACCCTCCCCCTGCCCTTCCCCCTCCCCCTCCTCGGGTAAACAGCACCTGCAGCCAGGCCTGTCTGGGACCAGCCCAGTTGAACAATGGGTCTTATCAGAGCCTCACCCGCCTGCCTACCAGGCCGCCCTCTGTCCCTGCCCATGGCGGCAGTGGCACTCACCCTTCCTGGCTGGAGGAGATCCCCTTGGCCTCGAACACTGTGCTCAATGTGGACCAGCTTCTGCAGGTTTTCCTGTGGGAGGAAGCAGGGCAATGGGGAGATGGTCAGGACCCCTTTAAGGAGTCTTATCCCCTCTATTAGAAGTGGCATTGCTTCTACCTCAAAGGAGGGAAACAGAGTTCAGGAGGGCCTTGCCCTAAATCTGACCTCCTGTCAGTGGCAGGACTGGGATCTGAGCCTGGCCCTGCAGGGTACCAGACATGTGGACTGCCCATACTCAGGCTAGTCCCTCTGGGCCTGCGATCTGACACCACCATCTTCTGTGTGCCATGGGGACAGTCACTTGCCCTTGTTGTGCTGATACCCATATTTATCGCTAGGCCATGGCTCCTCCTCTCAATCTGTGTCCCCTGAAAGGCCTGGAGCATCTAGCTATCACTAATCCAGAGGGGTCAGATGCCCAAGGCCAGACTCTCTCTAGGATTGCAGCCCAGCGGGGGGCCTTTGAGGGAAAGTAATCAAGAAAATCTTCCACCTGGGGAAGAAACAGATCTGTGTTCTTTGAAGAAAAATATGTGTGCCTGGGAACTCCTTGTTGGTCCCTCACTGGGCTATCCACAGTATGCAGTGACATACCTACCCTTCCTCTGCACAGTACCCCATTATGCTAGAAATAACAAGCACTTAACCCATGAGGTAGGTGTCCCCTGAACCTTATGCGGGGTCAGGGTCTTAAGTCAACTAATAAGGTGACAACTGTGTGTAGGGAAATTGCAAGGCAACAGTGCCCCCACCTTTTCTCTAATAGTTAGGAAAAGATAACGTACAGAATCACAACTCTTTTCACACCTATTGGAGGCTGAAGTAAAAGGCAACCAACTGAACCGAATCCCAAAGACTGACAAGCCCCTTCAGAGACATGAGACACATGAATTGCTGCAACACACAGGAGGAGGTGGCCAGCATAAAGGAGGATGAGAAGAAAGCAGCTAAAATGTTAATGGATTCTGAAAGGTTGGGTGGGGGCTGATGGGATAGTTTAGAATAACAGAGCCCCAGACACAGGAAAAATGCAGTCACTTGCAAGCTCTTCTCTCAAAGCTCCCACCAGGTGCTCACAAGGAACACTAGGGGCAGGGCAGGGAGCCTTGGTGGTGAAGGCATGCAGGTTGCCACTGGGGGGGGGGGGGGGCGGGCTGGCATAAAACCCTGCCAACTTCCCCAGGACCCTCTCTGGTGCAAAACCCTCAGTCCCGGGGAGAGGCAGAGTAACCCACTCCCAGAGGACAAGCAAAATGCCACTCACCGCTTCTGGGGAAAGGGCAGAAGCAAGAGCTGTCTTCCCCAAGAAGAGGGAAAGTACCCACTGGGCCCAGGATTGTGCAGTAATACTAAGCAGAAACCTGCCCAAGACCTGCCATGGCTACAAGGCAGCGTGTGTGGCTACCGTGCAGAGGAGGTGCCGGAAAGCAGAGAAGGCCTGGCTTGCAGGCCCTGCTTGGGACTGAGGCCTGTCCAGGAGAACAGACACTTATAAGCCAAGCACTGAGTAACAGGAAACAGCGGTCTACCTCTGAGAAGGGACAAGAGCATGGAGAGAGGCCTCTTCTGTGCTGCAGGGATTGCTAAAAGCTGAGGGTGGAGACAAGGACAATGAGAAAAACTCTCCAGTATCTCAGGCCCCACAAACAGTATCAGGTAATAGCAGCCCTCTTCTGGAGGAGTGTGAAGTCTGTGGGGCTCTGAAGGTGACAAAGGCAACAACAAAACCCAAACCCAACTCACCTAGTTGACTGGACTGACTCAGCTCCCACCCCCTACATGAATGGCAAGATCAGAAAAGAGGCACTCCCACTTCTGGGGTAGATACTATTTCCCTCAGTCTCTACAATTCTTCCAACACATAATACCTGGCATCCAATCGAACATTATAAGAAACACAAAACGCAAGGAAGTACCCCAACTCATTTTCAGGAAATAAAGCATTCAACAAAACCACCTCTTATGAGAGGTGACACAAATGTTCGAACCATCAGACAGGGACTTCAGAGTAATTACGATCAATATGTTAAAGGAGCTAGTGGGAAAGGTAGGCAGTATGCATGAACAGGTGGAGAATTTCAGCAGGGATGGAAACTATACAAGAGAATCAAATGAAAATGTTAAAAACAAAAAACATGATATCAGAAATGAAGAATTCCCTTGACAGGCTTTGCAGCAAACTGATCACAGCTGAGGAAAGACTGAACTTGGAGGTATGAAGGCTGAGATTAACCAAACTGAAACACAAAGAGAAAAAAGAATGCAGGGGGTGGGAGGAAAGAACAGAGCGTCTAACACAATTTTCCAAAATTAATGAATGACAACAGATCCAGGAAGCCTGAGAATCACAAGATGAATACCATCCACAGCCCCTTAAAAACACACATACTAAGACATCATAGTCAAACTTCTAAAAGTCAGTTGTAAAGAGAAGATCTTGAAGGCAGCCAGAAAAAAGGGACACACTATGTAAAAGGGATAAATATAAACATTACAGTGGATTCCTTATCAGAAATTATATAGGCTATAAGAGTGGTATCTTTAAAATAGTAAAAAGGAAAAAAAAAAAACTGGTCAATCCAGATATTTTTCCCAGGAAAATAACTTTCAAGAATGAAGGTAAACTGACCAATTAAGTAAAAGGGTGATGGATGGTGGGACCCAGGTATCTCACTGCTAGAGTGGAAATTTATAGATAAGCCGAGGGAGGAGACTGGAATGATCCACATAGAAGTGATCAGAATTGGAGCTATCAGGGGCACTTGGGTGGCTCAGTCGGTTGACTGTCTGACTTCAGCTCAGGTCATGATCTTTGCAGTTAGTGAGTTTGAGCTCCAACATCAGGCTTGCTGCTGTCAGCCTGTCAGTGAAGAGCCCACTTTAGATCTTCTGTCCCCCTCTTTCTCCCCCTCCCCCACTTGCACTCTCTCAAAAATAAATAAACATTAAAAAAAAAAAGAATTGGAGCTATCAGTAGGGATACATATTTACCTTAATATAGATACAGATGGTTGTACAGAAATATCTATAGACATGAGTATACACACAGGTTACTATATACACATATAATTCTTTGCTCTGTAAGTAAGAGGACCTGAAAGAAATGATAGCCTACTTGGTGACCAGACCTTGGTTTCTAATACCATTAATCCAACTGAAGGAACCAGGACTCCTCGGAGAAATGGCTGATTCTAAGGCTAAGGCAGGAAATACACAAGATGAGTCTGGAGATTTTTGTAGTGACAGAAAGTAGGAAAGTGCTAAAAAAAAATAAATAATGAAAGTGCTAAAAAAAAATAGGCAAACCAAAATATCCCACCCAAATCCATATTGATGGGGATATGTGGAGAGTACGGAGAAACCAACTGACAGAGCTCCCAATGGCCAAAACTGGAAGAATTTGAGAAATAAAAGAAAGAAAACGGTATGAGATTATAACCTTAACATAAAATAAATATCTGTGAGCCCTTAATAACATAAATTATTTATTTATAATGAGTAAATACATTAATAAATAAGGGAGAAGAGACAAATCTCCCATGCGGAATTCCACATAATTTAGGTAGGTGCTTTGCCCTCAACAAGAGGAAGCATAACTCCTCATTCCTTAAATGTGGGCCGTGCATAGTGACGTTCTTCTAAAGAGCGTGGACTAGGAGGGGAGAAGAGGATAACTTTATGGAGTTTAAATAAAGAAATGGAGAAACCTGATAAGCGCACCTGCAGCCAGGCGGGCAAGGTCTACAACAACACTCATAAACCATGTTGCTAGTATGCACCTTCGGTATGATGTCATGAAAGTGGTACTTTGCTTCCATGATCTTTCTCCCCAAAATCTATGAACCCAGTCTGTTTATGAGAAAAGTATCAGACAAATTCCAATAGGGGGCATTCTACAATATACCTGGACCAGTATTCTTCAAATTAGTCAAGGTCATCAAAAACAAGGGAAATCTGAGCAACCATCACAGTCAAGAGGAGCCTAAGGGAACACGAAGACTAAAGGTGATATGATATCCTGGATGGGAACTTGGAACAAACATTAGGCAAAGATGAAGGAAACCTGAATGAACTTTAGTTAATAATACTGTATCAATACTGGGTCTTTAATGTACTTGACTAACATAAAGATGCTAGTAATAGGAGAAACTGTGTGTGGGATACATGGGAGCTCTTCTTATTATCTTTCTTAATTTTTTTCTGTAAGTTTAAGATGTTCTCAACAATAAACTCTGTCCAGAAAGTAGGATGGTTGGTCACCAGGGGCTGGAAGGAGGGGAAATGAGGGCTTAGCGTTTAATGGGAACAGTTTCAACTGGAGAGACAGAAAGAGTTCTGAAGGTGGATGGTGGTGATGGTCACAAAACAACGTCAATGTACTTAATGCCAAGGGACTGTGTTAATAATGGTTAAGATGGGGGGCGCCTGGGGGGTGCAGTCGGTTAAGTGTTTGACTTTGGCTCAGGTCATGATCTCATGGTTTGTGGGTTCAAACCCCACGTTGGGCTCTGTGCTGACAGCTCAGAGCTTGGAGTTTGCTTCAGATTCTGTGTCTCCCTTTCTCTATGTCCCTCCCCTGTTCACACTCTCTCTGTCTCTCTCTCAAAATAAATATTTAAAAAATAAAAAATTAAATAATAATAGTAATGGTTATACTGTACCTCAATAAGAAATTTTTTTAAGTTCATTAAAAAAAAACCAGATGGTGCAAATCGGAGACCCCAGACTTGCACATGTCCCCTCACTCTCTTCTGGGGGGAGACAGTTTACTTTCGTGCTGTGGGGAAGAGAACACTCAATGGCGAATCTGATCAAAAGCCTCGAAAGACGGACCCTGCAAGCAGATGTGGGATTTTCTTCTAGGGAATCCCCTGAGACTTGGTCTGAGTAACTGAAATTAGAACCAAGGTGCATGCACTCTCTGAGGTAACCTGTGACCAATCCTTGAAGGAGTTCCCTGTGCTCACAAACCCGGGAGCCAACTCCAAACCTCCACCCCTACATTTCATGACATTCCCATGGCTGAGTTGATACAAACAAAAAAAGAAAAATCCGAATGTGGGAAAGAGAGAAAAACGGTCCATGTGTACATTTATGTGTGTCACGAGAGAGGAGCAGGTGCTGTGTGCATGGGCACCTGGATGCGTTTTCATGCACAGATGTGTGTGAAGTTGCAAGTCTGAACCTGTGAGTGATGTGTGCAGGCATGTCCGGCCTGGTAGCCAAGAAAGGCTCGAGTTCAAACCCGGCTCCCATGCCGAGAGCTGAGTGATCCTGGGTGAAGCCACTTGTCTCTCCAGGCCTCAGCTTCCTTGCTTGTGACACTGGGCTGGTAATAGCTCTCCTGAGGATTAGAGGAGAATGTTGGGCACAATCTTGGGCTAATAGAGGCAGTTGTGATCACCGTGAGTAGGACACTATGTGGGAATCTGCCACAGCCTTTCCTGAAAAGCTGGTGAGGACGACCTTTCCTACTTCCAAGACTTTCCCATCCTTTCACATTTATTCCTTGTCCTCCATCGAAAAGTGATCACAGCAGGGGACGGACTACCTGGGGCTCAGCTCTTAGAGTCATGTTTCCTGATGCTTCTCCCATCACCTAACAGTTTTCTGTAAACAGGCTGCTCAGTGGATTTACAGTTACGCTTGGCTGTCAGTACAGTATCCTAGTGAGCTTATTGGTGGCATTTCAGACCAGGTGTCAGGTAGATAGATGGGCCCCATTTTGGGGTGGTGGGACCTGGTTCTTTCAAAAATCATACCTCTAGCTTAGCTACCTTTGTGGGGAGTTGGGGCAATGGTTTGATGGGAGCATAAACCCATGTGAATGTTGCTGCCTGCCTCCAGGAAGCCTTCCCTGGTTCTCACAACCAGTAAGTACTTCCCAGATTCGACCAGAGGCAATGTGAAAACATAGAAGGCTTTGTAAAATGGGGGAATGGCACCATCAGATATATTTTAATAGGATTACTCTGGCTTCCAGATGAAGAATGGAATGGCAGGGTTGGGAGGTGTTGAGGCCTGAGCTGGGGAGTGACCATGGGGAAAGAGAGGCAGAGCCCCAGCCCACCCTTTAGCCACTCAAGCCACTGAGCTCTGCCTTGGGATAGGGTTCATCTGGACCTGCTTGTCCACCACCCAGGCAGGGTCCTAGCCCGATCCAGCAAGTGTGCAGTAGGGGCTGCTAGTCCAGAGCAGGCCCAGTGTGGTGTCCACAGGCAGCTGGAGAGACAAGGGCCAGCCTGTGCCGGGCACAGCACCCAACCCCCGTCTTAGAGAAAGCCAGGAGGGCATCTGGCTGCTGCTACCGCTAGTTCCCCCTCCTACAGGAGGGTGCCGCAGTGAGCTTGCCCGCAGGAGGGAAGACACAGCCAGCCCTTCCTGACCTAGTTTTTCCTTTTTGGAAGCAGAGGCATCCCTGGCTAAAGTGAAGCGCGGAGAAGCCAGCCCATCTGCTGCTATATCATGACAGGCATGGGACCCCAAAGCACCTCTGTCTTTGGCTACACTGAAGGAGATCTCATTGTACATACAGGATGCCAAAACACACATGAGCAAGTTGCTCACAGACCCTGGAGCAGGAAGGCAGAGGACCCGATGATAACAACATGTCTGACGTACCAATTTTCACAGCCAGCTGGCTTCAGCCTCCACACTCAGCGCACTCTTTGCCCAGACCCTCATCCAATCTCACCTACCCTGTTCCCATCTTCCAGCCATGCTGGGTGGATCTCTGAACTCTACCGTGACCTACATCTCCATCTCCATCTCCATGCCTCTTCCTGGCACATCTTTCCTCCCTCTGCCTTCGAGGTGTGTGTGTCCTCCCCACGGGGGCACCTCCTGTATCATCTTTTGTCACAGCCCTGGCTGGGAGGGATGGCTCCCTTCTCTAAACCATGTGGCATTTTCTCTTTCCCTCGTGATGCTTATCATGTCCACATATTTACTGCTCCACTAGCTGTGATTTCCTCCTGGGATTCACGTCTCACCTCTGTATTTCCAACCCCCAACGCAAGTCTGGCACAAAGTGGGTGTCCAATGGCTGCGACTCCCCTCCCCTTCTTCTCCCTGTGGACGACTCACTATGTGGACGCTCCGTGTACCTGTCCCAGCAGAGCTGGGCAACTGCTCGGTGCACATACCACCATCACTCCCACCTCTGCCCATGGAACCCAGCACTTGATCACCGAACTCTTTCCCCCCGAGCTAGGACTCAGCCTCAGAATCCTTCTCAACACAAAGCTCAGGCCTACTTAAAGCTTAGTGGAACAGAAAATATGTGGACACAAGTGACCAAGGTAGCCACTTGAACAGAGTTGGGATGTAGGATAAGTTGGCCTTCCTTGGCAGAAAACTAGTAAATACAGGATCAGTGTCCAACAGTCACTTGCTGGCAGAAACAAGCGTGCACTTAGAGCTCACGTATTCTTGTGGACAAGTGGTTTTCAAACTTTTGTGAGCAAAACGTTTACCTAGAATGCTTGTTAAAAATGCACATCCCTGGACATTACCCCCAGATGTTCTGACTGAGAAGAGCTAAGGTCTATCAGGAATCTGTAGCTTACCAGGCACTCCAGGTGCTGATGCAGGTGGTCTCAGACCACAGTCTGGACATTACTTATCACATTCAGACAAGTCTGTAGCCTCCCCTCACTACCCTAATGCCACGGACCCGGACAGGAACACACAGTACTTGAGGTCACATAGTAAGTGTCCGGGCCAGAACTCAGGGGCCAAGAACTCTTGGCAAGGTCCCACGACACAGATGGTTGCCTGCAGCACCTCTAAAAGTGGAGTATCATAAGGCAGACCGGGGCAGGTTGGAGGAGGTCCTAGACCTGAACCCCAGGAAACAGACTTACCCCTTGCTCCATGCTGTCATTGGCGCGGTCTGTGACTTTGGAGATGAGGGTCAGTGCACCTGTGGAGGGAAGCAGAGAAGGTAGCCGAGCCATCTGGGGAGGGCCAGTCCAGTAGCACTATCCTCACCTCCTTTCTTCCCCTCTCTCCCCACTGCCCCCCAAGATCACTACAGTTGCAGGGCCTTGTATGTGGGTGGCACCAATTTTCCTCACACCTGGGTCAGGTCATAGGTTCAACCCTAGCTTTGCTACCACTGCCTAAGTGACCTTTACAGTGATTTGACCACTTTGTGCCTTAGTTCCCTTGGCTATAAATTGAATATGTTAAAATAGGGACTGTCCTGGCAGGTCATATGCAGGGACAGTCACATAGAATTGGGAGGAAACGGACACTGTGGTGACTTTTTTATACCTGGCACTACCTCCTATCACCAATGCTGATTACCCTCTTCTCCTTTGACTGGATGACAGCCCATCCCAGGGAGCCCTGTGGTTGAGGTGAGCAGGGAATAACCTCAGAAGCCCCAGAGGTCTCATGTCCACTGCACATCTAGCTACCAGGGAAGAGAATATGTCCCGGGCCTGAACTGGTGGAGAGTCCAGAGCTAGGGGACAGGGGCCAAAGAGAAATGTGTCCCCATCCTCCAGGTTCATGCTGCACTTACCCTGTGTGTTATCGTACTCAGCTGAGTCCGGACAAAGGTTGTTTAAATAGTCTGCAGGTAGAACAAGAGCCAGGGGTCAGTCTGCCCTAGGGAGACCAGGCCCTCTGTCTGCAGCAGGAGCCGACCCCCCCGCTGCTTTCCAGACTTGGAAGAAAAGGGCCGGAAGAATGGGGTATGTATCCCCTCACCCTTGCTAGCCTACTACAACACCACACTAGGACAAAATCAGGCCCCTGGACCATCACCAGCATCACTGCCACCACCGCTAGCCATTCACTCATTCAACAACTACTGAGCACTTGCTGTGTGCCTGGTACTGTGCTATGCCCTCAGCATATAGACACAGACAAGGTGAAACCCTGCCTCTGAGAAGCACACTGTCTATTGGGGGAACATATGTGACCATCAACACAGCGGTGTGTGACGTGTTAAACCTTTAACACATTTATACCCACAGGCTCTATGTGGGTTGGCCTCTCTACAGCTACCTACCAATGTCACTCACTTATTCTGGCAATGCTGGCATTCTTACTCTTTTCTGGAACATGTTAAACCTGTTAATAGCCCCAGGGCCTTTGCACTCACTATTCCCTCTACTTGGTAGTCTCTTTTTCCAGATCTTCAGAGGGTTCATGTCCTCACTTTGCTGAGATCTCTGTGCAGTGTTACCTCCTCAGACAGGTCCTTCCCGAGTGCTGTATCTAATTCAGAGCACTTTTACCTCCATCCCCTTAAACCCCTTTATCTTCTTCAGAGCTCTTATCACTGACATATCATATTTTTATTTCCTTGTTAGAGTAAAAACTCCACAGTGTCACAGAGTTTTGGCTATCTAATGCACTACTACACCTCCAGCATCTAGCACGGGGCCTGGGACACAGCAGATGCTCAATAAACATTTGTTGAATCAGATGAACAAATTCTCTGCCCCTTGGCCCTAATGTACTTTCCTTACAGCCCTGGTCCCTACCTGGAATTACATGCATATCTCTACATGTGGGTATCTGTCTCCCCCACTGGAATAGCAGTCCTCCAGGCCCAGGGACTTTGTCCATTTGGGAGGCAGCTGGGTAAGTGAGTCTGGACAGAGGTGTGGTGCTTCCTGGCAGGTAGAGGTAGGGGAGGGGATGATATTCCCCAAGGAGAGTTTGTAATTGTAAAGAGGGAAGGAAGGGAACAGGACCTAGGACTGAGCCCTGAGAAACACTGACATTTATTATGAAACAGTAGAGGAAGGGAGATTGTCAACACAGATGGAGAAGGGTAAGCAGAGAGGTCTGAGGGAGGCACAGAGAGAGTATATCACAGAAGCCTCAGGATGGGAGGGTTTTTGAGAAGCAGGAAGTGACCAGTGGCAAAGCCACAGAGATGGCCACAGTAGGTCCAAGGTGGAAAATGTCCACTGATTTGGCCCCAAGAAGGGCTTTGGTGGTAAGAACAGATCTAGGGAAATGAGACACCCACTGAGGAAATGCAGAACAGGGGAAGGTATGACTTCATGTGTTTTAGGATGGGAGAGGCTGAAGGAAGACACAGAAGGTGGCCACTGAAGCAAGGCTTCCAAGGTGGCAGCAGAGGGTCCAAAGCTTTGCTGAAGGGAAGATGGTGGCAGAGTCTAGCTGGTCTGGAGGGTCAGGAGCCAGGAACTGAGAACAATCCCCACCCCTGCCCATTCCCGGCACAGTGGGAGGGGAGGTTATGATCACATCGCTTGCCACCATTACCTGAACCCCTCCTCAGGTGCCTTCCCTCCCGCATCACCTCAGTGCACCCTGACCTCCTGTGGGGCCCACCTGTGAGGAGCACTTGGTACTGGAAGAGGCGCTGAACCACCCGCAGCAGCCGGTGCTTCACGTTCTGGCCACCTCCTTGCTGACTCTGCTGCTCCCAAGAGACAGAGAGGACAAAACTCCGTCAGAGACCCCTGTCTCAGGGCACCAAGCTCACAGCATCCCTCATACACTGTCCCATCCACACCTCTTCCTGGCCACACTGAACTTCTCCCCCAGCTCTAAAACCAGGTTCCCTTCCTCCAGGAAGGCCTCCCAGATTAGCACCAGTTCATTCCTTCTGTGACAGTTCATTCCTTCAGGCTCACAGTCAGTGCTATATTCAGTAACATGCAACTCCTAGTCCCTGCTTTGCATCTAGTATTAGTAAAAGAAAAAAAACCCTCATTTTTCCTGTTCAGTAACTGTATCCCCAGTTAGTGACCATCTGTTGGTCATTCCAATGGGTGTGGCCCCAGCTTGCATTGTGCTTTTCTACTGGGACAGGAGAATGGCCACTAAAACTCCCACCAAGGTGGGGGCTCATGGAGTTGTCATCAATTGCCCAACAGGGTATGTCCTAGGCTCTAAGTGTTCCCTCCTTCTGGGTCACCCTCTCCTCTCCCAGCCAGGGCTTCCCCTCTGACCCTCAGTCTCAGACCTACCAAGAAGCCCCACTGATTTTCAGTAAGCCCTTCCATGCCCACCCCACCCCTGGATCCTTAGAGCAGGTTCTCAGAGGACCAAGGGACCCACCTCAAACTCACGGACAGCAGCTGCCAGCCGGGGGGAATGCAGGCAGTTCTCACTGAGTAGACTCAGACACCTGTCGAACTGCAGGATGTGAGCAGCATGGTGATCAAACTCCTGCTCCCGGGCCAGGAAGACATCGGCCACCTTCTGCTGGTCCTCCCTGCAGCCGGGTAGGGAGATGGGACAGTGAGAACTCAGCCTCGTGACCAGCACGGTGTTAGTTGGTGAGCGTTGATCATGTCACTGGGTAGTGGTCCTAACTTGACCCTCCCACACTCATTTTACTTTGGGCAAAGGACCCAACATCTGCACCTCGGCTTCTGCATTGGTCAAACAGAGACACAGTTTCACTTGGTGGGGTGTTAACCATGCCATCCCCCAGTGCAACGGAAGTAGGGGCAGCAGACCATGGACAGCTCACCAGTGCAATAGCCTCTCCCTCAGCTCCTCCAGGATCCCCTGGTGAAGGTCTCGGATGGCTGGGAGTTCACTCAGGCCGCGCCTCAGCTCCTCCCTGGCCAATGTGTCCTTGCTCTCGTGGTCTATTTCATCCAAGGCCCTCATGACAGCTCCGTGGAAATCCTGAAACCCCAAAGGCCCGTCATCCCACAGTTGATAGGCCTGAGCACAAGTCCCTTGCAGCTTTGAACCCCTGGCCTACATACAGATAGCACAAGACCTTAGGCCAGCATCTCAGACCCCAGCGTTCTCACCTGTAAAACAGGGGTGGTAACACGCACCTGCTGTTCACAGGTAACTGATGCCCAAAGAACACCCACCACAACTCCTGGTGCAGTGGGAGGCTTTCAAGCATGTTCACTCCCGAACTTAGGTTTTGCTCTTCTTCTGAAAAGTTGGGCAATTCCCTCTCTGAAGAAGTACAAAGCTCTGCTCTACCGTTATCCATCTTTGAAAAGGTTCATGCACTGTGTTGTTTTAAAGCAAAGTCTAAAGAAGTCATAGGCAACCACTCCATGGGGTATTAAGCAGTCACTGAAAACGATGCAGATGGTGTCTATGTAAACATATTCGTGTCCTAGAGTTAGGACATCAAGAAGGGATACACCGTTGTCTTTCCACCCTGACATGGCTGTCTAAAACAGGAACAAAGGAAAAAGCTGAAAAGAAATGGAGTGAAATATAAACAGTGGCTGTGTCAGGGGTATAAGATTAGGAATGGTTTTTTTCTTTGTTTTCTTTTCTTTAAAAAAAATTTTTTTTACATTTATTTATTTTTAAGAGACAGAGAGAGACAGAGTACAAGTGGGGAGGGGCAGAGAGGGAGACACAGAATCAGACGCAGGCTCCAGGCTCTGAGCTGTCAGCACAGAGCCTGACGTGGGGCTGGAACCCACGAACTGTGAGATCATGACCTGAGCCGAAGTCGGACGCTTAACCGACTGAGCCACCCAGGTGCCCCATCTTCTCTGTTTTCTAAAATTTCTGTATTGTGATTCATTACTTTAAAAATTCAACTAAATTTAATGAACATTAAAATTGTAAAGAATGCAAGACATCTTTCTCACAACAAAAAACTATCTTCAAATCTACCTGCTCTTGCATGAGCCCCAGGCCTGAAGTTTTAATTATATGGAATATACTGAAACCACCTTGAATTGTGGAATAATAAACACCAGGAAAACCTCAGTATCAGAGGGCATGTGGTCCAGCCCCAATCAAGGTCAAATCACCTTTATAACCTTCAGGAAGGATGCCCACACTGCCTTGTTTGATTGCCTCTCTGACAGAGAACTCATTACTGAGGTAGACAGTTAATTCCACTGCTGAACAGTTTTTATTGCTAGAATTGTCTCTTTACATTGAGATCTGAAAGGGGAAAATGCCTGAGAGGATGGGCAGTCCCTCCTCCAGGAAGTCTTTCTGGTCTTCTCCAGAAAAGGAGTGCAGGAGAAGGGGAGGACTGGGAAAAAAAGGCAGGGAAATGGGACAGGGCTAGAGAGAAAGACAAAGGGAGAGATAAAAATGAGAAAGCAGAGAGAAGGAGAGAGGGAGAAAGAGGAGAACAGATGGAGGGTAGGAAGGAAGGAGGGACTGATGAAGAGCAGGACACAGAACCCTCCAATATCTGTAAAGAGGCTGCTGTGCTGTCAGACAGAGGACAGCAGGTGTGGAGGTGACAAAGGTCCCTGCTTCCTGAACACCTCTTCCAGTCCAGAGCTGACTTCCTGCTGCTGTAACCTGCCCTTCCGGGAATCTGGGCAGAGATGGCAGGGAGGACAAGGAGAGGGCACCCACCCTGGCTTGTGGTCCCACGGAGGGAGAATGAGCTGGTTCCTCCTGAGGCCAGCCCTCATCAGTCCCAGTCTGGTGCAGTTTGAAGGTTTCAGGACACCTCTAGCCCCATCACCAAGGTCAGAAACTTGGGGCTGAGTATTCAACTAATGAATGGATTCTCTGGCTGAAGGCGTGTGTGTCCTTAAGTGGAGACCACATGCTTGAGCTATAATTAGAAATCAAGAGTGGCTGGGTGGTTCAGGCGGTTGGGTGTCTGACTTCGGCTCAGGTCATGATCTCACAGCTCATGAGTTTGAACCCCGCGTTGGGCTCTGCGCTGACAGCTCAGAGCCTGGAGCCTGCTTTGGATTCTGTGTCTCCCCATCTCTCTGCCCCTCCCCCACTCATGCTCTGTCTCTGTCTCTCAAAAATAAATAAATGTTAAAAAAAAAAATCAAATCCCATTGTACCTAAGCTATCAGAACCTTTCCTGAAAGCATGTTTCAGAGGGTGAAAAAAGTATGAACTACAAGTGAGAGGGAAAGGGAGGTAACGTTTAATTCTTATTTCTGCCCACAGCTGGCTCTAGGACACTGGGGTCATTCTGAACCTGGAGTGGGGGTTTCTCTGCTGACCCAAGGGCAGGAGGACCCTCCCATTCTTCCTTATGGGTCTCCATGTTTAGGAGCCAGGCTCCAGCCCTACAGGGTCTTCTCAGCCCTGGAATCCCAGAGAAAGAAAGAAAACGTCCTGATGAAGAAGGATAATTCCTTTTGCTTGGGCTTGGGCAGCTGATTGACAGACTTTGAACACATTGTTATTGGCTCTGTGCCAGGTTCAAGCCCAGCTACACCAGAAGAAGCTGATGACTGTGGGCAAGCTGTCACTTATCTGAGCCTCATTTTCCTCATCTGTAAAATGGAAATAATGGCACCACTAAGTACAGCATGAGGCTGTTGAGAGGCTCATCCTGATGCTTAAAACTGCTTTATAAACTGTAAAGTGCTATCCCCATTGCAGTTGTGATTATATTTTAGCTATGACATCTTCAGAGTAGGGTTACATCTGTTTTGTTTCCTGCTGTGTTTCTAAAGCCCAACAGAGCATGTGACACAGAGGAGTTTTATTATACTTGCTGACTGACAGAAAGACCTTATTTATTTAGCAGGAGAGTGAGCCACAGGGGAGCCAAGACTGCAATCTGGTCACCCTGCAGCCCGGACCACCACAGAAAGAGGAAGAGGGAGAGAAGGAAGGACAAGCAAAGACAAGACTGATGGTTGCATGTGCATTGTACCCCAGGGAGCTAAAATATTAACTGCTCTGCAAGCTAGTTTCTCATCTGTAATTAATTCTCACTAAATTGACTAAGTCCCAATGGGCAGGATGGCCATCATCGACACGACTCATTTCAAAAACCAGAGCATAATTGGACTCGCCACAAACATCCGTTCTTAAAACTCATGCATCGGCTGGAAGCACCGAGTGCCTGTTGCACCATCCATCACTCCCTGAAAGGTTTCTGCTGTCTTAATAGTTCTGGCCATCATTGCACCTGGGGGCTCTCAGACAGAGGAAGGAGGTAGGAGATACCCAGCCCTCATCCCCTTATTCGTTCAAAGTGAGTGCCCGCTCTGCACCAAGTCCCAAGGAGGGAGTAGGAGCAGGAAATGCTGTTCTGCCCTCAAAGAGTTTGCAATCTTGAGGAAAAGAAAGGAGTAAAAACACAATTTCAACACAGAAGTAGAAGTACTGTGAGTGGGCAAGGCACAGGGGCTGTGGCAGGCCATAAGAGGGAGACCTGACTTAGCTCTGGGAAAGCATCCTATCTCCTCTGAGATAGGAAGGGAGTGTTTCAGGCAGAGGAGGCAACATGTGCAAAGGCCCTGAGGTGGAGGAGGCACTAAGTTAAATGTGTCTTGGGTGCAGTATGCATGTACATGTGAGTGTGCGCACTGTGCAAGTGCACAGGACTGGAATATGATGGCAATGGACGGTCAGACAGACGACCCATCCCACAGGGCCCTGCAGGGTTTTAAAGGCAATTGGGTTTCATCCTGGGGTGACAGGGAACCACTGGACCAAATATCTATCTTACAAAATTCACGTTGTTGGGAGAACAAACTGGAGGTGGCCAGAACAAAAGCAAGACCAGTGAGAAGGCCGTCGCAGTCATCCAGGAGAAAGGCCCTGACCCAATGGTGGCCATGGGGACCGAGAGAGGGAATGGACTGGAGATAATAAGGAAGAAGAACTGAGTGGCCACAATGCCTACAGGATCCAATCCAAACGCATCTGGGCACCAGAGTTCTTCTTGATCTGGTTCCCCTTCTCACCATGCCCACTTACCAGCTCTCTGTGGAGCCTCTGCTCCAGCCTTAGAGCCTCTAGACCCCAAGCCAAGGCCTAGAGAACACAAATGAGTCCTTGTCAACCTGGAGAGTTGCAAATGTGTGACCCTGAGCAAGTCAGTTCATCTGTATGGACCTCAATTTCCCCCTCTGCTAAATGGGAATACAAATACCTTCTTCACAGTGTTTGTGCATATTGCCTTCTGCTCTGTTTAAGGATTCTTTGTTTCCTGTGCTTCCCTTCTCCCCTAGACTCTGTTTCACTTATCTCTGTCTCCCTCGCACCCTGCACAGGGAAGGTGATCAACACATGACAACTATAGTTTGGCACTATTATTATTTCCATTTTATTTCCAATAAAATAATCAGGTCCAGAAGGATTAAGTAAATTGCCCAACGTCATCAAGATGGCAAGATCTGGGCCCAAGTCGGCCTGACTCCAAAGTTGTAGCTCTCTTACAGATGGCCCAGACGGGGGAGTGACAGATGCAGGTCAAGGAGGGGGACTAGAACGCGGTTCCTGAGTGCTAGCCAGGGCTTCTGGCCCAATCTCAGAGACCCTGGGGCAGCTTGGTGGAGAGGCCCGAGTGTGAAGACTGCCTCTCTGCCTCTGGGGCTCAGACAAGTTTCCTGGAGCTCACAGCATTCTCAGGACCCTGTCCTGGGCTTGTGTAAAGTGGAAGCTGGGACTTCACATGTAGAGGCCTGGGCCCTTGGCCCCTTTTTCTCTTCTCCAAACCTGCTACTGAGTTTTCTAGGCAACACAGCACCTCTATTCTCTGAGCTAAACAGTTGGTGGGTGGCCAAGGTCCTCTTTGCAAGTAGTCAAACCACTGATGTTGTTGCCAAAAGTCAAGTGGACTCACTGGGATCCCATCTGGCCAAACACACACCAACCTCAACCACGACCCACCTGTGTCACAAACATGCATTGGCAGGCCATGAGCTGTCCAGCAGACATGACTTCACCTGGCATGGTCAGCCACTGGAGGGTACTGTGGAACCCTGAAAACAATTCTGTTTTCAGAGGGGCAAAGACTCCTTCAGCTGTATACAAAATGTATGAACCACACAGAAAAATAAATACATTGGACTTCATGTTAACAGATGACTATGGAAAAGGGAATCTGGTTGTGCTATGTACTACTCCTATCCTTGTTACTTTTCTGTAAAACTGAATTTTTTTAAATAGAAGTTTAAAAAATCATTGAAAAAGTAAGATGAAAAGGGGAAAAATGGTTAGAAATAAATTTAACAAAAGAAGCATAGAAGCTACACTCTGAAAACAACAAAACTTCATCGAAAGAAATTAAAGAAGACCTAGGTAAATGGAAAGAGGTCTCGTATACACAACTTAATATTAAGAGGGTAACATTCCCCAAGTTGATATAGAGATTCGTCTTAACCCTCATCAAAATCCCAGTCACCTGTTTGTAGAGAAACTTGACAAGCTGATTCTAAAATTCACATGAAGATACAAGGACCCAGAATAGTCAAAACTATCTTGAGGGGCACCTGGGTGGCTCAGTCAGGGTCTGACTGGCTCAGGTCATGATCTCACAGTTTGTGAGTTCAAGTCCTGCGTCGGGCTCTGTGCTGACGGCTCAGACCCTGGAGCCTGCTTCGGATTCTGTGTCTCCCTCTCTCTCTGCCCCTCCCCTGCTCATGCTCTTTCAAAAATAAATAAACATTATATAAAAATTTGAAAAAAGAAAAAACAAAAAACAATCTTGAAAAAGAAGAACAAAGGTGAAAGACTCATGGTTCCTGGTTTCAAAACTTACTATAGGCCTAAAGGAATCAAGATTGTGTGGTATTGGTATAGGACAGACATAAAGATCAATGAAATAGAATTCAGAGTCCAGAGATAAACTCAGAAATAAATGTTTATGGTTAAGTGATTTTTAGCAAGGGTGCCAAGAAAATTCAGTGGGGAAAAAAAGCCTTTTCAACAAATGGTGCTGAGATATTTGGATATCCACATTCAAAAGAATAAATTTGGACTCCTTCTTTATATCCTATACAAAAATTAACCCAGAATCAAATACTTAAATGTGAAAGCTAAAACTATAAAACTCTTTAAAGAAAATATGGGAGGGCTGCCTGGGTGGCTCAGTCAGTTAAGCATCCAACTTCAGCTCAGGTCATGATCTCACAGTTTATGTTAGAGCCCCACATTGGGCTCTGTGCTCACAGCTCAGAGCCTGGAGCCTGCCTCAGATTCTGAGCCTCCCCCTCTCTCTCTGCGCCTCCCTGCTCACGCTCTGTCTCTCTCTCTCAAAAATAAATAAACATTAAAAAAATAATAAAGAAAGAAAATACGGGAGTAAATCTTTGTGATTTGGAGCTAGACAAAACTTTCTTAGATATAACATCAAAAATGCAACCAACAAAAGAAAAAATTACATTACATTAAAATTAAAAACTTGTATGCTTCAAAGGACACCATGGAGACAATGAAAAGACAAGCCACAGAACAGGAGGGATTATTTGCAAATCACATATCTGATAAGGGACTTGCATGTATATAGAACCACAATGAAAAGATAGCCCTTTAAAAAATGGGCAAAGGATTTGAAAAGATAGTTCTCCAAACGAAATATACAAATGACCAAGAAGTACATGAAAAGATAGATGCCTGACATCATTAGTCATTAGGGAGATGCAAAATCAAAACCACAGTGAGATCCCACTTTATATCCACCAGGATGGCTATAATAAAAAAGACAGATAATAACAAGTTCTGCAAGGAGAATCTAAAATGGTGCAGCCACTTTGGGAAACAGCTGGTAGTTCCTCAAAAGGTTAAAAAGTTACCATATGGTCCAGAAATTGCACTCTTAGGTATATTCCCAAGAGAATGGAAAATGTATGTTCATACAAGAATTTGCCCATGAATGTTCATGGCAGCATTTTCAAAATAATCAAAAAGTGGAAAGAACTCAAATGTCCATCAACTGATGAATGGATAACAAAACGTGGTCTATCCACACAATGGAATATTAGCCATGAAAGGGGTGAAGTACTGACACATGCTACAATGTGGATGAACCTTGCTGCAATTTACGTGAAATTTCAAAAACAGGAAAACCTACAAGAGATAGAACTAGACAGTGGGTGCCTAGGGCTGAGGCAGGGTGATGGCGAGTGACAGCTTTGGGGTTTGGGGTTTCTTTTTGGGATCATGAGAATGTGCCAAAATGGATTGTCGTGATGATTACACAACTCTGAATGTGCTAAAAACCATCGTATTTTACACTTTAAATGGCTGAATTGTATGGTATAAGATTTATATCTCAATTAAGCTATTAAAAATTGAATACGGAAGCCACAGATTGGGAGAATATTTACAATACATATATCTGAAAATAGACTTGAGTCCAGGATATTTAAAGAATTCCTATAGATCCATAAGAAAAAGACAACCTAATTAAAAAGTAGGCAAAAGAACTTCAAATGGGGATTTTCAAACGGCTAATAAACAGAAAGATACTCAATTTCATCAACCATCAGTTGGTGGTTGCTGCTAAAACAACAATGAGAAACCACTACACAATCACCAGAATGGCCATGAGTAGAAAGATGGGCAATACCAAAACGCTGGGCAGCATGAGGAACGTTATTCCCAAATGTTGGGGGTGGGAGTATACGTTATTCCCAAATGTTGGGGGTGGGAGTATATATATTCAACCACTCTGAAAACCTATTTGGCAGTTCCTAATAAAGCTGAATCTATGCTTACTCTATGACCAACAATTCCACTCTAGGTAGATACTGAGGAGAAATGATGTTTATGTTCCCTAATGATACGTATATGAACATTCATAGCAGCTTTATAACAGCCCAAGCTGGAAACAGCCCAAATCATCATTAACAGGATAGATACACCAACTGTGGTATATCCACACAAAAGAATACTAATAGGCATGAAAACTTGGATGAATCTCACATATTATGTTGAGCTAAAGAAGCCAGACACAAAAGAATACATAATTCATGACTCCATTCATATGAAATCCAACAACAGGCTAAACCAATCCAATGTGATGGAAAGCAAAAACAGTGGCAACCTCTGGAGGGTGATACAGGCTGGGAAGGGGCACAGGACACCTCCTGGGATGATGAAAATGCTCTACGAGTGGCAGTTACAAGCGTACGCACACACATATATTAAATATTTAGGCTCTACCTTTAAAATTTGTGCACCTATCTGTAAGTTACAAAACATTTTTTAAAAAAGAAAGCGGTTCTCTGAGGTCCCTGGGTGAGGAAAGACAAGCACTGCTTTTCTCCACTGCTTTCATGTCTCCTCCAAGCCCTTTAATTAAAGTTAAACTCCAGGGCCTGGAGTTCATGGTCCTTCCAGAGCTGATCCAGCCTACCTTTGCAGTGTATTGCTCATTTCTGTATACCCCTGCTTCTCCAAGATAAGCCTGCTTCACAATCGTCTGTGGGACTTATTGAAAACCCAGATCACTGGGCTTACCTCCAGAGTTTCCATCCAGTAGGCTGTGAATGGGGCTGGGTAATTTTCATTTCTCCCATGTTCCCAGGTGCTGCTGGGTCTTGGGACCACACTTGGAGCACTACTGCTTTATAGGAGTCCTCTTTCCAGCTGCTGTGTCTTTGTTCTGTGCTTCTGACATCTGGTCCATGTCTTGCTCATCTTTTAAAGCTGCTTCAAACCCTACCTCCATCAGGAAGGCCTCCCGGGTCAGTCTAGTGGCCTTTCAAGTATCCTACAGCCTCTGGAACTCTGGGGTTACAACCTGAAGGGAGCCACCTTGGTCTCAGAACGTGTCTGAAGTCTCATGTTTTAGCTTAAGAATTAAGGTGTATTTAACATTATTCTCCAAAATATATCCATGTGTGATTTAATTTACTTAATACATATCTAGGGGCAGCTAGGTAGCTCAGTCAGTTAAGCTCCGACTTCAGCTCAGGTCATGATCTCACGGTTCGTGGGTTTGAGTCCCGATCGGGCTCTCTGCTGTCAGCACAGCGCCTGCTTCAGATTCTCTGACCCCCTCTGTCTCTGCCTCTCCCCTGCTTGTGTTCTTTAAATAGACATTAAAATTTTTTTTAATTAAAAAAATATATGTATCTAAAGCAAAGCAGGAGCGCTTAGAAAATGTGCTCTCTTTATGCTGTGGCCTCAAGTGCTCCTGGACACCTACTGCATACCTCAGGGAGGAATGCATGCATCCCAGCCTGAAAAGCAATGGCTTTACAGAATTTTGCATTGTCAGGCTATTTACTTACTCTGTATGTTTCTGTCATCTTCCCTCCAATTATGCAGGGAGCAGACTGTGTCTCATTCACTTTCACCCTTAGATTGACCCAGCTTTGTTCATAACTGTGCTGAGTGGATGTTTTTAAACCATATTTTCTAAAGCTCCTGGGGATCTGTGCACAGCCAGGATTGGGGAACAGTGTTCCAGAGGATGCTTCTCTCGAGGGGGCAGGGAATCACAGAGAACTCATGCCGAGTGGATTTTACAGGATCATGTATCTGTGGGTCTCAAATGTTACTGTCCATCAGCATCACCTGGAAGTTTTGTTAAAATGCAGATGCCCAGACCCTACCCCTAGAGTTTCTGATTTAGCAGTTGTGGGCTGGGGCCCAAGAATATGCATTTCCTATAAGTTCTCAGGTGCCGCTGGTTCAGGGACCACATTCTGAGAACCACTGAAATAGATGATTATTTCTCACACTGTGCTCCATGGAGACCCAGGGATTAGAGAGGTGGAGGCAGAGCCCAAACTTTGGCCCCTCCCACCTTTGAAACAAAGCACCTCTGCTCTTAGCTACTCTTCATACTGAGGGTCTGAGTGAAATTCCACTTGAAGACAGTTTTCGTGGCTAAAAATGTCTGAGCCCCACCAGCCATCTCAGGGTGAGGGATTAAGGAGGAAGGGACTTTCCAGGGTCACACAGCAAGTTTCTTCCTGAACTGAATGAAAATATACAGGGAAGAGCCACGCACCTGGGATAGGAACCACTTTACTGAGAACTCCCCAACAGCTACTACATTCATACTTCCCAATAAGGACAGCTTACCCCTTCTCCAACAGTTCAGGTGGAAAGACAAGCACATTTTCTCACACTGAACCAAAATTTGTCTCTCTCTGAGTCCACCAAAGATCAATAAGTTCACTTTGTCCTGGAAGAGAGCCCAGCAAAGACTTAGAAAGAAACAGGGCCCTCCCCACTGAATTAAAACTTACTTTTTACTGTCATCTACGGACTGGAGCTACAAAAGTTAAAGTAAGACACTGTATGCTAACTAAAATTTAAATATAAAAAAAAAAAATAAATGCAAAATGCTATGGTGGGTGGGATCCAGAACAGAAAAAAGACTTCAGTAAAAATGAAGGGTATCTGAATAAATTATGGAATTTAGTTAATACAAATAAATAAATAAAAGTAAGAGACAGACACAAAATCTTCCTATCTCCACACAACTTCCCCAGCATGAGGCTACCTGGGAGCTTGGTCTGGGTTAACCTGTGGGTGCCCTAGCATCATGCCCTCCCACCCAACCCACCAGACCACCCTTCCCCTCCTCCCCCTCCTTCAGGGCATCTGCTCTGCTCAGGGCTCCCAAGTTCCTATGCCTCCCTTTTGAAAGGCCTTGGGGCATGGCATTCAGGCTCTCCCTCAAGACCAGCTCTCCAAGCCCCTTCCTGTACACCACACACCCCCAAGCCCTCCACTCTGTGGACTCATTCCTGCTGCTCCTATCCCCTGGAGAGCCTGTCCGTCAATGCCAGCTCAACATCCTCTCTTCTAGGAAGCCTTCCCTGATTTCATTCCTCCTGTGTACACTCATTCTCCCCTCCTTAGGTTCCCTGCCACCTAAAAGCACTGTTCCACTTCTGTTTGTTTCCTCCCCTTCTCAGGGCTCTGGGGTCAGATGGCCCTGGTCCTACTTCTTACTGGCTGTGTGACCTTGGGTAATTGGACTCATTCAACCATGTGAGAAATATTTATTGAGCACAGACTATGTGCAATTAAATGACACAATGTATGTAAATTGTCAACCACACAATAGTAGGTCAACAAATGCTCACTGCCACTCCTGCCACCCCTCCTCAGCATCAGCTACACTGGACATTGGCTGTAATGAGAAGCCAGAGCTGGTTGGGTGAGGAAAGAGGGGACCTGGGTGGGGAGTAAACTGATAGCACCCAGCTTACATAAACTCATAAAGTTGCTAGTGAGTCCCTCTAGATTCTGTACTTGCCCCAGTCATGTCAGCACCATGGCCACAGTTGAGTCAAACACGTATGCAATGATAAGGGAGGGCTTCTGAGTAAGTGGCCTTTTCCTCTGAGAAGTCTGAGAAATCTGGCTTGTCCCGGACACTCCTGATGCGCTTTCAGGTGGCTACCACCATTGAGCAAGGCGGGTGTGGGAGGTGATGAGTGGGCTGGATGCAGGGAGGATCTGAGAAGCCTCTTGTCTGCCTTTCTGCCCTATGGCCTCCTAATACTCCTCCCTAAGTCCCCTGACCCTTTCACAAAAGCCCGCTAGGCCCCTGAGAGCCCTCTCCCCACTCTACACACTCACTTCCTTGGGGAAATCCGGGTCACTGCTGGGGCTTCGGTTGACATCTCCACACTTGATCACTTCTGGTAGACATCCTGTGCCCAGCCCATCACTGGGATGTCCTTCACCCGCCCCTCATGGTTCACAAAACTCACACTAAACTCCTCATCACCCCCATGCCTAGCCTGACCCCCTCCAGCACTTGCTGCGATGGTGAGTCAGCAAGCCAGAAATCTGCTACCTCTCCTGTACCCCACAGCCACTCACCAAGCATGCTGTCCTCCAATCTGCCTGCAGCTCTCCAGTCCAGTGTCACCTCCTGCTGGAATCACTCAATGGCCTCCCCACAGAACTGTAGGGGATCAAACCCAAAGCCCCACTTCTGTGTTGTTCTGCCCCTCACCTATCACCACTCTCTCACACACATGCTCCAGCCACCTAGAATTTCTATGAGTTTCCAAACACTCCAATCTCTAACTGGCCTCTGGATCTTTGTACATGTGGATCCCCTTGCCAGGTACAAGCCTTCCTCACCTGGCTAATTGCTCCCCATCCTGTAGGTCTCAGCTTAGACACATTTCCTCTGGGAGTCCTTCTCCCATACCCAGAAGCCTGGGACATATTCCTTGTCTGAACCTCTCAGGCTCAGTATGCCCCTACCATTGTACTAATATTGTCCCTTTTTGCGCCTGTCTCCTTCCTAGACTGTCAGTCCCTGAAGCGCAGGGACCCCGTACCCAGCACATAAGAGGTGCTCAGGAAATATTTCTGATGGAAGAAGTGGTAGGACTGCTATAAGGGCTGACCCCGCCATCACTCATTCATCAGATATTTACTGAGCCCTGATGGTGTACTGGGTCTCACAAGCCATCGGGAATGGGACCGGTCAAGCTCTCTGCCCTCCAGGAGCTCTGAGTTTAGTGAGGGAGAGACACAGTAAACAAGCCTCTAAAACAGCCCCAAAATAAATGAAGCAAAGTGGATGGAATGAAAAGGGAGGGAAAGATAAGTCAACAATCAGTAACCCCACTCTCAGTAAGGGACAGAAGGATGAGACAGAAAGCCAGCAAGAATGGAGGAGATTCAAAGCACCGTTGATCAGCCTGACCTAAGTGACATCTATAAGATACCCACCAGCTAGAGCAGAAAACACATTCTTTTCAAGCACACATGGAACATTCTCCAGGATATACTATACACCAGGCCACAAAACAAATCTCCATAAATTTAAAACCACACAATGTACATTCTCCAACCACGACAGCATTAAAAGCGAGCAGCGGGAGGAAATTTGGGAAATTCACAAATAGTTGGAAATAGAACAACTTAATTTTAAATAACTCATGGGTCAAAGAAGAAATCACAAAGGGAATTAGAAAGTATTTGGAACTGCATGAAAATGAAAATACAACATAAGTAAACAAATACATGAATTAGATGATTTTTAGATATGAAACATTCCGTGAAGAAAATAAAATGAAGTATGAGCTAGGTGATACAAAAGAGGAGGTACAGCTGTGGTTCCTGAACTTCCCTTGGCATCCACACCCTTGCCATGGCCTCATCATGGGGAGAGAAGATCCCTGCCCCTTGTCTTTGGTCCAGGCCACAGCACTTGCTCTGACCAATGGGTCATGGGCAGAAGTGATCATGCACCAGTTGTAAGACTGAATCTCAGAAGCCCTCTGGTGTTTCTTTCTTTTTTTCCTTAAAGTTTACTTATTTATTTTGAGAGGGAGGGTGGGGCAGGGAGAAGGGGAGAAAAAGAGAAGCCCAAGCAGGCTGCATGATGTCAGTGCAGAAGCCAGGCAGGGCTCAGTCCCACAAATCGTAAGATCATGACCTGAGCTGACATCAAGAGTTGGATGCTTAACCGACTGAGCCACCCAGGCGCCCCTCCTCTGGTATTTCTGCTTGCTCCCTGCAATCACCACAGGGAGAGCCTTCCCTGGGTGCCTGCTGTCTCTTCAGCCTGGGTCCCAGAATGAATACACAAGAAGCACAGCCACTGAAGTGAACCCAGCTTTGACCGATTCAGTTGACCCAACTTCCCTTGCAACTAATAGTGCCCAGTGAGACAGAGGCAAAAGTGGATAAGTAAACTTTTCAGAAAAAAATTTTTTTTCAAGGGGGTGGGAACATGACCTTTTAATTTTCCCCTTTTTTCCTTCTTGCCTGGGACATGGATGTGATGGTGAGAACTGCATCAAAAATCCTCTGTTCATGAAGAACCTTGGAAATGGATGCGGCAGAAAGATAAATGAAACCTTGGTCCCTGGTACTTTGTGGAGCTGCCAAACTTAACCTCGATCTCTTACTTCTGAACTTATTTCACATGAGAGAATCACCTTTACATTAATTAAGCTATCATAACTGGGTTTTCATTACTAGCAGCTGAAGACAATTTTTAACCAACATAGAATTATTAGGAAAGGCTTCTGTAGTAGATTGTATTTTTCCCAAGTGGACCATAACAATATCTCCTATCTCACAGGATCATTGCACAATGTGAGCTGGATATTTCTCCCATTGATGGTGGAAACCGTACCTCCTCCCCTTGAACTTGGGTAGACCTTTGTGACTGTCTCCACTAACAGTATGGTGGAAGTGGTGCTACGTGACTTAAGGCTAGATCATAAAAATGCCAGGCACTTCCTCCTGGCTCTCTCTTGGGACACTCACTCTTGGAATGCAGCCACCATGCTGTGAGGAAGCCCAAAACTTGCCCAGGCAGAGGGATCACATGGAGAGGCCACAAGTAAGTGTTCTGGCCAACAGCCCAAATGAGGTCCCGGACAAGAGCCAGCACTAACCACCAGTTGTGAATGATGACTCTTAGGGTGATTCTAACCCCTGGCCATCAAGTTGCCCTTTGTCTTGAAGTTCTCTCCAGATATTGGGGAGTAGAGACACACTCTCCCCACTTTGCCCTGTCCAAACTCCTGGCCCAGGGAATCTGCAAGCATAACAACATGGTTGTTCTATGCCACTAAGTTTTGGGCACCACTTCTTTGAGTATTGATACTTGAGCAGACACCAGAATGAGAAGGAGAAACTGATTATGAGAAGATCGGGGGTAGGACGTTGTGGTGGTGGGAAAAGCAAGAGGAAAAGTCATGCAAAGGAAATGTATCTGTAGTATCTGAAGAGCAGCAAGAAGGCCACAGCGTCTGGAGTGAACAACGTAAGTGGTAGGAGGCAGTGCCACAGAGGTGGGTGGGGATCAGAGACCCTTAAGGGTCTCTTAGGGGATGGAGCTTCTCCAAGGGAATCAGTCATAGGGAGCGTCTCCTAGGCATGGTGATAACTTCCAGGGTTACCTCTCCCAGTAGGAAGAATGGCTTCTGAAAAGGCCTTCAATGCCTTAACCCAAAGGAAGAACCCATGGTAGGAATCTTCAGCTTTTGGTGGGGAGGGATTTTTTTTTTAGAAGAGGAAATAGAGGATTGAAGGTGTCAGGGGATATAACTGTTCAACGTCTAAAACGAATCACTATGTATAAGAAAAAGCATAAACCCCACAGCCTGGCATTTTAGGTACCTGGTTTCCGGACCAATCACTTGACCCCCAATCCCACCTCCAACCTGCCTTTTCAAATTTATCCACGTTCTAACCATGTGTGATGATGCACCATTCTCCAGATATATCATGCACCTAGGCCCAGGAGCATTTCCGTGCTGACCACTTGCCTTATGTACTGTCCTCCATCAACATCCTGGCCTGGTGGGCTCCTTCAAATTCCATCTTAGGGGCACCTCTTCTGACAATCTTCTTAGATACCCCAAGGGGGAATAAGTCTCTCTCTCCCCCATCCCCCTGCAGATTTTGCACAAAACTGTAATTGTGCAAATTATACTTAGCAGAGTAGCATAACTGACTGTTTACCTGTTACTCTTCCCCATTCCACCCTTCCCCCCCAACACACAAAAAAGGGATACCTATTCAAGGGCAGGTTCTGAGCCTTATTTATCTTTGGGGCTCCAAGGCCCATCCTAGTGCCTATAGCACTGTAAAAATCCTGTGATGTCCCATCCAAAAGGAATAAGCTGGATGGATGGATGGTTAGATGGTTGGATGGAAGGGTGGATGGAAGGATAGGTGGGTGGGTGGATGGATGGATGGTTAGATGAATGGGTTAATGGGTTGATGGGTGGATGGATGGATGAGGAGTTTGACAAGTGATTGGATGGGAGGATGGGTGGATGGTTGGAAGGATAGGTGGACCTCTGAACAGTGGATAAACTGAGGGGGGATATGAATGAGTGCATAAATGTGCCATAAGGGGCATACACAGATTAAAGGACAGATGAGTGGGTGAAAAGCTGGCTACATGAGTGGGTGAGAGTTTGATTATACAGATAGATGGGCAGGGGGATGAATGTATTTATGACTGGGTTCCTGGAGGGATGGAAGGGAGTATTTAAACCAGAAGTCAGCAAGCCTTTTCTGTAAAGGGCCACATAATAAATATTTTAGGCTTTGTGGGGCACATACAGTCCTGGCCATGTATTTTTCTTTACCTTTTTTGCCCCCAAATTGTATATTTGACAAGAGTCTAGTATCAAGAATATATGGAAAACTCTTACATCTTTTTTTTGAAGTACAGTTGATGCATCTTCATTGCCTTTTTTCACAAACATTTATTTTTTTAAGTTTATTTATTTACTTTGAGAGAGAGAGGGAGGGGGAGAGAGAGAGAGAGAGAGAAAGAGGGAGAGAGAGAATCTTAAGCAGGCTCCTGACATAGGGCTCGAACTCACAAATTGGGAGATTGTGACCTGAACTGAAACCAAGAGTCAGACACTTAACCAACTGAGTCACCCAGGCACCCCTTTTGCAAACATTTAAAACCTATAAAATCCATTCTTAGTTAATAGGCTACAAAAAAACAGGATCTTGGTCATTACGACTCAGGTTTGGGTGACGAGAATTTTTAGTTAGCTCTATCTACCATTTGACAAGCTCAGGGTTGAATCCCAAACACAGAAGGCCAGAGGACACCCCCTCCACCCCCTACTGCCCAAAAAGAGCATAACGGAGCCAGAGACTTTTCTAGCTGGGGAGGTTCAGAATGCACGCTCAGCCCTTCCCCTCACCGCACAGCCTTGGGATTTCAATAGCATCGAATCTGTAAGGAGGAATTCTGAGAGAGAACCTGCCAATCTTAGCAATTAGAGATGGATCCAGAGTGGGGAGTGGTGGACAATGTCTCGCAGTTTACGGGCCTCCCTGAGGCTCATGTACCCGGCTAGGACTTGTAGTCACATTGGGGCTTTTCTGCCACTGCCATCCCCACAAGCACTTACATCATCAGTATAGCTCCAGATCACAATTTCCCGCAACTAGCTTTTGAGTTGTGACTTTTATGGGCTCGTTTTTTTTTTTTTTCTTTCTCTCTCCTCAGGATATTATTATGGATTACCAGAGGTTTCAGCATCTTTCCAACTGGCAGGAAGCAGTGCAAACACAGATGGAAGTTTCCCAGTTACAACCCTCTTAACAAAGTCATAAAACAAAAAGCCCAGCATTTCTGTCATGCTGCCAGCTCAGAAGCAAGTGAGAGAGAAGAAAACAGGAGAGTGAGTCTTCCTGCCCTTCCTAAGGAGATCTTTTAGGTATAAGAGGGTGGTACATTATGTACCTGAGGACTTTTGGGTTTTATAATGCATACAAAGCTCTCATCCTGAAGGGCAAAAATGAGGGGCTGGGCGCACAGACCAGAGTAGTGCTCTGTCCTGCTTCCAGGAACCTGGGTGCCCTGCTTACATGGCAACAGGACACTAGGGTGATGCCACTGACAGGGGCCTCAGCTGGCTTCAGCAGGAGGCCTGGCTTGGTGCTGGGTGCTCTGCTACAACCAGAGTGGTCTTTGCCACAAAGAACTCCAAAGGCAGTCAGAAACGCGGGATTAACACACAATAGTGCACTAGAAATACAGGGACCTGGGTGTTTATCCTGGCTCAGTCACTCTCTCTGGGCTTCCATATCACCAGGAACAAAATATCAAGTGGACATTCCCAGTTCTGATGTTCTTGGATAGACATGGTGAACAATACAAAACAGCGTGGAATCAGATGCTGAACTACTAGGGGACTGGATATGGCTTAGAGACCTCAGGGAGCAGGTGCCCCGATGTTCACTCACTTCTCATGTCTCTGCTGTACCTTCTTCCCTCAACCTTCCTTATGACTCAGCCCAAAAGTCACATCCTCAGGGAAGCCTGCCTAGATTCCCCCAGGTTGTCAGTTCTTCCCCCATGCTCCACATGATTACTCATTTACTAATCTGTCTCCTTCACTGGCCAGAGAGCTCCTGGGGAAAGGCCTCAAGGATCTTTCTATTCACCAGCTCTTGTCACACAGCAAGTGTTCAAAAAATATCTGTTGAACTGAAATGAACTGACTGCACAGGGAGACCTTCCAGGCAGTCTTGTGGGTTGTAAAGGGTGGCAGTGCCTGATACCCAGGCAGTCCCCAAGTCTGGGCTCCTTTCTTCTGAAAGTCCAGATGATTTCCTCACCACTGGCTCAAGTGTTATTGCCCCAGGGCTGGGATGACTGAGAAAGCCTCTCTACACCCCAGCTGCCCTGTCATTGCACAAGCAATCACCTTCTCCATATGGACCTAAACATATGCATGCACCCACACACGCACACATAGGCACACACATGCATACATGCACACACATACATGCACACGTGTACACACGCACCCACACATGCATACTCACATGCACACACGGCAATGATCCAGAACTACGTCTGTCCTCCTTCTGCCGTCCTCAATAAGAGGGCTGAGGAAACTGCAAACACCCTTCCAGAACCCTCAGCACATCCCCCATACACCCCCTTCTGGGCAGAGAGGCATACTCATGGAAAGCATGCTGCTATTCACCCCCCGAAGCACATGAATTAGGGGACAGACGTCCACAAAAAGCCTTGGCGAACATTTGTCTGCTGCCAAGCCTCTGTTCATCGAAATCACCTCTGTCTCCTCACTGCTTTTCTGCCTCTTATATCATAGCCTTGTAAAAGGGCAATTAGTTTTGGACAATTAAAATGATTAACTCACCAGATGTAAGTGCTGAAGCATCTCCACGTATCTGCAGAGGGAAAGAGGGTTGAGTTTGCATTAATTCCCATCCTGTTTAAGCCAGGGAGGGGTGATGTTCTGTTAACAAGCTCAAGGCCACAGGCAGCTGCTTGGGGACTCACGCTTTCTCTGAAGACAGCAGTTCCTGTGCGATGACATGGGCTCTGGACTGTCCTTCTACCTGCAAGAGAGAACAGAGTGATCAGGAGGGACAGCACCAATTCAGATGGGGGAAGGGAGACCCCAAGCACTGGGTTTACAGAAGGACCTCCAAGCTGCCAGAGACAAATTCCACATACTTCTCAGCCCATTCCTGCCACTTACTCCCTGTGAGATCTTACTGTACCTCAGTTTCCTCATCTGTAAATGTGGATATTGGTAGCATCTAACTCAGGAGGCTGTTGAGCTAATGCCCAGCACACTGTCCAACACACAGAAAGTGCTCAGCAAGTGGCCACTATCAGGACTGCATGACCTTGGCCTCCACCCATAGGCCCAGTAACCTTGAACAACCTGTGGTTCTCTGTGCATAGGGAGCTCTCTTACTTCTTGCTTTTGCACATGCTGTCCCCTTCCCCTTCTCTGCCTGGCTAATTCCCAGTTATACTTTAAGACTCAGCCATGGTATCTATCACCTCCTCCAAGGAGTCTTTTTTGAACCCCTTCGTGAACCAGCTGGGTTTGGTATCCTTTCTGAACATCCTCCTCTCAGGACACCAATTATGTCTCTCCTAGAGGGAAGGAACCATAATGGTTCACTATCACCCCTGCATGACCGGTACCTCACATACAGCAGGCTAGCTTTTGTTGACTGAAAGACAAATGAGTAAATGAATGGATGAATGAATGTCCATTCCGCTTTGGAAGCACCAACTCTCCCAGCTGACCTCAGGAGATGAGCCATTTAAACCATCTGAGGCCCAACTTCCGCACCTATAAGATTTGGGAATAAGTGAGATTATGTCTATGAACAGGAAGGATGGGCGGGGACTGAGGCAGATGCCTGGGCCTTCTGCCACAAGCAGGCCCCTCCTCTGTGGCCCCAAACCTGCCAGATATCAGACACAGCTGCTGGCTGGGATCCAGAAGAGCAAAGACTCTGTGGCTCAGCCTGACAGAACAGATGGCAGACGCCAGGAATGTTCAGGCAAGGCTGAGGTCAGAGTGGCCCACAGTGGAGCAGAGGGCACTTGGATGGGACACCTGGCTTTTGGTTCCAGGTCTATCACTGCCTCCTGGGGCCTCTAAGTGTGTGAATGTGTGATAAAGTGACCTCTAAATTCCCTTTTGTGCTGAACCTGTGTGTTACTAAACTCAAGGAGCCACTGGTCAAGCCAGTGGTCTACTCTAATGACTAGAAACTCACTACCTATTAAGAGAGCAACTACAGTGTTATGGTTAAGAACACAGACTCTGGAACTAGGCAATCTGAGCTCAAATCTTTCTGCCTTTTGCTAGTCATGTAGCCTCTCTATACCTCAATTTTCCTATCTGCAAAATGGGTACAACAGGATAAGGATGCCTAACACCTGCATACTGTGAAGATTAAATGAGTGAGTGTATATACAGAAAGATATCTGTCTATCTCTATCTATGTATCTATACACACATCTCTCATTTGGAACAGTGACTGGTGTACAGTAAAAACCACAGAAATAATGGCTATCGTCATCTTTGCGGTTTTTGTTGTTGAGGCAGAAACCAGGGACAGAACCAAGTGCTCAGGGATGGAATAAGAAAAAACAATTTACAGGGTCATGTAGGGGAGAGGTCTCAACTGCAGAATGAAGGCTGAACCACTCCTCTGAGAGCGACAGTTGAAACACTGAAAGCAAAGGGACACTGGGATGAACAAGCATCAAGTTCAAATCCTGGTTCCAGCATATTGTGTAATCGTATGACGGCTGGCAAACCATTTCCTCTGAGCCTCAGTTTCTTCATCTGAAATATGGTGGAGAATAATCAACCCGATCTCGTGCACTGGCCTTTTTGATGAGGCATTCCTGACTCAAGGCCGCTGTACTTGCTGCTCCTTCTGCATGCGATGCTCTTCTCCAGATCTTTTCATTCTTACTTTCTGACTTTTTCAGGTCAAAAATCACATCCTCACTGTGGCCAACCATGACCACCTGACCTAAAGATCACCCAAAGTCATTCTCTACCCCAGGGTTCCTCAGCCTTGGCACTACTGACATTTTAGGCCAGGAAGCTTTGGTTGCAAAGGCTGTCCTATGTAGTGTAGGCTCATTAACAGCATCCATGGCTTCTACCCACTGGTCGACAGTAGCAGCTCTCACCCCAAGTTGTGACAACCAAAAATGTCTCTAGACATTGTCAAATGTCCTCTGGGGGGAAAATCTCACCCCTGGGTAAGAGCCACTTGTTATAACTTTTTATCTGGGTGTGTTCTTCTTTACAGCAGCCACATTACCTGATGTTACCCTTGCACACAGGATACGTTCAATCAATATCTGAATAAATACATGAAATGAGATACAGTGCTTAGCACACAGTAGGCATTCGATAAATGAGTTCCCTTCTCCAGCTACTCCATCCCTGACAGTTTCTTGGCTAAGAAGCATAGTGTTTTTAGAGATTTCATTCTCTCCAAGGCCACCTAAACAGGGCAGAACTTGGGCCCACGGTCAGTCTCCCTCCTGCATCTCACTGCTGTCTCTTGGCGGGCTGTCACAGCATCCATGGAGCAGGAGGGGAAACAGCGAGGCCTCCAGAGGCCTCCAGCCTCACCTGGCCTCCCGCCCTTCCCACAGGCGCCGAATTGTGACTCACTGTCTGCCTTTTGCATCTGCAGGGCTAGTGTGGGGTTCTGTGGACAAAAGCAGCTCACCCCTCCCAAGCAGGGGCTCCTGCAGAGTCCCACATGTGAAAAGTCTTTGCAAACAAAACCCTCATAATGGAAAATATACCCTGCCAGGACAAGCCTTAATAGCTAAGAAACCCTGTGGTCAAGCTTCCATCAAGAGAATTACTTTATAGACAAAGGACAGGGGTCAGAAGTCAAGCTCAGGTTCTTCCCCTATAAAATGAAGACAAGATGACCTCTAATCTTCTAGGGGCCTGTGATTCAATTTTCACTTGTTATCCAGCATGATGCTGAGAGCCCATGGTGCTGTGTCAGAAGGCCTTGGTTCAAATCCCGGGCTCCATCCCTTCCTATGCATATATCCCTGGACAACTGATTCCTCTTCCATGAGCCCCAACTGTAAAACAGTGATGATAATAATACACACTTAATAATAGAACTGCTAGCATTTATTGAACACTTAGCATGTGCTAAGTATGGCTCTAAGCTTTTTACATGTATTCTCACTGCATCCTCTCAACAACCTAGGGGGCAAGGTACAATTATTAGCACCTCCATTTTACAGATGAGGAAACTGAGGGACAAGTAAGTTCTAAGATTTGCCCTAAGTCACTGCTAGTAAGTGGCAGAGCCAAGATTAAAGATCAGGTAGTCTGGCTTCAATAACCAAGCACTTAGCAGTGTGTCTGGCACATAGTAAGCACTCTGTAAATGGCACCTCTGCTCATTATAGATGGCAGGTTTTCCAAACTGGGAAACACCTATCCTTTACCTGTCCTCTAAAGGTAGTAGCAGGAGTCTAGCACTCCTGGGGGAGCCCAGGCTAGTCCTCTGGACTCAGTTCTCTCTGATTTCCAACCCTAGGAGCAGTGCCTGCCATGGTACATAGGAAAGAGAACTATGCTGGAAGTCAGGATGCCCGGACCCACATCCCAGGCGGGCTGTGTGACTCAGGACAAGACCCTCTCGGATGCCTCAGTGTCCTCATCTGGAAGATTGGGTCAGCATTCTCACCTGCAAGGATGAGATGATGAGATGATGGATAGGAGTCATCAGGCCCACCCCAACTTTTGGAGTTGTTGTCATTACCATTGTTACATTGTCGAAGCTGTCATTCCCCCAGACTTCTGGTAGGGCTGGGGCACGGGCCATTCTGCACGTCCTTCCCAACCCCTCCTGCCAGACGGGCAGACTCTGGGTGGGACGTACGGGGCCGTCCAGCTTTAGTGCCTCTGCTGATGATGGATGTGTCTTCACCAGCCCGACAAGAAGGGGGCCTGGCAGGCCATGTGCCCGAAGCTCTCCTCAGAATCTGCTACTGGGCGTTGCCCAACCGGGCCATTTAATATAGATGTTTGTTTAACCAGGAAATGAACTCTGAGGTTGACGGCAGTGTCCAGGGACAGACTTCTGGGAACAGGGTTCCTCCCAGGAACGTGGGGGCTGGGGGCGCCAGGGCCCGCACTATCGCGTTTCTCAGGCTGTGGGTGTTAATATCAGGCGGCCACTGGCCCCTCTGCCCAAGGCCGAAGCAGCTTATCTTCCCCGTTCCCCAGGGCCGCCCAGTCCTGCACTTCCTCCCCAGGCCCTAGGCGAACCAGCCGGTCAGTGTTGGCTATTCTGAGACCAGGTTGGGAGGGCTAGTCCTCCGTTAGGGACCCTCCTGTTTGCAGTCCCAGAAAGAGCTGGGAGTCCTAGTCCTCTGTCTCCATGCCTCAGTTTCTCCAGCTATGAAATGGTGGGGGGGGGGGGGGGGAGGAGGGCTTAGCCTCCTTCTAGAAGAGCAGTTCCCCAAGTGTGGCCTGAGAACCTCTGGGGTTCTGTCTCCCTTTTCCAACTACTTATCTGTGAAGCTGGCCCAAACAACAGTTCTGACAGACTGAGCACACAGGCAGCAGGGCCCAACTGTCTTCTAGGAAGCCAGACATTATGAGTATTTGCAAAAATGGAAAACTCATGTCACACTCCTCATTAAGTCTTTCTGAAAAGTTACTCTTCATAAAAAAAGCCATTTATGTTAACATGCAGTGGACTTATTATTGTCATCTAAAACAATTTTTTTTAATGTTTATTTTTGAGAGAGAGAGAGAGAGAGAGAGCAAGAGAGAGCAGGGGAGGGGCAGAGAGAGAAGGAGACACAGAATCCGAAGCAGGGTCCAGGCTCTGAGCTGTCAGCACAGAGCCTGATGTGGGGCTCAGGGCTTGGACTCACAAACTGTGAGATCATGACCTGAGCCAAAGTCAGACGCTTAACCGACTGAGCCACCCAGGCGCCACTTATTACTGTCATTTTTTAAGTGAATTAAAAGATGTTTAAAAATTTTTCTCAGTGTTATCTTTTCATGTGGTAAATACTGACTGATAAAACCCATAGAAACAAAAACTCTTTGGGGTCCTCAATCATTTTTAAGAGGAAAGAGAGGTGGGAGACCAAAAGGTTTTGAGAACTACTGTCCTAGAGGTTGTTACAAAGCTCATATAGGATTGTAGATGGAAAAGCTCCTCATTCTCAGTGAAAAATTACAGAGGAGGGAGGCATCGTTATCACTGTGTAATAGTGATAGTAACAATTATTATTATTGTGAGAAGCAGGCCAGTGAACCTCCAGCTTTATGGCCTGGCCCTCAGGATGGCCCCAAGTAGGCCCAGAGGCCACATAGTCCTTCTCCACAATGTTCTACTTTGCAGAAGAGGAAGAAACCACCCCCAAAACTCCTGGTTTCTAACTACCTTCCCTGCTTGCAGGCCTCCTGGGCTCATACATGCTCTGCCTTTTAAAAAAATTATTTATTTAAAAAAATTTAAAATGTTTATTAATTTTTGAGAGAGTGTGAGCAGGGGAGGGGCAAAAAGTGAGGGGGACAGAAGATCCAAAGCAGGCTCTGCACAGACAATAACGAGCCTGATATGGGGCTCGAACTCACAAACTGTGAGATCATGACCTGAGCTGAAGCTGGAGGCTCAACCGACTGAGCCACCCAGGTGCCCCCATACCTGCTCTGCCTTTAAACAGCTGCCTCCTTCTTTCCAAGTTTGTCTTTGCCAGTCCCTGGCCAAGCCCCATGTCCTGGGTCTTAACGCCTGGCTCAGTCCTCCCCATCTGTGGGACGGCATTCCATTCTCTCTGCACCACAGCCCTCGGCCTCTCAGCTCCTTGACTTTCTTCTCAGATAACTTTTGCCCATATTTACATCCGCTTCACCTAGCCTGGGACTTCTCCACACTCAAAACTGCCCCACCTCTGAAGTGAACTTTCTGGTCCCCATCTTAGACTGGAGTTTCTAGCGTCCCTCCACCCTCAACTGAAATGGCCTCTTAGCTGATTGGGATCTCTAGCCTTTCACCTACTCCCATCCATTCCAGGTCACGGTGGCCACCTTCTGCTGTCACGTGAAGCCTCGAGTGGCTCTCGTGGTTCCCTAGCACTTGCAGGAAAACATGTCATCCAGAATGATGCTGAAAGCACGGGCTCTGGGGTCACAAGACCTGGGTTCACATGCCAGGCTCTGTCCCTTCATACACCTATGCCCTTGGACAAGTGATTTCTCTTCATTGTGTGAAACAGCAATGATAATAATAATACCTACTTATTAACAGACAGCTACCACTACTGAACACTTAGTATGTGCTAAGTATGGCTGTAAACTTTTTATGTGTATTCTCACTGAATCCTCCCAACAACCTATGAGCAAGGTACTATTATTATCACCTCCATTGTACAGAGAAGGAAACTGAGGCACAAATAAGTCCTACTCTTTGCCTGTGACTCAGCCTAGAGACCCTTTTCAGAAACCTCTCCTCTGTTCCTCCATGCCCCCAGGGAACTCAGTTTCACACCTTGTTTTTCCCTACCTCTGGGCCTTTTGGGCTCATGCAGGTCCCTGTGCCAGAACTTCCCTATAACCTCAGCAAATATCTCTAAGTCACACACTAAACCTGAGGTGGGGCCGGGCACCACGGCAGGCATCCCGCTGCTCCATATTTGCCAGCCTCCTTGGCCACACAGCCCGCTGAAAGAAAAACCCACGCAGAAGGGAGCAGAGGCTGCCTTCTATGGCTGTTTCAAGCCCTGGGGAAATACTGTTGAGGGTCCCAGTGAAAGGGCTTGCTGGCATGTTCTGAGGCCACATCTGGAGAAAGGAGAGTGCTCAGAACTCGCAGGTGGCACCAGATTCCTGGAAAGTGCTGTCTCCGGAAGTTCCTCCAGGCACTACTATCTCAGACATTGTCCTTCTCCTTGGAATTCAGGTCGGAGTTTCCAGCACAGCCTTCGACGGCCCCTGGGAAATTCAGACAGGAGCTTGGGGAGACTTGGCTCATTTTTATCCCAGCTGTCACCTGTGCTCCCACAGGAGGCAGAGGAGGGATAAAGGTGGTGAAAGAGAGGCAATACCTGCCAGGAGGAGGGCGGGGAAAAGGTGGGACCAGAGGTCTTCTGGCTCCCCCAGCACTGAGTGGCTGCCTCCAGTTCATGATGACACCTGCCTTATTCTAGTTCTTGAAGTCAGGCTGGTGTGAGTCTGGGTCTGGCCTACATGCTTTAAAAAACTTTTAATTTTGGAAGGACTCTGGTTCTGGATGCAGTCTGTAATACATTCATACAAGCAGCATGTTATCTTGGAAGGTGTTGAATGAGAGATCAGGAAACCTGATTTTTACTCCTAACTTTGCCTCTAATCTGCGGAATAACCTCCAGCAAGTGAGGGCCTCTCTAGGAGCTTTAGTTTTCCCTCCTGTAAGACAAAGCAATCTCTTGCATAACTGAGCTGCTATACCCACTGAGTAAGAACTCTCGATTCCCTCTCCCCCAGCCTCTGGCAAGCATCATTCTACTCTCTGCTTTGACTGTATCAGATTCCTCACGTAAATGGAACCACACAGCATTTGTCCTTCTGTGACTGGCTCACTTCACTTGGCACAATGTCCTCCAGGGTCATCTGTGCTGTATCATGTGACGGGATTTCCTTCCTTTTTAAGGCCAAATAATATTCCATTGTATGAACAGGCCTCACTTTGTTTATCCATTCATTCATCAATGGACATTAAGAGGGTTGATTTCATGTTGAGTGTTCTTACCACAATAAAAAACAAAACAAAACAAAACAAAACAAAGTGGTATCTAAATGTCCCTGTCAGCTCTCTTACCTTCTAGACTCTAAAGAGAGTGGCCGTAACTATGATTGGCAAGTTCTCATTGTCTGAAGAGGCCAGTACATGGCTCATATGAGATTTGGTCCTGTCCTAACCACCTCACTTCAGTTCATGAAAGGACCTGCCATGACCTCAAGAAGCCAGTCAATGGCTGGATTCCATACTGTTTGTGCCTCCTATGCACCCTCCTTCTCCTTTCTACTTAATTATGTCCTACTCTCCTTTGTGAAGCACTAAGGCCTCACCTCTTCTTGGAAACCTCCTTGATTGCCCTGACTCTTAAGACCTGGGACACTTATGCTGTTTAGAGTTTAGTGCACACAGCTGAGAACACTGGGGCTGCCCCACAACTGTGCTATCTCACAGCCAGCCATTGTTTTTATATCACGAGATATAACATTCACAAAAGAGCATAAAACATAAATGTAAGGTTTTTTATGTCAATAGCTTTCTCATTCCCCAACTTGGCTGTGTGTGCCCCATGGTCAGACACCCCGCTGTCTTCTTTCCTGGCACCTCGAGGGCTGAGGGCCCTGTGGGGGCTCCATACAGAATGGGTGGCTGATGCACACAGGCCAGAGCTCAAACTTCAGTGAGGAGACATACTGCTGGGGATCTGGTAAACATGCAGATTCAGATGCGTGAGTCCGGCGGGTGTGGGGGGTGGTGCCTGGGTGCTGCAGGTCTGTATGTCCACCTCTGGGCAGCAGGGCTGCAGACTAGGTATATGGAGTAGCTGCCATGAAGCCAGGAAGGAGAAAGTGAGGGTGAGTGTGATGGTGGCCCCAATCCCACGCTGGGGTCAGGGGTGTATCTAGGACATGGCAGAGAGGAAAATCAGCCACAGAACAAGCTCTCTTAGGGCCGGGGCACCCTAATGCCTCATACCCAGCCTGCTGGCTCCTCACAGCCCTCAAGGCCTCCAGGACTCTGTGAACAAGGGGTGTGGGACACAGGGCTGCCCTGGCCACCTCCAGACCTCTGAGTCCCTATTCTGAGAGTCTGTCCTTCATCCTCCTTTGCTCACACTGCCTCCAGATGTCTCTTGTGTTACTCTGCTAAACAGCTGCACCCTCTGCATGGTTACCAGGGAGCTGGTGAGAAGCCGGGTTGGCTCCCAGCTTTGCCCCTCACTGTGCGAAGTAAATTATACAGGACCAAACAAGTGTTTTCATTTTTTTAAAGTTCTTAAAAGCTTATTTATTTTGAGACAGAGAGTGAGAGCGCACATTTTGAGAGTGACAGTGATAAGCGGGAGGAAGGGCAGAGGAGGAGAGAGAATTCTAAGCATGCTCCACACTCTCAGAGCCCAGTGAGGGGCTCGAACTCACAGACCATGAGATCATGACCTCAGCCAAAACCAACCAAGAGCTGGACATCAACCAACTGAGTCACCCAGGCGCCCCAAGTGTCTTCATTTTACTGTCATGCATCTAAGTTTGTTTTCCTTACTTGACTGCAGAAACTGAGTCAAATCTATTATTTATTTATTTATTAGTTTTTATTAGTTTTATTAGTATTTAATTAGTTTTTATTAGTTTCATTTGAGAATATTTACTAATAGTACTGAGTACTATTTTACATCCCAGGCATTCACAAATGTGAATAGGAGAAGTGTGGTCCTGCACTTCTGGAGCTATTATTACAGGGAAAGGCATATGGCATGCATGTAAACAGAAAAAGAAAGACATAATCACAGCTTGAAATAAGTATGAGGAAGGAAGTAGATAGCAATGCTGCAATGGAACGCTTAAGGATGAGCAGAGGAGGCCTCTTTGAGGAGGTGACATTTAATCTGAAACCCTGAGCCAACTGTGCAAAGGGCAGGAAGAGTGCTTCAGGAGGAGGAAACTGCAAGCACAAAGGCCCTGAGGTGGGTGAAGAACGGACAGAACCTGTTTTGGAATCCTTTATGATGCCCGTCCAAAGACCTTGGAGTTTGTTGAATTTCATCTGATCTGTGATTAACACATGGCAATAGAAGATGAAACGCCAGAGATTTCCAAATTTTCAAATCTGGTGCCAACAACCAGAATGGCAAACACAAGAGGAGAAGCTGGCTGAGGGGATGGGAAGATGCTGGGTTCAGTTTGGGATGCGCTGAGTTCGAGGTATGGTAGACCCTCCTTATCTTTGGGGGATATGTCTCAAGATTCCTAGTGGATGCCTGACACCACAGATAGTGCTGAACCCCACACAGGCACATCTTGGAGACACTGTGGGTTTTTCCAGATCATTATAATAAAGCACATACCGCAGTAAAGCGAGTCAAATAAATTATTTGCTTTCCCAATGCATAAAAGTTACGTTTCCATTACACTGTATTCTATTAAGTGTGCAACAGCATTACACCTAGAAAACAATGTGCATACCTTAATTAAAAATACTTTATTGTTGGGGCACCTGGGTGGCTCAGTCAGTTGAGCCTCCGACTTTGGCTCAGGTCATGATCTCACAGTTGGAGAGGTAGAGCCCCACATCTGGCTCTGTGCTGACAACACGGAGCCTGGAGCCTGCTTCCGATTCTGTCACTCCCTCTCTCTCTCTGCCCCTCCCCCACTCATGCTCTCTCTTTGTCTCTCAAAAAATAAATAAATGTTTAAAAAAATACTTTATTGCTACAAAATGCTGAGCCATAACCACTGATCATGGATCACCAGAATATAATAATGATGAAAAGTTTGACATCGAAACACTGTGAGAATGACCAAAATGTGACACAGAGACACTGAAGGGAGTAAATGCTGTTGGAAACATGGTGTCAACAGACCTGATCCAGGCAGCGTTGCCACAAACCTTCCATTTGTAAAGAATGTAGTATCTGCGAAGTGCAACCAAGTGCACAATAAAACAAGGTATGCCTGTATATACTGTTTTCTCCTAGACATACATACCTATGATAAAGTTTAATTTATAAATTGGGCACAGTAAGGGATCAACAATAACTAGTAATAAAATAGGACGATTACAACAATACATTGCAAGAAAAATTCTGTGAGGGGCTCCTGGGTGGCTCAGTCGGTTGGGCGTCCGACTTCGGCTCAGGTCATGATCTCACCGCTTGTGAGTTCGAGCCCCAGGTCGGGCTCTGTGCTGACAGCTCAGAGCCTGGAGCCTGCTTCTGCTTCTATGTCTCCCTTCCTCTCTCTGCTCCTCTCCTGCTCACACTCTCTTTCTCTCAAAAATAAACAAATGTTAAAAAAATTTAAAAAAAAAGAAAGAAAAGTTATGTGAATGTGGTCTTCTCTCAAAATACCTTAGAGTACTCTACTCAGCCTGGTTCCTGTGATGATGCGAGATGATAAAACGCACATGTGGTGACATGAAGTGACATAAATGATGTCGACACTGCGACGTGTTAGGCTACTGCTGGCCTTCTGCATATGTGTCAGGAGGAAGACCCCTTGCTTCCGGATCACAGTTGATCACGGGTAACTGGAACTATAGGAAGCAAAACCCAAATAAGGGAGGACGACAGTATCTGTGGGGCTTTCGGAGGCTGGAGTGTGGGCCATGGAGAGAGGTCAGACCAGGAGCTCAGCTCTGGGAACGCCAGCTGAGGAGGGCTGGCCGCTGGCCTGGAATGGGCTGCCTGGGCAGAACACAGATGAGAGACAAGGGTGGAGGAGCTCGGGCCTTGGGAAAGAAAGGTCTCATGTGGAGGCAGAGACAGAGTTGGACAGTGGAAACCAAGGGAAGAGGGAGCTCCCAAGGTGAGAGACCACCAGAGCTGAGGCTCAGGGTCTGGTGGACCGCGTGGAGGCCTGGCTCATGGAGGCGGGGAGGGCAGTGCAGGGCGGATGACAGCAGTAAGGGAGGTAGGGGAGTGGGGAAGACTGAATACGTCTGTGGGCTGAGGGATATCCTTAAGAATGTCTGCAGCCCATCTCCCTCTCCTATGCTCCTGTCTACTGACCTAGTCTTCTAGCCCTTGAGGCTCAGTCTCGCTTTTCTGCCTCTGCACTGCTGTCTTCCACTCAGAACACTCTGTCCCTGGACCCTCCCATTTCTTGCTGGCTCACTCTATTCAGCTCCCTGGTTTCTTCCTCATCCTAAAGACCTCAAAGAAACCAGAACTCTCCTGCACTGCTGGTGGGAATGTAAAATGGGACAGCCATGGTGGAAAATGGGATGGCAATTCCTCAAAAAATTAGAGACATGATTCTCGTATGATCTAACAACTCTCCTTCTGGGGACACGCGGAAAAGAACTGGAAGCAACATCTCAAAGAGACATCTGTACATCATGTTCATAGCAGTATTATTCACAATAGTCAAAAAGTGGAAGCAGCCCAAACACCCACTGATGGATGAACTGACAAGCTGTGATATGTACATACAAGTGGAATATTATTCGGCCTTAAAAAAGGAAGGAGACTGGAACACAGGCTACAACATGGATGTGCCTGGAGGACACGGTGCTCAGTGAAATTAGTCACAAAAGGACAAATACCGTATGATCCCACTTACATGAGGTCCCCGGAATAGTCAAAATCAGAGAAGCAGAGAGCAGCATGGTAGGTGCCAGGGGTTGGGGAAGGGGCTGGGGAGTTAGCATTTAATGGGGACAAAGTTCCAGTTTGGGGAGATGAGGAGTTCTGTGGATTGATGGTGGGGATGGTTGTACAATAGTGTGAACGTACTTAATGCCACCAGACTGTACATGTAAAATGGTTAAGATGGTGAATTTTGTGTTATGTGTATTTTAACACAATTTTTTTAATTGGAAAAAAGCTTTCTCTAGCCTCACTGCCTCAATTTCCCCCCTCACCCCGCCCTTGGCACCCAGCTCCCACCTGCCAGGTTTGTTGTGTTTCTTTGATGGCACAGCGCTTTCACTGCCTAAACCCACCGCAGGGGCCTTCTGATTGTTCATCTCCTTCTCTAGGGGAGCTTCTACTCTAGAAGCCAGGCAGGGAGGCACCCGGTCTGTCTTGCGGCTGCTGTATCTTCAGCCGTTGGAAGGATGCCTGGCACATAGCAGGTGCTCAGTAAGTACTTAGTAAATACATTTCTGCTGAAGAGGAGGGACGGGGAGAAATGGAGTGAGGATACAGAGACAAGAGATGCAGACGGGAGGTAGTTCATGCTTGCGATGAGATGAGGATGTTTTCTGGGAAGGAGAGCAGGCTGCAGCCTGAGGAAGCTGCTGCAGGATTAGGAGGGCTTCCTGGGGACTAGAAGGAGTGAGAACAGGCCATGGAGCCAAGGTACGGGGCTGCACAATGGGTTGACAAGACTCTGGCACAGAGAAAGCACATGGCAGAATTTAACCCAGGTAGGGACTGGCCCAGTGGAAATAACCAGAGTTCGAGGAGATGATCAGATAGAGGTGACAGGTGTGAGGCCTGGGGGCATGAGGCCAGCAAGGAGGCCCAGGCCAGGCCACATGGACCGTGGGCACAGCCAGGGAGGGTGTCACAGCAGGGCAGGCCTGTTCCAGAGGACAGGGCAAACTTCTGCCTGGGCTCGGGGGTGGACCTGTCAGGGAAACACAGGGACGACAGGACTCAGGCGAGGGAGGAGGAGGTAGAGGGAGGAGGTGGCTCAGAGCGGCCACCAACTCCTGGGCTCACCTCGGGGGAGCTGGTAATTAGCTTGAAAAGTCTCGGTTAGTCTGAAAATCAGGCTTGCTGTCAGGGAGGAGTGATATGCCAGGTCGCCTTTGTCTCCTTTCACATTAGATCTATTTTTATGTCCTTCTTGCTTTCCCTTTTCTGCCCCCTCTTCCCTTCGACCCACACCCCTTGAATGTCCGTGAGTGGGAGAGAGGGCAAAGTCAGACAGGTGGGTGGACAGCTGGGCTCGGCCTCCTGTCCTGCTCCAGAAGGCTCTCCACTCCTGATGTGGCCACCTCAAAGCATCTGGAAGAGTGGAGCTCACCCCCTTTTGTTTATTTTTACATAACCCATATCAAACTCTAGGAAGGGTGGGGCTCACCCCAAACATACCTCCTGTGGCCCCAGGGAAGCAATTCCCGGCGGGGGGGGGGGGGGGGTGGTTCACTCACACCTTCCCTAGGTCTGCTCCTCTGAGGTGGCTGGAGATGGCAAATCTGGCTCTTTTCCCCCCTTGATGTGATGGAGGCCTTTGCCTTTTGGGGAAGTAGAACTTTCAGTGGAAGACAAAAAGATTACAGCAAATGCTGCCTCTCTCCACCCCCCCTCCCCCCACCAAAACCAGGAAAGATTGCACCCTCTAGAAATGTCCCTTCACATCCACTGAGGGCTGCCGGGAGGGTGAGCACTGCAACAGCCTCCTAGGGGTCACTATGGCTGCAGGTACAAAGATTGAAAATGCCCCTCTCTCACCCACCAATCTCTTTCTGGGATCTATGCTAGAGAAAAGCACGTACACAAGGAGGTGTGTGAACAAGTGCACTGCAAAGCTGTTAGTAGAGCATAAAAATTAGAAACACTATAAACGTCCCTCAGCAGCGGGATGGCCAAATAAAGGATAGCATATCCATAAATGGGAATACCATGCAGCAGTAAAATAAATAAATAAATAAATAAATATGCTGTAGCAATGTGTGAAAATCTTATAAGATAGGTGTGTGTGAATGCAACCAAGTTAGGCCAGGTTTCTTACAGTTTGACATGACTCAACCTATCAGAACAACTCCACAAACAATACCATCCACTTTCCACTCATAACAAACAACGTATATAAGGGAATACAAGGGAGAGGTTCTGGAAAGACACACACCAAAGTGTGCACCACAGCTGGAGGAGGAGATGCAGGTAGTCCCAGAGGAACATTTAACAGAGAATTGGGGGACTGTGGGGGGAACCATCACTAGGTGGGGGGCCCCCTGAGGTACAGAAAGTTGCACAGGGGGTGCCCTACTGCTTTGTCAGCCCTTCAACTCTTCCTGGCCTGGTACCCAGACCCAAATCCCAGTGTCAGAGTGGGGACCAAATCCCAAAGAGCAACCATTTTTCTGCTTCCAGGTTCCACAACCCCTGGGATGCTCAGAAAAGCGCAGAAAAGCCATAATCATCTCTAAATAGCACTACTGGGGCACCTGGCTGGCTTAGTCATTAGGCATCTGACTTTGGCTCAGGTCATGATCTCACTGTTCATGAGTTCCAGTCAAGTCCTGCTTCAGGTGAGCCCTGCTTCTCTCTTTCTCTTTCTCTCTGCACCCCCTTGCTCCCCACCCCTCCTGGGATTCTCTCTCTCTGCCCCTCACTCACTCTCTCGCATAGATATCTAGATATTTCGATAGATAGATAGGTAGATAGATAGGTAGAGAGCTCTAGATAGACAGATAGATAGGTATCTAGATATTTAGATAGATAGATAGATAGATAGAGAGCTCTAGATAGATAGATATCTAGATATTTAGATAGATAGATAGATAGATAGCTCCACTAACTTAAAGCTCCCTCCCTTGCCCTCAAGGAGCCAACAGTTCCTTCTGGGGAGAAGGGAAGAAGTGGAGAGGTAAGAGAAGGCTTCCAGGGCTGTAGGGGAAACAAACAAACAAACAAACACTGGGCTTGTAACTTTAAAAAAAATTTTTTTTTTCAACGTTTATTTTATTTTTGGGACAGAGAGAGACAGAGCATGAACGGGGGAGGGACAGAGAGAGAGGGAGACACAGAATCGGAAACAGGCTCCAGGCTCCGAGCCATCAGCCCAGAGCCCGACGCGGGGCTCGAACTCACGGACCGTGAGATCGTGACCTGGCTGAAGTCGGATGCTTTAACCGACTGCGCCACCCAGGTGCCCCAAGGGCTTGTAACTTTTAAATCCAACCCCTTCAATAGCTGGCAGAGTAGCCTTGGGCAAGTTACTTAATCTTTGTGTCCTCTGTTACACAGGGGGGGTGATGGCACTGACGGTGAATTTGTAGAAAGGAGCGAAAGAAGCCTGGAGTGCAGCAGACAGTGCACTCTACCCAGAGAGGGGGAGGAAGGGTCAGAAGCCAAAGCAGGAAGGACTGGGGAAGAGCCAGGTGGGAAAACCCCCTTCAACACTCCCACAGCCCTGGGAAGGTAACTTGATGAAAAGCCTGAGCAGAGAGATAAATGAGGTGTTAGAAGAAATCAACGAGATGAAAACAAAATGAAGTCATGACCATTTATACACAAGGCTTGGGCACTTCCACGGGAGCAGTCTTTAGTCAACGTGATACACCTACCCTGGCTGTGGGAGGAGAGGTTGACAAAGACAGGGACACAGGCACAGGGCAAGGTGTCTGAAGGAGGCTTGTGAGGCAGGAGGTGGTGCTCCTCAGCCTCCCCGGCTACACCTCTGCAGACAAGCGGGGCCTGGGGGATGCAGTGGGGGAAATGTCAAGCTGGCCTCAACCTTCCTCGCCTGTCTCCCTGCAGCTGGGTGGGTGTCTCTCTTGGTCTGAATTCCCAGCCCCCAGCACCGTGTGGTACTTCCTGCATGGCATGGAGTAACAGCTGTGTGACCCCGGACAAGTTCTTCACGTCTCTGTTTCTGCAAATAAAAAACACGGGAAGCAAACCCTAGCTCCCAGAAGCACTGTGTGGAAGGACTGACATCATGCCAGCGAATGGAAGTGAAGCACAGGACCCGAGCACCCTGTGGCGAGCACATATAATTACCACCAGCCACCAATGCCCAATGCCCACTAAGAGGTCTGGACCTCCACTCTGACTTGGTTCTTGTCCCAGGCAGGGCCTCAACTCACCGTCTGTGTCCAGACAAGCAAGAGCCCTTCTCTCAGCCCCATCCCCTCAAAGCACCACTGCAGAGTACGGGAAACCAGCTTTCAGTCCAAAACTGTCTTCAGTTAAGGAAACTCACACACTTCCCTTAACTCATCCTCAAGATTCTCACTTCACAGCGAGGAAACTGAGGCCCAGAGGCCTGAGGTCATTAGAATCCAGGTCTGTCTTGATTCCAATCATGCAGCTCTATTTCACTTCATTCACAAGGGCTCTTGGAACCCCAAACTTCCTCAGACCCAAGAAGCCCATAGGAGCTGTCACCCTGGCATCACCAATGCAGAACCCCATGTCTGCCACGTGTCTTAAAGCTGCAGCCCCAGCTGCACAGTGACTCTTCCTCTGTATCCAACTTGGGGCCAGCGACTTGCAAACAGCTCCCTTCTCACCAAGAGGGGGTGCAGTGTATGCTTCACCGTACTTTCTCGGCCTTCACATCTCTGATCCCCCACAACCCATCTGCCCCTCGTCCGGGGCAGGGCGCCCTACCTTGTGGGTGAGGCTGGGGTCTCTTGGAGCACTGTCCTCCTCCTCTGAGCTTCCCTGCTCTTCATCCGATGAGAGGTCCTCTTTGGGGGCCGCTGCCGAGATGGGACAGACCTTATAGGGCTCTGTGTAGGCGCTGGGGTCAGAGCACAGGAGAGAGAAGGTTAGAGTTCCCTGTCCAGCACAGGCAAAGTGAACACACCCGGGGCCCTATTAATGCCACAAGCCATTAACAAGTGCTCTGGGTGCAAAGCTCCATGCCTGCCCTCCATGGGGACCCAGAACTGAGTAAGACACAGGCACAAACCTCTCTACCTGCTCCCACTCCAGCCATCCTGGCCTCCTTGGAGTTCCCTGAATATGCCACACTCTTTTGCTACCTAAGTGCCTTTACACATGATGTCTAAGATAGACTTGTCTCTCTGTTAGATACAAGGCAGGCTGTGATGCTGAAGGAGGGTACAAATAATTACTATGATGTCAAGAGATGTTATTCTGATTGGACCGGCAGTCTGGACAGGCCTGGTCAGGCAGCAGGGGCCATTCCCAAGGTGGTCATGTCCTCTGGGCCTGAATAAGTGATGCAGTACAGTTTGGGATGTGTATTGTGGACTCTGGTCCCTGTGTTGCCATCAGCTAGATCACGGACAGCACACAAGTCAGTTTCCACCTAGGGGGATAATGATTCCTATTTCATTTTCTTGGCTGATGCTATGAGGATGAATGCTTAGAAAACTTACACCGGTGAGATTAACAATCTCATATATACGTAACTATGACTATTACATAGGCATTGCCATTGATTAAATACATTTATTCAATAAATGTTTTTGATTGCCTGCTTTATGCCAGGCACAGAGCTAGGCAGTGAGTAAAACAGGGGTAAATAAAGCAGATATGGTCTCAGTCTCAAAAAAGGAACAATGAATATACGATCATAAATTATAAGTGAAGGGAGAAGAAGGAGGTGCTTTCATAGGGAGTAACAAGGGGGAACTGTTTAGATATGACAAGGAGGGCTGCTCTGAGTCTGTAAGAAAAAAAGGAGCTCTGTGAGAGCACAGGGAAGTTTCCAGGAGAAGCAGCATGTGTAAAGGCACTGAGGCAGCAAAGAGCTTGGCCTGTCACAAACCAACCTGGAGTAGAAGAACCCTCCTTTCTCTGACTTTGAAACTATCTCCACAGAGGAGGCTTTAACCCCATTACAACCACCTCCCTGCTCTGCTCCCTGCTCTGGGCCTCCCTCTCCACCCAGCACAGTGATTGCTGTACAACATTGGGCCATGTCCATCTCCTACTTGAAAACTTTCAATGGCTCTTTACTGCCACTGGCAATGAGGTCCCAGAAAACGTCTCAAGAATTTTCTCCTCATACTCAAAATCCAGGTATTTGGTCTTGTTAAATTCTTATCAAATCTTTATTTCTGCTCTCTGGGAATGCCACAATGAGGTGCTAGAATGATCAATGGATGGATGGATGGATGAATTGGGAGAGAGGAGGAAGCATCCACTTGCTGGAGTGGCTGGGCCAAGGCTAGCCCATGCTTCATGTTGTCAGGGACACTGTTCCTACCTCTTGTCCAGGCAGGGAGAAGCATGGCCAGGGTAGGGGACACCAGGACAAGAGAAACTGAGCCTTAGGCTATGGTACAACTAGGGGCCATCTTTGGAGCTCTTTCTCCGCTACTGCAGGAACCAGAACCAGGGATACCTGGAGCCCAAGCAACAAGGGGCTCTGTCAACAGCAAGATAGGCATCCCTTGGTCCACACTGGAGCCATGAAGCCAGATAGATCAGAGACAAGGTGGCCTGTTCCTGCCTGGGCTTTTGCTGACATAATGTGTGTGTGGCAGCATCTGTAGCTGTGTCCTTGTGTACAGATGCACAAACTAAGTCCTGACTGGGGCTGAATCATAACTTACTCTACTGTCCCACTGGCTACCCTTATGGTCAGACCTCTTTCTTCTTTTTTCAGAATTGACTTTGTTGTCCTCTTCTTTCAAACTAATGGAGCAAACAATGGATTTTGCAACAAGTCCTAGTCCGCCAAGGTGTAAAAAGGCACGTGAGCACCTCCCTTCCTAAGACCACCCTATGCCTTCTTCACTGCCCCTTCCCACACCACCAGAGGCCACCGGGAGTCAGAGGAACACCACACTTGCTTTAGAGACCACAGAACCTCCTTCAGGAAAGTGACTGCATGGGCCAGTCTCCTAGAGCCCTGGCTCCCTCTCCCTGACCCCAGAGCCTCCTGTGTCAATTTGCACCCTCAGACAAGGAATGGAGCCTTGCACCCCTATAAGAGGATAGCCACATTAGGCCCCAGCAGGAGCCCATTATGCTCTGTGGAGGATAACCAGTAGTGATGAGGGATGGAGCAGTTACCCAGTTAAATGTGTCCCTGAACCGTACTTCCTCATGCACTGTGAAGGAGGAAAGGATTCTCAGCCACGCCTCCCACGGATGAAGGGTGCCATCACGGTCCCAGGCAGCAAGCTGGAAATCTCAGCATCTCCTCACATAGCCAGTCACTATTTGAACACGACACCTCTTCTGGAATTTACCTTTAGTCTTCCCCGACTCCACTGGCATCTCTGTCGTAGCTCTGTGGACCAAGCATCTCCTGCCTGGACGCCAGTGACCAATGCTTTCCTACCCTCTCCCATTCCACCCTGGCTGGTTTCAATCTTCCCTACCCAGCAGCCAGAGGGGCCTCCTCAAAACCCAATATGATCATGTCACCCTCTTGCTCGAATTGTTCAGGGTGTCGGGCAAGGCTCTGCTCAATTTGGGATGTAAAAAAAGTGGGTGTCCTTGGGGCTTAATGCTGCCATGAAGTCTCCCCAACATTGGATGCTACCTCAGGCCAAGCAGAGGGTTGGATTCCATAGGACAGAGCCATGAGTGACACTGGGGAGACAGCCATACAAGTCAAACCCCCAGAGACAGGGAGAGAGTGACTCAAGGTCACATGGCAAATCTAGGCCAATACACATTGCCTCCGAGGATGCCTGTCCCTACGCTTGATCCCATTTTAGAGATGTGACAACAGAGGCCTAGTTGGGTTTCCATAGTGCACTGATGTACGGAGCTGGGCCTCAGGTTATCAGGGTGAAAGGAGGCTTTGTTTTTGTTGTCTGTGCTATTATTTTATTTTCTGTTTGAGAGGTGGTAGCATGCAGAGATTAGAACTCATACTCTTGAGTCAGACTGCCTGTGTTCAAATTCCATCTTGGCCCCATAGTGGCTGTTGTATAACTTCACCAAGCCTCAGGGTTGCCTAATTCACTGAGCTGCCTGGAGGATTCACTGAGTTACATAATGTAAAACAATTAGAACCATGCCCAACACATAATAACTTATTAAACGGGAGCTCTCTCCATTACCAGCTCAGCTCTAGCTGCATACAGTTATTCTATGATTTACCTACTGTTGTCTTTAAGTCAACTCATTTTCAACATTTGCTAACACTCTGACCTCATCTCAAGTGATAACACCCATGAAATGACTGTGCATTCCTTTAATCTTTTCTTTTCTTCTTTTTTTTAATGTTGATTTACTTTTGAGAGAGAGAGAGAAAGAGGGACAGAGTGTAAGCGGGAGAGGGACAGAGAGAGAGGGAGACACAGAATCCGAAGCCGACTCCAGGCTCTGAGGTGTCAGCACAGAGCCTGATGCAGGGCTCAAACCCACGAACTGTGAGATCATGACCTGAGCTGAAGCTGAATGCTTAACTTAACTGACTGAGCCACCCATGCACCCCTCCTCTTTTTCTTAAAAAAAAAAAAAAAAAAAAATTTTTTTAAAGAGAGAGAGCACGCACATGGGTAGGGGCAGAGGGAGAGAAAATCCCAGCAGGCTCCAAGCCCAGGGCGGAGCCTGACACAGGGGGCTCCATCCCATGATCCCGGAATCATGACCTGAGCTGAAATGAACTGAAATCAAGAGTAGGACACTCAGCTGACTGAGCCACCTCTAATTTTAAAATAAACCATACAATTATTAATCTATAACAGTTTGATTAACATTATGTTGCTCACCATCAGAGACCCACAGGCCTCACATTGATAAACACAGTTACCTTTGACCCATCAACCATCCAACTGCAACCAACCTCAAGCTTTGGCTGGAAATGTGGCCCATGATCTTTTATTCTATTTCTTCTTCTGACTTCTGTTTTCAAGAAAGATCTAGAACAGAAGTCAGGAGACAAAGGTTTGGGTTCTATAATGGTATTTCTGGCTTGTTTATTTCACTGTCTCATTTAGGGATTGTGAGCGCAATGAATGGAGATGAACTGCCATTAAAAATATACTTTCACAACATAAAAGAACAAGTATAATCCAATGCCTTTGCAGATTTAATGGAAGTTGTAGTGACAGACCTGATCTTGGACAGAAGTCATTCGTTTAATAAGCAAATAAAAATATCCTAAGACCACAAGTGTCAACACAGCTGCCCCTACAGACCCTTCATATTTGCTACCAGGCTGATCTTCAAATACAGGGAAGAAAAGAGTTCTGAGAAATGTTTCGACAACTTACACTCAAATGCTCCATCAGGCTCTAGTAGAACTTGTGTCCTGTGTGAGTAACCACTTCTTTCCTTGGGGAAACCCTGGAACATCTCATTCATTTCCCCAGTCTGTCAACATAAACTTCTGAGATGGGTCCTTTGCATAGAAGGGAACACTGCAAGGCTCTGTATTTTTAGTTGCATGGTTCCTGTCTGTTTGGTTTTTCAGTCATTCAAAAAAAATCTATTAAGAATCCTCTGTGTTTCAGACTCTGAACTGTAGGTACTGGTAGGACAGTGGTGAACAGACGCTGCCTTTGTTCTATGGAAAATGTCCATTATAACTGAGATGTTGTCTCCAGATAGCTTATTTGACCATAACAATATATTACATATGAGAAAGCCTTCTAACCCACCACCCACTCATCTATATACTTTTTCATCTACTCACCCATTCACCTATCCATCCCTCCACCCACCCATCCGTCTATCCAACTACCTACCCACTTAGCCATCCATCCATGTGTCCGTTTGTCCACCCGCCCATCTGGCCATCCTTCTATCCAGCTATCCAATCATCCCTTACTCACTTACTCAACATACAGGGATTAGCATGTACTTCAAGGAGCTAACACAGGGAGGACTCAAAGATGACTAAAGTACTATCTCTGGCCTATATCTAGTTAAGAGGGTGAGCTCAGAAGTCAGGCTGCTTGGTTTAAATCCCAGCTCTATCACTTCAAACAAGCTACTTAACCTTTCCATGCCCCAGCTTTTCGCGTGTTTGTTTTTAAATCTGTAAATCAAGGGAGATGACACATGCCCGGAAAAACCAGCAAAAGGGCCAGGCAGTCAGGACTGTAAGTTTAGAGACCAAGTGGCCTGGAACTTTGGCATCAGATAAGAGGAGAGTCACTGTGTGACTTTAGGCAAGTCACCCAATCTCTCTGTTTCCCATCTGTGATGTGGGGATGAGTATGTAGGTTCATGTGGGATGAAATGAGAACATAATGGAGAAAGTGGTCACTGCCTGGCACGCAGTAGGTCCTTTCTGGCCAGCCTGCAAAAGGGCCAAGTTCTAAACCCCCAGACTAGTCTCCACAGAGCTGTGTCCTCCCTCTGAGTCGACTTGTGTTTTAAAGGGAACATAAATTAAAGCTGCCCGGAGCTCATTACCTTAAATGACCCTCCAAATGAGCACAGTCCTTTCCAGCAGCCTAGAGTCGTAAAAGGACATGTGCATCCACGTGGGGGGATGAACAGTTTGTAACCCAGCCCAGGGCTGCCCATTAAATCCCATTCTATGTGACAGTCGCCGGGAACCATAACCCTAAGCACAGCCAAAATGGCCTAATAACTCATAAAAAAGGAACGCTGGCCTCACTGGGAATCGGTCAGTGGGCACTCTGGCCCCAAACTCCATCTTTGTTGGTGCAATGATATGTGTGAAGGAGGCCAGACTGCAGACGTAACAGCCTTTGGCTCCTGTGACATAGGCTGGGACCTTTCTGAAGTTCGCCAGCTCAGCCAGGAGGGGCAGGGGGCTTCAGGGTTGCTCTCTGGGAGCTGGAAAGTTGGAGACGGAGGAGACAGGATGACTACCCTAATTAGCAGAGCAGCTGGAATAGCTTGGAAGTGGAGGGAGAGGAGGGCTGGCTGCACAACCAGGGATTTCCAAACCCTCAGACATTCAATCCTGCCCCCTGCCTACTCTCTACACCCTCTCACCCCCAGGCACCTTCACAGTTCATTCAAACAATCCCTCTAGACCTTCCCCAGGTGCTACTTTCTGCTCTGAGACTTCCTTGTCACTCAGAACTGACCCCTCCCATGCCCCCCTTCCTCAAAGGGACACTGAGACTTCCACAGACACAGGCATCATCTGCACTATAACTGGGAACCTTCGACTGAATATGGTGGAAATGGCTTAAGATGGGGGTCAGAGCCCCAGGGGTCCTGGATTCACCACTAACCCAATGCATGATCTGGGCTACACGACTGTCAAGGTGGGCCTCAGTTTTCACACCTGTAAAATGGAGGTGGAGAACAAAAAACCCAGGCATGTGAAGTGTGCTGAGACCAGACCGTGTGCACCCCACAGCCCGAAAGCAGCTGCCTGCCTGTCTCCTCACCCCTGGAGTGAATCTCTGCTTTGTTCCCTCTTGGAGGGAATGCATCTTACACCCAGGGTCAGCCAAGGGATAACGCTTGTAATGGTTGCCAGAAACATGATTGAAGGAGAGGCTTTTTAAAAAATTCAATTTCCATTTTTCACTAAGTAAAAACAGAAGTACATCCTTGCTCTCTGTCCTATGACATCCCCACCCCTCTTCTTGAAACACAGCATCAATGGTTTTATAGGAATTTGTTTTCTTGTTATAATAACTTTATTGAGATATAATTCACATATCATAAAATTTACCCTTTTAAGTAAGTGTATAATTCAGTGCTTTTTAGTGTACCCACAGAGTCTTGCAACCATCATCACTACTTAATTTTAGAACATTTTCATCAACCTCAGAAGAAATCTTGTACCACTAGGACTGCCCCCTAATTCTAGGCAACCACTAAATTTACTTTTTGTTTCTATGGATTTACCTTTTTCTGGACATTTCATATAAATGGAATCCTACAATATTTGTCCTTTTGTTTATGGCTCCTTTAGTACAATGTTTTCAAGGTTCATCCGTGCTTTAGCATGTATCAGTATTTCATTCCTTTTTATGGCCAAGTAATATTCCACTGTAAGTCTATACCACATTCTGTTTATCCCCTCACCTGTGGATACACATTTAGATTGCTTCCACTTTTGGGCTATTATGAATAGTGCCTCTGTGAACACTCTGGTAAAAGTCTTTTTGTGTGGACATATGTTTTCATTTCTCTTGAAAAAAGAAATATATATATATATATATATATATATATATATATATAGAATGGCTAGGTCATATGGTAACTCTGTGTTTAAGATTTTGAGGAACTGCTGGACTGTTTTTGGCCGCACCATTTCACATTTCCACTGCAATGATGAGGGTTCCAATTTCTCAACATCCTCATCAATATTTGTTATTGTCTGTCTTTTTAATTGGGTTTGAAGCAGTTTTATAGGGATTTTCAAAAAATTTTGTTCTTTATTCCAGTTCACCTCCTCCTGCTCCAAACAAACATCTCTTTTTCCCCCTAGGCAAAGGGGAACATAGCCATACCTATGAAGGTGCTCTTTTTAGATAACCCACGGGGTTCAGAAGTCCAGGGGAGCAACATTAATACTTGTGGAAGACAAGCAGAAGCCTCATAAAATGACAGACTAATATAAAGAGGTAACATATGAGAGAAAAATCATAAGCCAGAGCCCCAAACTCACCAGAGCAATTGTCTCTCAGGTTCTCGTTTTGGGAAACAATCACTAACCCTCCTGCAACTTGGGGTGCCAGTCAAGACAGCAGAGGAAGAGTCCTGGCCCATAGCAGCAGCCACACGGCTGGGCCACAGGCCGGGCCTCACTCTGACCACTGACCCTTGCATGTCAGCCACCTTTGGGGCCCCAGCAAAGGACAATGTTAAAGGACACATTTCACCTCCTGAGGGCAGTTCTGCCACTTGTCAGCCCAATGACCCCAGGCCAGTCACTTAACCTGGTCAGCTCCCTCCTTTGTAAAATGAAGATGGTAACAGCCCTCACCTTCCCAGAGTCTAGAAGATGATGTCTGTGAATGAGGTGGGTGAACTGCTCAGCGCAGTGCCTTTGCTACAATCAGTCTGAGCTAAAGGCCAGGGCTGAATTAATCAGGCAGAGCTCCTCAATGTGGTACAGACCTGAGTTCCAGCCCCACCTCTGCCACCAGCTTGCTGTGTGACCCTGGGTGGGCCCTTTCCTCTCTCTGGGCCTCAGCTTCCTCATCTGTAGAATAAGGGAGTCAGAGAACCTCTGAAGGCCCTTCCCAACTTGGAGCTCTGTGACTCTACGTCCAAAGGGGCCCCCCCACGAAGCCGAGGAACTCTGTCCTCGTGATTCCTGCACATCTCGGCCCTCATCGGCCTTCGCATGCAGCCAAAGCACTGACTCACTGGCCCACGCACACTTCTGCACTTTCCCATCACTGTGCCTCCTCCAAGGCTATTCCAGAATTCCTGCCCACCCCCTTCCTCCACTTGCCCCCCAAGGGCTGCACACGTGCCAGCTCTTCTAGGAAGCCTTCTGCATCTCTCCTGCTGGAAGGGGCTCCCATCACAGTTTACATTTTGTGACTGCAGTTATTTATGTTCCTGTATTAGGTCCCCTATTAGACACAAGTTCTTCGAGGGAGGGGATCATTTGCTTGCTATGCACTTCTGTGTGTTTCATGAATGGTGCACAGTAGGTGCGCAACAAACATGCACTGAACGACCGTCCTACCCCAGCTAATTTATCTGACTTCCCCTTAGCCTATCAGTGAAGGCCTCCCTATTCCTGTATGTACTTGGCCCACAGCAGGTGCTCAACACCTTTGGTAAAAATGGTACCAGCAGGTGCTGCCATGAGAATGCTGTGGCTAGCCGAGTCTTAATGGATAAATGGGCTTGCCTTCCTTCCTTCCTTCCTTCCTTCCTTCCTTCCTTCCTTCCTCCCTCCCTCCCTCCCTCCCTCCCTCCTTCCTTCCTCCCTTCCTTCCTTCCTTTCTTCCTTTTTACTAATTAGACCATTATTTGATATTACTTCGAAAATGGCTGTGGGTGGGGGTTGGGAGAGTCACCCTGTGGGGTGCATCTGGTTCAGCCATAGGCTCAGTGGATGCTGAAAGACTGGTGACTGGGATTGCTTCAGCTTCCTCATCTGTGAGATAAGCTCCACAGCTGTCAGTCCTAAGTACCCAGCCCAGAGCAGGAGGAAACTTGGACCCATCTTTCTCCTGTCCTGACTGCTCTGAGATTCAGAGTAAGCAAGACCACAGGGGAGGTGGAAGGGAGGGGGGCCGTTGATGCCACCTCAGGCAGCGGGAGAGGATGTGGTGGCTGGAGATTCATGAAGAACACTGTAATTTTATAACTGCACACCACATCTGAAGCTGCCAGGAGCCGGGAGAAGGGTCATTTGTGGTTTCTTTGTGTGGTGGTCTGAAAAGCAGTCCCCTTTTCCCACCCCTCCCTTCCACAAGGACACAGCTAGCCAATAACAACAGGAGCAGCCACACTAGTAGAAGTAGAGCCAGTGATCTGGGGTGCTTACTACGTGCCAGGTACTTTACGAATGTTTCCCAGCCACTGTATCCTGTAGGTGTTACCATGCCCATTTCACAGATGGGGAAACAAGTGCTGACAGGGTAAGTGCAGAGCTGGGAACGGAACACAGGGAATCTGGCTTCCGAGTCTGTTCTTTGGGCGACTAATCTATACTGCTTCTATACAGCAGCGGCAGTAGCAGCTAACTGCTGTGAGTGGTGAGCTGAACACGTCTCGTCCGTTACCCCACTAGATCCTTTCAACTACTTGGTGAGTATCATCCTCGCTTTTCACCTGGGGAAACTGAGGCTCTGTGGGGCTAAATGACTTTCCCAAGGCCTACTGTGCTATTCCTCTTCCACCAACTTCTCCTGGACAGAACCACAAACAGACGACCCTCAGCTGGGCCCACTCATGAGACACATTCATTCCTCTGGTTCACTGCTGCCTCGTCTGTGCTGGGAGACAGGCATGAGAATGTACAAGAGGTGCCAGGACACAGGGCAGGGTCTACAGTGCAACCACACGAGAAGGGCAGAGGGCGAGGGCCTTCCAGACACACATCAACACACGAGTCGCGTGTGGCCAGAGTGGGACATCTGGATGGGGGACACAGAGGGAATCAATCATACAGAGGCAGACAGAAATAAACACACTAAGGCTCAGACCCAGAAGGGAAGGTGACAAAGCCAAGGGAAACACCCCTGGACCCAGACACACACACACACACACACACACACACACACACACACACACACATTCTTGTCACATGACCCATCTTGTGGTCTTGCTGAACTACATCTGCCTCTTTTGTTCCCAATAGGGACGAAGCATTTTCAGAGAAATGCTACCCTTTGCCAAAAGCCTTTAAGATCCCATAAATCCACCTTGTTTCTCGAGGGCAGGGACTGCCTGCCAAGAACAGATGCCTGGGAAGCATCTGCTGACCTGACTCCTTCATGCTGGTCAGGACCTAGGGTACATGGCTGATGGATTCTCCTCTCTGGACCCAGGTCCAACGTCACCTCCTACTCCAGGAAGCCTTCCCCGACCAAGGAGGCAGGGCTACAGAGAAGCTAATGAGGCTTATGCTTTGGGCCCCACACCTGCATGGGTTCCTTTCAAGTCTCTGTAGATTATTTAGTATTCTTCATTGTATATTCTTTTTTCTTAAAGAGACACCACAGATTGCATAAGCTTAACAACCTGCCCCTGTGTGGCCACACCTACTTACAGAAGAGGCCCTGATCCCCTCTATGTGCCCCTGTACCCACGGAGGGTACCCTGTACCCTCACCTGGCTATGGTCTTGCTTTTTACATGTTTTCTCTCCCTCACCAAACTGTGAGCTCCTTCCTGCCAGCCAAGAGTATTCAATGCTGCATATAACAGGTGCTCAACTAACACCTACTGTCTTTAGTTGGTTCATGGGGATGGGAGAGAGCACCTCCAGCCAGGTCCCTCCTGGCATCCCTGAACTGGTATGGACTTGGAGCACTTCAAGATCAGAGCTGCCCTACTCAGCACAGGCACAGCCATGCATATGGATGGAGCACCCACTCAATCTGCATATATTGACGGTCTAACCCATGCCTGGCACGGGACACAGAGGTGAAAGGGATCCCCCTTATATGCCCTTGGCACACTCATAGCCTAGTGGGAAAACCAACAGACCGACAGGAGAGGAGGTAGTGTGTGCTATGAGGAAGCAGCACAGTAAAGGACCCCTAAACCTGTGTGGGTGTGTGTGGCGAGGAGGGAATCACAGAAGGGTTCCAGCCCAGGGTAAGGCCTGACTGAGCTGAGTCTGAAGGTTGAGCAGGAGACAAAGAAAAGACAATGGTAGGGGAGAACATTCCAAGGAAGTTCATGCAAAGGCACTGCGGAGAGAAATGTTGGGGTCCATGTGCAGGGAACCAGAAACATCTACTGCTCCACAAGGAGGGCTGGGAGAAGAGGTTGGCAAGGCACCTGGCGTCTCAAATGCAGGGCTAAGGCACCTGAACTGTGTATCCCAGGGGTAATGGGTAGCCAGAGGAAGGCTTTTAGCCAGGGGAAGAACCTGCCTAGTTGTGCTCCCTGGAGAGTTTTTCCCCCCGGCCACTTGTGAACAGCAGTGGGAGACATGCTAAAGGCTGGGAACCCAGAGAAGGCTGGGAAGGGCCTGGGAGGGGGCTGGTGAGGCACGGGCTCAAGGAAGCCTATGGGACACAACACACAAGTATCCTCATTTCACAGATGAGAAAACGGAGGCTCCAAGGTATTGGGAGATTTGCTCAGGGAGACCCAGCCAGAAAGTGGCAGTTCCAAGATTAAATTCAGGTCTCCTATCCCCAAATATAACCTTTGTTTCTTAAAGTGTGAAATCAGGTGTATAAAAGCAGTAAAGACAGTGCCTGGACACCTGCATGGACTCAATGAACATTAGTTCCCTTTCCTATTCTTTCCCCTCCTTTCCAGTTCTTATCCAGGCCTTAAAAATTAGCCTGCATCCCAGAATAATCAGTACAGGGCCTGTTTTTACAAAATTTCAATTTACACACACTTCTTAAGGAACACTTCTGTGGCATAAGTGAAACCGTGGCATAAGGAATCTATGTTCCCTGTGTGACAGGGCCGAAGGCAGTTGGCATGTTCTGTCCCCTTCGTGCTTCTCACAGCTGGGCTGTGGGCTACATGGGGGCAGTGAGCTTGCTGTATGTATGTCAGGGCTGCAGCAAGTGCCCATCTAACAGGTGGAGAAATTGAGTTTCAGGGTGGGAAGGAGTAGAGGCAGATCTCCTGTTACCCAGCTCCATGCTCTTTCCACTGCTCCCAGGAGCCTCCCTCAGGAGCAGGGGTCAGCTGCCTTGGCGTTTTGGAGGCAGGCTGGGTGTGGCAGTCTTGGAGGGAAGAGGCAAGGGGAGGGGCAGGGCTGCCTGGGAAGCGGGACCTTTCCCTTGACAACAACAAAAAGTCTGTCCTTGGGGTGGGAAGAGGGGCACCCGCCCTCAGCCCTCCCACCAGCGCCCAGACACATCTTCTGGGCTCCCAAAGGCTGTGCCCCTCCTCCACCCACCTCCCAGGCCTTGTCCTGCATTTCCTGTAAATACCGACACTTCCTCCCCCGGGAGGGCCTGGCAGTGCTGGGGCCACACCCGGCTGGCCTGCTAGCCCAGCACACAATGGCTGGGCCACTCTGCATCCCAGGCCGTCCCCAGGACCCAGAGAAATGCCACCCTTTGCTTGAGCTGCCCCAATCCAATGCTCCCATGGCAAAAGTGGGCAAAGTAGGGCCTGGGTAGGATGGGGAGAAGAAGTTTGACCCAGGCTGCACAGCAAGTCTGCCGCACAATGTGAGGTCACACCTCACTCATCTCTATACCCCTGCCACATGTAGAGTCTAGGAAATGAAGATGCTACTTAGGAGCAGACTCTGGAGCCAGCCACCTGGCTTTCCAAAACCTGGTTCTCTGCTGCTCACCAGCTATGCAACCTTAGGCAAGTTTTCTGTGCCTCGTTTTCCTCATCTGTAAAATGGGGAAAATAATAATACCAATCTCACTGGGTTTTTGTGTGAGTTGCCATATATAGAAAGTATCTAGGGTAATGGCTGTAACACTGTTACTATGTTACTGTTGCAGTTTTTAATCTTTAACATTTATTTATTTATTTATTTATTTATTTATTTAATTAATTTTTTAGAGAGAGAGAAAGCACAAGCAGGGGGAGAGGGGCAGAGAGAGAGAGGGAGAGAGAGAGACAGACAGAGAATCTCAAGCAGGTCCACATTGAACACAGAGCACAATGCGGGGCTCAATCCCATGACCCCTGGATCATGCCCTAAGCCAAAATCAAGAGTCAGATGCTCTACTGAATGAGCCACCCAGGCGCCCCTATTGTACTTTTTAAATGTCCACTGAAAACTCTATCCAGTACAGACCCAGGTCTCCAGGCTACAGCCCACCAGGGATGCATCTGGGGGTTGGATTTCCAACCTCAAAATAGTTCAGAGTTAGAAGGGCTGTACTGGGAGTCAGGAGACTTTTGTTCTGCCAGTGACTCATCCTGTGACCTTGAGCAAAATCACTTCCCTCCTCTGTCTGTGCCTCAGTGTCCTCAGCTATTAAACAGGGTTCAAAATCACTGCTCTGCCTACCTCATGGGTTGTTGGGAGATCATATGAGTATTTAAGGTTGGAGCCAACATTCCCAAATAAATCATCACAAAACCTAAGTCTCTAACAATAAACTCTGAAAGTCTTTCTTGGTATAGTGTTAATTTCATGGCTACACTGAGCGCTTCCTGTGTACTTGCCCCTAGGTAAGCACCTATCTGCAATCTCTCATTTACTCCTTGGGACAGGTACACAGTGGCATACTATCATCCCATGTCACAGATGATGAAACAGGCCACAGTATGGATTGGAACAGATCTCTCTGCCTCCAAAGAGACTACGTATGCTGCCTCTAGGGGAGTGGTTCCTTCAGTGCAATACCCTAGGCTCTAAGAGTGGGCTGTACAGGCTTTTCTTACCCACTCCCCCATCCCCTCACCCCTTGGCTAAGATCTGCACCACACTCCACAGTCTACAAATATACCTGCATATTCCATCTCAGTTGATTTTGCCCACAAACCTGTACGGCAGGCACTAGTACCTGGAGAGGCAGAGCAGCCTGCCCAGGGGCCCACAATAAGAGAGCAGAAATAGAGGGCCAGAACCTGGGTGTCCAGCCCCATGCTTAGAACTCTCCCCTTTGCAGGACAACACCTCTTTGTTTCCTGCATGGACCTCAGAGCATGCTGGATGGTGGTTCCTGACTCCAGAGCTGGCATGGGGGCATGTCAGGACCCGGGCGCTATGAGCATTTGGGGGGTCGGGTATCTGGAAGTGTTTAGGAGCTGTGCAGGAAAGCCTGAATTTTTTTTTTTTGGCCAGTAATTGCTTTGAAATATGGGTTCAGAGGGCTGGGCTGCAGTGCCAGCTGGCACAGCCTTCTTTCCACACGCCCAGGACAGAGACTACAACAATGGAAGCCTGGAAAACTGCACACCATTCTGTAAGCATTTCCAATTCCATTTCTGAAAGAAAGTGCTGGAAAAGAGGCAGTGAACTGGAAACAGAACCCTTGAGGACAGTGTGGCACCCTCCTCAACTCCGCCCTCACAAATCCCATCCTTCAACTCCCCCACCCTGTGCCTTCAGGGAGGAGCCCCTGAGCCCTTAAACTGGTCGGGGCATTTTCCTCCACCTGAAGATCAGACTGTATACCCAGGTTCAATTTAAATGAGTCTGTCCCCAGTTAGTGATTCAGGAGAAGAGTCTTACGGGAAGCAAGCTGGAAGGAAGGATATCAACTAGGTAAGCATTTCGTAAGAGCACATCATCTTTACAGAAATAAACCACAGGGCCAGCTGGGTCAAGCTCTTGCCTCTGTACTGACACCCAGCTCCAAATCCAGCCTCCGAGCCGCCCAGCTCCTCATCCCTTCAGCCTTCCCCTCTTACCCCTGGACCACCAGGACCCCAACTTCAGTCTTAGCCCCTCTCCACATTCTGGGAATGCCACTAGTTGGAGGGTGGGGGAACTTTGCTCAGTTCTGCAGGATCAGAGCATAAAGTGTATTAAGGCAGTTCTCGACCTGTAAAGTCTAACAAGACAAAGCATGCTGGGGTGCTCACGGCTCCAGAGCTCACCTGGACTATGCCGTTTCTGATATAAAGCCACCTTGTAACCCTGCTCCAGGGCTGGGTTCCTATCCTGATAAACTCTCTCACATCCAGCTACATTTATCCTACCTGTATCACCTGCTCATCCAGAGAAACTTCCCAAACCTCCCAGAGCAGAAAGAAAAACTAACAGATAAGACTGAAATAATGTCATAGCTTTCCATGGGGAGATGAGAACCCCGTCCCTTGAGGTGCTCAAGCTCTGGCTTGTTGAGAACTGAAGTGTCCAGTGGGGGACTGGGTGTCCCCATCTCAAAAGTCCTTTCCAAACCCAAACTGACTACCCTCATTAGCTGTAATTCAAACTTCCCAGAGTAAAATAAGTTATGAGTTGATGAGGCCAGCAAGTTGAGGATGACTTCAGAGTGCAGCTAGGGGAAACCTTTCCTGCAGTTCACCTCAACCCACAAGATACAGCAAGAGAGTCCCCACCTGCCTTTAGAAGAAACCCTGCAAAGGAGATCACCTGGGGTGGGGTGGCACCAAAGGATTTTTTGACAGGGCTTACAGAAGAGAGAAAAACCAAGACCAACCAACCAAACAACAAAATCTAGAAGCTCTCCCTAGAGTAAGCTAGGCAGAACTTCTGAGTAAGCTAGGCAGAACTTCTGAGTAAGCTAAGGCAGAACTTCTCAAAACTCTCAAATTCCAGGAGGCACTGAAGTTAGAACCTGAGATGACATAGACACCTGTCAGAAACCCAGGGTAGCGACTTCCTTGAGCACATTAGAAGGTAATGAGACACCAATCATGGGCTATTGCTATAACTAAATACCAGAAGTATTTAGTTAACAGGGGAGATAAGGGAAAGACTTTCCAGGAAGGAAGAACAGTATGAACAAAGCCATGAAGACAGGTATGTGTGTGGCCTATTTCAGAGAAACTGGGGTTTCTTTTTTATTCAAGCATGACACTATGTCAGCTCTTTCTATGCACTAGGATAGGATTCACTAGCTGCATTTCACAGATGACAAAATCGAGGCACAGAGATATGACACAACTAAGCCCAAACCACACAGCTGTTAAACCAGGGTTTAAAAATGAGCCTGTCTGACTGAAAAGCAAAATGCTTTTATATCTACCTGTCTAAAGGGACCCTTTCCACATCTCTTCCTCTACACAAATACAGGAGCATCTGCAAGGTCCCAAGGCTGCCTCCCCTCTGCAATGGACCAGATCCAGAGGGAGGTGGTTCCCCATGCAGCTAGTTATGAAGAAGCCACATGGTTAGGGGATTGTTCCTCTAAGGGTTGACTGGGGATTCCTGGGGAAGTCTGTTACAAATGAACATTTCTGGGCCATATCCCAGACCCTGAGGATCAGAATCTCTGGGTGCAGGGCCTGGAAACCTGCGTCTTTAACAGTTTTTTTTTTAAGGCATATTAAGATTTGAGAAACACAGTAGCTGAGTCAGAAGATCTGGATCCAAATCCCAGCTCCCCTAGCTGTGCAACTCTGAGCAAGCTACTTCTTTTTCCCAAACCTCAGTTTCTCCATGTGTCAGGTGAGAATTCTTTCCCTCCAACTGTCAGAGTTGCTATGAGGATCAAATGAAGTTAGAAAATATCTTTTCAAATTAATGTTTTTATTTTCTTTGGGTAAATACCCAGTAGTGGAATTACTGAACCACATGGTATTTCTAGTTTTAATTTTCTGAGGAGTCTCCATGTTGTTTACCACAGTGACCATACCTATTTACTCAAGATACGGAAGCAACGTAAGTGTCCATTAACAGATGAATAGATAAAGCAAATGTGGTGTATACACACACAATGGAATATTACACAGGCATAAAAAGGATGAGATGTTGTTATTCGTGGCAACATAGATGAACCTAGAGGATATTACGCTAAGTGAAATAAGTCAGACTGAGAAAGATAAATACCATATGATTTCACTCACATGTGGAATCTAAAAAATAAAACAAATGAATAAACAAACGAAAAGCAGAATCAGACCTATTGATACAGAGAACAAACTGATGGCTACCATAGGGAAAGGGATAGGGGATGGGCAAACTGGGTGAAGGGGAGTGGGAAGTACAAGCTTCCAGTTATGGAATGAATAAGTCACAGCAATAAAAGGCACAGCATAGAAAATATAGTCAACAATATTGTGATAATGTTGCGTGGTGACAGATGGCAGCTACGTTTGTGGTGAGCATAGCATAATAATATAGAAACATTGAATCATTATGCTGTATACCTGAAACTAAGGTAACATTGTGTGTCAACTATACTTAAAACACTTTTTTTAAGGAAGTTAGAAAATCTCCCTGGGCATGCACAGGTGTAGACCCCAGACTCCAAATGTTCTAAGTTCCTTCCAGCCATGAGACTGGTACTTTGTCCATGGAAACGGCTCCCTGATAGGGAGTGGCTGGCTATGACTTCTTCAACAACAGGGAGTGGGATGGGGAGGGGACTCCCCACAGCCCTCCTCAAGGCAGGGTGAGCTGCATGGCATCCAGATGGCGCTCTGCACGAGACTTAGTACAGAGCCCTGGGGCGGAGGACTGTCTGCAACCAGGTCTGACTCAGTGTCGGCCCCCAAGAGAGTGTCTACAGAGGGAAGGGGGAGCCCCATCCCAGATTTCAAGGCTAGAAGGAAAAGACCACAGCAGGGAGGACATCTGGCACAGCGCATCAGACCCAGTCTGCATCCAAGCTAAAGGCTCACTTTTAGCACACATAGCGAACAGTCCCCAAGCATACAGAGACCCCAAGGGTTCCCAGGCTGTTGAGCATAGTGCAGTTCAGCTCAGCATTTACAGAGACCCTGTGGTGTGCCAGGTACTCTGGTGTGCACACTCTGGTGTGCTAAGTTCAGGATGAGGACCCTTCCTTTCATGGAGAGCCAGAGTCTAAAAAGGAAAAAAATAAATCAAACAAAATGTTACACACAAAGAGAAGGAACTCAATTTAGATTCTCTTTTTCTTGAAGAAATATCAAGTATTCAACTCTCAGGATTTTTAACGTAAGAACAAGAAACGTATGACTTCACTCGAGAAATGTAACAAACACTTAAACATACAATTCTGTTTTCTATTTTAATATTGGGGAGGAGGACAGTAGGGAGGAAGCGCAGCACCGAGGTGTCACTGGGGCAGTCTGTCTTGGGCAAGATGACACCACAGAAAATGGGACCAGCGTCTGACACCCACCCTCCTGTCCGACTACCTACCCATCTGTCTGCCCACCCACCAGCCATCCATCTTCAAATCCACACACAGTACTGAAAATGCAAGACTCCGGCTAGACACTGAAGGAGAAGGGTTCAGAAGTGTCTGCTCACTTGGGGTTTGTGGTCTCGTGAGTAGTAACAACACAGTGACACACACACAGCCACAAAACAGGGAAGGCAGCAGACCCAGGAGCTGTAGGGATCAACTGTGAGGAAAGTTCAGATGACAACAGAGATACCATTAATTACCGAAAGATGCAACAGAGGCTTTACCGAGAAAGTGGTACTTAAAAGGGACCAACCTGTACCTCTGGAAGGATCTGAACCTGCAGAGAGTGAGAGAGCAGTTGGGCAGAAAGCACCACATGGGCAAAGGCTCGGAAGTCAGACCACTCAGGATGTGTAAGAGGACAAGACAGAATTCCACTCGAGGGATGGAGAGGGGGGCAGGAGAGATGCTAGGGTCCCGACAAGTGTGTGAGGCTAGAAGGGGGCTCTGGGGCCCTGTGAGGGAGAGCCAGGGTGCAGGAAAGGGAAGGAGGGCTTCACAAGCCTCCCAGCCTCGTGGGCGTGCTGTGGGCTGGCCTCTGTGACCTGCGTACCTGCTCTGGTAATCAGGGAGGAGTCCACTCCTAGAGGTGCTATTTCCAGCCCCCAGGCAGCAGCCGGTCCCAAGCGATGACTGACTGGGAAAGGGATGGCTGTGGTCCTGAGGTCTGAGGTTGATGGAGAAGCTCCCCTCACACTCCTTGTAGGGAAATGGTGGAGGGGCCTGGCTGGGAACACCGTTAGTTGGTTTGAGGACAACTTGGCATTTTCAACATGGGGACGTGTAGTTCTATTTCTCTGAGTCCCAGAAAACTGCAGTTGCCCAAGCCGGGATGCCTTTCCAGGAAAAAAGCACACCCAACTTAACTGTCAGGCTGAGCACTGTGCCAGGCAGAAATGAAAGCCAAACGCCTGATTTTAGCAACTGCCTGAGTCCTCTTTGGGGGAAAATCACTGCAGAAAGCCAGGGTCTGGAACGCTGACACACTGTAGGGGTATGTGCGTGGGGGGAGTGCCTCTAAAGCCCCAGAACAGGCACTCTCAAGTGACTGGGAACTGTGGGAGGCAGGCAGGTTTGGGGGGCAGCTACCCTTCAACCATACCAGTAAGGTCAGCACTGCCTGGTGACTGTGCCTTCTTCTGTCCCCAGATCCATGGGAGATGGCTTGGCACCCCGCCCCCCCACCTGTGTCCCCTCTAGATAAGGAAGAAAGGACAATTGTCAGTTATACCCATGCCCTCTGGTGTCTGACTTTTCCTGTATCTTTTCTGAAATCTTATCCTTAAAAAAACCTCTTCTCCTTAACTAAGCCTATTCATCTCCTTCCTGCCTCCAGTAATCCTTTTTGTGCCTGAGATTCCTGAATTATTCACACCAACCCATCTCCGCTAGTCAGTCCTCCATAATTTGATACCAACCAGGACAGAGCAGTGTTTAACCCAGGGGGCTCCGGCGCTCTGCAAGTGTATGCACACCCTCGCCCGAAGAGAGGCAGCGTGCACCCTGCATACGGCGGTGCTTTGCCACGGTGACTCCCACTGTCTGTGCTTTTACCAGCAACCTCCGCAATTATTCCTCACTGTCCCTTCGCCATACCACAGCTCCCATCTTAATGGGACCCACCGAGCAGGCACAACCCTCTGGAGAGCCCGTTGGCAACACAGCACCCCCTTTTCCCATGCCACTCTCTTATGGAAGTAAACCCAAATGCTGAAAATGCTTTAATTGCAAGTACATTCACCTGAGCATTCTTTACAATGCAGCACCATGTTAGAAACACCCTTAATACATAAGGCAAGGGAACGGGTACATTAATTTGGGGCACAGCCACTCAAATGGAATATGCAATCATTTGGTACTGCTGTATCTGTAGAGTCTGGCAGACTGTCTCATAGTAATTTTTATTACTTTAGTAAGTTACTTAATAATATAGACAAATACAACATGCCATTAAATAAAATAAGCAAAATAAGAGATGTTATGCACAATATGATTATATCCACATTTAACACACCCTAGGTACATTCACACAACACAAGAACAAATATAACTAATACTAACAGTGATTAGGTTAACATGGTGGGATTGTCTTTTTTTCACCTTTGGATACGTTCATAAATGTCTGCAAATGTGTACACAAGTTGTTCACTGTAGCATTTTCAGAGGAGCGTAACACTGGAAACAACCTAGATACCATCAATAGGTGACTAGATATTGGAGTTCCTTGCAGTCATTAAAAAGAGTGGTGCAGATCTATATGCCTTGATAGGGAACAATGTCTGAAGTGACAAGAGCAAGGTCCAGAAGAGTGTATTCAATATGCTTCCATTTCTGTTTAGAAAAAGTCAAGGGTCGGGGGAGGGGTGTGTGTGTGTGTGTGTGTGTGCATGTCCTTGCACGTTCGCACACATATAAAACATCTGGTGGGGGGCTGGAGAACAGAAATTCAGGGTGGAAGATTTGATTTTTCACTGCAGATATGAATTTTTGGAGTGCATGTTATGTTTTACAAAACATTTTAAAAAGGGGTTTTGAACCAAAATGGACTGGTTAATTCTTACCTACTAGACATGATTTCCTCCCAACAGCATGATTTCCTCCTCTGTGGCCAGAATTCTGGCCATTGTAGTGACCTCTGTGATCCTGTGTCTCTTGTCCTCTAAACACTTGTCAGCTAATCAGATTAGCATGCGGGGGGAGGGGGGTTATTCCAAAGGAGGAGGGGAAGGTACCATGGCAGTCAAACCTCCTGGGACCTCCCCAGGTGGGCACAGCAGAGCTCAGATCACAGACACAGTCAGTCACTGCCTGCAAAGGTGAGGAGGGGACTGAGGGGCTGGTTTTGGTCTGTTTTTCCCCACGGTTTTGGGAGATGGGTATGAGGGTGCCCAAATGTCATCTGATTCTGTTTTCCTTTTTCTCCCTGTTTGAACCCGAACACCTGTAACCAGTTCCATCATTGTATTTTGGGGGCAGATAACTTGTTTCTTTAGCTTTGCGGGTTCACAGATGGAGACGAATTCTACCCTAGGATGGAGCTGCTTAGATAATTCAGATGATGGGACCTGGGACTCCTGAGCTGATGAGATCCTCATGAAACTTGTCGAGCTGATGCTATCACAAGATGAGATCTTTGGGGACCTTGGGATGCAGTGAATTCTCATTTGGGATGAACATGAATCTTTGGGTGTCAAAGAGGGGGCTGTCTTAGGCAGAACAATGGCCCTCAAAAATGTCCATACCCTGGGTCGCCTAGGTGACTCAGTCGGTTAGGCGTCTGACTTCGTCTCGGGTTATGATCTCACTGCTCGTGGGTTCAAGCCCCGCATCGGGCTCTGGGCTGACAGCTCGGAGCCTGGAGCCTGCTTCGGATTCTGTGTCTCCCTCTCTCTCTGCTCCTCCCCCACTCACACCCTGTCTCTCTCTCAAAAATAAATAAAAATATTAAAACAAAAAAAATTTTTTTTAAAGAAATACTTCAGGGGTGCCTAGGTGGCTCAGTCAGTTAAGCATCTGACTTCAGGTCATGATCTTGAGGTTCATGAGATTAAGCCCCGTGTCGGGCTCTGTGCTGACAGCTCAGAGCCTGAAGCCTGCTTCGGATTCTGTGTCTCCCTCTCTCTCTGTCCTTCCCCTGCTCATACTGTCTCTGTCTCTCAAAAAATGAATAAATGTTAAAAGAAAATTTAAAAAATGGTCTCAGGTCTCAGGTCTAATCCTGAGACCTATGGATATTTTGCATTATATGGCGAAAGAGACTGCAGATGTATTTAAAATTAACAGATGTTATAATCCAGAGATTATCAGGATTATCTGGGTGAGTCAATCTAATCACATTGGTCCTTAAAAAGAAAGCTTTCTCTGCCTGGAGTCAGAAATGCAAAGTGTGAGAAAGATTCTTTCTTTTTCTTTACTGCTGCAGGGGGGGTCCATGGAAAGCATGAGAAAGAATGCAGGCAGCCTCTAGATGCAAAAACCAGTCCCCCAGCAGGGAAACAGAGATACATCCCCTATCCTATTATATGAGTCTTACATGGAACTGAACTCAGCCAACAAACTGAATGCATTTGGAAGTGGATCCTCCCCCTCAGCCTCCAAATAAAAGCCCAGGCCAGAGGATACCCTGGCTTTGGCCTTGTGTGACCCTAAGCAGAGTACAGCCCACTGGACTTGTGACCTATGGAACTGTCAGATAGAAAAAAAAGGATGTTGTTTTATTAAGTGCGTGGTATACTGCTATGGCAGCAATAGAAAACTAATATGTCATCTCAGAAATCACTTCCCTGGACCCTGCATTTTGCAAATGGGGAAAGCAAGGCTCAGAAAGTAGAACACCACAAAAAGATCACAAATCAAGAGACACAGAGCCAAAGAGCCCAGATGTTCTGGGCCAGACCTTGCTCTCAGAGGGAGACTCAGAGCTCTAAGCCCAAAACCAAACTGTGGAACACAATGAACACCTTTGTGAATGACCACAACCAATCACTTTAGACACGGTGAGTTATAGAGTGCTCCTCAGTAGTTTTCAGCCTGCTTCCGCCTCTGTGGGTGGACAGTCTACCCAGCGTAGACTTTATTTATATAAAATCCAGCTACTCCTTGGGCCAAAGAGACAGGGATGGGATGGGGCGGATGACAACTCAGAGACCAGGATTCTGAAAAGCTACATCTAGAGAAGCCTAGGCCTAGAGCTAAGGCCACCTAAATACATTTCCCCCAGTGATTAGCTCTAATTGGCCTATTCAAAGGAAATTAATTTATGCCTGTCACCAGGGCACCATCGATTAGAAGCAACTTGAGAATGAAGCCCCTGTGAGCTGAGTAGTTGCCTCTCCAGGGATAATTGGGACTCAGACCAGTCCCCGGCCTCAAAGACATTGTTACATTCACACTTCCCCCTTCTCCAGCTGGGGGAGGGGAGTCTCATATAATCCCAGACAATTTTGATGGAGGCTGAAAAAGACAGGGAGAAGGGTCCACTGAAGGCAGCAAGGACAGGCAGAGCCCCAGCCTGGGAGTCTCCATCCCACCACAGACCTGCACTCTTAGCCACTATATTTCAGAATCTCAAGCTGGTGGCTCAAAACTCTCACCTTTGGTCACTCCCTGCCACATATAGTCTGGCCACCGTGCACCTGTCCACAGTCTTTGTACACTGTGTGGCTTTGTGTATGCCATCCCTTCTGTTTGAATGCCCTCCTCATATGTGTTCACTTTGCAAACTTTTACCCACCCTTCAGTTCAAATGTCCAATATGAGCCCTGCAAACTTCTCAGGAAAGCCTTCTCTTCAATGGATTTGGCCACTCCTTCTCTGCTACCAGAATATTGTTAATTTTCCTATTGTACTTGTAATTGTACCCATTCAGCTGCTTATGGATCTGCCTTCCCCCAAAACCTGAAGTCTGAGCTGCATTTGTGGTCCCTGGCTTCTGATCTATAGGGGCTGGCATTGGGAGATGCCCACTGAATGATCCTTAAATTGATTAGCATATTTCCTTCTTAATGTGAGGCTCATAAATGTTTCCCAAGGTCAGAACTGAATGTAGTAAAATTCCAGACTGTCAGGAGCCTGAGAAAGTCTGTTGCCTGATCCCCTCATTGTAGAGCCAAGGACAGAGAGGCCTGGGTAACATGTGATACCAAAACAGATGAAATGCAGAGTGAGTGAGGAAAGGAAGGAACTGGGAATGGGGGAGCCCCCAGGTATGGGGAGGGAGTCAAGCAGTGAGTGTGTGGAGTCCAGCCTTCCCAGTGGGAAGTAAGGGCTTTGGCCCAATACACTGTGAGGTCACCACGGCCAGCTTGGGCTTCCTGCCTCATTCAGGGCAGGGCCAGTAGAAGAGGTATGGGCTCTGGAGACTTGAGTGCAAATCCCAGCTTCTCCTCTTGATACTTGTGTGGCCTCAGACCTGTCACATGCCTGCTCTGAGCCTTGGTTTCCTCATCTGGAAAGATGACTGTGCTTTTCCCACAGGGTCATTCCTGACCCTCCCCATCTATCCAGTTGACTCCTCATCGTATTTCAGGACTGAGCAGGAGTCCCATTTCTTAGAGGTCTTTTCCAGCCACAGATAGGTCAGAACACCTGTTAGAAGCTCTGCACTTCTTTAGAGCACTCACACAGTTGAATTTAAATAACTGACCATGCAATTAGGCATTTCATGTCAACCTGCCTTGCCTGTCGTCCTGTTGTCCCAGGACCCAGAGCACTGATGGGGCTTGGGGAGAATCTGTGCAAAGTCCTATTTGGTTGGGGTGTGCCCCTGAGATAACACATTGTCTTTCAGCCTCCAGAATACATCTACTTGTTTAACAAACTTTTGTTAAGGGGCATCTGGGTGGCTCAGTCGGTTAAGCGTCTGACTTTGGCTCAGGTCAAGATCTCACAGTTCCTGAGTCCCCACGAGTCCCCAGAGTCTGCAAGTTGGGCTCTGTGCTGTCAGCTCAGAGCTGGAGCCTGCTTCGGATTCTGTGTCTCCCTCTCTCTCTGACCCTCCCCCCACTCGCACTCTGTTTCTCTCTCTCTCATTCTCAAAAATAAATAAACATAATTTTTTTTAAAAAACCAAACAAACTTCTGTTTAGCATCACCTGGGCATCAGGCCCTGTGCCAAGTGCCAGGGACACATGGATGAGCTGTAGGTGTGCAGCCCTGGAGGGGTTCACAGTGGGGTAAGGGAGACAGTTACACAAATAACACAGGTGAGCAGATTATACACAGAGGTACAAAGGAGAAAGTGGTCAATCGTGGGGTGAGGAGGTCAGCAAGGTAATGCTTACCTGCTGGGGTCTGAAGAACACAAAGGAGACTTTCTCTTCCAGAATACTTTTCCAAACATTTAACACAGTATCTAAACTTCCATCAATGGCATGCCCTTCCTCCTTTGCCCTCAATGTCCTCCTATTCACCATTTCCCTATGCATTTATGAGGGTGGCAGCTTAGGTAGTGGAAAGAGGAAATGAGGAACCAAGTCCCCTGTCTGGGTCCAGTTTTCTCCTCTGAAAGGTGATAGGCTCAGGGGTGTCTTGAACCTCCCTCCTCAACACTGGTACAGGGCGGGGTCAAAGAAAGACCAGAAGTTGGGACAAAGGCTATAGCACACAAACATGCCTTCACTACAGTGCTGCTAGCTGGCCTTGGATGGAGACCTCAGGGCCTCCCAGAGTTTGAGACTGGGTTTGGGAAGAGGGAAGGTGGGAAGGGAGTAGGAAGGTGAAAGGGGAAGGGCCTCCTCATCCCAGAGGTTGAGCAGCACCCTAAACCGTGGACCCTTCTAAGCCACAGACTCACTCCATGGCTCTGAACCTCGCCTTGACCTCTGACCTCAGGCCAGCAAGGCAACTTGGGTTTGAACCAGGGACCTCCCTGAAAACCAGATGTAGCATCTACAAGGGGCGTCCTGGAAGGGGAGCAAGGGCACAGAACAATCCCTAGCTGCATGACATCACCCCAAGAGCAGCTCGAGGTGTGGACTGGAACCTGCCACATCCTGACTCCAGGTCACTCCCGGGACCCACGTTTGCTCACCTCAATTCCTCACGGAACACATAGCTCTGTAGCGGATACCCCGCTAGCTGGCTATGTGAGCTTGGACAAAACCTGGAGCCTCCAGTTCCTGTTTTGCTCTTTATCACCCCTTCCTTGGTATTTTCCAAACCCTCAGTCTTAGAGGGAGCGAGCCTGTCCTCCTGTCCTTCCTCAGATCCCCTCTTCATAGCAGGTACAATCATAATAATATCTACAATTACATCCATTAAGAACCTCCTTCATGCCAAGCCCCGCACCAAGCACTTGGCATGGGTTACTCTTACCCATTAGATACCCATCACAATCTTATGCCCATTTTACAGTTGAGGACACTGAGACACACCCAAGGAGAACAGCTTACCCAGGGCATCACAAAGAAAGTAACTCTGCCTGGCTACCTACAGGTCTTTGCTTGCCTACTCCACATGGTGGTTGTTGGGAGAATCAATGGAGCTAACAGTCATGGAAAAGCTTTGTAAACTGTAAAGTACATTGAACAGTTACGGTGGCCACATCAAGGTTTCATAACTTTCTGGGTTTTCTATCCCAGCTTCTGGCCCACAAAAGGAATCTCCAGGACAGCTTCTCTGACGGGGGCTCGGCCAGCCCCTTTGCACCTACGCATGGCAGGGTGACACCCTGCCTCCAAAGGTGGGGCAACTCCTGCCAGGACCAGGCACTGCTCAGTGGGGCTGGAACCTGCCTCCTTGTGCCCCACCGTGGGTCCTGACTCTGTGCTCTAGGTTCTCGGACCCTGTCTGTGTCCTCTGCCACATGATGTCTTGGAGCCTCAGTTTTCTCACCTGTAAAATAGGGCTGATAATCAACGAGCTAACACATATAAAGTAGTGGGGTGCACATATGCATATGAAATATTTGTAGACCGTGGAATTTGCAGAGTGTTGCTTCTTTTCCCCATTCATGTCTTTAATTTCACTTCCATTCTTATACACAGAATGTGAGGTTACTATAATCCAAGAATTTAAGATCCACTAGTTATATATCTCTAAACTACTGCTTTTTTAAAAATATTTATTTTATGTATTTTGAGAGAGTACAAGAGAGAACACATGTGTGTGCAGCGGAGGGGCAGAGAGAGAGAGAGAGAGAGAGAGAGAGAGAAAGTGAGAGATCCCAAGCAGGCTCCACACTGTCAGCGCAGAGCCAGATGTGGGGCTCAGGGCTCACATCTCAAGAACCAGGAGATCATGACCTGAACCGAAATCAAGAGTTGGATGCTTAACACTGACTGAGCCACCCAGGTGCCCTACCCTAAACTACTTCTTAACCTGCCACACCTTCTCCCCCTCAACCGAACAAAAGGCCTGTTTTTGAAAGATGGGCAGAAACCATTTTTCCACCTCCCCTAATATGTCTGGCACAGGGTTCTGTAAACCACTGACTACATTATTGGTGAAAAAGACTTATAAATATGTATATCCAACAGATCACACTTATTAAAAGAAGACTGCCCAGATCGTATGAGATGAGGTGGGGTTTCAAAGCGTTCCTTAGAAATCCTGGACTCCTGTGGGCAAGGATTCACAAAAGTTTGCTTCCCATTTCATGGACACAGATATTGCTACAGTGTTAACAACAACAGCTAAAAGTATTTTGAGCACCTAAAAGACACCCAGGCCCCCGCTACATTCCTTGCGAGTATTAACTCATTCAAACCTCACAACAATTTCTTATAGTAGGTAGTGTCATCTTCCCTGTTTTTACAGATAAGGTGGGTAAAGCACAGAATGATTAAGTAATCAGTCTAAGGACACACAGCTAGAAACTGGCAGAGCTGAGATCTGAACCCAACCATCTGCTCTAGAACACAGGCTCTCAACCCCTATGATACACGCCTTTGTATAATCATCACCCTCATTAGTCTGTAAGAGCAACAATGCAATCCATAACTCCCAACTTCCAAGTTGGAAGATGTCTCTTCCATCATGATGTCCATGAAGACGTTTCTTTATCATGATGATCTCGTTAACTAGCTTCATATGAAGTATTGAAAATTTGAACTTATGAAAGAGAATTATAATAACAAACTCTTGCCTTCTTTGTTGGAGTTCCAAGTAAGATTTCATCTGAAAAAGGATCCTGCTACAACACAGAGTTTGAAAACCACTGAGATTAAATGTGTCAGGGAACCCCCAAGAAGCACCGAATAACCAACCTTCCCATCCGCTTCACTACAGCTGGGCCCTTGGCTCCAGGGAGGAGGACTTCTGCCCTCTCCTGAGGCAGGCCAGAGCCCAGGAGCTACTGCATCTCCCCGTGCCACCTTTCAGCAGGTGAGCCTTTCAGTACCTCAGAGGATTCAGATGTGGTGGGAAAGGGGCATGAAAAGCATGTTTCCTTGTACCAGGAGACCGCTTCTGGAATTGGTTCCAGAGCTGATATTGAGTCTTCTATAGTATTCTGGGGCCTCTCCAAACTGGGGACCTGGATACTTTTCAGAGGCTACTTAGACAGTCCCTATAGCAGCCCACCTGCTTCCTTAGAACTCTAATCTGCCCAACCAAAAACAATCCCAAGAGTTCAGATTTCCCGGCCTGTACGAATTACAACAACCTCATGACAGATTCTGTTATCCTTTCCACTTGTGCTAATTACAGACGATGATGGAGAGCTCACTACCTCATAGGAACCCCCACTGCACATATCTCTCAGTGTAAGAAAGTGTCATCATAACAAGAGAACAGAACTTAAGATCTCTGTAAGGCAGGATTTGTATCTGTGTGTGTGTGTGTGTGTGTGTGTGTGTGTGTGTGTGTGTGTGTGTGTGTCTTATTTTCTTAATTAAAATCATGCAAGCGAGCCTGAAATTTCAAGTTCTTGGGTCATGCCTTGACCTGGAGAAACTTCTCTTGGACTCCAGACCAAACTCAAGCACAAAGAGAATGGGTCTGTTTACATAGAGACCAGCCACATCATCCCCAAAAACAATCTCAACACTGAGACATTCATCTTGCAGGAAAACAGCCAAAGACACAGGCTTCTCCAAGACAGGGAAACACTACAATTCTCAGGGGCAAGTTCAGAATTCTCCAGCACACAGCTCAGCGGCTGCCTTCACCTCTTGGAGGCTGGACAATCTTGGGGCAGTCTCAAGGAGCCAGATGAAATGCATTAATTCATCACTCAGAAATTATTATGAGATTTTTGTCCTGTTGACCTGGAGTACCGTGAGCACAGATGATAAATGCCCCAAGGGCCCTCCTGAGCTCTGCCAGGCGATCTAAGGAAGCGTTAACCTCCTGCATAATATCATCCCTTTGATTATTACTATACTAGTGTGTGCTGTTCTCTCTATATATAGTTTTTACATCATCCCCTGGCCATGTGTCTCTAAGCAAGTGGACAGTCATCATAAGCTGCCCAGTTTGAATGCCTATAATAAGGACATTTCCGTTCTGAAGATTCATATTCCATTGTGTGTCCTCACCTTTGACAGATGGAGGGCCAACTCCAGTTGGGAAATTCTCAATGGGGGTGAACCAGAAAGAGGGAAGAAGCCATACCTAGAGCTACCTTCCTTCCCGTCCTAGCTCTGTCACTTAACTGGCTTACTCATCATGTCACCACCCTGAACCTCAGTTTCCTTTTCTACTAAAAAAAGTAAACCTGGGTAACTCCTGACAAAGGGACATTCAGCAAATTAAATGAAGTGATGCACATAAAGTGAGAAAGCACCTCACAGAAGACGTGACAGTGTGGGGATTGCAAACTGCCTAGGTTAAAATTCTGGCTCTGCTGTGACCTTGGGCACTTGACTTACTATACCTTAGATGTCTCATCTGCTGAGTATATATTTTTTAAAGTACCTGTGTGGCAGGGTGGTGTTTGGGATTAACTGAGTTGATGTACATAAGGGTCTAAGACAGTGCCTGGTTTAGAGTGAACATGCAGGAAAGTCCCATGTGCTGTGGGCACAGCAGCGTATGTCCACTCCAGCTCCCAGCAGCAAAGCACAAGACTGACAGCGTCCTTTTTTAGTACCTGACAACGCCCTTGTACATGCACCAGCCCTAACGCCACAGGATAACTCAGAGAGGAAGGGACCATCATACCACATGAACAGGTGAAGAAACTGAGGCTCAGATCAAATGACAAGGTAAGGGACAGAGGCAGACCGGAACTCATTCTGTCTTCCTGACAAGCCATGCTGCCTTTGTGGTTCTGTCATCTGTGCTGCCTAACTGCCATCGACCACCCTGAGAAACCCTGTGCTGGGGAGTTCCAGAGCAGTGGAAGCGCTGGTTTATCTTTCTCTCAGTGACTGCAGTAGCTGTACTTAGAGGCCATCACACTACAGAGGCTGAAGAAGCTAGGTCCCTCTGCCATGCCTCAGTCTCTTGACCCTGAGATACTTTACTGTGGTGGCTTCTTTTCCTCTGTTCTACCCCACACATCTGACAATCACTGTGCTAGAGCAACAGTTAATCAAGTCACTCTCTTGCTCTAAAACCTTCAATAGCTCTGTATGGCTCACACATTATATCTTCACGTAGGAAGGACAAGTCCAAATGCAGCACATTCATTTTTAAGAACTGCCTCCTGGGGCGCCTGGGTGGCTCAGTCGGTTAAGCGTCCGACTTCAGCTCAGGTCATGATCTCGCGGTCCGTGAGTTCGAGCCCCGCGTCGGGCTCTGGGCTGATGGCTCAGAGCCTGGAGCCTGTTTCCGATTCTGTGTCTCCCTCTCTTTCTGCCCCTCCCCCGTTCATGCTCTGTCTCTCTCTGTCCCAAAAATAAATAAACGTTAAAAAAAAAAAAAGAACCTCCTCCCCCAGCCTTATCACCTGTACCCTTCCTCTAGTGTGGCTGGGCCAGTCCCCTCTCAGCTCCCTGGGCCACCAGTCTTCTGTAAAGAACACTCAGATGGGGAACTCAGAACTGCTAGTTCCGAGCAGTTTCAGAACAGTCACAGGTGGGAGAGACATCTGAGACACAGATGCTCAAAATTCACATAGCCAGGGGCAGAGCCGGGACCTAAATTCAAACCTGTGTTATACTTTCAGAACCATCCTGAACAGCAAATACTCTTTGCTATAATTTTCAAATTATTTAGTGATCTGACCCTAAATGTCCAAATCCTATGAAATGGTCTGAAGAGTTCAGATAATTCAAACATTTTTAGATCTTGACATTTCTCTCCACTGGCGTCTCATTAAAGTAAAATCTAAGTCTTTTACAAAGGCCCCTGCCTACCCCCCCCCCAACACTCCCCCTGTTTTGTTATGCAATCCAGACATGCTAGCCTCCCCACAAACCCTACAAGGGTCCTCCAGCCTCAAGGCCATTGTCCCTTCTGTTTCCTCTGCCTGGAATGCCCTTCCCCCATGGTGGTTTGACCATCATTCAGGTTTCACTCAAATATCACCTCCTCAGAGAGGCCTTCTTTGACCATCCTAAAACATCCCTTCCACCAGTCACTTTCTGTCACATTGCTGTTTCCCCCCCCACACACACACACACAAAATCTCATCAGGAAAGAATGATGTAGTTATCTATGATTATCTTGTTTACTTCTCAGTCTGTTCACTGTCTGCCTCTCCCTAATAGAAGACCAAGTCTGCCAGAGCAGGGACCTTATCTGTCTGCTCCCTACTCTATCTAAATAGAGCACAGCCTAGCACGTAGTAGGCACTTGATTTCTTCACTTACTGAGGAGCTGCATGAAATACATAGATAATTTTCTTCTTCTGCTGCATCCAATGCGTGATAAGCTCATCCCCCAACCACGGTGGGGGTGGGGTGGGGTGGGGAGAATAAGGTCTAATATCTCAAGCACCACCCAAACTCAGGCTGGAACAAAGACTCCCCTCCTCTTCTGGGGCTCAGCTGGTCAAGAAGACCGGCTGCTGACATTTCACCAAAGAACTTGTGCAACAAGACTGTCTTCTATTAGTGAGAATTATTTTCACGCCTCCCACAGGGGGAAACCCTGATTTTATGAAGGTAAAACCACATTGTGATTAACACTTAATCAAGATTTTGTCTGTATTATAGTTCTGCAAGGGAAAAAAAAATGGTTGGGGGCCTTAATATCATGCTAGTAAATGTTACAATAAGTGTGTTTCTGACACGATTTTCTTATTAGGGTCCTTACCCGTAAATTTTATTGCATTTAATTAAAAATTATTGCTAAAAGAAACAGCTGCAGATGGTCTTATTTTAAGTCAGAAAATTAAAAACTGAATATTCTCATCAGTCAATTTCAACAAGAAGCACAGCCGCATGCATTCGGAATGTGATGGTTTTGAGATTATAATAATTTTTATGGCATTTCCAGGTCCTTTCAATGAAACTTAATGAAAGCTCTGCATGAGTTCATTTGTCAAAAACATAATAATAATAGGAAGGCTCCCAGCTTACAGGCAGATATAAAGATACCCATGAACCACGGCTGGGATGTGCCAAAAACCCAGGCATGCAGCCCTCAGCACCAATGGAATTAGTCAGCGGGAGGTTTAGATGCAGTTCTGCAGTGCACCCACCCGAGGATTTACAGTTGAGTCTGTAAATCACCTTTGTATCACAATGACGCGTGTATTTGCTGCTGCAGCACTGTCTATGGTTGTGAAAAATAAAAAGTCAGGTTTCACTCTCTCAGGGAATCACTTCTGCAAAATATTTACTGCATTCTAAGGATGGTGAACAGGCACTGGGAGCCGGGGAGGAGAGAGGGAGGGCTCTCATGCTAGATTTTGTGCTGGGTTTCAGCGTTCTGGCTGCAGTCGCTGTCCTTGGTCTGGACTGCCTGTACAATTACCTCTCCCGGCTTTATTACTCAGCTTGTATCCTTTAACTTTTAAGGACTGAATTCTTATTGCTTCTTGCTTGCCTTTTGCCGGAAATATTTAATTTATTTGGGCCCAGACAGGCTGTAACAATCAAATAAAAGGACGAGGAAAGCCAAGGCAGCCCCAAGCTAGCCCTGGAGTTGGTCAGCACCGGACAAGCGGGTGGCTGTCTTCACCGTGGAACCCCACTCCCTGCTTTCCTGATGCTACGGCTCTGGCCTGGTCTTCATGTTCTCTGGAGGGCACCGCTGCAGTGGCCTCTTGACTAGTCTCCCTGCTTCCGTTTTCTTCATCTCCTCCACTTCACCGTGCCAACAGAGCGTCTGTGCCAATGCGGCATCTCCACTGTGGCCCTGCCCTGCCGAAAACTTGCCACGGTTGCCCTACTGCCCATGGGTAATGCGCTCACTCATCAAGTTGATATTCAAAGGACTTTTTCGCTAGGTCGCAACTGCCTCCCCAACTGTATCACAAAGATGTGTACACTGAGGTCCATCTGAGTACTTCATGGTCCTTTCTAACCCCCAGACTCATGCACATGCTTGTGTTCCTCCTGGACTATTTGTCTCCCTCACAAACTCCTATTCCTCTGCCAATACCCACTTCAAGTTTCTCCCAGATGGTCCAGGCTTCCTACACCCCTCCTCCAGAACAGGATGGGCTTCCAGCAAAACCTTTATCACATGGTTTCTAATGGCCTCTATCAGTCTCTCTCTCCAGGTGGTGGTGGGAACCTATAGTACCTAAAACAGTAGCGGACATTTAGTAGATGCTGAACGAATGTTAGCAGAGGGACTGATCAACAGGCCAAGCTGGGGGCAACATTCTACTACAAGAACCAGAAATCAGAAAAACACAGTGTTCGAGCTTCATCCTTAGTCTTTCAACCCAATCTCCTCCATATATTATTCCCCATGCCTACAGATGATGTGAGCTGTTTTCCAGAATAAAGAGATCAAAGCACTCCTAAACCAAGATTAAACCATGTTCATTGCAGCTTTACCTGCTAAAACCACAGGCCTGTGTTTCTCCACATGTCCTCACATCTCTCTCCTATCTCCATGTGTCAAGACCCTACCTTTCCATCAGTGCCCATGAAGCCATCCTGCCCTCCCCTGGACTTCTACCCTTTGGATCCTGAGCATTTTCTACCTTGCACTCCAGGGACTTGGGTGTAAGTCCTCTTGCTATCCTTCACTGTAAGTCCACTGAGGCCAGTGATGGTACCTGGTCCATCTCTGTCCATATTTCACTTGGCACAGTTCCTCAAGAATCACTCATTTCTCAAATGGTCATCATCAGCCAAAATACTGAATTACCTGGATGCTCCCACTCCTTATCCTCACACAAATGTTGTATAATATGGCTAACCCACAAACCCTTGAACATGCAATTCAAGCTGCATTCCAACAATGAACAGCTCTATAAGGACCCCCAGGCTGGGAGAAGAGAGCCCTGAAAGGCTGGACCTTAGACCTTCCAGAACTCTCCCTAGAAGGCATGAGCACTCATGAGCTGCTGCTCCCAGGTGGGCCGAATCATCTGAAGCCCCCCGAACAACCCGTACAACCCAAACAGATGGCCTGCTCCACACCCAGAGTTCCTGGTTGCTCTAGGGGCACAGTGAGCTACACAAGGGCAAGCGTCTCCCACTATGGCCCTGAGGGAGGGCAAGATGTCTGAATAGCTCATTAGCAAGTTCCAGGAAAGCTTGTAAGCCTTCTTGATGAGCTCCCAACAGAGCAGCAAACTCACCACCCATCAGAAAATAAAGGAAAGTGTCATTCCACTTTTCCTCGAGCCCTCTAGACCAATAAACAAAGCCAACATTTTGGTGGTGGCTGTGCTAGCTTGTCTTCTGCAAAGGAGACACTACAGCTGTCGGATAAAGACAACTAGAAAACGTGGCATTTTTTCACTACAGGAAACAAGAGGTAGTGGAAAGAGTACTGGATTCAGAAAGACATGGGGCGCCTGGGTGGCTCAGTTGGTTAAACGTCCGACTTAGGCTCAGGTCATGATCTCGCAGTTTGTGGGTTTGAGCCCTGTGTCATGCTCTGTGCTGACAACTCAGAGCCTGGAATCTGCTTGAGATTCTGTGTCTCCCTCTCTCTCTGCCCCTCCCCTACTCGTGCTCTGTCTCTCTGTTTCTCGAAAACAAATATACATCAAAAAAATAGAAAAAAAAAGAGACTTGGGGGGCACCTAGGTGGCTCAGTTGGTTGAGCGTCCGACTTCGGCTCAGGTCATGATCTCACAGTTTGTGAGTTCAAGCCCCGTGTCAGGCTCTGTGCTGACAGCTCAGAGCCTGGAGCCTGCTTCGGATTCTGTGTCTCCCTGTCTCTCTGCCCCTCCCATGCTCATGCTCTGTCTCTCTCTGTCTCTCAATAATAAACATTAAATTAAAAAAAAAAAAAAAGAGAGAGACTTGGGTTCAGATTTTAGTTTGGCCACTTACTACCTGTGCAACAGGGGATAGTTTATAGCACTTCAGTGGGCCTCAGTTTTCTCACCTGGAGATGAATGTACCTAACTAATTGTGAATTACAAGTGAAATAACAGCTATGTCAGAGTCACAGAGATAGGCATTTCTACTATGAGCACGGAATTATAAAAATTCTGGTCCTGCCGTCCTTGGTATAAGAGGCTGCTAATGACTCCAAACCATTATCGCTTGGGCTGTTGTCTGTAGCCCTGACCCCAGCCCAAGAGGAAGTCAGAGGTAATGCTGACACCACACCCCACAGCTGAAGCTCGCAAGTGGTGTCCTGAACACTGAGTCAAACTCATGCAGAAGAACCTCCATGTGGGAGACAGAGTCAGAGACATCCCCACAGTGAAAGGGACCGGATTCGCTACCCACACCTCTAGAATCAAATTCAAATCCTGCATCCACCACTGTGTGACCCTGACCATGTCACTGAATAATAGCTAATATTTACTTATCATTTCACTATGTACAACATTAACTCATTCAGGTTTAACAATGTTATAAGGCAGGGACTATTCTCATTGCCTATTACAGATAAACCAAGGTGCAGAGAGGTGAGTACCTTGTCCCAGGTCACACAGACAGTAAGGGGTGGAGTACTGACTGAAACTCCAGGCAGCCTGCCTAAAGTCCACATGCTTAGCCACTGTGCTCTCCCTGGGGTCCAGGGTCGTCATCTGTAAACATAAAAAGCCACCATAAATGCATCAAGAACAATATGTGGACTGATCACAACAGCTAGAGAGAACAGAGAAAGAAAAAGATGAGAAAAAGCCAGTGTGGCAACACATTAATGGTAAATCTAGGTGGTGGGAAAACAAACATTCACTGTATCTTTCAATTCTTCTGTAAGTTTGAAAATGTTAATAATGAAATGGGGAAAAGGAGCATCAGGGATCCATGTTGATGTATAATGCTGAATGATTAAAATAGATTCATCATCATGCAAAAAACAAATATACAATTATGGGAATTTAAATGAGACACTAAGGGGGCGCCTGGGTGGCTCAGTTGGCTGAGCATCCGACTTTGGCTCAGGTCATGATCTCACGGTCTGTGAGTTCGAGCCCTGCTTCGGGCTCTGTGCTGACAGCTCAGAGCCTGGAGCCTGCTTCAGATTCTGTGTCTCCCTCTCTCTCTGCCCCTCCCCCACTCATGTTTCTCTCTCTCTCTCTCTGTCTCAAAAATAAGTAAACATTAAAAAATTAAAAAAAAAATAAATGAGACACTTAGGGGGTGCCTGAGTGGCTCAGAAGTGACACGTCCGACTCTTGATTTCAGCTCAGGTCATGATTCCAGAGCTGTGGGATTGAGCCCTGCGTCAAGCTCTGCCTTGGGCATGGAGCCTGCTTAAGATTCTCTCTCTCTCTCTCTCTCTCTCTCTCTCTCTCTGCCCCTCTCCCTCAGCTCACACTTGCACTCTCTCTAAAATAAAATAAAATAAAATAAAATAAAATAAAATAAAATAAAATAAAATAAAAGTGAGGCACTTAGGACAAACCAGTCTATGTAGTATTTTGCATCAAATGGGTATTTATTAAGTGTATACAAAGCACTTAGCACTGTGTTGCTGAAGACAGGTGCTTAATAAATGAGAATTCTGTGATTCTTGTGAAGCTCAAAATCACCAACTCGCATGGAATTATAAAACCCCTCATCATCAACATACATTTACTTATTTTGTTTGTTTGGTTTTTTTAAACATGCATTTATTAAGCTCCTAGCATAGAACCAACGTACTGAGGGGCCATGGAATACTCAGAAGTAAAGACGAGGCTCCCCCATCAAAGAGCACTGACTGAAGACATAGAACAGCCTATTTGGAAAGTAGGACTTTTCTGGACTAGATCTCTGGTCCATTTTTTCTTTTTCACAAGGGTCAATTCGGGGGCGGGGGGGACAAAAAAAAGAATGTTCTGGGGATACACTTTAAACTGAAAGATGATGGAAATGTTGTATACCATGGGGAAAATGTACATAAGTAACAATGTATACAGTTTTATTTTACAAGACAGAAAACTGCTAATAAGATTATTGTGGCTCCTAAAACGTTATTATCTGGGTCTATAAATCTCAGTGGAAGTTGCCACATAGAAGAAACTTTATATCCATTAGACCCTGAGCTGCTACTCTGGTTTAGGGTTCTCTAAGGGCCTTCTGAATTCTATTATATACTCTACATGTTTCTTGAAGGGAGGTACTTTTAGCGGAAAAAGGACTTGGATTTAAATAACAGTGAATCACACCATGAGAGAGACAGAGTTATTCCCTTTTCAGTCCTACAGAATCCTTCTGACTATGCCAAGGAGAAAGTCTCTGTGTGGTGCCAGGATGTCTTTAACACCTCTCCCTGTTTAACAAAGGGACCAGGCTTCCAGCTCCAGCCTTGGCAAGTCACAACCTCAAGCTAGAATTTACCCGTTAATTTCCTTTCCTTAGTATCTTATTTGTACAATTGCCTTCTATTTATGGCAGCCAATAGTGTTTTTCCATTTCCCAACAGTGACATAAAATTTCCTTTCTAAATATTTTTAAAGTAAAAAAGACTGATTGAAAGAAAAACTGTAAGTGGTAGTATAGGTGGTGTAACAGAAACAGCACAAGTGGCACAGGAAAGGCAAACAGTTGAGAAACACAGACCTGCTCCAATCTTACCATTTTACAGATGAGCAAACTGTGGCCTAGCCTTCTCCAAGACCCCACAGCAAGTCAGTGACTGAGCAGGCTTTGAACTCACATCTCCCAAAGGACTGCCCTGCACCCTTTCAGGGCTGTTGATATTTATTTTGGCTTCTCCCCCTGATCCTCGCACTGAAGCAAGGTGTGGGGCAAGACAAGGAGCGGAAGGAGGAGGAACTGCCTCCCCACCTTCTCACCCCTTCCTGTCCTGCTCAACCTGAAGCACACCCCTGGGCACGCCTCTCAGATAGCAACACTCCAGCCACTCAATTCTCAAAGCCCCTGTTCAGGCAAAGATGCACTAGGACCCCACCCCCATGGCAGTCCCCCGTGCCTCTCGACTTGAGGTGTCTGAAACATCCCTTGCCCAGACCTGTTCCAGCTCAAAGCAAGGATTTTTCTCCCCCTTTGCTTCTATATGTTTCATGAAGGAAAACAGGAGAAAGCTTTGCTCACTGATTGATGTCCAAGAGGATGTGGTTCCTGCATGGGAGATTTATCCTGGTCAGTTTGGCCTTTAGTGAAATAGCATCAGAAGATAAGGTAGCACTGACATTTTCTTGGGTATTTTTCCCTTATTGTCGTGTTAACTTGGGTGAAGGGACCTTTTTTGGTTTCTGGACAAAGTACAGATCAAGGCAACAGGGACTCTGCATATGGCCAAGCAAACTGTGCACTGGGCAACCCTGGGGGAGTAGAATGTGAATGTGGCCCTGGAGCTGTGCAGTGCACAGCCTGCACAATCAGATCTGGCATCCCTTAGTTGTAATTCACTAAGAATGCCCGAACCAGGTGTCAGGACATCTGAGTCCTAGCACTGATTTTTCCACTAAATTGCTGAGCTATCTTATCTTAGGTAAATCCCTTTCCCTCTCTGTGCCTCAGTTTCTTCCTCTGTAACAGGACCAAGTGTTGTCTGAAGTTCCCTCCCAGCTGTAAAATTCAGTGATTCTACAGAAGCAGACTTCGATTTCTGAAGGGATGTCATACAAAAGAGGAAATGAACTCACTTGCCTAGCTTGAGAGGGGAGAGCCAGCATGAGTGGGGTAGGGATATTAGGAGACAGCTTTTGCCTCAGTCAGAAAGGAAAATTTAATCAGGATACCTAGCAACAGATGAGGCAACCCTGGGAGGTGGTGAGTTCCCGGTGGCTTGAGGAATTCAAGTACAGACTGGGTCAGAGAAAGGCCTGCTAGAGTGGGAGCCTTGACCATCTGCCCTTTGAGGTCCTTTCTAGCAGGGAGATTTTGGTTTCAGAGCTTGGTTCTATTTTCATTAACGCTAGGAGGCACTCAGCTAGGTCTGGATCTTCTCAAACCCTGCTGATAACTATTAATGCAATGAACTGGTCGGCTGTGTAGCTCTCACCCTCTTAGAGTTTGCACACGTCCACACTCTCCAAATTAAACTCAGTCCCTCCAGCAGTGTTAGTGTTTACCCTTGCCCCAGCAAACAAACCTTTTCATTCTGGAAAGAACTAATTAACAGCCTCACCCAGACTTGGGGGAGAGAGAAGATGCAGCCAGGGTGGGGGAACCATGTAAAAAACTCAGGAGAATAAACCATACAAACACTGCTAGCATCTACACTCCAGCGACAGCTCAGGCTAATTGCAAATCATCTTATCTATTCATTACTGCAGGCGCCCTGGGAACTCCTAGCAGCAGCAGCAGCAGCTGTGTGGGACTGGGTGAAGTCACTGCACACGAGGGGTCAGAATCAGGATGTCCTTTAAAATCACCGCCATTTTCGCTTTTATTAATTCCGATCAGGCGCTCCCAAAGAGAGTAAATGGTTGAAGCTGAATTGCATTGCCTTTAAGTTGCGTCCACAAGGTACACGGAACAGCAAGATTTGGCAGTTATCCACGTGGGATGTTCAATAAGGGCATTCAGTCAGTCTTGGAAAGGTGGGGTCAGAAAATCCCCACTGTTGTCAATAATTTCAGTGTTTCACTTTTACTTCCAAGGTGAATGAGTCCAAAAAAAAAAAAAAAATCAGCTTGGATATACCTCTTAAAAGGCTTCTATTCAGAAATTTAGCTCAGGGCGCCCTTAGCTCTTTAAACAATTTAAATAGATTGTCTTTTCTAGTTCCCTTGAATAGAGTGTATATTTACACAGTAAAAGGGTATCAATCTCAATTCAGGGTATTTTCCTGATGGTGAAAGATATTTAGTTTGGCAAGGTTCCAGAACCTTCTCTCTTGGTGACTTTCCTGGAGGGGACCAGCAAACCCATCATTCTCATCTACATGAGAAATGTCTCTCAAATAATGGAAACACAAATGCTGACATTTACACTGTATTTGGCATTTTAGACAATACTTTCACACAGACGATCAACTCTGATCTTCTCAAACACTCTGCTGCAAGGTAGCATGAACCCCATTTCGCAGCCACAGTTAACTGAGGCTCAGAGAGGTAAAGCCACTCACCCCAATTCACACAGCTAGAAATAAATAGAGCCTGAGGCTAAAAAGCAAGTCCATCCACTCCCCTAAACCTAAGCGCCTGCCTCCTGGCAGTTACACTCACCCAACGACAAAGAAAATGTAACTTCACAGTACCTTTCTGCATCTTGGTCTGCACTCTGCTGTTTGCTCTCAAAGGCGTTGAAGCTGCTCATGTCCACGTAGCCGTCATTTTCATTTGCTGTGGACAGGGCTCTGCTCTGATCTTCAAACAGCTTCGTAAATGTCCCAGCCCTCGCAGGCCTCCGGGGCGGAATCTGGATATTTTCATAGTCCGAGTTCATGGCTGGAATGTTCTCATAGTCTGAAGTGTCGGCGTTAGGGAACGAGATGGACCGCGGCTTGGTCAGGGGCAAGGGCAGAAAGGGGGGCCGAGAGCGGTCTTCGAAGGACTCCACTCTGGACACGGTCCTGCTGAAGGGGACACCTTTCCTCTTGCCATCCCTGTAGAAGATGAGGGAGGAGGGCGATTCGGAAGCCCGGAGCTTGCCAGTCCGAGCCTTAAGCTGCGGGGAGTTGCTGAGGCTCCTGCGGTCAATTTCCAGAAGCCTGGCAGGCCCATGATAGCTGGATTCTGAAGAGGACCTGGAAGAAGACACATTGACATCCACGTGCACTTTGTTCTCGGACTTCTTTTTAAACGTCAGCGCCAGGAACCGCTTGAAGGATGACTTCTTCTTCTTGGTATACTTGTCCGGGGGCTCGCTCTCGATCAGCAGGGAGGGAGAGCTCTTTGTGATGGGCTTTTTGGTGATGCAGGCCAGGTCGAAAGGGGGCGGGATGTCAACCACAGAAGAGGGTGTTGAGGTGCCACTGGATGGGAGATGGTTCCTCTGGGAGAAGCTCCCAGAGGAGCCGATCACACAGGGCAGAGAAAGGTTGTCATCTTTCCTTTTGATCCTATGGTCGTCCAAGCCAGATGCCTCCGACTCCCGGTACAAGGAGACGGGAATCTCTCGGCCTTCCACGGAGAACGATCGGGGGTACAAAGTGAAGGCTCTGGGCTTTGCTGGCAAGGCCCTGCTGGCTTCCAGTGGTTTCCCCTCCAACGACAGAACTGTCTTTCTCGCCTCCTTGGTGGCACCTCTAATGCCAATGGCTGATGAGCCAGCTTCTGGTCCGGTTTCTTCTGGGACGGTTTCTGGGACATAGCCGGCCACCTTCCCGGAGTGGGGCCTGGCCCTCGTGATGATGTTCTTCCTGTCGAGGGGGACCAGGCCTCCCTCAGCATCGGAGTTCATTTCTTCTTTCATGCCATAACCACTCAGCGTGTCACATGCAGCCTGTGTCTCCGGCTTCTCTCCTTCCCCAGGGTCAGCCTCATGCTCCAGGTCAACTCCCATCTCATAGGGGTTGGTGAGCGCATCGTCCCCGGCATCCTCATCCTCTGGCATAACCACTACCTCAGGGACAGAGGGGCCCTCCCCAGAGACACAGGAAGCTCCAACAACGGGGCCCTGCTCTGCACATTCTCCTGACTGTGGTTCCTGCTCGGACTCTAAGCCTTTTGCTGACTTGGAAAAAGAAGAGCAGCTCTCGCTACAGAAAGAGGTGCTCTCGGTCGGAAAGAACTCGTAGGGACTTCCCGAGAGTGACGTCACAAAGTCATCCACACCATCACTCTCGAAAGGAATGATCTGGCAGCTCTCCTCGGCAGGTTCGTCCTGCACCAGGTCTCTGCCTTCTCGGGGGTCTTCTCCCACCTCCTGGGTGACGGCTGCCATTTCTTCTTGGCCAGTTTTCTCATTTTGGTCCTGTGGTTCATCCTGGTCATCATGGTCATCTTCACACTCACACTCCTCAGAGATTTCAGGGCTACCAGTGGTTGTCTCCGCCTCCTGGACACCCACAGCCAAGTCCTCATTCTCTGTGGGTTCCTTGCTGGCATCGTCAGCGTCCCCATCAGAGGGCCTGTCGGAATCCACACATTCTTCTGGAGCCCCTGGTTCTGTGTTGGTGGAGCCTTCCCCACCACCCTCCTCTGCCTCCCTGGGTGTCCCAAGGGGCCCAGGCTCCTCGCTGGGAGTTTCCGGACCCTCTAAATCAACGTGAGTGAGAATGATGTCATCGCTTGGGAGGACTGCCTCTCCGTCCCAAGGTCCCCTGTCCTCCAGGTTGTATACGTTGTGCTCTTCCACTCGCTTCTCCTCCTCCTCACTTGTCAATGTCTGCTCCTCTGCCCCAGGGTCACAGGCACCATCCTCTGCCTCCACGTTCTCAGGAGTGGGGGCCCCGCCTCCATCAGCCTCTCTACTCAGCACCACTTCAGCTGGAGCAGCTCCCAGCCCCTCCGGGTCACTCTCCTCGCCTTCCTCCCTGCACTCCTCTTCCCCCGTGGCCTCTGGAGGCGCCATGGCAGCACTCTCTGCAGAGCAGCTGCTGTCCCTGGGTTCGTCCTCTTTCGGCAGAGCCCTGGGGACCACGATGTAATCCTCGTCAGCCTCAGACTCCGAGCACTCCAAGTTGGACTGGCGCTCTTCGTAAGTCCCCCTGTCAACACAGAGCACCTTCCCGTTGCTGCATTTGTTCAAGCTGTTGATCACGTACACGCTGGCTCTCCACTCACTGGGGGTCGCCAGCCTGGGCTTAGGGGCAATGGGGGGTTTCGGCCCCCTAGACATGGAGTTGGGACTGGGAAGGCTATCGGGCCGGGGTGATGAAGGGAATTTGGGTGCTGTCACTGGTGTGAGGGGACTGGCAGTCTTTGGCTTGGGAGCAACTGGTGGTTTTGGTGAATCTAAAGGATAAAAATAGAGAAAAGAAGGAGAAAAAGTACAGTTAACCCTTATTTCCATTCAGAGTCTCCAACTTACCATTTTGAAGAGAACACTGAAGATAGTTTCCCAACCTATGTGAGCCCAATCTGCTATATTCTGTATTAGGTTTATGCCCTCCACCATCATCTTTAAGACCCCTTGACCTCCACTGATAATTGATTCTGTAAACAAAGTAAATAGATCTTTCTTCTATACATAGTCCAGCTACTCAATGAACTCAATGAAATACTCCTCAAATACAGGTGTCCAGATCATTGTAATCATTCATCCAACAACTACGTATTACATGCTTTCTAGGGGCTCCTGGGTGGCTCAGTCATTTGAACATCCAACTTCAGCTCAGGTCAGGATCTCAGAGTTTGTGCCTGTGAGCCCTGCATTGGGCTCTCTGCTGTCAGCACGGAGCCCACTTTGGATCCTCTGTCCCTGTCTCTGCCCCTCCCTTACTCGCACTTTCTCTCTCTCTCTCAAAAATAAACAAACATTAAAAAAAATTCTTTCTAGGTGCCAGGCACTCATGAGACAATGCTGAACTTGACGGTCATCATCTCTGCCACCCACATGGAGCCTACATTCATCCTACACTTAATTCATTGGATACCTACTATCTATACGCATAGCACCATACATAGGAAGGTCTTCTAGAATCAAGACGAAAAGAATACCTCTGCTGAGTACTTGCCATTGAGTCAGGGAGACAAAACGAACAGAACCAACTGGAGGACAGAGCTGCAGACCTTTGGAATATTATGATTGAATAGCCATTATCTCATTCCTTCAAGAATGATACACCAAAGGTCTGTGAAGGTCTGTGACAGTGATGCATGATTCCTCCTCTAAGGGTCACCTCTGAATTCTACATGCTTCAAGACTGGTGTCTAGCTAACTGCCCTGTGTCTAAATTTCATGGGCATCCAAACTTCATGGGAGAAGCTACATGATATTTTCCAACATGTCTATCTGCAAAAACTCTCTTCCCTTGTGGATTTGGGGGATCTACCTGACCATGTCAGAATAAAGGATGTGGGTACAAACTGTACATCCAACAGGAGTCAGAGAAGAAGAGTTACCATGATGAAGGAAGACCCTCCTGTGGTAGGTGAAATTTAAGCTGTATTTTGCAGAATGAGAGAGCCCTGGACAAATGCAAAGGTCAAGGGTGTAGCTGCCCACTTCCAAGTTCATCCGTCCTGCCACAAGACTGCTTCAATGCCTTCAAGCCCCTGGCCACACTGTGGGCAGAGTGAGGAATGAAGATTTCCAGGAAGGCAACTCCATCCTGACATCTCAGCTTCAAACACACTGCCTGGCTCCCCACTGCCCATAGATGAAGACACACAAGTCTCCCCTCAAGCCTCGCCCCGCCGCCCAGTGCCATCCCCACTAAGGCCTGGGTTTGATGCAGAGCAACTTCAGAATGCCAGCGTGGCTCATGACAGAAGGGAGATGAAGCAGAGCTCCTAAAGGTCTGTCAGCAAACTCTTCTCCCCATGCATTTGACTTCCAGTTAAACCCTTGCAGCACCGTTACCCTGTCATCTGTAGTCCAGGGGTAGCTGGCGGAGATGCAACATGAGCCACGTTTATCATCACATATGTAATTTTTATTTTTCTCACAGCCACATTAAAAAGTAAAAACAAGTTCGAGCCCCGCGTCAGGCTCTGTGCTGACAGCTCAGAGCCTGGAGCCTGTTTCAGATTCTGTGTCTCCCTCTCTCTGACCCTCCCCCGTTCATGCTCTGTCTCTCTCTGTCTCAAAAATAAAAAAAAATTTAAAAAAAAATTTAAAAAAAATTAAAATAAAAAAAGTAAAAACAAGGGGGCACCTGGGTGGCTCAGTTAAGCATCCAACTCTTTTTTTTTGTTTATTTTATTTTATTTTTTTGAGAAAGAGATAGAAAGCAAGCAGGAAAGGGGAAGAAGGAGGGAGAGAGAGAGAGAGAGAGAAAGGAAGACAGAGAATCCCATACAGGCTCCACACTGTCAGCACAGAGCCCCATGTGGGGCTCATACTCATGAACCATGAGATCATGACCTGAACTGAGACCAAGAGTTGGATGCTTAACAGACTGAGCCATCCAGTCGCCCCAACTTCCAAGTCTTGATTTCAGCTCAGGTCTTGATCTCAGGGTAGTGAGAGCACAGTGGGCTCTGTGCTGGACATGAAGCCTACTTTAAAAAAAAAAAGAGAGAGAGAGAGATCTGGGACACCTGGGTGGCTCAGTCAGTTTAGTGTCCTACTCAATTTGGGGTCAGGTTACAATCTCACGGTTGTGGGATGGAGCCCCACGTTAGCTCTGCATTGGGTGTGGAGCCTGGTTAAGATTTTCTCTCTCCCTCTCCCTCTGTCTTGCGTGCATGCACACTCTATCAAAGTATATCTATCTATATATATATAGATATATATATATAGATAGATAGATATACTTTAAGGATATACATATATATCCTTAAAAAAAGTAAAAAAGAAATGGTGAAATTAATTTTAACAATACTTTTTCAACTCAATATATTTGATATATTATCATTTTGGATATCATCAATAAGTCATGTTTGGATCACGTCATCAAAATACAAAATTTATTAAGGAAATATTTGACATTCTTTTTTGTACTAAGTCCTTGAAATCAAATGTGTATTTTACACTTTTCAGCACATCACAATTCACATTAGCCACATTTCAACTGCTCAGTAGCAACATGTGGGTGGTGGCTATGGTGCTGGCCAGCACAGCACTAGCCCGTTGTAACCCATCTCCGTGGGACTGTTCCATTGGCACCTCAAGCCAAAGTCAGTATCTCCCCTAAACTCGCAGAACCATGTAAAATTTAACTGAGGAGGCCCAAAAGGAAATTAAAAAGGCCTGGGGCAGCAAGAATATAGGTGCCCAGGAACCGTGCTCCTGAAAGGGCCTGATTTCAGTCTCTTTAGTTGTACTTTGCACATAAATCTAAGGAACTCAGTGGTCTGGTTTCCCAGTGTACAGCTAATTAGGAGGGGAAGGGATTGGCAGTTAGAACAGGAACCCTGCCAGGTGTAAGATGTGGCAGCTGCCAGCAAGAAAGGGAGAGAAGAGACTCAGCTGTCAAGACCCTAAAGGCTAAAGCACCCACTACACCAACACCCTAACCCACACCTATATTCATCCACATCAACACCGAGGCTAGACACGGGCATCCAGATAATAACCCAGAGTGTTCAAGACATAAGTGGCCCTCCAACTCCTTGTTTCCATAAGCAAATACGTCCTAATTTAGAAAATTATCTGTCCAAATTAATTAAAACACACACACACACACACACACACACACACTACCGCTGCCACCACCACCACCACCACGACCACCAACAAAACCCACCCAACTATGTGGATTTTAAACAGCTAAGCTTTAGCTAACCTGTAACTGTGAAGTAACAGCCTTTGGAGCCTGGCTCATCTGGATTCAAATCCTGGCTTTGCCACTTACAACCTATAAAAGTGAGCTTCAGTTTCCTCATCTGTAAAATGGGTTCAACAGTAACACCTACTCTCAAGAGGTTATGAATATTAAAATATATATAATTTATTAAAAGTGCCCAGCAGTACGCCTTCAAGTAGGACTAGCCAATAAATAGTAGCAATTGTTATTCTAACAATGTCAGTCTTTGTCTACCACACATCTTCCCCTGGTATAAGCCTTGCTCTACACTGATGTATAATACTAGCTTCAAGTTCCCAACATCAGGTGTCAGGCATTGGCATGAAATTACTCTTTGGGGGTGGGGACTCTCATTTCTCATCCTTAACAGGTGGTATTTCACATGAGCACCGTGAGACTTGACAGAGGGACAGATGGGCCATGAAAAACGACCATCACCTTGGTTGCATCGCCCCCACCCCCACGCCATCCTTCATCCAATCAAGCTATTGATCTGTGGGCGCCGTCTCCTCGAGAAAGGTCACAGTGGGTGTCTGAGGCGTGATCCTGCAAGAAAATGCCTTCCCCACAGGATCCCCTAGGAATGACAAGTATCTAGTGTTCATGTTCTGCTTCCAGTTCTGAGGTTCAAGGTGTTTCACCTGAACCCCCTCTGAAATCAAAGGATGCCAGAATCAGAAAGGCTTTGTCTGACTCCTCAGTAAAAGATAGGGTAACTGAGGCACACAGAGGTGACGCATACTGTTCTCAGCAAGCCCGGAGCAGGGACCAGGGAGAATGTGGGTTTCCTGCCTCCTGGTCCAGTCGCTAGAACCTCTGCCTTCACCCTTTTGCTACTGAGCTTTCTTCTACAGTGGAGACTCAGGGCTCCCAGCTTCTAGTGAGGCAGAGAAAGGTAAAATTCAGAAAACCTGAGGCCAGAGAGACCAGAGACAACTAACCAGGTATGAACTTTACAAAAGGCTGAGTTCAGAACTCAGAAGTACTGACTGGTCATAAGGTTTGTTCTCATCCAATTTCCATTAATCCAATTCCATTGAACAGATATTTATTGACCACCTACTACGTGCTGGGCACCCATCTAGAATCTTTGGACACATCAATAAACAAAACAAAGACCCTGTCCCTCATGAACCTTTATATTCTAGTGGAGGAGATAAGGAATAAAAAGGAGATGTATATGACCTTATTGTATATTAGATGATCATAAACTCTATAGACAAAGATTAGGAGTTAGGTGGGGTTTTGTTTGTTTGTTTTTTCAATTTTAAAGAGTTACTGGGATAGGCCTTATGGAAAGGACGCCAGAGCAAAGATTAGAGAGATGTGAGGGAAGCCAGGACTCAGTTGGTATGTTCAAGGAGGGCCAGAGTGGCCAGAAGGGAGGGACGAGCGAGCAAGCAACGGGGAGGAGCAGGAGATGAGGTCAGAGGGGTCACAGGAAGGGTACAGATTATGCAGGCCCCCCAAGCAGAAGAGGGACGTGCATACTCTTGTTAATGTGCTGAAATAAGCAGAAGTGGTGATGACGGATCCAGGGACATCCAGGCAGGAGATGAGACGGTGGAGGCTTGGACCAGGTTGGCAGCAGTGGGAGTAGTAAAGAGTCAGATTCCAAATATGAAGGTAGAACTGGCAGGATTTGCTGACAGGTTGAATACGGGGTGTAAGGGAAGGAGCAAGGTCAAGGACAACACCGAGGTTTTGAGTCAGAGGAACTGGAAAAATGAAGTTGCCACCAACTGAATTGGGGGAGGCTGTACGTGCTAGGGAGGGAAAGCCAGAATGTTAGTCTGCATGTGTTAAATCTGAGTTACCTAGCACACACACCTAGGTGGAGACAGACAGAAAGTGGACTCCTAGATAGACCAGTCTGGGTTCCAGGGAGAGGTCTGGCTGGAGGTATCCATCACAGGGATGGGATTTAAGGCATGGGCCTGGTGAGATCACCAAGAGAATGAGTGTGAACAAAGAAAAGAGCAGGGCCAAGGAGGGAGCCCTGGCATGAGGAGGAGCCTGGGAAAGACACTGGGGAGGAAGGAAAGAAAATGAAGGCTGTGTGAGAGCTTTAGCTCGGCTCCCTTCCCTCCTTCCTCACAGAAAGGAACCTGATAGAGTGCCTGCCCTCTGTACAAGGTTATCTGGGTCCTAGACCAATCCTGCCTAGAGAAGACCCGCAGAAGAGGCAGCATTGGGGCGCATGTGGAAGGACAGGCAGGATTTTCTTAATCAAAGGAGACGCTGGGTATGCCAGGCAGAGGGAACAGAATATGCAGAGGCCCAGAGTGGTTAGACACAAGCCCTTTGGGAGTATGGTCAAGAGTCCAATCTGGCAGGGATGCAGAATTACAGGATAAATCAGACCTGGGAGTTCCTCCTCCGGGTTAAGTTTCTCTTTCTAACTAGAACCCAGCATGGGTGTGGCTGGTGTGGACCCTCTGCTGCCTCATGAGTCCCTGTGGCTGCTGTGTGAACCTTCCCTTTCTCAGTATCACAAAGCCCAGGGTAATACCCTCTCTGCCCAGGACCTCTTGGCAATTTGCTATGCATGAGCATAACTCAAATGCAGAATAGCCTTTGAGCCAAGATGCCAAGAGTTAAACTGACGGTGGGGAACCACAGTGACAGGAAGAGGAGATTTTTAACAGTTTCTGGTGATAGAAATCATCCCTAGCCAGCCCCCATTACTAGTTTGTATTTTCTCTCTCTATTTTAATTAAATGTCTGTCACTCACACATTCATGCTGCTGCTCCCATGTCAGCTATATAGAGGTTAAATGAGAGGGGGTATTGGGAGGAGCACTGGACTAGGAGTCAGGAGCTCTGATCTCCACTCCTGGCTCTGCCATTAACTGGAGGTGTGACCTTGGGTAAGTCCCTTCCCCTCGCTGGGCCTCAGTTTCTCCATCTGTAGAGTAAGTGCACTGCACCAGTTAGGAAAGTGCCTTCTGCTCTGGCCAACTACAGAGTATTAAATGCATGGCTCTTCTTCTGATGTCTCCTGATATCCCCTTCTTCAATCCCTGAGTCTGTTTCAACAGCAGTTCACTATATTCCCCCTGGAACTCTCATAGCCATATGTTCCAAGAGTAATTATCTTCCAATTTCACCTCCCAATCGCATCTTAATTTAACTTTCATTCCTGGGTGCCTGCTGGAATGTCCAAGCCAAGCTTGACGATTTCTAATTAGGCTGCTGTTAAGCTAGTCCAGTGATCCACAACAGGGCACATACTGGGCAGACTGCATGGGACGAAGTTGGAAAAGCATGGGCCCCAGGCTCAGACAGACCTGGGCTCCAATCCCAGCACTGGTACATATCAACCGTGCCATCTTGGGCATGTCACTTTGCCTCTCTGAACCTGAGTTTCTTTCTTGGCAAAATGAAATAAATACCTCCTTTTTCTATAAGGCTGTTGAGAAGTTCGAAAGAAATAATAGAAGACACCTCAATTAGAGGCCAACAGAAACTCAATTGGCCATCACTTCTTGTGCATCTACTATGTGTTCAGCACTGCATAAAAAAGTAGGCTCTCAAGCTGGACAGTCTGTATTTCAATCCTATCTTGGCTCAGTGACCATAAAATCCCTTCAGCTCAGTTTTCCAACCTATAAAATGGGGATAGCAAGAGTACTCACCTCATAAGGTTACTGGGAAAACTGAACTGATACAAGTAAAACACTTAAAAGACACACCTAGTTCATAATAAGTGACCAATAAATGTTAACCAGTATTCATTAGTGGCTTATGACAGACACTGTTCCAGGTACCTTATGAGCTTTATTTAATTGAACTCGATGACAAAGATCATACCCTCTCCATTTTTCAGATGAGGAAACTGAGGCACCGAGGTTAAGTAACCTCCTCAAGGTCACCTAACTAAGTATATGGTGGTTCTGAAATTCATTCCCACGGAGTCTATGGACCACTATGTTACATGATCAGGAAATTCAGAGCATGGCACACAGAAATCATTATGTGAGGTTTCCATCATTGCTATCACACTGAAAAAGTAACCAGGTTTATGCTGGAGGCAAGTTCTAGGACGGCTAAACCCAAGAGCAGCAACTGCTGAGATTTCCTGGGTCCAAGCCTGCCTCCAAGTTTATTCCTGCTCACTTCATCCCCCATATTCTCAGGGAGGGGAGGGCTTGCCCAAGCCTCAAGCAGGGAAACGTGGGAAAACTGGAACTGCTCTCACCATTGTTTTAAAGTGGGTTTTATTAGGAGTGTAGGAAAAAGCTAGCCTGCCTGGCTCTGTTCAGGCTGTGCCAGAAACAGGCTGGAGGCCACCTTCTTCCTCCAAGGAGTGGCTAACTGAACACTGGGACCCCGCTCCAGCCTCTTCCACTCCCAAAGTGGCACCCCTACTCCCACCCCACCCCCATTCTGACCCACTCCCTCACTGTCCAGGCATCCACATGCCCAGCAACAACAGTGCCTGGCCACATGAAGGCAGCTACCACACTCCCAAGTCCCCGAGTGTCTCCTTTGTCAAATCAGTCCAGCCAAATGTCTCCCTTCTGCACCTCCTAAGACAATGACTTTTTTCATTAAAAAGTCTTTAAAAAGAAAAAGCCACAACACACACATACAAGGCAGCAGGATATGGTTCTAAGACAGCCAAAATGGTGGCTTCCTGTTTCTTTAGGGATGTGTGTTTTGGAGTATGGCTTCGGACGAGGGTGTTGGTCAGAGAGAGGGCTGCCTTCTGCTAAATTTTAAGAGAAAAAGAAAAAAAAGAGTGACTATCCCTCCTTGGCAGGGAAATGAAGTTAGTTGAGATTGCTGGCTTGCAAGCTCGCCTCTTCAGGGAACTTTCTGCCCTCCGGGTGGATGGAGTCAGGAATCCTGAGACCGGTTCCAGGCATCGCCCATCGGAGTCTCAGTTACTAAATCTGTTAAATGGCACTCCTCGGAAGGGATTGCTAATATTTACTATCAAACGCATTCTGGATTTCCCGGAATCCCTGAACTGGCAGAGTCGGACTCGAGGGATGGAGGGAAACGTCTGGAGTGCGGCTCAGCCTCAGCGGCGAGGAGCGTCCCCTTGGCATGTGGTCCCCTGGGGGAGGCACAAAGAAGGCCCCGGGCCAGGGCGCGGCGAGGGAAGGGTACGCTGTGCGGGACAATAATTTAGAGCTTTCTAGTCTGATCCCCAGAGTGAGCTCTAAGTCTCGGGGTCTAAGAGAGAGGAGGGAGCAGGAATGTCTTAAGAGCGCGCCGCCAGGTACTGAGGGACCAGGAATAGACCCCGGGGTGGCGAAGAGCTGCGGGAGGATCCCGGGGCCCTGGAGGATCCCTGCCGAGGATCTGGCAGGGACCCAGAGGGGCCGGAGCGAGGATTCAGGGCGCGATCAAGTCGCCTTCGCGAAGGGAGCCTTCCTCGCTTGCCAAGCGGTCCCCCACGCCGGGGTGGCCGTGGGAGCGGGATGACGGAGTACACCGCCAGGGTGCGGCCTCGCGGAGACGGAGGGAGCGTCCCTGAGGCGGGGCGTCTCGGACGGGGGCCCCCGATGATCCTCAGCCTCCTCGGCGAGGGGACTCCGGACCCGCCCATATCTCAGCGGCGGCCGACAGGGCGGGAAGGTCGGGGGATTTTCGGCGGCTCGCTCCCGGCGCCCCGTGGGCTCCAACTTGGAGCGCCTGGCGCGGTCCCCTCGCGCGCGTCCCTCGGCGCCCGAGGTCGAGCGGGCCTCCTACCTGCTCTGTTCATCTTCCAGCACGCGCAGCCCAGGGCCGCCCGTCGGTCAGTCAGTCGGTCAGTCCCAGCGCGAGTCCGCCCGCCGCCTCACTCCATGGCCGCCCCGCGGGGCCCGCACTCCCAGGCGCCCGCCCCGCCCCCCCTTCCCCCCCGGCGCGCGCCGGACTCCGCGCGGCGCGCAGGGCAAGTGGGGGCGCGGGGCGCGAGCCTCCGGGCTGGGCGGGGCGGACAGGGGCGGAGGGGGGAGGAGAGGGGGCACGAGCACGGGGCGCGCGGGGCGGCGGCCGGGACGGCGCGCGGCGTCGCGTTCACTCGAGATTCCGCGCGGAGCGCAGGGCAAGTGGGGGCGCGGGGCGCGAGCCTCCGGGGGCGGGGCCGCGCTGGCCGTGGGTGGGAGAGAGGAGGGGGCGCGAGTGCGCCGCGCATGGGGCGGCGGCCGGGGCAGCGCGCGGCGTCGCGTCCGCTCCGGGTCCGGCTCCGCACCCGGCGCGCTGCGCTCTGACCGCCGCGCCTCTGCCGCCGCCGCGCCTCCGCCCCCTCCTAGACGTTTCCTCTCGCTCTCCAAGAGGAAGGCTTTTTTTTTTTTTTTTTTTTTTTTTTTTTTTTTTTTTCCTCCCCTTTCTGCTCGGTCAGGGATCGAAAGAGACGAGGGGCGAGGCGTCCCCGCGCACATTTAAAGGGGCAGTGGCGACTCGGGGAGCTGCGCGAGGTTCAAGGGACGAGGATCAGTTGCGGTGGGGTGGGGGAGCCGGCGAGTGCGGTTCTTGGGACCCCCTAGTCCTCTCGTCCAACGGACCAGCCATCTCTTTCTTTTCAACCTCGGGTATGCATTCAGTCCTGTGTCAAGTGCTATGCTGAGATCAAACAAGACAGCTCCCAGTTCTTACCCTCGTGGAGCTTAGATGGGAGGACGGTGGAGACACAAGACAAATGAGCAATAAATATCGTTTCAGAGAGTGATAACTGCCTAGAGGGAGATAAACCAGGGTAATGGGGCAGAGCACTGACTCTCAAAAGTGTGTGGGTCAGCTTCGGAATTGTTAGAAAGGCAAATTCTCAGGACCGCCCCCCCACCTCCGCTCCCAGAGCTTACTGAATCAGAAATCCTGTGTTTAATAAACCCTTCATGTTTTTCTGATGCAACCTGAAGTTTGAGAACCACTTGTGTAGAGTACGGGTGATGAAGAGAAGCCTCCCTGAGTTGCTGACATTGAAAGAAAGACCTGGTTGCAATGAGCCTGTGTTCACTTAGCACACACCTGACCAGCACCTCCCTGGCACCGATGGATGATTTGTACCAAGCCTTCACCCTTGAGGTCCTGGTCTGACTGGTCATGCAAACATAAGCAGATTGAAAAAAAAAAAACAAAAAAAAAAAAACATAAGCAGATAGCTCTGCTTCCCAGCACAACTGCTAGGATATGACAGGAGTGCACAGGGGCTTGTGGGAACTCAGAGGTATCCCTGGGAGTGGAGAGGGTTCAAGCAAAGGAAAGGCCTTTCAGGTAGAGGAAATGGCTTGAGCAAAGACTTAGAGGTGTGAAAAGGCATGCCCTGTTGGAGGAGCCAACAGGGGTCGGCTTGGCAGGAAAATAGATGGTGTAGATGTGTCCCAGGGGCGCCTGGGTGGCTCAGGTCATGATCTCCCTGTTCATGGGTTTGAGACCCACATCGGGCTCTCTGCTGTCAACACAGAGCCCCCTTCTGATCTTCTGTCCCCCTCTCCCTTCTGCCTCTCCCCTACTGGTTTTCTCTCTTTCTCTCAAAATAAATAAATAAACTTAAAAAAAATTCTCTCTCTTTAAAAAAAGGAAAAAAAAAAAAAAAGTGTCCCAATAGGAGGTACAGAAAGGCCAAAGTAAGAGGTGCCTTCTTTTTTTTTTTTTTTTTAGGTAATCTCTATGCACAACATGGGGCTGGAACTCATGTCCCTGAGATCAGGAGTCACATACTCCACTGACTGAGCCAGCCAGGTGCCCCAGAAGTGCTTGAAAACCATACTAAGGGCTTCATTACATCAGCCAATGAAAGCTGAAGGCAAGGAACATGGCTTCCATATATAACTGGCTGTTTACATTTATGGAGCACCTACTGTGTGCCTGGCATAGTGCTAAGCTCTGTACATGCATGTTTACTCATTTAAGCTTCATTGCAACCTTGTGAAGCTGGTATCAAAATTCTTCCCATGGGGCACCTGGGTGGCTCAGTTGGTTAAGTGTCCAACTATGGCTCAGGTCATGATCTCACTGTGAGTTTGAGCCTCGTGTTGGGCTCTGTGCTGACAGCTCAGAGCCTGGAACCTGCTTCAGATTCTGTGTCTCCCTCCGTCCCTGTCCCTCCCCCCTCCTCAAAAATAAACATTAAAAAAATTCAAAATTCTTCCCATTTTACGTTTGAAGAAACTGAGTAAATTGCTAAAATGAGATTTCCTGCCTCTCTTCTTGCCCTTGCTGTTCCTCATCTGCATCTCCAGAACCCCCGCCTCAAAGTGTGGCTTGGTCATTTAATAGTTTGGTTGTGAATCTACTACTATGTGAGTCTACTAAGCCCAGGGTGTGGGCCCCCAGCAATTCCAGTGTCCTTTGGGAAGGGCAGCAGGAGGCGTATGTGCTGGGGGAGGGGGGAGTGGGGGAGGGGGGAGTGTGTGTCCTAATTCATTTCGGCAATTGAGCCAAAGTATCTACTATGTGGAAATTGGAGGAGGAACATGGAACGTACCCCTTTCCCATTAGTACCATCATTCCTTCCTGTCCATCAAATAGTAGAGAAAGGCCCAGACATGACCCCTTGCCAGGATGATGGCTCCAGGGCAGGGATGTGCTCACCTGCTCACCACTGCAATCCTGACATCTAACATAGAGCCCACCACTTAGTAGGTCTTCAAAAAAATATCTACTGTCCACAAGAATAGGGCCCAAGACAGAGGTTCCTACTGTTGTTCAGGATCAGTTTGGTTTTCTGGGATCAAAGATGGCGGAGGCTAGAATTTTTGTGATTTGGGCCGGCTGTGTTGGGACCTTGCAAGGAGGCAGAATTGCAAATGGACACAAGGCATTTTACAACTTTGGCTTTGTCTCCCTGAACCTGGATACCTGCGGTCCAGCCTTTGGTCCAGGAGTCCCAGGTAACTGGATCTTTTTATTGCATAGATGAAACACCTTACTGCTATAAGCGTGGTCCATGGAGCAGCACTCGGGTGCTTTGTAAAAAGGCAGAGCCTCAGGTTCCACCCCAGACCTCCTGAACCAGAATCTACATTTTAACAAGATCTCCAGATGATCCATACACACAGTACAGTTGGAGAAATGTTGCTGTAGATAACCCACCCCATTTCTTTTTGGCCAGATGTGCTTCTGGGGCGCACAGGAGTAGAGAAAAGACATCACGGTTTCCCCAGGTTCTCACTGGGATGAGAACTTAATCCCCTGACCTCTGTCTCCTTATTAATACGTTATTGGAAAGTTGGTAGGCTTCCGGATATCTAGGGGTCTGCACCCAGTAGAACTCCCAGTGCTCACTCAAAATATATTAAAACTATATGAGCGAAGGTCTGATTTAAATTGTTACCTGACCCAGGTGGTGCCTGGCACACAGAAGGTGTTTGGTGCACACAGACCAAAGACAGGAATGAATGAATTTCAGTGAGGTAATGTGGAAAGGCTCTGAAGAGGTTAAACTTTTTTTCCTATCATTATGAAAAATCTTATATAGTGTCTTCTCACTCACCAAGAACTTTTTCATACACTTAACCAGGTTTACTGATTTTGTTTCAGTTTATTTGTATCGTCTAAACGCCACAATATAGAATTCTATTATGCACACATTTAGGCAAGGGCGTAAGGTGTACCTCAGTTTTTCTAAATTGGGAATGGAATTTGATCCTTTAGAGGACCTTTTCTTCTCTGAACTGCCACCAGAGTCCTCAAGCCTCCAGCCTTTTGTAGAGAAGCACTTGTGCCTCTGGAGTAGAAAATCTACCGCGGAATTTGTGTTCTCTGGACAATCTCTTAATAAACTTTATGGATCCCTGCAAGGAAGGGGAGGAGAAGGTGATGGAGATGGTGACGGTGGAGGTGGGAGAGGTGATATTGGAGGCAAAGGAGGTGAAGGTGGTGAGGTGACAGGAGTAGCTGTGAAAGTGATGGTGAAAACGGAAGATGTGGTGCAGTTGGCGATGGCGGAGGAGATAGAGGTAGTGAAACTGACAGATGCGGAGGTGAAGACTTGGAGGAGGTGATGGGGGTAGTGGTGGAGTTGGTCAAGGTGACGGACATGGTGGAGCAGATAAAGAGATGTGTTTAAAAGTTGAGGTTGTTTCTGGGACTTAGCAATACAACCCAAATAACCTAAGACCTCAGGGTAGGAGCAGGAGAGGGAGGCTCAGAGAATTCAGTCAACAGCCAACCTCACCCCTCGCTGTAGGGCCTGTGAAAAGAAGGGAAGGCAGGAAGAGACCTCATGCTTTGCTAAGCCCTTTCCACGACTGTTGAATTTAGGATTTGAGGCTAAGCCAAGTCTACTTAAAAAGATCATAGCACCAGTGACAGTTGGGAAAAAGCACAGGTCTAAACTCGTTTAGCTGAAGCCACTTGTTGGTGTGGAGTGATGGACTATGAAGTGGAAACGCTTGTTCCTGTGTTTGCTTTTCCTAATAAGAGAAGATGGATGTGAAAGACCATAAGGCTTTACAAACATCCGGCGCTCATACTGGTGGTTGGACTTGCTTAGTCCTAATGGAGCTGAGCCATAACCACACACTGAGCTCGGGGGCTGGCTGCAAACACCCACAAAGGGCATGGCCGTGTGGGGTAATGAGCCCTTCACTCATGGATTCTTCCCAAGAATCCTATAAAGGGGTTATTATATCCCCATTTCACAAAGGGAAAACTGAGGCCCAGATGGAAGTGCCCTGTCCTATAGCCCAGGCAAGACTCAACCGTTCACTCCAAGAACATAGTCTGAGCACTTAACCACCAGCCTACACTGTTCTCTCTCTGATGGGCAGGAAGTCTGCCTAGATTTCCACGTTTTCCAAATCATGACTACTGTCTCAATCCCCCTCAGCAGACCGTGAGCCACCCAGGGTAGGTATTATACCCACACGACAGACTGGGAAACTGAGGCCCAGAGGGGGAAATTGTTGGCCTCGGATCATACAGCAAGTGGGGGGAGCAGCCAGGGCTGGAATCCACACGTCCCATCATCCAGGCCCAGGCCAGAACCACATGAAGCCTGAAACCACACACCTCTTCCTCCAGTGCTGCTGCAGTCGCTGCCTTTGCCTTTTGAGGACAGGAGCCAGACAGGACAGGGGCGTCACATGCTTGACCCATGGCAGCAGTCAGGCCTCCCTGACCAGTCCTGCCTTCTCTGTCCTTTATTCTCCTCCTCCTGTCTTTCTGTCTGTCGTGGATGGTCCTAATGGCCAGCAGCTCCCAGCTTCACAGTGATGGCCCAGCCCATATCTGCAGGAGCGTTGGGAGGGGTGTTCCAGGGAACCAACACTGTGGTTCTGATACGTCCAAGGAACAGCTAGGTGGGAGCCTCAGAGCCTGAGCACCTGAGGGTGAAAGGGACGTGGCCGGCTGTTGCCAGATGAGGAGGCTGTGGCAATGAGAACAAGCAATAGTAACAATGAGGGCGAAGAGCTAACGTCTACAGAGCACTTTCTCTTTACGTGCTTCTTGTGATCATGTGGAGTGATTCTATCATTACCTCCAAATTACAGTTAAGAAAACTGAGGGTCAGGGAGGTAAGAGGCTTACTTAAGTCTCAGAGCTAGTGGTCGAGTTGGGACTAGACCTAGGTCTTTCTGTCCTCAAGGCTGGGGCTGTCACATTACATCATGTTTGTCTAACACCATGATGGCAGAATCAGAAACAGAATGACTGGTGGCCAGCCGGCCTTCCTTCCTTCCTTTCTTCCTTCCTTCCCTCCACAAAAGTGCACTGAGTACCTACTCTGTGCCAGGCACTGAGCAGGGTACTGGATAAACAGGCCAGACTCCCTTCATGCCTTTTGGAGCCCCCAGAACAGCCAAGGAAGCAGGACACCAGTGGCAAATTATCTGCCAGTTTGATAGGAGCACTGATGGGGAAGACAGTGGCCTCCTGAGTCCCCTCAGATGCCTTTAGACCCTGGTGGGGGCTGACCAGTTACCCGGGGCTTCTGAAATTAAAGTCACCCCTCAATGGACCTTTTAAGGCCCCTGGGGTCCCTCCCCACTGAAGCTTCCTCCTTCACATGTCACACACACACACACACACACACACACACGACACAGCATGAAAGATCAGGATCCTCCAAGTAAGCAAATGCCTCCTGTCTTTTTTTTTAAATCCTTGAACCATCCAGGGTGAATAACCTACCTGTGCACAGCTTAGGTAATTTCAGATCAAAACCACTGAAATCCAGGTCCCTGTTCCCGCCTGCCCAGAGCCCCTGCAAAGTGCACAGCCAGCACCAAAACTAGATGTGGCCACATTCTCAGACACAGAGTGCCCCGACCCTGTGAGCTTACACTGAGACGGCCATGGCCCAGCCTCCCAGACAGGCAGTAACCATACTGACCTGCGGGCAAGTCCGGGCCTCCGTTTCCCCATTAGTAAATCATAATAATTAGTATTTGCTGAGTGCTTATTGCGTGTACTCTGTAAATGTTCTGCACATATTATCAACTCATTTAATCCTCTCAACAAACCTATAAAGTAGGCAATATAATTAGTCCTGTGTCACAGATGAGGCTACCATGCCACAGAGAGGCTGAGGCACTTGCCCAGGGATGCTCAGCTAGTAAGTGATAGGGATCCCACCCTGGCTCTGGAGCTGGCTTTATGACCCCCTTCAGCACACAGCACCCCCCTCCCACCCCCAGTGGATGTGATAATAGTGTCTGCTCATTAAATGAGACAGTTCATCTAAATAAATGTTCATTATCATTTAAATGTCTAGTAAACGGGGTGCCTTGGTGATTCCCTTGGTTAGTTGGTTAAGCGCTGACTCTCGATTTGATTTCAGCTCATGATCTCACTGTTCAGTTCATGAGTTCCAGCCCCACGTCTGGCTCTGTGATGACAATGTGGAGCCTGCTTGGGATTCTGTCTCTCCCTCTCTTTCTCTCTTCCTCTGCCCCTTTCTCGCTCGTGCGTGCATATGCACATGTTCTCTCTCTCTCGAAATAAATAAACTTAAAAAACTAAATGTCTAGTACATAGTTGATGCTTAATACATGTTTATAAAGTATACCAGGAAGTGGGCATGAAAAACCCACAATCAGAGCAGAAGAGACAGGTGAGGGCATTTATTGAACAGCCGCTATATTGGGATTGGTGAGAGGGGGCAACGGAGGCATGTGGAGGCAGCCTGGGTTCTGCTTCCTGCACCAGGCCAGAGAGGGTGACAACCAGGGTTTTGTTCCCATAAAGCTGGGACCCATGCTGGACACCTTCTCCTCCCCCTTCTATGGAGGTCCCTCCTGGGTTTCCCATTTTCTACCAGCAGCAGGTATGCCTTTGTCTACAGGGACAAAGTGTGCGCTATTCAAATGGAAATGACCCTAGCCCTGCAGCCTCCCCAGGTGTTGGCCCCCAGGTCCCTGCACCCTTGGACTGCTCCCCCACTGCCACAGCTGCAACATCATCAGCTTCTAAGGCTTATCTTCCCCTGGAAAGGCATTGAGTTGCCTTCCTGGCTCCAGGGGCGGCAAATCTGAGCCAGACACCTGCCGGGGTGGATGGGTTTTAGCAAGACCACCCTTCCCTTCCCTTCCCGTGCCCCAAAGATTGGTGGGGGGGAGGGTGGGAATACGGCAGATAAATTTGGTTCAGGCATCTCCCACCCCTGCCCCCACTGCACACACCCAGGCCAGGCATGAGGAGAGAGAGGAGCCTGGGGCCTGAAGACCCCTTGCTCTACCAGTTACTGGCTTTGTGGCCTCAGGCATGACATCTCACCTCTCTGCACCTCAATCTTCTCCTCTGTAAAAGGGGAATGAGACTTTTCTCTTGAGCCAGGGTGAGGATTAAAGGAATGTTGGTTCCCCCCTCTCTCCACTTTACTGTCCTTGATGAGCTCAGAATTCAGTTCAAGGGGAGGGCGTGGGAGTCAGCTAACCATGACACAGTGGAACTGGGGGTGAGAGCAGGGGATTGAGTCCAGCTGAGGGGCTAGAGGAGAGGAGGCGACATGGGGCTGAACTTTAAAGGTCAAGTTGCATTTTCCAGGTTGAAAAATAGGGTTCCATTCCAGGTAGGGAAACAGCCTGAGCAAATGTCTGTGGGGACGGAAGAGGAAGGCGAGGTTGGGGCAAGGTAGGAAGTGGTCACAGCACAGGATGGTGCTGGGGTGGGGGCGGGGAAGCTCTCCAATGGCAGGCCAAAGAGATTGGACTTTCCCCTCTGTAGGGGATAGAGAGCCACAAAGTGTTTCTAGGGGAGGGAGGGACATGGTCAGACTTGGGTGGTAGAAAAGCTGGTAGCCAGAGTGCTAAAGGAGTCAGAGGGTCAAGCCTGGAGGTGGGATGACCCAAGGAAGCTGGGACAGGGGCCCCAAGAGAGATTAGGCCTGAAGTCATGAATGTTTCTGACCCACAGTTGTGAGGGCTCAAATGCATGCTGGCAAGACTTCCAGAAGGAGGACAGCTTTGCTCTGCACCCTGAAGGAGTCATACAAGCAAAAGGGAGCAAGGCAGGGCAGAAAGTGGCAGGCAGAAGCTGGAGGTGAGAAGTGGGGGCCAGTAGCTCAGTTAGGCTGAAGTGTGTAGCATATAGGGTAGGGAGTGCCTTTAGGTGACAGGGACAGGTAGGGGCCCCAAAGGCCATTGTCCAGCAGACCTTCAGCTCCCCAAGGAAAGGCGGAGCTCTGGGGGAGGGGAGTCTGGGGCTGGGCAGGGCCAGCTTGCAGTTTTTATCACCACTGGGTGGGATCCAAGGTCTGTGGAGGAAGTGACCACCCTCTTCCGGCCAACCATTTTTTTTTCCTTCTGCTGGCCTGTTTGGCTTTTTCCCCGAGGCTGCATTTCCACAAGGGCCCCTCCTGGCTGGCTGGGCGTGGGTATGGCTCGACCACACACCCATCAGCAGGGGCGGCCCGGCCCTAGGCTTCCTGCCCCTCTTTGGGCAGGCTGATTGGAGGAAAACAGCCCTCAAGCCTTCTTCAAAACAGGAAACTGCTCTCCCTGCTTCCTGAAGGACAGGAACTGTCCCCATGGCAACCATGGGACAAAGAGGCTATGTTAACCCTTCCGAGGGCAGGCCTGGCTGAAAGCCCCTTCTTAACCAATCCCTTGTGGGTGTGGCGCACCATACAGGTGACAGGGAGGGTCTGCTTTGGTGACACCCTCAAAGTCTCAGCACTAGCCCGAAGAAACAGCAGGGCTGGGATTTTATACCCATTAGATGGATGACAATGTCGAGGCTCACAGGATGAAGGCCTGGCCATACAGTAAGTCAGGTGCAGGGGGCACAGGTGTGGGGTCTGAAGTCAATCTGCCTCCATCATGGCTCCTTGCTAGCTGTGTCCCTTGAGTAAGCGGCTTAACCTTCTCCAGCCTCATTTTCCCTACCTGTGAAATGTAACAATTAGAGCACCTGCCCCATGGGACTGTTGTAGGCATGCTCTGAAGTCATTCATTCATCCAACACATATTCACTCGTGGTGTGCCAGCTGCCACAGGTCCCCTGGATACGGCAGTGACAACGCTCATGGAGCGTGAGTATCCTGCCTCACGGGGTGAGTATCATAGTTAGGGATGCAGTAAGGAAGCCCACAAGCCAGTGCAAATGGGAGACTTTCAGAGAGTGACCAGTGCTCTGAGCAATGAGAGGGGAGTGGAGTGTGGAGAGGTCTCTTGCTGGTCCAGGAAAGGCCGGGACGTGGGGAGAGGGAGACATGCCTGTTGTCCCAGCACTTGGGGGGGACAGCATTCAGACAGAGGGAAGGCCCAGAGGAGGGAAGGCCTGTGCCATCTGAGGAATAGTGAGTTGGAGGGAAGGGAGAAGGGAGGAGATGCTGGCCATCACGGCCCTTGGGCTGTGTTCTCAGAGCAAGGCAGCGTGGCTGAGGGGCAAGGCAGGCAGGAGCATGCTCTGAGTTGCATTTGTACAATTCCCTCTGGTTCTTGGTGCCCATGGGATGCAGCTGAGAGACAGGGACTTGGGACTCTGAAAGGCATATTTTCTAGGGGACCTTGTGCTGTGACCCTTGAGAACCCTGAGTCCTGGGGAGAGGCAGTAGTCCGTTGTTGTTTGCGGGGCCGGGGCAGGGCGGGGACCCTGTGGCCTGTGTCCAGGAACCTGGCCTTTTCCTTGACCGCGTACCAGGACACATCCCTCCCCCGCTCTCTCTGGATGCCCAAGGGCCACTGTGAGGAGGCCATGGAAGTAGCCCCCAGCATAGTGGCTCATGCAGCAGCTGCTCTGGGAGTGAGTAATATAGGCTCTCTTTACCATGGCCTCCAATATTTAGCACTTCCCCAGCTCAGCATGCTGCCTCATCTCCCACCACTCTCCCCTTTACCCTCAGCTCCAGTCAAGCTGGCCTTCCTCTCCATCCCTGACCCTGCAAGTGCCCCGCAGCCCCAGGGACTTTGCACCTGCCATTTCTGCTCACTAGAAAACTCCTTCCCAAATTTTCAGAATTCTCTCTTTATCTTTGTTTATTTTGCCAGTTTCACTATGATATGTCACGCAGAAGATTGATTCAAGTTATGTCTGAAGGGAGTTCTCTGTGCCACCTGGATTTCAATGTCCGTTTCCTTCCCCAGATCAGGGAAGTTCTCAGCTATGATTTGTTCAAGTACACCTTCAGCCCCTTTCTCTCTCCTTCTGGAACTCCTATGATATGGATATTATTACGTTTCATTGAATCACTTAGTTCTCTAATTCTCCCTTCATGGTCTAGAACTTTTTTAACTCTCGTTTTCTCAGTTTCATCTTTTTCCATAATTTTATCTTCTATGTCACTTATTATCCCCTCTGCCTCTTCAACCCTAGCTGTCACAGCATCTAGTTTATTTTGCACCTCATTTACATTTCTCAATTCGTCATGTCTATTTTTCAGTTCCTTGATCTCTGCAGCAATAGATTCTCTGCTGTCTTCTATGCTTTTTTCAAGCCCAGCAATTAATCTTATGACTATTATTCTAAATTCTTGATCAGATATATTGTTTATATCTGTTTTGAGCAATTCTTTAGCTGTCATTTCTTCCTGGGATTTCTTTTGTCATTTTGGCTAGTTTTCTGTCCCTTGTGTGTTTTAAAAGCTTGGTATGCGTCCTGCACCTGCGAGCACTACTGTATTAAAGAGGGGTCATACACTGCCCAGGGCCTGGCCCTTCAGGAGGTGTTTTTTGGAGAGTGTTACGTACTCTCTGTTGTTGTGACTCTGGTTGCTTTATCTCTCTACTTGCAGGGATGTTTGGGACCCTCCACCAGGTGTGCTTTGATTTGTTCACTGAAGTAGCCCTATGGCCTGCCAGGTTGGCCCCGTGGGCCCCTAGAGACATCTCTGTCATTCTGCAGTCTGGACTCTTGGAATTCAAAGTCCTCTGGCCTCAAGGCTGCTGTGTTTGAGGGACGAGGGAACTTCGGGTCCCCGACTTCTCTGCCATGTTGGATTTCTGTCTCCTTCCCAAATTTTCACATGGCAGGACTTGCTTCCCTCATCAGTTGGGCTGCAAGTGTCACATCTTCTCAGGGGTGCCCTGACCACTGCCCACCCCAGTCCCTCACCATCCCAACACTCAGCGTGTCTTCTTCACTTGCACTTACCCATATCTGAGATCCTCCCATTTGTCTGCGTACCTGGGTGGTGTCTGTCTCCCCACCTAGAAGGCCAGCTCTTGGAGGGCATGGCTGAGTCTCTCCTGCTGGCTGCTCTCTCCCCGGCACCTGGAACAGAGCCTGGCATGCAGTGAGCGCTCACTGTAGTATCTGTTACACACCGAATGCACGCATAGCAACGGGGACCCCCGTTCCTGGGCGTAGCAACAAACTTCCATTCACCTGCACAGTCTGAAGGGACTGGCAGTCTTTCTTCCAGGAAGATGGCGCTCAAGAGGAGTCAGCGGGAGATGAGGGGAGCAAGGATGAAATGCTTGCCCTATGGAGGAACTAACATTTGTTCACCAGGAACTGTGTTGGGCATTAGCACTAGCAGGTATGCATCATTATCCTCATTTTTCAGATGAGGACACTAGGGCTTGGAGAAGGAAAGCCTGGTGCCCAGGACCACACAGCTGGGAAGTGGTGGGGTTGAGGGGAAACAGGAATGACTTCTCAGAGCCTGTGCTCTCTCCTTACCCTCCCACCAGGCCCAAAGGGGCCTTGTACACAGACAATGAGAAAAGGTGATTGGCTTTCTGAAAAACATACAAACAAACAAAAAAAACTCCTCCAAAGGTTTGTCAAGGCCAGTGGCACCAGCCACGTTTTTGGATTGACACAGGGGAACCCCAGCCTCTTGATCTGAAGAATCTTCTGGGCTGGTTAAAATATGAACTCTGAAGTCCCATCACAGGCCCCATGAGTTAAGACTCCCAGGGGTTGGATTGAGAGTCCTCATTTTGGCTAACATGAGCTTACGGCTTTGGAGGCCCCATTTTTATTATTATTATTATTATTATTATTATTATTATTTCTTTAGATAGCTTTTAAATGTTTATTTTTGAGAGAGAGACAGAGCGCTAGTGGGGGAGGGGCAGGGAGAGAGGGAGACACAGAATCCGAAGCAGGCTCCAGGCTCTGAGCTGTCAGCACAGAGCCCGATGCAGGGCTCAAACTCACAAACCGCGAGATCATGACCTGAGCCGAAGTTGGACGCTCAACCGACTGAGCCACCCAGGTGCCCCATAGGCCCCATTCGACGGCCTGTGGGAAGAGCACAAGGACAACTTTCTGCTAAAGCTCCTGAGGTTTTAAATGGATCATCAGACAAGAACCCAACCAAGTGTGTAGTATGTGTAGTATGTCCAAAGGGGCAAGAACATGTTCATCCCGTTGTGCAGAGGTGGGAAGTAGGGCAGTCCCAGGAAGCCCCTGCCAAGCAATTGAGTCCAGCTTCCTACCTTTGACAGCCAACTGTGCTTGAGTTCCCCCAGGGACAGGGAGCTCATACCCTCACAAGGCCATCGTTCCCTTGTGGGATACTTTGCGGAATGGGCGTGGCTGTGTCAGTTTCCCTGATGTACCAGGAATGGTGGCGATTTACAAAGAGGCATTTTGATGAGCTGCAAGGCCCGACTCCTGATTTATTTTCCCCATGGAGCTCTAGAGTGGAGACTGCATTTCTCTGCCAGCTCTGGCAGAGGGTGAGGGAGATAGCGGCTCTGGAAAGACCACATTAATTAGCTTAATAAGCATGCGTGCACCCGTGTGATTGTGCTCAGAGAGGGCCCTGGGAGGCAATGTGACCCCCTGTCATGGACACCATCAATTGCTGGGATGAGCCTCCCCCCACCTGAAACCCAGACACTTAGGAGAAATTAATCAGACCCAGTCCAGGAACACCATTAAAGTGCAGGGTTCCTGCAGGAGCTGCTCCCAGGCTGCCTTCCAGCCGTGGGGCTGCAGGCTGGAGCCTGACCCTCTCCAGCTTGGGGGGAGTCCCTATTGAGGGGACAGAACAGCATGAGAAGGGAGAAGGACAGCACCTCCTAAGAGCTGCCTGCGGGAGCCATGCGTGAATCCTTCTGATGATCTCACAGCGAGCTGGGGACGGAGCTTTGACAGCTCAGAGTTTGGCATGAGGGTGTGGACATCACGCTGCGGTTTGAGCCCCAGCCCCACCGCTTCCCAGCCCTGAGCCCCCGGCAAGTCCCTGTCTCTTTTGGGGGTAGCTCTCCTCATCTGAAAAATGGGGTATTTCTAGCACTGACTGCACATGCCCATTAGGAAGACAGTAGTGCTTTCCTGGGTGCCTGACACCTAGTAACTGCCCAGTAAATGTTAGACGTCATTATTAAGTATTAACGAAGTAGCTGGTGCATAGTAGGCAATCAGATAGATCTGATGCCTTCTAGCGGGTAGACATTTGCTAGGGTTTTGTGAAGGTCTAATTCACATGTCATTTCTCACTGACCTGATAGTTTGGTTACCTAATTTTTAACTATTCATAAATACAGTTTGCTTGCCTTTCACTTATGCACAGGCTGCAGCACCTGGCTCTTGCTCTCCAGGGACAGTGTCCCCTGGTCTAGGCAAACTCTTCATTTTAAAGCCTGAGAACGGTTTGCCTCTCAATGTAAATACCCGCTTCGGGATCCCAACCCCTGCCACCTCTGTAGATGTGGGCTTTGCACCTCCTCCAACGAGTAGAGCTATGGTGCTTTAAGCATTATCTGTTTAACCTCCACAAGAACTCTGTATGTCATGTGTGATCATACCCATTTTACAGATGACGACACTGAGGCGCAGAGACTTGCCCAGAGATCCAGAGCCAGCAAGGATGGGGAAGGTTGTGACCCCAGGGCTGCCGTAACCACACAGCTAGTACCCTTCCTACTGCACTCAACCAAAACGGAGGTAATTCTTTCTGAAACAGTGGCAGTTATAGCACCTATGAGGACTCGAGGGGGCTCCTGTGTCAAGGGCACACGGGGGGCAGACAGTAGCACAGTATCCATAACTGCCGGCTTCTGCTCTCACGTCCACTTCAACCTCACTATTGGCCCCCTTCTTTGTGCCAAGTCTTGGAGTGAACCCAGAGGGGTCACACAGACTCCGTAAGCAATCAAAAAGCATCACTGATTCTTGCCTCATACCCAGGACCAGCTACATAATTTGTGGGGCCCAGTGCAAAATGAGAATGCAGTGCCTGTTGTTCAAAAATGAGGCATTTCAAGATGGTGACAGCAGAACATGGAGGTTTAACCCAAGCACTGGACCCTCCCGAGTGTGTGTGTCCCTGGGTGACCACACTGTTGGCACAGCTGTGAAGCTGGCCCTGTGCACACCAGTGCTAGGAAAGCAGCAAGCATCTTGGGGTGCCTAGCCCCCAGGTCATAGCCTGGCACAGAATAGGGGCTAAATACACATTTATTAAGTGAAATGGCACATTCACCCCCAGGTCTGTGAGATGGGCACAGGATTGTGAATTTGCAGGTGGGTAAACTGAGCCTCAGGAAGGCTTTGCCTCACCCAGTCTCACCCAAAGCCCAGGTCCCTGCCTTTGGCCTGGCATGCTTGCCCTCTGTTCTCGCTGACCCCAATCCTGGCCTTTGTTTTCCTGCTTCCAGAAAGAAGGGGTAATGTTTACCACCAGCTGAAGTTTACTTTATTTTTGTGTTTTCCAATAATTGATTCCAACGGTTCCTACAGACGTCCTGCCGAAGGAAAACATGTTTTGCTCACTCAACCTTCCACTTCCTCATGGCGCCACAGTGGTGGGGGCCCACGGCCACGAGGAAAGCGTGGGGTGACTTTTCCCTTGGTTATTTTCTTTTTTTCCACCTCGCTGTCAGGGGACAACAAAACATGTTTTCCTTTTTCTCCAGAGGAAATCGGAACTTTCTTATTGACTACTTGTTGCCTAAAAGTCATCTTCCTTCTCCTGTGATTATCTTGGATTGTGTGCGTTGTGTGACTGCACTCCAAAATAAAGGAATGTCTTTCATTTCACTGAAAGGACAATCACCAAACCAAAACTTCCATTCACTCGAAGGCTTCGACACCACTGAAATTCACCTCGGCTTCCTCGCCAGAGTCCGTGCCTGTGTTCGAAGTGGACTTAACGCAAGTTCGCCTTTTTCAAAGCACAGGACGAGGTAAACAGACACATAGCCAATGTTTTGCTCAAGGCGAATGGCTACCTAGAGTTCACTGAAACAGATATGGGTGTGTGGTGGGGGTCAGATATGTGAGGTGGGGGTCAAGACTCTTTCCTCCCCCACGTGCATTTCCACTGATCCAGTGGCCCTGACCTAAAGCATCATCTTTCTCTACTGTGCTGCAACATCTCCGTTGTCATTAATCTGGTGATTCTACACGTGTTGGTCTAGTTCTGGACTTTCTATCCTGTTCCCTTCGTCTGTCTGTCCGTCTTTGTGCCAAGACCACCTGTCTTTTTTTTTTTTAATTTTTTTTTTTTTAATGTTTATTTGTTTTTTGAGAGAGAGAGAGACAGAGCCCAAGCAGGGGAGGGGCAGAGAGAGAGGGAGACACAGAATCCAAAGCAGGCTCCAGGCTCTGAGCTCTCAGCACAGAGCCCGATGCGGGGCTCGAACCCATGAACCGTGAGATCATGACCCGAGCGAAGTCGGATGCTTAACCGACTGAGCCACCCAGGCGCCCCAAGACCACCTGTCTTAATTACTGTTGTGTCCACTGAAATCGATAAATCATGGTCGTTTAATAACTCCCCTACTGCTGAACATTCGGGTTGTTTCCAATGTTTTATTATTATGACTTGCATTGTACTGAGTCATAGTAATAAAACAAGCAATAATAGCTGAGACGATATGCCAGGCTCTGCTGTGAGTGCTTTCCATATATTAACTCTTTTGATCTTCATAACAACCCCTGGAGGAGGTGCTGTTGAGATCTCTCCTCTTTGAGAGATGAGGAACTCAGGGCACAGAAGGGGTAAGTCGCTTACCTTTGGTCCCCCAGCTTCTACGTTGGTGGAGCTGGGGCCCGGACCCAGGCAGGGCGGCACCAGGACCTGCGCTCTCATTCGCTCTCCCCTGTAAGCGTGGAGAAGAGGGGAGTGTGTAAAGCAATGAATCAGATGGAGGTGATGATGCCTTCCTTATCTTCTTGAATTACCCAAGTGGCTCAGCGGCTGTGGAGCCTGAGAGACCCGGGACCCTGCCCCGGCTCCACCACTCGCTGGCTGTGGGACTCTGCGCAAGTCAGTGCTCCACTTTAAGCCTCGGTTTCCTTGTCTGTAAAATGGAAAGAACAGGCCTGTTTGACAGGGTTGTTGTGGGGCTTCAGAGACCAGTACAGTGCCTGCTGGCTCGGGAGGCTCCCTGTCCTGGCTTAACCATCTGAACTGATGGCCCAGGGGCCTCGGTGGCCTCAGAGCACTCCTCCCAAAGGAGTCATTGCTTTGCAAACATTCTCAGCTTCCTGCTGAGGCTGCGGGAACTTCTCACATGGGGAAACTGAGGCCTGGAGCAGTTGAGGGCAGGGGTGATGGGACCCCAGAACCTGCTGCTCATGGCCTCTCTCTGCATTTGTAGATCTGAAGGTCAGGGCTTCTTTCCTGATCAGCTCACCAGGGTGGGAGCTCTGCCCAACCTCCCCAGCCCCCGCCCCCATTCACTGGACAGCAACTTTGCCCTCAGGGACAGCCTCCACCTCACCACCCAGGATGGCTCTCCTGACTTTTTGCAAGCCCAAGCAAACATCTGATGATACTGCCTGCCTCCTGTGAACTCTGTGAGGATGGGACCCTGTCATGGCTCCACTGACAGAGCCTGGCACTGAGAGACCCCGGGAAGTATTTGATGAATGAATGAATGAATGAATGAATGAAGCCTGTCAGCAGTAACCTCCAATGACCAACTGTCCTGCTTTGCCCAGGACTGAGGGGTTTCCTGGGATGCAGGACCTTCAGTGCTATAGCCACGAATGTCTTGGGCAAATCAGGACAAGTTGGCAGCCTTAAGTCACTGCTGTGTGTGGCAGGCACGGGGTTCAGCCTTTATGGTGACTGTTTGATCTAATCCTCGTCTCAAGTTGGGGACCCCTCACAGCAGAGCCTGAGTCAGGGGTCCAGCTGCACGTGGATTATATCAAAGACACACTCTCAGCAGGAAGTGAGGGATGCAAGGAGCGCAGGAGCAAAGCACCAGGCAAGGCCAGAAACTATGGTCCCTGCTGGAGAATGGCCTTCACCCGACCCCACCACGACACCAGGGAGCCCTGGCTTGCAAAGCACACCACAGATTTGGCCCCCATCAGAGGCCAGGGGGCCCATGCTGGAGAAGAGTGGTAGCCAAGGGCAATGCTCAGGAGAAGGGGACAGCTGTTGGCCGTTAGCAGCCAACTTCACTGCACCTGGGGGACAGGAAGCACTGTCCCGTAATGCAGAGCAGAGCGGGGACCCCAGTGTCCACTACAGTTCATAGTAACTATGGAGGGAGGTCAAGTATGGTTATGTTCCTAATGACCGTTTCAACCTAAAACCACCCAGCAGCTCCTCACTGCACCAAGAACAAAAGCTCACGTTCTTAAAAAGACGGCTGACCCCCCATTTCTCTCTTCCCTCATCTCACTTAACTCAGCCGCCCTGGCTCCTCTCTGGTTGCCCTGCAGCCAAGCTTTGCCGGGAATCACGATCTTCCTTTGTCCTTGCCATTTGTTCCCTCTGCCTGGACTCCCCTTGGCCCAGGTCTCCTCCTGTTGGCCCCTCCCCATAATTCAGGTCTCAGCTCAAAAGCCACATCCTTGGAGAGGCCATCCCTGAGCACCCCCAGTAATACCCCCCAATGCCCCTAGTCCCTCTCTTCCACACGACTCAGGATTATTTTCTTCATTGCACTCACCACCATCTGAAATTACACTATTTTTTTCAGTTGCCTTATGTCTGTCTCTATTTCCAGAGTTCCATGAGGGCAGGGAGCTTTTCTGTTCCTTACTGTAGGTGCTCAGTATATACTTGTCAAATGAATGAATGTGTCCCCATTTTATAGATGACAAAATGGAGTCTCTGAGAGTCACAGGGTTTATACACAAGGGCACCCGCTGAGTGGCAGAACCTGAAATCAAACCAGGCAGACCCTGAAGCTATGCTCCTCCCCACCGATCTGCCCCACGACCCTCACCTCGTGGCCACCCCCTGGACGATGGAGACGGTGTCTGTGCACCTGGGGGTCCCCTGCTCTTGGTTCAAGCGTTGGCCCAGAACAGAGGCTGACAGATAAGTGGGAAGTGGATGAGTGACAGGGCCACGGATGAGAGACCCTTCTTGCCCTCTTGGAAGGGGCAGCTGGGGCCATCTGTGCCCTGCCTGCATTCCCTGGGGATTCTCGATGTGTGAGTGCCTTCAGCCCACTCGCCATCCTGCGATCTGAATGCACTGGCTGGCTCCAAGGGGGTGGGGTGGTGGGTGCTGTCTGCGAGGTGATCAATGTGAATAATAAACGTTTAGAGTTAATAAGCTGGAGTTAACTTCTCTCGCTTGGGTGACTAATGGGCTTCCCAGAGCCCATAACTCACACTGTCGGAGAGCCTCCCTTCCCTCCACGGCCGCCCTAGACCCGGCCTGCTGTGAGATGTGGCCCAGGGAGGAGGAGGAGCCTGGCTGGCCGAGGCCTTATTTATGGCAGTGAACACAGCGCCTTGGAACAGCAGGGTCTTTCTGGCTGTTTTCTGGCTCCAGAGAAGAGATGGTTGGGGATGAGGGAGGTTGGTGATGGATCTGTCATCCAGGTAGACCTCTGCCACCAGCAGCTGGGGGTCTGAGGGCCAGTCTTTTCCCCTCGGACCTCCAGGTCCTCATCTGTCAAGGAAGAGAATGAGAACTTGGGCTGCTCCAAGAACCAAATGCTGTGATGGGTATAGAAAGTGCTGGATGGTGGGGAGGGGCTGATCAGTTCTGTCTGCAAGTATGTGACACATGGATGGAGAACAGGGATAGAGGTGAATGGAGACCTCAAATATCTCTGCCCCATGCTTCTCAAAGGGTGGTCTTCAGACCCACAGCATGGACATCCCCTGGCAGCTTGCTGGAAATGCAGAATTTTCAGCCCTTCCCCAGACTTCTGGGACCTGAATTTGCCTGTTAATCAGATACCCAGTAATTTGGGAGCATATTTCAGACTGGGAATCACTGGCCCAGACCAAGCATGGCTGTTCAGTAACTGTGGTGGCTCCCAGTCCGCAGCCCCTCACTGAGAGCAGACGTCCCTAACCAATCATTACACTCTCACCCATGGAGCCTAGAAATGGCCCCCGATTCCCTTTCTGCATAGCAGCCTCTGCCACTGGTCAGAGCTGGCATGCAAGATGGAGTATCCCTCAAATGTATCCCTCAAATCATTGACCAAGGTTGAGAAACAGCTCAGTCCCTTCTGCACGGTCTCTGGAATCAGTGCCACTCACAGGACAGGGAAGGTAAGATGAGGTACAAGAGAAGCAGATAAAGGAAACTGAGGCTGGGGAGACCGTAAGGCTCAGTAAGCAATGGGGTTGCTGCTGGTCCGAGGGTGAGAGGGGAAGTAGGTGCTTGAATACCCTTTGGAAGGCCTGAGAAGGGGGCCCACAGTGAGCCAGAACCACGTCCCAAAGCTCAGCAGGGAGATGACACCCTACTGCCCTTTGTTCATGACAATGACATGACAGGTCCTCCGTTAAGGACCACTTAGAAATGACTTTTGAGAAAACATGTTTGCTGGGGCTCCCGGACGGCTCAGTTGGTTAAGTGTCCAACTCTTGATTTTGACTCGGGTCATGATCTTGAGGTCCATGAGTTGGAGCCCCACTCTGGGCTTTGTGCTGACGGTGTGGAGCCTGCTTCGGATTCTCTCTCTCTCTCTCTCTCTCTCTCTCTGCCCCTCCTCCACTTGCACACCCCCCCCTCTCAATATAAATAAACTTTAAAAGAAGAAAAAGTATTTGCTGCTTAAATTATTAGAGCCATAAAAACTTACTGTTAAAGTCAAATAATACAGAAGTGACATAAAAAATATAATAATCTTGCCCCTAGTGATCCTCTTGCCTAATGGTAACTGATATTAGCAGTTTGGTGAATATTTCTTTCTGGCATACTTCTTCAGACATATACCTGATTTTGCAAATTTTTTTTCTTTTTTTTTTTTAATGTTTATTTATTTTTGAGACAGAGAGAGAGAATGAACAGGGGAGGAGCAGAGAGAGAGGGAGACACAGAATCCAAAACAGGCTCCAGGCTCCGAGCTGTCAGCACAGAGCCCGACGCAGGGCTCGAACTCACGGACTGTGAGATCATGACCTGAGCCGAAGTCGGATGCTTAACCGATCAAGCCACCCAGGCGCCCCAGCAAATTTTTTTTTCTTTATGCTGTCAGTGCAGAGCCCGACACAAGGCTCGATCCCATGAACCGTGAAATTATGACCTGAACCAAAATCAAGAGTCTGACGCTTACCAGCCGACTGAGCCACCCAGGCACCTTGTGGTTTTTGCTGAATAATCTATCCTAAACGCACTTCTGGTCCATCCACATCTATGTACATACATACAGATCTGATTATTTTTATCAGCTGCCTAATATTTTATAGAATGAATGTCCCAGAATTCATTCAATCATTGTCCTAAGTGATCAACACTTTTTCTTCTTTTTTTCTCTTACTGCGACAAACACCCTTGTATGTATTGCCTTATGTGTCTATACGGCTTTGCAGGATAAATTCTCCACAGTGGATTTGCTGGATCAAAGGGCATACACATTTTAAACTTTAATAGGCACTGCAGATCATTGTCCCAAAAGACTGTGGCAGTGCACGCTCCCACCAGCAGTGTCAAAACTACGTGACTGCCCTCCTCCTTGCTGGCACTGGATGTCATCAATATTTAATTATTTTTTTCCAATCTGATGAGAGAAAAATAGCATCTCCTTGTTCTTGTAACTTGTATTTCCATAACTGCCCGAGAGGCTGTACATCTTTTCATTTGTTTACTGGCTGTTTGCATTTCTGTCGTGAATTGTCTGATCACATTCTTTGTCCGTGTTTCTTTATTTTTGTTGTGTGTTTTCCTTAGAGACTCTTAGGCACTTTTTGTATGTTAATATTAACGCTTTGTCTGTCTCCTATGTGGTCCATTGCTGTGTCAGGAAGATCTCTGCAAGCTGCCTGGACAGAATTCCATAAGATGCAACACTGGGAATAAATAAATAAATAAGAATTCTTGTTCCTGGGTCTGCAAGCCCACACTACTCTTAGATGGGGGGAGAGGCAGGGCTGGTGACCACCGAGGGTGTGGAGGTCAGTGAGCCCAGCAGGAGGTGGCTGGGCCACAGCTGCTAAAACAGCTAATTTGGGACCCTTGGTGCTCTCATAGAGACAGAGGGTTTAAGATGTTCTGTCTACTTCTGGGAAAGGCATTCAGCTCTGAGCTGCTAGAGATGTGTGAGGATGGGGCTGGGGCCCCTTTCCCATGAGTAGCTTGCCCTACTCAGCCTGGAACAGAGCAGGGCTATTCCAGGACAGAGGGAGCAGACTGGCTATGGGCCCTGTAGACAGAGCAGGGGCCTATGAGAGATCCCAGGAAGCTGGGTCCCGGCTGAGAGTGAAGAGAAGTTTTTCCCTTAACTCCTTATTTTTAGAATTGTATCCCAACCACCTCCTACTCTTTTCCCTGCTTTATCTTCTCAATAGTGCTTACAACTTCTAACATGCTACAAATGTTACTAATTTTGTGCACCGTCTGGGTCTCCCTACCAGAATGTCAGCTCCGTGAGCACAGGAGATTTTGTTTTGGTCACTAATTTGTCCCTCTCAGAGGCATTGTTATTGTTTTTCCCAGTCCGAGCTGTACAGAAAGGGGATGGGCTGAGCAATAGGTAATGAGGTCCCCATTGGGAGAAGTGAGGAAGCAGAATCTGCCTGGCCACCAAGCAGACTTTCTGTGCGGTGAATCCCAATGTTCATTTTCAGTCCTCTCATCAAGGTGAGGTCCGGAAGGGCCTTTGAATCAACAGGAGACCCCCTGGGCTTCAAGGGGCCTGTGAGTCAGCCAGCTGGGACACGAGAGTGCTCCAACTGGGTCAGCTTCTGTTTATGTCCTGTCCTGGCCCATCCTGAGCCCCAGCCCCACACCCCCCCCCACCCCCCCCCTCCCCCCCGTCAGCCCTGTCCAACCTCAGGTCTCCCCCCAGCATGAGGTCCTCATGTTTTGGAAAATCGGCCAGCATCACACCAGACTGAAAATATCTCAAAATATCACTTGCAACTTCCTCCCGCTCCCTGAGGCCCCCTGCCTGGGCGGGCAGCAACGTTTTTCTTGCTGTTGATTTTCAAGAAGGGCTCTTCCATTGCTGGGACACAGGGAATTTCCAGTATTTTTCTTCCTCTGCTTTTTTTTTTTTTTTTTTTTTTTTTTTTTTTTGGCCTTCAGACACCCGCATTGTGTTGTCCTGACGCAGCTCCAGGCAATGTTTGGCCCCAAAGGCCTGGGCTGGGTCAGTGAGGCCTGGACCAGCAGCAGCCCTGGCTCCTTGGGTGCAGGAACAATGCCTCCATAATTCATTGAAAACTCCCCTCGGATGACTTTTTCCTGTTGCTGATTGTCTCTGCGTTCCAGGCCTGCACAAACTGCTTTTTCCTGCAGCTAAATTTAAAAGGGCCAGACCCTGGAAACCGTGCACTGGGCTGGCCTCACCATGAGGGCAAAGGTGGGGAGGCTGGGTGTTAGCAGAGCCCTGAAACCACCCCTTCCCACCAGCCCTCACACACACACACACACACACACACACACACACACACAGAGGTGGCTGTAGTTTTGCCTTCACTTTAATTTCCCAACCCCCCCTTAAAGCCCCTTGGGCCTACAGTCACAGACTCTGAAGTTCAGAAAAGCGTACTGGGTCCGTAGGGGTCAGAGAGGCCCTGGGGCTGTCCCAAAGCAGGGGGAAGGGGCAGGTCTGGGGATCCACAGGGCAGTATCAGACCCCACCGAGTGCTGGATTCACAGGGTGAGGAAGAGCAGGTTTCTCTCAGGCAGAACGGAACAGGAAGGACATAGGCGGCCGGGAAGGAGTGAGCCCCTCGTGACCGGGGGTGTACAAGCAGAGATGGCATGGCCACATACTAGGGAAGCTGTCGAGGGCTGACCTGTTGAGTGGGAGGTAGGTTCCAAGGGCTCTTCCAGCCTTCTGTGGCTCTGGCCGCTACCCAGGCCAACGAGGAGGGGCTGGGCCCACTGCACCAGCAGGCAGTCTTGGAGGCTCAGTATGAACAGACACCACAGCCTCGCCCCCTCTGCTCACTTTTGACAAGTGTGGGACCAAATTCTCCGGGCTGGACTTCCAGCTCTGCCACTGACCTGCTGTGTGAGCTTCCACGGGCCTTCTTCATGGCTCTGTGCCTCAGTGTCCCCATGTGCACAACGGGAATCATAAAAGCACCGGCATCATAGGGCTTTTCAGGGAAGGAAGCAAGTTAATACCTGTAAAGCGTTCTGAGAGAATAAATATGATAAATGTTATTATGATTACTATTATTATTGAGGGTCTCCGAATGTCACCTTTCATATGTCAGAAATGGCAGCCTTTGGGGGTGAGCACTGCTCTCGCTGGTGGTCAGATTTCAGCCTCTCTAAGGGAGTCATAAATTCCCAGTGTCTGGGGGACCTGGCTTGGTCGCTCGCAGGCTGGATGACTGGCAGGACAGCCACTGGCCTCTGGCTGAGCTCATGTGTAAGGAAGAGGTGCTGTGCTAAGGCCCCTCCCCCATTCATTCCTGGGCAGCTCCTTCAGGGAGCACGGTGGGAGGGAGATAGCCCAACAGCCACTACCATGCGTCATCCTGGATCAGCGGCTTGTCCTGCAGGTGGTCTCACCAGCCTCACCACCTCTTGGGGCTGGTACTCGTGTCACAGGGCTGCTGGGAGGTCGGGAGTAGGGGAGATGGTTCGCAGAGAACAGGACGTGATGTGGGAAGCCCTGGCAGACAGAAAGCGAAACTTGGTGCTGGTCCTGGGCCCTGAGGACTCAGGGTGGAAGGTGTGAGGTCAGCGCATCCAAACAGCGCAAGTGTGGGCAGATCTGGCCAGTGTGGGGACGCCCCCCAGTGGACTGGGGACCCACAGGGACGCTGACCTGGAAGAGGTTCTCAGACATTCCAGAGCCCGGGCAGGGTGGGTGGGGCAAAGGTTGGATCCCACCCCACCCGGTCCTGTTTCCTAGAGGAAAAGGCCAGGGGACAAGAAAGAAGAGGGGAGCAAGTATCAAAGAGGGGGGACAAACACAGCAGACGCAAGCCCAACCTCACTGCAATCCTACAAACATGTTTCTTAAGGGAGTGCTTCCCAAATGCTGGTATGTGGGTGTTTATGCATCACCTCCATGATGTTTGCCATTTTCATTTATGGAATACCTTTCATTAAATGTGATTTCACAAAATCACATCTTCAACTTAGATATATTTAAAAGAAATTTCTACCGCTGTCATGATTTGCTCTTCTATGAAAGTTTACTGGGAAACAGCTAGATGGGACATAAAGCTACTTTGTTAAATTCAAGCCTCCCTCCTCTGTCTCCCTCCTCTGTCCGTTAAGGGAGATTAGTGAGGGTCAAAGAGGGGTTCGGTATAGGATAGCACCCACCTGAGACTCTCCTTGAGGTAGAGGGAGGATGACAGGAGACTTGGAGGGAACTACCTTTCTTACTCTGTGTTCTGTCTGCTTCCACCTAAAAGAAGTTGCTCACAGCCAGTGTCACCAAAGAAATAAATGAGAGAAATAATTTGATTAAAAACTTCTGCTCCGTGAAAGGCACAGTCAAGAGAATGAGAAGCCACAGAGTGGGAAACAACACTTGTAAAAGACACATCTGATAAAATGCAGCAATGAAATGAACAAGCCCGTTAAAAATTGGACAAAAGACGTGAACGGATACCTGAGCAAGAGGATATACAGATGGCAAATATGCATGTGAAAAAAGATGCTCAAAATCACATGCCATTAGGAAAGAGTAAATTGAAACAACAATGAGGTAACACCGCACACAGAGCAGAATGACCAAAATCTAAAACACTGACAATGCCAAATGCTGGCAAGGATATGGAGCAACAGGAAGTTCTACTCATTGCAGGTAGGAATGCAAAATGATACAGTCGCTTTGTGAGACAGCTTGGTGGCTTCTTGCAAAAATAAACATACTTTTACCATATGATCCCGCAAGCAAGCTCCTTGGTATTTACACAAAGGAATTGAAAACTTATGTCTATACTAAATCTGCACATGGATATTTAGAGCAGCTTTATTCATAACTGCCAAAACCTGGAAGCAACCAAGATGTCCTTCAGTAGGTCCAAAGGGGTATTGGGGAGAGAAGGATGAGTAGAAGGAGCACAGAGGATTTTTAGGGCAGTGAGACTACTCCGTGTAACACGATAATGGTGGATACACGGCGTTATACATTTGTCCAAACCCACAGAATGTACATCACCAAGAGTGAACCCTAATGTGAACTTTGGATTTGGGTGACAATGATGTGTCAGTGGAGGTTCATCATTCTGGTGGGAGATGTAGACAGTGAGGAAGGCTATGCTTGCCTGGGTGTCTGGGGTAGGGGGCAGGCAGTATATGGGAACCTTCTACACTTTCTGCTCAGTTTTGCTATAAACCTAAAACTGCTCTAAAAAATAAAGTCTATTTTTAAAAAATTGGAGAGAAGGAAAGTCTCCTCCTCCTGGGGCTAATATCAGGGCTGAACAAGAGCATACGAGGACAGCTCTTAGTGAAGAGTCTGGAAGAAGAGTTCATTAATTTTGAAACCAAAGGTAACACAGGGCAGGGCCTTCTGACAGGTCAAAGTCATCCTAACAATATGGCACATTTGCCTACTCTGCAGGTTTAAGAAGGAGGAGTCATTAGAGACTCTTCCCTTCCCTTTGCCTCTGATATCTTTTTTAAATAGATGAAGAAGCCCCCCCCCCCCCCCCAGCTTGCTTCTGCAGTGAAAGGGGGGATTGCTGCCAGCATCAATCTCAGGCAAGGATTCTGATTGGCTATTCCTTGGCCCTATCACTGTTGCTACAGAGATAGAGAATTGTGATTGGCCAGGCTGGGCCACATGTCCACCACCATGTGGGGGAATCAGAGTTTGTTACCAAGAGAAAGGGAATGGGAAAACTTGCTGGAAAGAGAAACACAATAGTTGCCACGGTCTCCTGCCTGTGCTGACTATGTGGCTTGTGGACATCACACAGCTCACTTTTGGTCCCAGGAGGTGAGGAGATCTGTGGGATCTTCCAGGCCCCTAGCAAGCTGACTGCTCTCCCCAGCCATGGAGGCCTTCCTGCTTTTGGAAGTGGAGGGACATGGGGTGGGATGGGGGTAGCTTGTCTAGAAGGAATTTTTGTCCTAGAAGAGACAAGAGGGAGGGAGCTAAAAAGGTAAAGGAAATGCAGAGAAAGCTAGAGACAGAGATACAGAGGACTGAGAGATGTCCATGTTCTTCAACCCCTCCCTCCCTCTCAGCTCAGCGCCCCCCCCACTGCCAGTGAGTAAGCACCCCCCCCCCAGTGGAGGGGGGATGCCCCTGGAAGGAGCCCCTGAAGGCTCCATCCTCCCCCATGTTGGCCCCTCACCAGCTCCCCAGCCATACCTGGGACATGGTTCCTGCCGAGCTGGGTATTTGTCTCTGCCTTTTGCCTTTGAGGCCCTGGCCTCAGTTTCCCCATCTGTGGAAGGGAGAGCTAATAGCATTTATTATAAGGATTAAAGAAGGGGGCACCTAGGTGCCTCAGTCGGTTAAGTGTCCATCTCAGGTCATGATCTCACGGTCCGTGAGTTTGAGCCCCGCGTCGGGCTCTGTGCTGACAGCTCAGAGCCTGGAACCTGCTACGGATTCTGGGTCTCCCTCTCTGTCTGCCCCTCCCCTGCTCGTCCTTGGTCTCTCTCTGCCTCTCAAAAATAAATTAAAAACGTTACTTTTTTTTTTTTAATTTAAAAGAAGGAAGTGGCTGTAAATATGTCTGCTCTGGGTCCCAGAGCTTCATAGGTGTGTTCAGGATGAGCTGGCCCAGGGATGCTGAGAATGCTTCTCCTTCCTTCCTCCTTCCCACTCTAAGAAAAGCTATTTGGCCCATCTGGTCTGAGAATTCACTTAGAGGCTTTGCCCACTGCCCGGGGCACCTCTTATTTTACCTCTGCCCTGTGTCCTGTTGCCTCCTGCTTCATTAGTGTCACTGGCCATTCCCATGACACCCACAGACTGAAAACCAAGGCACGGCTTTATTTCTTTTCTCTTGTTTCTTTTTAACAAGTCTTGTTTCCTGGGGTGGGGAGGGGAGCATTTAGAACCAAAGAATCAGAACCCGCCCAATTCAGAACCACTACATCTTGGAGAGAGGGGATTGGGGATCGACCCCCCATCCCAGCTCACCTCCATTCTTGGAGTAAAGCCAAAGCCCAAGGGCTGCCAGGCTGTGGACAGGTGCTTGCCAGCTCTGAGCCTCCATTTCCCCACATGGAAAGGAAGTGCCAGTTTCCATGGCCCCTTCATGCACTTGGCAGGAGGTGGCTGGAAGGCATAGGAACAGCAATGGTTTGTCTGTCAGCTGGGAGGATTCGCATCTAAGCCTCACTATCAGCTGGCCTCGGGGAAGTTGCTGGAGTCTCCCTGACCCTGTTCCCCCATCTGACAGATGGGGGTGATAAAATGGGCTAATCTCAGAGGAAGAACTTTGCTCGGCACCTAATGAGGCAGATGTCTGTCTAATAAACAGTGGTTCTTCATATTGGGTCGTTACAGATTACAAGGGTATATATTCTAGGGGTTCTAATATTTGTCCACGTAGCAGACATAAAAGTAGCTAAGAACATGGCTCTGTCACCTGAAGCCAATGTAACAGCGTGGGTCAACTATATTCAAATAAAACAGTGGCAACAAGAGCCTGGGCTCTGGGGCTGACTGCCTGTCTTTGAATCTCGGCCTTGCCACTGTATGATTTTGGGCAGCTTGATTTACCTCTCTGTGCCCAATTCAGTTGTCTGTAAAACGCTACTAAAGAGAGAATGTACCTCGTGGGGTTATTTTAACACGGCACACAATATCCACCCACGTAAAGTGTATGGGTCGGTGGTTATCAGCGTATCCACAGAATTGATTTCGGAACGTTTTCATCACCCCCAAAAGAAACCCTGTACTTATGAGCAGTCATGCTCCATGCCCTCTCCACCCCCCAGCCCCTGGCAACCACTCAGCTACCCTCTGTCCCTATGGGTTTGCTTATCTGGCCGTTTCATATAGATGGAATCGTACGGTGTGTGGCCTTTTGTGTCTGGCAAGGTTTGCCCATGTTGTACGTGTGTTATCAACACTTCCCTCCTTTTCGTGGCTGAGTATTATTCCACCGTATGAATGCATCACGTTTTGTTTACCCATTCATCAGCTGGTGTACATTTGACTTATGCTTTTTGACTATTTTCCATTCTTAGGAACAGAGCTGCTCTGAACATTCGTGTTCAGCTTTTATGTGGACAGATGCTTTCATTTCCCTAGGAGGGGAGTGGCTGGGTCACATGGTAACTCCCTGTGGCACTGTTTGAGGAACCACTAGGCCGTCTTCCAGAGTCGGCAGCACTGTTTTACGCTCCCCCCAGCCACTCAGATTTCTCCACATCCCCACCAACACTCGTTATTGTCTGTCTTTTTTATTAGAGCCATCCTAGTGGGTGTGGAATGGTATCTCATTGTGGTTTTGATTTGTGTTTCCCTATGGCTAATGATATTGAGCACCTTTTCATGTGGTTAGTGGCCACTCATATATCTTCTTTGCAGAGATGTATATTCAGCCCCTTTGCCCATTTGAGTTATTTGTGGTGTGCACTTTTATTTTTATTATTTTTTTAATGTTTATTTATTTTTTGAGGGAGAGAGAAAGAGACACAATGCGGGCAAGGGAGGAGCAGAGAGAAAGAGAGACACAGATTCTGAAGCAGGCTCCAGGCTCTGAGCTGTCAGCACAGAGCCCAAGGCAGGGCTTGAACTCACGTATGACCTGAGCTGAAGTCAGACGCTTCACCGACTGAGCCACCCAGGCGCCCCTGTGGTGTGCCCTTTTATTACACCACCAACCACGCAATATGCACCTACAATGTGCCCAACATCACGCCACTGTCACACTGCACCCTTGCCAATATGCTGAGAAGTAGGTGTTGGTATCCCCATTTGACAGAGGAGGAAACTGAGGGTGAAAGAAAAGAAGTGACTTACCCGAAGTGACCTGCATTGTAGGAATAGAACTAGAACCTGAACCCTGCATCCATTAACGGGCATCCCCATCAGGGAGATAGATAATACACAGCTGAATACAAACCAGGTAGTAATGGGCACCACGAGGGAAATAAAACAGGTGATGTGCTGGCAAGGCCCTGGGCGGTGGGGACGGAGGACAACCGGTGGTCTGGGAGGGCAGGAGCCTCTCCTGAGGCTCTCAGTTGAGACTGACCTTAGTAAGTTGCCGAGCACCTGAAGATCCAGGGAATGATGAGCCTTCCGGGAAGAGGGAATGGCCGTGCAAAAGCCCTGAGGTGAGACAGGTAGTGGCATGCTTGAGGGACAGAGAAGAGGGGAACCACAGTGGCGAGAGAAGAGCGAGGGTGTGGAGTGGAGGAGGGAGCAAGGTGGGCTCTCATGTGCTTGGCTGGACAGAGAGCAGCCTGGGCTTCGCCAGCTCAGGGAGGATTTCTTTTTTTTTTTTTTTTTTTTTTTAAATTTTTTTTTTTTTAACGTTTTATTTATTTTTGAGACAGAGAGAGACAGAGCATGAACGGGGGAGGGGCAGAGAGAGAGGGAGACACAGAATCGGAAGCAGGCTCCAGGCTCTGAGCCATCAGCCCAGAGCCCGACGCAGGGCTCGAACTCACGGACTGCGAGATCGTGACCTGAGCTGAAGTCGGACGCTTAACTGACTGAGCCACCCAGGCGCCCCAGCTCAGGGAGGATTTCTGAGGGCAGTGGGACAGTCGCCAGGGCATGCAGCCCTGGATCCGATCCTGCTCCACCACAGACTGGCTGTGGAGTCACCGGCCAGGCCCTATCCCACTCCCAGCTTTCAACCTCCCAATTGGAAATGGGGAGATGAGTGTGGGAGGCACTAAGGTGGGCATCAAATGAGCTAACGCAGGTAAGTGCAGCACCTGACATGCAGTAGGACAGACAAGAACAGATGACTTCCTCCTTTGTAAGCTCAGTGACCGTCAGTCCTGCCTGTCCTGTCACCATTAAATTGCCAAGGTGTGGCACGTAGTAGCTGCTCATTAAAAATCAGTTGAATGGCTGACCAAGAGGGCGTTCTTAACACTTACTGCCCAAGATTCCTGTGAAGAGCCACTGTGTACATGAGGCCGTGGAGCCCGGTGCTTACACCCACGGGATCTGGAGCCTCAGTTCTGGTGCCGCCTTGGCCTCTGAGCCTCCGCTTACCCTGAAAAACGGACACGACAGAGCTGTGTGCAGGATTAGATGCACAGATGCAGATCAAGCACAGGGCCCATCACAGCCACTCAAGAGTGTCATCACTGGGATCCTGGGACAAGCTCAGCCCCATGAGGGTCCCCTCCTCACTGCCCTGTCATCCTGACCACACCAGAGGCCTGGTTAGTGCAATTTCTGAGATATCACTGCTCCTGGTAAAGGCCAATGCTAGCTGAAATGCAGGAGCCCTGGTGCGCTGGCAGACTTGCTGCTGGAGAATGGAATGTGCTGGGAAATCAGGGGAATTTCTATCATTTCCATAACCCCTGTTATGGGGTGGGCTTGAGTGGTCAGTGCTGTCCAGTATCTGCAGTGAGGCCTGCAGCCACCAGTCTCCACGCGAAGAATGCTCTCCACCCTGAGCCTCTACTCTCATCTGCAAAATGGGCATAATGATCCCATCGGCCATAGCAACTTGTCCACTGTGGGGCAAGGGAGGCCAGCAGGTGGTATAAACTGTGGAGGGCTGTGTACACACAGACTGGCCTCTGAGGCTGGTTTTTCCTTTTTTAACTCAGGCTTCTCTTTTCTGTTTTGCTAAGAGCAGCAACACCCTCGTCAAGACTGCACCTCGAATTCCCACTGTAAGCAGGTCCTGAACCCAGTCCTCAAATCCAGCGGCTTTCCCTGAGGCTTTTGTGACTACACTCCCAGGGAGGAAATCCCTGTTTCCCAGTGAGGACAAGAAAAAAGCCAGCACTCACAGACATTCCCTGTATCACTCCTTCGGTCCTCACAATAACCCATCAGGTGGGTGCTGATCTTTTCCCCAGGGACAGATAAGGAAACTGAGGCCCGGAAGGTTAAATAATATGTCTGAAGTCACATGCTGGGCAGGTGGGCTCCAGGGTCTGTGTTTTTTAGCCACTATCCTCACGGTAGGGAAACAAAGCTTGTAAATTTATTATATGCAATGCACTCTATTTTCTATTCCAGTTCTCTTTTTTAAAATGCAGATCACAACCCACTAAATGGATTCCACAGCTCACTAATGGGTCATAATCTGCAGACCCACGGCAGAACCCTCAGGTTCTCTGAGACCCAGGGTGCCTGGCCACAGCAGCTGGGTACTCCCCAAACTCTCGGCACCCCCCAGCTCCAGGACCCTGTTCCAACACGCCCCCGCCCCCATTTCTCTTTCCTGCACCCCACAGGGCCAGGAGCTGGAGTGACAACCTCTCTCCTACATATGAGCTGACAGCTCCGGGGTCCCTGTAGCCCCAAGATCCAGGGGAGCAAGGCAGAGCTTGGAGGGGGAAGAGCCCACCCCCATCTCTGCCCAGGGGAAAGTCATTATGATGCAGTCAGCGGAGGAGTTTCAGCCTAGAGGGGCTTTCATTTCCGAAGGGCTGAGCTGGAGGAGGGGGCGGGGAGGAGATTGCTCTCAGATAGGGAGAAGCTGCTGGGGCTGGTGCTTCATTCTTGTTTCTAGGCAAGCAGCCAAACTCCTTAACCCTTAATGGAACTGGGGGCTGGGAGGCAGCCAGCACGTTGGCCTTGCCGGGGGGGTTTGGAGGTGGGGGTGGGGCTCTTTAATTGCTTTATTAATAATTACTTATTCTCACTCATGTTTACCAAGTACCAGCTAAGTCCTTCCTCTGCATTATCACATTTAATCCACCCATATCCCTGGAGGTTCTTACTGTGATCATTCCCACTTTACAGATGAGGAAGTAGAGACCCAGAGACCGAAGTTGCTTGCCCACAGTCTCAAGGCATGAGCCAGAGGGGAACACCGGAGAAGCAAGCTTTGATTTTTGAAGGGGGAGATACTTGAGGGTTCTGGGTGAGGGGCGTAGCGGGTCAGCAACCACAGGCCTCAAGTTTATTCTGTCATCTTCCTGGCCTTACAGAGCTCTGGGCTATCGGCAGAGGATTACCATCATCTCTGGGGCAGGCACTCTTACTTTCTCTTGCCTCAGCTCACCCCTGGCACTAATGTCACTTGTACAGATTTCATTCTGTTTCTCATCCACTTGTGCTGTGTGTTTGAGACCCTCAAGCTGCTGGCCAACTGCTTCTCACCGTGAGAAACTGACTGCATGCGTTAGTCTTGTGTCCAGCGCCTCAGTGAATCCGTATTAGTTTGTCTATTGATTCTTGGGTGGCTTCTCAATGTACATGATTAATCCACCTGCAAATAGTGACAACGTTATAATTTCCTTTCACATTCTTCTAGCTCTTTGCTGTGGACTGAACATTTGTGTGTTTACTCCCTGCACCCCCCCGTCCCCCACTAAACTTACAGTCAAAATCTTAAGCCCCAGTGGAATGGTACTTAGAGGTGGGGCCTTTGGGAGGCACTCAGGTTTAGGTGGGGTCCTGAGTGTGGGGTGCCCATGATGGGACTGGTGTCCTTATAAGAAGAGGCAAAGACAGGAGATCACTCTCTGTGAGCACACTCCAAGAAAGGCCAGGCCCAGGAAGAGGGCCCTCACCAAGAACCTGGCCATGCTGGCCCCTGGCCTTCTGCTTCCAGGCTCCAGACGGTGAGAAATGAATGCTTGCTGCTTAAGCCACCCAGGCTCTGGTATTTTGTAAGAGCAGCTGGAACTACTTCTATTTCTTTCCGTATGGTGTTCAGAATTTCCAATGTTTTTTAGACAGTGGTGTTGACAGTAGTACCCTTGTCTTGTTTCTAATTTTACAGAGAATGCATTTGAAGTGTCTCCATTAAGAAAACTATTTACTGGGGTGCCTGGGTGGCTCAGTTGGTTAAGTGTCCAACTCTTGGTTTCAGCTCAGGCCTTGGTCTCGCTGTTCGTGAGTTCCAGCTCCGCATCGGGTTCTGTGCTGCCAGCGTGCAGCCTGCTAGTGATTCATTCTCTCTCTCTCTCTCTCTCTCTCTCTCCCTCTCTTTGCTCCTCCTCCTCTCTCTCTCTCTCAAAATAAATAAATACACTTAAAATTTTTTTTAATAAAAAGAAGAAAGAAAAATGTTTGCTGCAGGGTTTTAAAACATTTCTTAAAGATAAAATACAAATAAGATTTGCTCTCTTAAGCATTTTCAAGTGTCCAGTTCAGTGGTATTAAATCTACTCACACTGCTGTGCGACCATCACCACCACCCATTCCTGTAACTCTTTTCATCTTGTAAGATTAAAACTCTTACCCATTAAACAGTAACTCCCGTTCTCCATTCCTTCCAGCCTCTGGCAACCATCACTCTTTCTGTCTCTAAGATTTTAACTTCTCTAGGGATCTCACACAAAACTGGAATCGTACAGTATTTGTCTTTTTGTGACTGGCTTATTTCACTCAGCTTAATGTCCTCAAGGTTTACCCAAGCTGCAGTGTATGGCAGAATTTTCTTCCTTTTTAAGGCTGAATAATATTCCAGGGTATGCACAGACCAGATTTTGATGGTCCATTCATCTGTCGATGGATACTTGGGACTGCTCTCATATGTTAGCTATTGCTAATAACACTGCTATGAACATGGGTGTACAAGTGTTTTCGGAGACCCTGCTTTCAATCCTTTTGGGTAGATTCCTAGAAGTGAAATTGCTGGGTCATAGAGCAATTCAATTTTTAATTTTTTCAGGAACCACCATACTGCTTTCCATAGTAGCTGTACCATTTTACATTCCCACCATGAGTATACAGGGGGTCCGAATTTTCCCACATCCTCACCACACTTGCTGCTTTCTAGGTTGTTTTGTTTTGTTGATAGTAGCCATCCTAATGGGAGCGAGGTGGTATCTAATTATAGTCTTGATTTGCATTTTCCTGATGACGAGTGATGTTGAGTATCTTTTCATGTGTGTATGGTCCATTTGTATATCTTCTTTTGAAAAATGACTATTTAAATCTTTTGTCCAATTCTGAATCAAGTTTAAACACTTTCTATATATTCTGGATATTAACCCCTTATCAGATATATGATCTTCAAGTATTTTTTTCCCATTCTGTGGGTTGCCTTTTTACTCGTCTTTTGATGCACAAATTTTTAAAATTTTCAAAGTCCAGTCTGTCTGCTTTTTCTTTTGTTGCTGTGCCTTTGGTGTCATATCCAAGAAATCATTGCCAAATCGAATGGTGTCATGATTTTCTCCTATGTTTTCTTCTAAGACTTTTATTGTTGTAGGTCTTACCTTTAGGTCCTTCATCCATTTTGACTTAATTTTTGTATAAGGTATTAGATAGGGATCCAAGTTCATTCTTTTCCATGTGGATATCCAGTTTTCAGCACGATTTGTTGGAAACACTGTCTTTCTCCACTGAATGGTCTTGGCAATCCTTGTCAAAGCTCATTTGATCATATATGCAAACATTTATTTCTGGGATCTCTATTCCATTGATCTGTATATCTGTCTTTATGCCAAGAGCACATTGCTTTGATTACTGTGGATTTGTAGTAAGTTTTGAAATCAAGATGTGTGAATCCTCCAATGCTGTTCTTTTTCAAGATTGTTTTGGCTATTCAGCGGTCCCTTGAGATTCCATATGAATTCTGGGATGGACTTTTCTATTTTTGAAAAAAAAAGTGATCGGGATTTTGACAGGGATTACATTTGAATCTTAGGTCACTTTGGGTAGTATTGACAACTTAGCAATATTAAATCTTCCAGTCCATAAATGTGAAATGTATTTTCATGTATCTATATCTTTAATTTCTTTCAACAATGTTTTGTAGTTTTCCTTGTACAAGTCTTTCACCCCCTTGGTTAATTCCTAAGTATTTTGCTCTTTTTGCTGCTATTGTAAATGCAATTGTTTTCATAATTTCCCTTTCAGATTGCTCATTGTGTATGGAAATGCAACTGATTTTTGTGTGTTGACTGTATCCTGATACTTTGATGAAATCATTTATTAATTCTAAAAGCTTTGTGTGGAATCTTTAGGGTTTTCTACATATAAGATCATATCATCTGCGAAGAGAGACAATTTTACCTCCTCCTTTCCAATTTAGATGCTTTTTTTTTTCTTGCCTAATTACTCTGGCTACAACTTCCAGTACTATGTTGAATAGAAGTGGTGAGAGCAGACATCCTTTCCTTGTTCCTTGATTTTTCTGCCCTAGTTGAGATGATGATAGGTTTTTTTTTTCCCCTGTTCATTCTGTGGTGTATTACATTGAGTTTTGTATTTTGAGCCATCTTGCTTTCTAGGAATAAATCCCACTTGATGTCAAGATATATAATGTTTATATATGCTGCTGAATTCTGTTTTCTAGTATTTTGTTGATGACAGGTGTCAATGTTCATAAGGAATATTAGTCTGCAGTTTTCTTGTAGTATCTTCCTCCGGCTTTGGTCTTAGGGTCATGCTGGCCTTATAGAATGAGTTAGAAGGTTTGAGAAAGATTGGCATTAGTTATTTAAATGATAGAATTCACCACTGAAGCCATCAGGTCCAGGTGGGGAGACAGATTAATGGTGCTTCCTACTCTGCCTTCTTCCTCCTGTTGTCTTGATTCTTATCCTTATCAATATCTACTCTAGCTTGTTAGAAGCTAAATATCTTACCACAGTGTCATGTCCCTTTAGTTTCTCTACCCCCACACTGACAGTACTTTACCTTCAATTCTTAAAAAAGATTACTTCAGGGATGCCCGGGTGGCTTAGTTGGTTAAGTGTCCGACTTCGGCTCAGGTCATGATCTCGCGGTTTGTGAGTTTGAGACCCGCGTCGGGCTCTGTGCTAACAGCTTGGAGCCTGGAGCCTGCTTCGGATTCTGTGTCTCCTCCTCTCTCTGCCCCTTCCGTGCTCATGCTCTGTCTCTCTTTGTCTCTCAATAATAAAATAAACACTAAAAAAAATTTTTTTTAAAGATTACTTCATTCTTCTTGCATCTGGTGTTGCTGTGAAAAATCTGATGTTATTCTAATCCTTACTCCTCTGTAGGTGGTCTGCTCTATCTGGTCTCTTAGAATTTTCTGTTTGATTTTTTCAAATTTCACTCTGTGTGTGGGTTTTTCCTTATCTCTCCTGTTTGGCACTCTGATTTATTTCATTCTTAAAGTTTTTCATCTTTCTTAATTATGGCACATTCATCTTTATTATTTCTTCAGGTAGTTCCCCCTCTCCACTTTTATTTCCTGTCCTTCCCGGGACTCTTACAGTCTGGGTTTTGTTGTGTTTCTTTCCTTCCTCCACATCTTTCACTGTTTCTTATCTATTTTATGTACTGTCAGTCTTTTCTGATATTTTCTTGGAGAGCTCCACACTCTGATCTTCTAATCCATTAAATGGTTCTTCAGGTTTTATCTCATGTGTGGTGTTTTTTATTTTAACTATTTCTTGTCTCCTTAAGTATATTGATTGCGCTTGTTTTTTTCTGATCTTACCAATGGTACTGCTTCTTTTTCAGGTTCTCTTGTTTTTTCAGTAAATGATTCTTCCTATATTTAGTTTTTGTGGCCTCTGAGCTCATATTTTCTTGATCATGTCAGCTACTAATTTTCCAGGGTTGATTTACAGGGAAGTAGCCAGTAGTCCAGTAGTCCATGCCAGTTTGCCATGTTGGCAGAAACCAGAGTTACTCTCAATGGGTGTTTCCATCTTATGGAGCAGATACCTTGCTGGAGCTAGCTCTGGCCACACTGGCCTTTAAACAAAGTAGTCCATGTGAAGTTTCTTTTTTTTTTTTAATGTTTATTTATTTTTGAGAGAAAGAGAGAATGCGTGGGTGTGCGCACATGAGTGGAGGAGGGGGAGAGGAGAGGACCAATGTGGGGTTCGATCCCATAAATCACAAGATCACAACCTGAGCCAAAGTCAGATGCTTAACCAACTGAGCCACCCAGGAGAACCCTGTGGAGATTTCTTACTATGGTTTTGGGGTTTCAGCATAAGAAACTTCTTCTTATAATGAAAAGATGCTGACACCTGTCTATAACTTCTCTTTTACAGTCTCAAGCCCTGGGATAGCCCTGCAGAGATGGGGACAGTGACTGAGACTCCTTGAGGCTTTGGGTTTAAGCTGAACCATCCCAGTCTCTCTAAGCACTCCTCACAGAATAGGGTTTTCCCGCTCCTCAACCTGGCTCCTTCTTCTGGTCATATGATAACTGACTTTAGGAGAGATCTCTAAAGTGTCTTCCAAAGTACTTGTACCATTTTACATTCCCACGAGCGATGTATGAGAGTGCTAGTTGCTCCATGTACTTCTTAGTAGCTGGTATTTTCAGTTAAAAATTTTTTTTTTTTAGCTATTCTGACAGGTGTCTACTAGTATCTCATTTGTGGTTTAATTTGCCTTCTTAATTAATGATATTAGACATCTTGCCATGTGGGGTTTTTCTTGCCATTTATACATCTTCTTTTGCAAAATGTCTATTCCAATATTTTGCTTAGGTAGAAAGAATAGAGTTGTTTGTCTTCTCATTGAGTTGTAAGGGTCCTTTAGCTATTCCAGAAATTTGTATTTTTCTTCCAGTTTGTGGTGCACCATTTCTTTTCATAAAGTACTTTTTGTTTTGGTTTTGAAGAACGACGATTTTTAATTTAGGTGAAGTCCAGTCCATTGTTTTTCTTCTCATTACTTTTTCTTATTGTTGTAGGAAGTCTTTGTCTGCCTTAAAATCACAAATATTTTCTCCTAGAAGTTTTATAATTTTAGCTCTTAAGATCTATGATTGACTTTTTTAACTTGTGGGTTTTTTTCATTTAAATTCAAGTTAGTTATCATACAGTGTAGTCTTGGTTTCAGGAGTAGAACCCAGTGATTCATCTCTTACATATGACACCCAGTGCCATCCCTAAAAGTGCCATCCTGGTGCCCATAATCCATTTAACCCATCCCCCCACCCCAACCCATCCAGAGACCCTCAATTTGTTCTTTGTATTTATGAGTCGCTGATGGTTTGCCTCTCTCTCTGTTTTTATCTCATTTTTCTTTCCTTTCCCCTATACTTATCCATTGTGTTTCTAAATTCCGCATATGAATGAAATCATATAATATTTGTCTTTCTCTGACTGGGTTATTTCATTTAGCATAATACACTTTAGTTCCATCCACGTAGTTGCAAATGGCAATATTTCATTCTTTTTGATTGCTGAATAGTATTCCATTCTGTGTGTGTGTGTGTGTGTGTGTGTGTGTGTGTGTATGTGTAAGAAGATGTATATATATATATATATATATATATATATATATATATATGTATACACACACACACAGACACACACATCTTCTTTATCCATTCATCAGTCGATGGATACTTGGGCTCTTTCCATAATTTGGCTATTGTTGATAGTGCTGTTATAAACACTGGGGTGTGTGTACCCCTTTAAATCAGCATTTTTGCATCCTTTGGATAAATATGTAGCAGTGCAGTTGCTGGGTTGTAGGGTAGTTCTAGTTTTCATTTTTTGAGGAATCTTCATACTGTTTTCCAGAGTGGCTGCACCAGTCTGCATTCCCACCAATAGTGTAAAAGGTTTCCTCTTTCTCTGCATCCTTGGTAACATCTGCTGTTTGCTGACCTATTCATTTTAGCCATTCTGACAGATGTGAGGTGGTATCTCATTTCCCTGATAATGAGCGATGTTGAGCATCTTTTCATGTGTCTGTTAGTCATCTATATGTTTTCTTTGGAAAAGTGTCTATTCATGTCTTTTGCCCATTTCTTCACTGGATTATTTGGTTTTTGGGTGTTGAGTTGGATAAGTTCTTTATAGATTCTGGATACTAACCCTTTATCTGATATGTCATTTGCAAATATCTTCTCCCATTTGTTCGGTTGCCTTTTAATTTCGCTGATCATTTCTTTGGCTGTGAAGAAGTTTTATCTTGATGAGGTCCCAACAGTTCACTTTTGCTTTCATTTCCCTTACCTGTGGAGACATACCAAGAAAGAAGTTGCTGCACCAAGGTCAAAGAGGTTGCTGCCTGTTTTCTCCTCTAGGATTTTTATGGTTTCCGGTCTCACATTTAGGTCCTTCATCCATTTTGAGTTTATTTTTGTGTATGGTGTAAGAAAGTGGTCCAGGTTCATTCTTCTGCATGTCGCTGTCCAGCTTTCCCAGCACCACTTGCTGAAGAGACTGTCTTGATTCCATTGGATATTCTTTCCTGCTTTGTCAAAGATTAGTTGCCCATATATTTGTGGGTCCATCTCTGGGTTCTCTATTCTATTCCATTGATCTATGTGTCTGTTTTTGTGCCCATACCATACTGTCTTGATGGATACAGCTTGAAGTCTGGAATTGTGATGCCTCCAGCTTTGGTTTTCTTTTTCAACAATACTTTGGCTATTCAGGGTCTTTTCTGATTCCATACAAATTTTAGGATTGTTTGTTCTAGCTCTCTGAGGAATGCTGGTGTTATTTTGATAAGGATTGCGTTAAATGTATAGACTGATCTAGGTAGTATCAACATTTTAACAATATTTGTTCTTCCAATCCATGAGCATGGAATGTTTTTCCATTTCTCTGTATCTTCTTCAATTTCTTTCATAAGCTGTCTATAGTTTTCAGCATACAGATCATTTACCTCTTTGGTTAGGTTTATTCCTAAGTATCTTATGGTTTTGGATGCAATTGTTGCATTATTGGTGTATAGAAATGCAACCAATTTCTGTACATTGGTTTTATATCCTGCAACTTTGTTGAATTCATGTATCAGGTTTAGCAGTTTTTTGGTTGACTATTTTGGGTTTTTGATGTACAGTATCCTGTCATCTGAGAAGAGTGAAAGTTTGATTCTTCCTTACCAATTTGTTTGCCTTTTATTTCTTTTTGTTGTCTGTTTGCTGAGGTAAGACTTCCAGAACTATGTTGAACAACAGTGGTGAGAGTGGACATCCCTGTTATGTTCCTGAGCTTAGGAAAGCTCTTTGTTTTTCCCCATTGAGGATGACATTATTTGTGGTACGTTTATATATGGCTTTTAAGATATTGAGGTAAGTTTCTTCTATCCTTACTTTCTTGAGGTTTTTTTTTTTTTATCAAGAAAAGATGCTGTATTTTGTCAAATGTGTTTTCTGCATCTATTGAAAGGATCATATGGTTATTATCCTTTCTTTTGTTAATGTGGTGTATAACATTGATTTGCAGGCTGATTCCTACAGCCCAGGAATAAACCCCACTTGATCATGGTGAATAATTCTTTTGATGTACTGTTGAATTCTATTTGCTAGTATCTTGTTGAGAATAGGTGCATCCAGGTTCATCAGGGATATTGGCCTGTAATTCTTTTTAGTAGGGTTTTTGTCTGGTTTCAGAATCAAGGGAATGCTGGCTTCATACAATGAGTCTGGAAGCTTTCCTTCCATTTCTATTTTTTGGAATAGTTTGAGGAGAATAGGTATTAACTCTTCTTTAAATGTTTGGTAGAATTCCCCTGGGAAGCCATATGGCCCAGGACACTTATTTTTTGGGAGATTTTTTTTTTTAAGTTTATTTATTTGGGGATGAGGAGAGAGAAAGAGAGAGGGAGAGGGAGAGAGAGAGAATGAACAAGTGGGGGAAGGGCAGAAAGAGAGAGAGAGAGAAATAATCCCCAGAAGGCTTGTCAGCATGGAGTCCAATGTGGGGGCTCAATCCCATGAACCATGACACGATGACCTGAGCCGAAAATAAGAGTTAGTCAGTTAACTAAGCCACCCAGGTTCCCCTTTTAGGAGATTTTTGATAACCAATTCAATTTCTTTGCCAGTTATGGGCCTGTTCAAATTTTCCATTTTTTCTTGAGTTTTGTCCAGTTTGTTGGCATATAATTTTTCATAGTATTCTAATTGTTTCTACTTCTGTCGTGTTGGCTGTGATCTCTCCTCTTTCATTCATTATTTTATCTATTTGGGTCCTCTCTCTTTTGAGAAGTCTGGCTAGGGGCTTATCAGTTTTGTTTATTCTTTCCAAAAAACAGCTCCTGGTTTCATTGATCTGTCTTACTGTGTGTTTTTTTTTTTTTTATTTTGATAGCATTGATTTCTGCTCTAATCTTTATTATTTCCCTTCTTCTTCTGGCTTTGGGCTTTATTTGCTGCTCTGTTCCTACCTCCTTTAGGTGTAAGGTTAAGTTGTATATTTGGGACCTTTCTTGCTTCTTGAGATAGGCCTGAATTGCAATGTATCTTCCTCTTAGGACTGCCTTTGTTGCATCCCAAAGGGTTTGGACAGTTGTGTTTTCATTTTTATTTGCTTCCATGCATTTTTAATTTCTTTAATTTCCTGGTTAACCCATTCATTCTTTAGTAGGATGTTTTTTAACCTCCATGTATTTGAGGGCTTTCCAAATTTTTTCTTGTGATTGATTTCAAGTTTCATAGTGTTGTGATCTGAAAATATGCAAGGTATGATCTTGATCTTTTTGTATTTGTTGAGGGCTGATTTGTGACCCACCATGTGATCTATTCTGGAGAATGTTGCATATCCACTTGAGAAGAATGTGTATTCTGCTGCTTTAGGATGAAGTGTTCTGAATATATCTGTCAAGTCCATCTGGTCTGGTGTGTCATTCAGAGCTGTTGTTTCCTTGTCGGTTTTCTGCTTAGATGATCTGTCCATTGCAGTAAGTGGAGTATTAAGGTCTCCTACAATAATGGTAATATTATCAATGAGTTTATGTTTGTGACTAATTAATTTACATATTTGGGTGTTTCAAGTTGGGGGCATAAATACATACAAATGTTAGCTCTTCTTGATGGATAGACTCCTCAATAATGACATAATGCCTTTCTTCATCTCCTGTTACCATCTTTGCTTTAAAATCTAGTTTATCTGATTTAAGTATGGCTAGTCGTGCACCTTCAAAACCTCAGAATTTCAGCCCAAAGGCTGTTTGCAAAAAAGAACTGGCAGAACTGGCACACTCTGTACTTCTTGTTCCCCAGTCCATGGTCCAGAGAGGTTTTCCTGTTGTGCTAACTCGATGCTGCACTTTCACAACCCCTCTCCCTTACTCCTCCTTTTGTCTCTCACAGAAAGGGTTCCCTCCCCTCCATGGCTTTGCCATTTTATCTCCCTCAATTCACATCCACGCACCTTACTCCTGCCAAGGTGTCCCCATCCAACTGTGGATATCCTTCTGCTGCTCCGCAGATCAATTCCCTGGGTGTTCCAAGTAACCTGACTTCTATACACCTGTGTTCGAGGGATGAGGAAAGCCCAGGGTCCCCCCTACTTCTCTACCATCTTAACTCCTCCCTCTCTGATCCATTTTTAATTACTTATTGTGAATGATGAGAGGTAAAGATCAATTTTAACTTTTTTCCCATATGGACATTCAGTTGTTCCAGCACCATTTGTTGAAAAGACTACTCTTCCCCACCCACTGAATTATCTTGTCCTTTGTTGAATATCTGTTGGACCATATGCACATGGTTCAGAATATTAATCTATTCTATTCAATTTATCTATATGTCTATTCTTCTGCCAATACCACACTGTTTTAATTCCTGTAAGTTTACAGTGGATCTTGAAATCTATAGTATAAGTTCTCTAACACTGTTCTCCTTTTTCAAAAAAATTTTGGCTACTTTAGGTCTTTTGCATTTCTATATAAATTGAGACTTCTAATACATGAAATGGTGTATCTAAATCTTTTTTCCAGAAATGGTTTATGGATTTTAAAAAACTGAGATAAAATTAACAAACTTAAACATTTTAAGGTATACAATTCAGTATGTTTCAGTGTACTCATAATAATATGCAACATCACTATCTAATTCCAGAACACTTTCATCACCCAAAAAAAAAGAAGTCTCATACCCTTTAAGCCATCATTCTCCACTCTGTTCCCTGGAAGCCACTAATCTACATTCTGTCTCCAGAGATTTGTGTGTTGTGGACATTTAATATATTTTCAATCATACAATATATGGCTTTATGTGTCTGGTTTCTTTCACTAAGCATAATGTTTTCAAGGTTCATCCACATTGTAGTATGTATTAGTGTTTTATCCCTTTTTATGGCCAAGTCATATTCTGTTGTATGGCTAAACCACATTTTGTTTATCCATTCATATGTTGACAGGCATTTGGATAATACTATGAACATTTGTTTACAAGTTTTTGTATGTGAGAGTCTCTATTTTTTGATTGGTGAGTTTAACCCATTCACATTTACTTTTTTTCCCCTACTTTCATTATTGAAGGATATTTTTACTGGATATAAAATTTGTAAGTTGACTTTTTTAAAAAAAATTAGTACTTGCATTATTTTAAATGAGAAATCAGCATTCATTTTTTCTTCAGTATATAATGAGTCTTTGTGATTCTTCTTAAGATTTTCTCTTTAACATCAACTTTCACCAATTTGATCATGAGGTACCTGGATGATGTTTCCTTTGTGTTTATCCCGCTTGAGATTCATTGTGATTCTTTTTTTTTTTTAATGTTTATTAGGTTTTAAGAGGAGGGAGGGAGGGAGGGAGAGAGAGGGAGAGAGAGAGAGTGAGCACAGGCAGAGGAAGGGCAGAGAGAGAGAGACACAGAATCCGAAGCAGGCTCCAGGCTCTGAGCTGCCAGCACAGAGCCCTATGTGGGGCTTGAACTCATGAACCGTGAGATTATGACCTGAGTCGAAGTCAGATGCTTAACTGACTGAACCACCCAGGTGCCCCTCATTGTGATTCTTTTTATCACGTATAGCAAATTTTTGGTCAGGGTTGCTTCAAATATTTTTCTTTCCCCCTTTACCTTTTGGAATTCCAATTATACATATACTAGATCACTTAATGTTGTCTCACTGGTTACTAGGGTTCTGTTTATTTTTTCAGACTTTTTCTCCCTCTGAACTTTGACTATTTTGCATTGCCTTGTCTTTAAGCTTACTGATCTTCTCTATAGCATCTAATCCACCGTTACTGTTACCCAGTATATTTTTCATCCAGTTCTTTTTATAGGTTTAATGTCTCTTATTGTGTTCATTTAAATCATCTGAAGTATTTATAATAGCTGTTATAAAGGCCTTGCCTGCAACCTTTATCACTTCTATCTTTTCTATGTCTGTTTCTATTGACTGATTTTTTTTTTGTCATGGCTTACATTTTCTTGCTTCTTCACATATCCAGAGATTTTTTTTTAATTGCAAGCCAGACATTATGAATGTTATATTATGTTGTGTTACGTTGAATGTCGTGTCTGTACTATATTGTTTTCCTTTTAAGAGGATTGCCTTTTTTCCAGGCAGTTCAATTTACTTGAAGATCAGATTGATTCTTTCAAGGCTTCTTATCTTAAATTGAGGTGTAATTGACATATAGTAAAATCCAGTGTTTTAGAGGTACAGTTCTGTGAGTTTTGCCAAATGTTTACAGTCAAGTATCCACTGCCATAATTAAGACATAAAATAATCCCATTAACACCCCTACCTCTGTCAAATTCCCTCATACCCTTTGTAGTCATTCCCATCTCAGGCAACCCCTCATCTATTTTATTCTGTCCCTACAGCTTTGCCAAGAATTACTTTTAAATTTTATTAGGGAGGGTCTAGATTAGCCTTTAGTTTATCCCTACTCATATGGCCTGGATTTTCTGGGATCTTCACTGAAATGCCCAGTCTCTACTTCTATTTTTTTCTTTTTAAAATTTTAATTCCGATTAGTTAACACACTGTATTACATTAGTTTCAGGTACACAGTAGTGATTCAATAATTCCATACATTACCCAGTGCTCATCATGACAAATGCACTCTTTAATCCCCATCACCTATTTAACACATCCTCTCATCCACCTTCCCTCTGGTAACCATCAGTTTGTTCTCTATAATTAAAAGTCTATTTCTTGATTTGTCTCTCTCTCTCTTTTCCTCCCTTTGCTCATTTGCTTTCTTAAATTCCACATATGAGTGAAATCATATGGTATCTTTATTTCTCTGATTTATTTTGCTTAGCATTATACTCTCTAGCTCCATTCATGTCATTGTAAATGGCAAGATTTCATTATTTTTTATTGCTGAATACTATTCTGTTGTATATCTATACCATATCTTCTTTTTCCATTCATCAGTCAATGGACACTTGGGCTGCTTCCATTTCTTGGCTATTGTAAATAATGCTTCTATAAACATAGGGGTGAATGTTCCCCTTTGAATTATGCTCTTGTATTCTTTTGGTAAATACAAAGTAATAAGATTGCTGAATCATAAGGGAGTTCTGTTTTTAACTTCTTGAGGAACCTCCATACTGTTTTCCACAGTGGCTGTGCCATTTTGTATTCCCACCCACAATGCAAGAGGGTTCCTTTTTCTCCACATCCTCACTAACATCTGTTTCTTGTGTTGTTGATTTGGCCATTCGGACAGGTGTAAGGTGCCATCTCATTGTGGTTTTGATTTGCATTTCCCTGATGGTAAGTGATGATGAACATCTTTTCACGTGTCTGTTGCCTGACTGTATGTCTTTGGAGAAATGCCTGTTCATGTCTTCTGCCGATTTTCATTAGATTATTGTTTTTGGGTGTTGTGTTTTATAAGTTCTTTATATACTTTGGATACTAATACTTTATTGGATATGTCTTTCAAATGCCTTTTCCCATTCTGTAGGTTACCTTTTAGTTTTGTCGATTGTTTTTCTTTGCTGTGCAGAAGCTTTTTATTTAGATGTAGCCCTAATAGTTTATTTTTGCTTCTGTTTTCCTTGCCTCGAGAGACATATCTAGAAAGAAGCTGCTACAGTTAATGTCAAAGAAAGAAGCTGCTACAGCTAATGTCAAAGAAGTTACTGGCCCATGAGTCTGTTTCTGATTGGTTGGAACTTGAATGTCTCCCCAGTTCACAGCTCCCGTGTAGCTCTTTACTGGGCTTCATGAAGCCACACTCAAACCACGTGCAGTTTAGTATTCAGCTGAAAGTCTCAAGGAGATCACTGTGCAGATATCTAGAGTTCTCTCTGCATAACTCCCTCTTCTCTGAGGCCCTGTTCCACAAATTTCAGTCACTGCTATCTCCCCTAATTCTGATCTTCCTCCTCAGTTCAGCAACACTATCATACTCTGCTTGAATTCTCCTTCCATGTACCATGATTCAGAAAGCATGATCTCTGGCCAAAGCTGGGTGGGGGTGGGGGTGGGGGTGGGGGTTGTAGAACTCATTTTCTTTCTCTTACCTTGGTTGTTTTTCAATAGATCCACTCCAGTACCATTTACTCTAACATGTTTGGAAGCAAATTTCAGGCCACCTCTTTTTTGTTTAGTTATATCTTCTTCTTTGCTTATGTTTTCAGTTCCTTCTTTTGCTTATTTAAACATTAAAAACACATTCATTTTATATTGTCTGCCAAGTTCAATATCCAAAATCTTGGACGTCTAACTTAATGTTTGATGTTTATTTTTATTCACTTTGGCTTATACTTTTAAATTTTGGATTGTGAGCTCATATTCAACTGGATTATCTCTGTGGGAATCCTATGAAGTCTAGGTTGAGACTGAACATTTTCAGACAGGATTTGTTTGCTTCCATGAAACATCTTGAGGGTTTCTAGATCTCATAGACAGCACACATAAACATGTAAACCCAAAATCTCCATGAAGGCAGATATGGGTTATACATTCATAGAAGGATCCTTAACCAAAACATTTTTTTCTCTGAGGCTGAGACATTAAAATTCCCTTGTAATTTTGTGTATATCAAGGGTCCCAGATTTGTCTTTGGGAGTCTTATTTAAAGCTTGATGTCTTCGGACTTCAAGCTGTATTACAAAGCTGTAATCATCAAGACAGTATGGTACTGGCACAAAAACAGACACTCAGATCAATGGAACACAATAGCGATCCCAGAAATGGGCCCACAAACGTATGGCCAACTAATCTTCAACAAAACAGGAAAAATATCCAATGAAATAAAGACAGTCTCTTTAGCAAGTAGTGCTGGGAAAACTGGACAGCGACATGCAGAAGAATGAATCTGGGCCACTTTCTCACACCATACACAAAAATAAACTCAATATGGATGAAAGACCTCAATGTAAGACAGGAAGCCATCAAAATCCTCGAGGAGAAAGCAGGCAAAAACCTCTTTGACCTTGGCCGCAGCAACTTCTTACTCAACACGTCTCTGGAGGCAAGGGAAACAAAAGTAAAAATGAACTATTGGGACCTCATCAAAATAAAAAGCTTCTGTATAGTGAAGGAAACAATCAGCAAAACTAAAAGGCAACCGACGGAATGGGAGAAGATATTTGCTAACGACATATCAGATAAAGGGTTAGTATCCAAAATCTGTAAAGAACTTATCCAACTCAACACTCAAAAAACAAATAATCCAGTGAAGAAATGGGCAAAAGACAGGAATAGACTCTTCTTCAAAGAAAACATCCAGATGGCCAACCAACACATGAAAAAATGCTCAACCTCACTCATCATCAGGGAAATACAAATCAAAACCACAATGAGAGACCACCTCACCCCTGTCAGAATGGCTAACATTAACAACTCAGGCAACAACAGATGTTGGCGAGGATGTGGAGAAAGAGGATCTCTTTTGCACTGCTGGTAGGAATGCAAACTGGTGCAGCCACTCTGGAAAACAGTATGGAGGGTCCTCAAAAAAAAAGAAAAATAGAACTACCCTATGACCCAGCAATTGCACTAATAGGTATTTATCCAGAGGATAGAGGGATGCTGTTTGGAAGGGGCACATACATCCCAATGTTTATAGCAGCACTAACAACAATAGCCAAAGTATGGAAAGAGCCAAAATGTCCATTGACAGATGAGTGGATAAAGAAGATGTGGTGTGTATATATATATATATATATATATATATATATATATATATATATATATATGAATGATGGAGTATTACTTGGCAATCAAAAAGAATGAAATCTTGCCATTTGCAACTATGTGGATGGAACTGGAGGGTATTATGCTAAGTGAAATTAGTCAGAGAAAGACAAAAATCATATGACTTCACTCATATGAGGACTTTACGAGACAAAACAGATGAACACAGGGGAAGGGAAGCAAAAAGAGTACAAAAACAGGGAGGAAGACAAAACATAAGAGACTCTTAAATATAGAGAACAAACACAGGGTTCCTGGAGGGGTTGTGAGAGGAGGGATGGGCCAAATGGGTAAGGGGCACTAAGGAATCTACTCCTGAAATCACTGTCACACTATATGCTAACTAACTTGGATGTAAAATAAAAAAATAAAGTAAAAACAAACAAAAAAAAGCTTGATATCTTGTTCAGGCCCAAGGCTTTGTCTCGTGTGTCCCTAGAACCATTAAAGCTCTGGTTCTGGGTCATTGGGATTAACAAAACAGCCTCAGGACAGCTGTGGTTTTAGTGCTTGCTTACCACTTGGTTTCCTGAGTCCTCTTTTCAGCACCTATGGATTGTCCTTACTATCTCGTGTGCTCCAATATGCAATTAAAAGGGTTTATGTTATTCAACATATTTTGCAGTGTGACTTTTTACAGGCCATTTAATCCATACTATTGTTGGAAATGGAAGTCTGATCTTTGTCTTCCTGTCCTCCTGGTTCCTTCTTCCTGGAAGAAGGAGGTGCCCTGGGTCCACCTCCATGGAAAGTGGTGGGATAGAGGAGAAAGAATGGATTCAGTGCCAAGGACTCTGCTACCTACCCTAGGCTCTGGCTCTTATTCCACTTCTACTTCCCCCAAGAAGTCTTTCTAAAAGCTGAGGCCCTGGTAGAGGACAGAAGTCCACAGAAGGCAAATATGGGGAGTTAGTTGGTAGTGGCTGCCTGGACTTTTGTGCTAAAGATGGATTCAAGGTTTGACTCTCTCAGATAATGTCACACCTTCCCATCACACCTGGCTTTTTGGAGGCATTGTTGGTGGAACCTGATCCCCCTCTCCTGGTATTTCTATGGTGAAGGGACATTCTAGTCCTCAAGGGACAGTTTGATTTTGTAGCACTGGACATTCCACTGGGCCCTATTCCACCAGTGGGAAATGTTGCTGCTCAAGGCTGCTCATTTTGAGCCCCTTTTCAGTCTGGCGAGCATCCTGAGTTGGGCTGGGGCCTGTCCTTTAGGGACAGTTCTGTGCTCACCTGTGCATGCAGCTGGTGAAGTGTCCAACTTAGCATGCAGGCCCAAAGGTCCAATTCCAGGAGGAAGGTAGGAGGGCCGGTGTCTGCATTCTCACCTTTACCAGAATCCTGCCTGAGGGGATAAGGGTGCCTGCAAGCCAGGACAGAGGTGGAACTTGCTTCCCCTTGCCTTCCAATCCTTGCGTGCCCTTGTGCTTGAGTGGGGGGGAGAATGGGGCGGACAGAGGGGAGAAGAGTTATGTGCCCAAGACACCTAGCAAATATCAGGCCCTTAGGTATCAAAAGATATAGACTTAAGAACACAGCATACCATTTCAAATCCATTTCTAGGGGAATAAATGTATCATTCAAAATAAGCCTTTGCATGATACAAAGGATAAACATTAACCCTCAAAAACTTCAGCTTAAAAAAGCATCTATTAAAAAGGGGCACAAGTAGCTAAGTGTAGAGCACATCACCAAACACTGCCCACAGATCAGGGTCTGAAGTCTTTTCTGAGTTTGGAGAAGCAGGCAGACCCTCTGGGGTCTATGCCCTGCTCCAGGAAGTGGCTCTCAGGAGCCTCAAACAGGCCTAGAGCTGGGGACCATGACCCAGGAGTAGTCAGCACATGAGATGGGGAGATAGGGCTGCTATCTCTGGGCCGGTGATGCTGGCAAGGATTCTTCAGGCCTATCAGCCTGGGAAGGGGTGTCTAATCCATCAAAGAGCACTGAGGCTAGGCTAAATGGGGACATTAACACACGAGGGGCGGGGCACAGGGTCTCTGGCTGTCTGGGACAGATAGACATCACTATCTTTTCCATCCCATTCCATGCCCGTTTCCCTCTCATTCCACCTGCCCCCTTATTCTCCCTCTTCCCTAGTTTCCTCCTCCCTCATTTCTCTTCCTGCCCCTTCTCAGCAGCTCTCCATCTCTCCCCCTGCCTTTCCTCCCATCTGTTGCTCTTCTTCTCTGTCTTTCTCCTCCCTCTTTCTCTCTCACCCTCTTTTCCATCTGGGCCAGAAGCAGAGTCCTTTTCCACCTAGTGAAGGGTAGGTAGGAGGGCACAATTCAGTCCCATCCAAGACCTCCCCAGGGTTAATATATCCTTTGGCTTGGCCCCCTTAGAGTGAGATACCTGTTTCCTTGGGAATGGGAGATTCTCTGGCTGGTTTAACTGGTCACAGAGGAAGCTCTGGGTCAGAGGAACCACATTTCCAAGGACTCAGCTTGGAACAGGTCTGTGGGGGACCTCGTAGGAGCCAGCCTATCCCACGGCCTCACCCAGATGCTGGAGGCACGCTTATTTATTATGCAGGGGCTTAGAGAAAGGGGGTGGGAGGCTTGGGAGGCAGGACTAGGGTGAATGTGAGAGGAGCTGTGTCCAGGCTTAGAGCTCTGGGTAGCTGTGGGGGCAGCATCATTTCTTGGAGGACTGTTTTTTCCAGATGGCCGACTTCTTACTGCCTCTCTTGGCTTTGCTGAGAGTATGCAGAAACACTTCAGGCTGTTTCATTCTAAAAACCAAAATAGAGAGAAGCAAATGCTGGGAAATGGGTGGAGAGAACTGGTGTGAACGGGGCCCAGAGCCCTGGCCCTCGGCTTTGCACTGTTGAGGCTCTCTGGGTGTTGCTGCAACCTGGGGGGTCCCAGTGGCACCTGTAACCTTTCTAACAAAAACTGTAACAGTTTTGTTTTTCCATCTTCATAAGAAATGTGTGATTTTTCACGCTCTTGCAGAATACATAATTCATTTCAGTTAACATGGCCAAGTTAAGGTCTAGGAAGTTTCTCGCAGGGAGACAGTGGGCAGTCTCCACTCATCTCAGACTGATGATGGCCTGGACTGTAGGATTTCACCACTAAAGGTCTCAATGGCCACCACCCAGACCACTGCCAGCAGCTCTGGGGAGCTGAGCAATGCTCAGCTGGACATTGTGTTGATTAAATGGGCTAGCTGTCAGGGATGGTTAGAGATGACCCAGGCCCAGGGGGAAGTGACTTGCCCAAGGCCACTTAGCCCCACATGGACTCTGTGGCCTGCAGCAGAGCCAGGGACTCTGCTATGAGCCACGCCCATTCTGTTTACCACAGGAGGGCCCCTCAGCCCTGGGCCGGGGTGGGGTGGGGGATACCTACTTCTCAGCTTCAGGGGAGGACTCCTCCATCTGGTCCGCCATGGTCAGTGAGGAGAAGCTTCCTTGGATGTCTTCTGGTATTGTTTTCTTGACTGAGTCAGGGTCTTCCAGGCCCGGGATGTAGGTTGAAATGCTGCAGGGGAGGGAGGGAAGGAAGGGCAACGCTCAGCAGAGCCACAGCCTGAGGGGACCCTGAGTAAGCAGCCCTCACCAGCACCTGGTGCTGCCATTTAATGTTCCGGTTCCGAGAGAGAAAAGGACACAGGGCTGCCCCTCACCAGGGTGGGTAAAGGGAGAGTCTGACCCCTGGGGACACAGAGACTCACTGGAGGTCAGCTTCTCTGGCTTCTGTTTAGGGCTGGATCACCCTAACTCTGTGCGAGTGACACCTGTGCACCCAGCACTGACCATCGGAAAGGTGTGCAGTGGGGCAGGAGGGCTCCATAAAGTGAGCAAGGGAGGGAGGGAGCACAGGACACCCAGGAAAGTCCTTGTGTACAGTGTTAGGGGCTGTGTCCCCCTCCCCAAATTCACATGTAGGGGGAGTCCAAATTCCTGGTTCTTCAGATTGTGGCCTTGCTTGTAAATAGGGTCACTGCAGAGGCAATGAGTTAAGAGGAAGTCATACCAGAGTAGGGTGGACTTTTAACTCAAAATACCTGGTGTCCTTATAAAAAGGGGGCAGTGTGGACACAAGCACACACACAGGGAGAATGCCATGAGAAGTCTGGGGTAACAATGCTGCCTCAAGCTAAGGAATTACCAGAAGTGAGGAGACCAGCCTGAGCGAGTCCTTCCCTGGCGCCTGTGGAAGGAGAATGGCCTGCCCACACCACCATCTCTGGCCTCCAGAACCGTGAGATAATACATTCCAGTTTAAGCCACTCAGTGTGTGAAGCACTGTTACAGCAGTCTTGGGAAACTAATGAGGACAGAGACGGAACAGGCCCTTTTACTCCTCATTTCTTCATATTAATTGAGCCCCTGCTATGTGACTTGCTTGAGGGCAGGGTGTTTCGCGATAAGAGATGGGCAGGGGAAGGGAGACAAGGGCCTCTTCTGTCATTCTGAGAATCCCAGAAAAATAAAAAAGGAAGGTGTGGACCGGGCTGTCTCCCCCGTCCCCTTTGGTCCCGGCTGCAGAGGTGGCAAGAAAGCAGATTCTGGGAGTGGGTCTCCTGAGGCTTCCTGAGCCGAGTGCCCTTGTCCCGCACCCGACCCACCCCTGTCCCCCAGGGTGGGTCATGGCTCAGCATTTGTTAGGAACTCAAAACATAGGTAAATGGAGCAATGGGAGTCCAGCCCAGTGGGGCACCGTAAAAGGACTCCTACGTGACAGCTGCCAATAGCAGGTTACATGACGAGAGAGTCAGTGTGACCAGGATGGCGGGAGCATCAGCGGCGGGAGCATCAGCGGTGTCCCTAAGTGAGACCCTCCACCAGGCCTGGGGCCGTGTTGGCAAATGACACGTACTGACACCTGGGGAGTCCGTCTCCTCCATCTGGCCCCGGGCTCATGGAGAATGGACCTGGTTACCAGAGCAGGCGGGGTGGGCTTTGGAGACAAAGCAGCCTTTGCCCTGGGAGCTCATTAACTGGGGAAAACAGCCCCTTTTTCTCCCTGCCCCCTCAGCTGCAAAGCACCCACAGAGCATTTCCCCCCACCCCCCACTTCTAAACTGTGGTTAAAAGTACATAACATAAACTTTATCCATTTTTTTTTTGTACACACTTTAGTGGCATTAAGTACATTCACACTGTTGTGCAGCCGTCCCCACCATCCATCTCCAGAACCTTTTCGTCGTCCCAAACTGGAACTCTGTCCCCATTAAACGCGAACTCCCCACTGTCCCTCCCTCAGCCCTGGCACCCACCCTCCGACTTTCTGTCTGCTCTGGGGACCTCATGTAAGTGGGATCACGTGGTATTTGTCCTTTTGTGCCTGGTTTATTTCACTGAGCATAATGCCCTCAACGTTCATCCGTGTTGTAGCGTGTTGGAATTTCCTTCCTTTTCCGGTACATGCGCAGACCACATTTTCTTTCTCCATCCATCCACGGACGGGCACTTGGGTTGTTTCTGCCTCTTGGATATTACCAGCAGTGCCACTATGGACTTTGAAAGCCCACCTTCAATTCTTTTAGGTGCCTACCCAGAAGTGAAGCTGCTACACCATAATTCTATTCTAACTTTCTGAGGACCCCCTCCTACTGTTTTCCAAAGCCGCCGTGCCAGTTTGCATTCCCGCCGGCAGTGCACGTGGCCTCAGGCTCCTCCACATCCTCGCCAAAGCTTGCTATTTTTGGTGCTCCGACAGCAGCCATCCTGACGGGTGTGAAGCTGTGTGTCACTGTGGTTTTGACTTGTGTCCTCTGATGATTAGTGCCCTTTGCTCTTTTTCTTCAGTTTCTGCATCTTTGGAACAGCCAAGCTAAAGCAGGTTGAGGTCTTATTCACTTCCAAATCCCCAGTGCCGAGCACGAGGCCGGGCATGCAGGAGTTGCTCAGAAATGGAAGGAATGGCAGGACTGCCAGGTTAAAAGTGGGAGCTGCTTCTGGAGAGGAGCCTCCCACCACTGGAGGTATATGAGGGGCGGCCGGATGGCCTTGAGGGCCGGTTATCAGTGGACACTCTGTCAACCGGCCCTTCCTCAGTCCGACCTGCCCTCTGCTTCCCTGGGATAAAATCAGCTCTAGGTCTTCAATCAGTGAACGTTTCCCAAGGAGGTTCAATGTGCCGGGCTGTGAGCATGAGCAAAGGACACAGACAGAAGGGAGGTGGGCCATGTGATATAGGACACCCAGTCCTCTGGGCTGGCACAGCTTAACACAGCGCCTTCCCAACACACTGCCTTCTCCTCCGGGCAGAGTGGTCTCTCCAGCCCTGCATGAATCTCCCCCTACCCCGCCAGTTGTCCTTGACCTGGCCTGGCCCCCACCCTCCTGCTCCTTCACAACCAGTCTACTCACTAGCAGGGGCCCCACCCCATTCTCCACTGGGGCTTGGAAGGCCTCAGTGGGAGGCCCCGCCTCCCTGGGCAGCCCGGGTCCCCTCCCTGCTCACAGCCCTTGCTTCTCCACGGTGGCCTCACAGACCCCAAGCCCAGATGGACGGCCGTCTCTGTGGCTGGCTCCTCTGAGTGCCGGGTAAGCAGCCCAGCCCTTCTGGATCTGTGCTCCGGCTCTGCCCACCCTCCTGCATTTACTCTGCCCACCTGTATTTTCTCTCTCCCACCTCCGCACTATGAATCCTCCCACAACAGCTGCATAAAACCAAGCAGCTGAAAGTCTACTCCGGCAAGGAAGAAATGACTCCCACCAAGGGACAGGGAGGACCCCCCCTGCCAGAGCTCTGCTAGTGTCCCTCTTGGAACAGAGGACCCAGAAATGAAAATGCTAGCACTCCAGGACCTATGGCTCCCTTGGGCTGCGCCGATAGCTCTGACTTCTAAGTTACTTTTTTCAGCATAACAGACTATCACGCTGGGGCTTCCAACATCCACTGACCATAAACCTTCCACGACTAAAAGTAAACATTTGTTCATTTTCTTCCCAAACCCCTGCTTGACGGCTGAGCCTACTGCAAACTCCTACTCTGTCATCTCTCCCCATCTAGGGCACAAATGATCAGTCAGGCTTCCATGAACACATCTAAGTTGCATATTTAGGGAAAAAGTGGACAGGCCAAACACAGAGGTCTGCCCTTTAGGCCCACCACCACTTACTGGGTGTGGCCGAGCAAGCAGCTGCCTGAGCCCCGTCCATCCATCTAGTTCACGAGGACATCAAGAGATCTCACCCAGTGTCTTCCTTGAAGTTAGGTATTCTAGGCCGGCAGCTTGTCTCACTACTATTTTAGTTACCCTGCTGGAAGAGGAATCAGGCCAGCGGGTGGCTTTAGAACATGTCCCAAATTTCTTTGACATTCCTCCCGTCAAGAGGTGTAGTGTCATTTCCCTCCTGTGAATGTGGGCCGGCCCTAGGGACTCACATGGAGTGGACGGTGATGACATACATGACTTATGAGGCCAAGCCATATAAGGCAACCCAGTCCCCACCTGGCTGTGTCTCAGGATGCTCGCTTTTGGAACCCAGCTGCCATATCTGAGGAGGCCAGGGCCACATGGAGAAGCCATGTGTAATTGTCGCGGCTGAAAGCCTGCACGGACCACCTGACTTGAGTGAGCAAGACTTTGGGATGACTCCAGCCCATCAACTTCTGATTGCAACCACATGAGAGACCCTAAGCAAGCACTACCTAGCTGAACCCGGTTGGCCCCCAAACTGCCAGAGATGGTAATAAACAACGGTTGTGTGGTTTTACACCACTAAACTTGAGGTGGTTTGTTCCACAGATAGAGATAAAGGAACTGTTGTTATGGCAACATTTTCTTGTAGAATTCCACTCTTTTTTCTCTAAGTGCTTTCAAACTGCCAACCTAATAGGCCATTCTGGAATTAAGAGGAGTTCTACTGGTTTATAGTCTCCGGAATCCTCCCCTTTCCACTTCCAAAAACCTAGACTCTGTGTGTGTGTGTGTGTGTGTGTGTGTGTGTGTGTGTGTGGTTTGTTGATTCTTTCTCCATCATTCCTCAAAAAATTATTGAAAACCATTGTAAGTATTAAGTCCTTTTAGAACCCGTGCATATAACAAATTAAGAACCTGGAATTCATTTTAGTAATAATAATGACAGCACTAACAGCTATAATTTGTAACCTCTCAATAAATGTTAGTGATGTACCAGAACTTCACACACACTGGCTCATCTAATTCTCACAACCCCGTACAGTGGAAACTGCTTGTTCTTGCTTTGCAGGCAAAGAAGCTGAGGCAGAGAGAAAGTAAGTGGTCCTTTGAGGGACAGTGGAAGTCAAATAAGAGCTACATCTTTTTGTAACTAGTTTTTGGCGTCCCCATCCACCATACCCCTAAGCACCCCATCTGTTAAATACTTCTGAAAATGCCTTTGCTTGCTGTCCCTGGCACCTTCCAGTGGTCTCAGTTCATCTTCAGTGTGGGCCTTCTGGATAGCGTCCTCCCCAACCCCCTTCTGTCTTTGGTGTATTTCTTTCTTGAGCCCAAGCAGACCCAGAGCCTCCGTTTCCCTTTCTCCCTGGAACTGTCATTGAGCTGGTCTTGAATAACCTCCAAGCCCTCCTTGAGTCTCAGGCCTTGGGGTCTCAGTGACTTTCCTCTCTGCACCTGCCAGCATCTGCCTTCCTGATGTCCACAGGCTCCTCGGGATCCTGCCTTCTCTACTAAGCTGTCCAGGATGCTGGGGTCAGGGCCTGACCTCTACCAGATCCTCCTAGAGGAACCTCTATAGGGTCAGGCAGACACTCTGACATGGTCCCAACTCAGTGCACTGGGGAGAAATTGGCGTCAGGACTCCTAGAAAGCGGAGAGGCCTGGTGGGAGTGGGGTGGGGTTGCTGTCCCGACTCCATGCGGTAGGGACACAGTCAAAGGCAAGCCCACGTGCTAGGCAGGCGGATGCTTTTTATGTGTTTGCTCATCACTTTCTGGTTTATATGGCACTTCAGCAAACACGCCTTCATTACATCCTCACAACAACCCCGGGAGGTGGGAATTATCACCCTCATTTTAAAGGTGAGGATAATGAGGATTAGGGAGGCTAATGGTTCCCCAGCTTATAAAGAGCAGATTTGAGGCTTTCTCTTCCTCTTGGAACTCCTGACCCAGTAAATTTTTCACTGCATTTTCACAGGCATTCCAGAACCCACTGCCAGCTCTTAACACAGCCTCCAGCAATGTCATAAACCCCATGCTCCTTCCCTGGATCAGGCTGCATGCTTCTGGAACCAAGAGACCTACCTATGCTCATCTCACCCAAGCTGGGCCTAGGAGTCACTCCATAGATGGATGTCACCTGGTTGAAAAGCCTACGCTCTGTGGCCAAGAGGCAGCCTTAAGCCAGCACCACCCCATTCCCTTTACAAGGGACTGAACTCACCTCATGAGGGACCCTTGACTACATGGCCCTGCTGGTAAACAGAGAAGCAGGACTGGGATCGCACACAGGATGGGGTAGGGTGTCGTAGGGCAAAAGGCAGGATGTCACTAGGACCCCCACCCAAACCTGTCTCCATTATTTTCCCCCACAGAAATTGGCACTGTGCAAATCATCCTGTGTCCCTCTTTCTCCAAGAGGGCACTTTCCCCTGACCTGTGTCCCAACAGCACGGCCTCATTCCCCCTTGCCACCTGTGAAGCTGTCTGTTTTGCTGCCAGCTTCTGTCCCCAATAGTGTCCCTTCCATAGAGAGGTCTCCTCCCACCCTGTGCTTGCCCTGCACCCCAAGTTTTTCCTGTTTTACCTAAATTTGTAGTTGTCTGGCAGGAAGTAGCCCATCTTGCAGTCTTGTCGAGCCTGGAAGATCTGTTTCAGCAGATTCTGCCTGCTATAGCCATATCCATTCAAAATGCAGCCTCCAAAAAGGAGTTTTCCCCCAGCAAACATCTGTCAACACATAGGAAGGAAACAGCAGGAGGGCACTGAATCTCAGGATGGTGCCATGGGCCTCAGAGCCTGTGCCAGAATTCAGGCCTTTCTTTGATGGTTTTGGGCAAAGGGTATTACCCTCCCCAAGTCACCCAGTGAGGTGTGGCTGAGTCTGTTCCCCATCAAGGTCTCCCAAGTCAGAGGGCAGCCCCACCATCCCAGCCTTTGCCCTCTGCTGGCCCACCTGCTCAGAGGTCACCTCACACACAAGGGCTCCAGAGCCCTGGGGCCTGAAGGGTTTCTTCCTGCTCAGAGGGACCCACTCCACCCTCCTACAGCTGGGTGGCCCACTTATCCATATGCATTGATCAGCTGGCCCCATGGGATGGGAGCTCTTGAGGGTAGGGATCTTGTCCTATGGCTCTCTGAACCCCCACTCTCTACATGTCAGTCTCCAGCAAGTAGACACCTGTCCAAAGATTTCTGTGCAAGGATATCCATTAGAGTGCTATTTGTCATGGCCCACTGCCCAAACAAAAAGGAGATAATGTAAATGTCCAACAAAAGGATCACAGGTAGAGAAATCAAATGACAGATTCTCATGCAGTGATTAAAAAATTACAATTAAAAAAGCAAGACTCCAGAGGCACCTGGCTGGCTCAGTCAGTTAAGCATTGGGCTCTTGTTTTCAATTCAGGTTATGATCTCACAGTTCACGAGATCGAGCCCTGCATCAGGCTCTATGCTGGCAGTGAGGAGTCTGCTTGGGATTCTCTCTCTCCCTCTCTCTCTGCCCCACCCCACTTGTTCTCTCTCCCTCTTCAAAATAAAAAATTTAAAAAACATTTAAAAAAAGCAGGACCCCCAAATCAGAAAAATCCAGGGGCCAAAATGTTAGCATGGGCACGCCCCAGGGCTTCCAATAGTGCTGGATCCAGCAGCTGCCCAGTACGTCCTCATTGTGTGAACAAATGAGACAATCTGGGTAATACAGGGAAGCAATTATTTTCTAAATTTTTTCAATAAATATACATATATTTTTACAATGCTCTGGTTTTAGTAAAAAGTTATTTAAAAACAGACAAAGAGAATTTGGTTCTCCAGGTTAGGTGTCCCTCGCTCCCTTGAGTCTTCTGGGATGAGGGATGCATGGGGTCAGGCTGCAAACGGGAGACGGGGCTGCAGCCCTGGTTCTATGTGATGGGTGACTCTCAGTCAGGCCTTCTGCCTCAGAGCCCACAGACCCTCTCTCCTTTCCCCTCCCATATTTGTGATTCCACAAGGGTAGGGGCTATGGGGGACTAGGTTGGCAGTAGTTGGTGGTGAGCCCCCCGCCGGGCCCCAGCTCACCAGAACCATCCCCTGCACCACCGCATACTTCTTCACCAGCAGTGGTGGGTTCTTCTGCAGGGCACTGTCCAGGTCATACCGTAGCAGGCGGTAGGGGTCATGCCGGCACTTCCAACAGAGAAATAAGTGCCCATCAATCCTATGCCAAGAGGACGCACTCAGATTCCAGAATTCTTAGCCAGGCCAAGTTCCCATGGAATCCTGGAGCCCCTCAACATCCCCTCCCAACTCCTGTTCAACAGGCTGTTCAGCCTCCACAAGCACACCTACCATGACCATTGCCAAAGGATGCCATCTAGGCATCTGGGTTCATCTAGGGCCTTCTGCTTGTGAAAGCTGTCATGGAGATGACTGTGCCCCACCACTTGACAGCCACTAGCCCCACACTCTAGGGTCTGCAGGACTTGACTGTTCCCTTTGTCTGGGAGAAGCCCTGTGGGAGATTTGGAGGTATACTGTGTTCCTGGGTATACCTATTTTCAGGATTCCTCCACCCTCTGCCCCCTGCCCCTCTGGACAACCCCCTGTCAGTGCCAGGACCTGAATCAAACCTACATCTCAAGGTGGGACCTGGGCAATCCAAAGAAAAGCTCGTCTCTTTCCCCTCCTTTCTGGATGCTATGAACCCATTAATATGGCTAATGTATGATGTTCTCTGGTTTGATCTGCCTTTTATTTCAGGTGCCTCTAACTGTCCTACCTGACATTTCAATTTATTTTTTTCTGGAGAGAGAGGGGAAGTAAGTGTGCACAAGCAGGGGAGGAGCAGAGAGAGAGAGGAAGAGAGAGAATCTCAAGCAGGCTCCACAGCCAGCATAGAGCCTGATGCAGGGCTCAATCTCAGGACTGTGAGACCATGACCTGAGCTGAAATCAAGAGACAGACACTTAACTGACTGAGCCCCCCAGGCACCCCTGATGTTTCTATTTAAAATTTGAAACCCAGGTGTGCTTGGGTGGCTCAGTTGGTTGGGCATCTGACTTCAGCTGAGCTTATGATCTCACAGTTTGTGACTTTGAGCCCTGCTTCAGGGTCTCCACTCTCAGGACAGTGCTTGCTTCAGATCCTCTGTCCAACCCCCTCTCTTTGCCCCTCCCCTGCTCACTCTTGCTCTTTGTTTCAAAAATAAATAAGCATAAAAAAAAGTGAAACCCAGAGCTGTATCTGGTATTTTAGCTTTCAGAGCAAGACGTTAGGGAACATTTCTACCTTAACCAAACACACTGGAATGGTGGAATCAGAGTCACTGTGATATTTGACACCTCCTTCCAGAATTGTCCTCTGCGCCCCTCAAAACCCACTATCTACTCCTCCATTGGCCTCAACCACCTCAGGTCAGGCCCGGTCCCCATTCGCAGTTCTCGCAGCTGGGCTGGACCGCCATGCATCCTACATTTACGAATAATTATTAATAAACCATTAATAGCCCCAAGGTAAATAAATGTCACCTCTAAGGTCCTATGGGGGCAGGGATCATATCTGTCTATGCATGGATCAGTGCAGGGCAGGAACTCAGTAAGTTTTCACTAAATCTATGTAAATTGGGGTTGACTCCAGGAAACATACATGGCTTTGATGTATGTGACTAGTAAAAAGCCTTCTGGTGTCTGATCAGACTGGTTCCAATGCCAAGCTCCTGGCACTACCTGGGTAGGCTCATGGGGTCAGGAGGCTGCACCCCTGGGAGCAAAGCTGGAGAAGGTATCCCCAGGACAAACACAAAAACTTAGACTTTGTGTCTGCAGTAAAGGGAGAAAGGGCAGACAGTGGACCAGAGAGGGCATGGGGCCAAGAGGATTTGAAGGAAGTTACTAGATGAACATGAAGCTCATGTGCTCACGTGACATCCTCTGCTCCAGTGGGGCTGGGGATGGGGCCACCCTTGAACTGTGCTAACCCTGCCAGAGATGGCTACTGACTGAGGATGATGATGAGACTCAGGAAGGACCCTGCAGCCAGGATGGGGAGAAGGTGGTTCCATGTACCCCTGACTAACAGACCCTTGAATAGGACCTCAAGCACCCCTTTCCCTGTTTCTTCCGGGAACATTCACCCACCTGCCCAAACCGTCTCATCCTGGGAGACTCTCCCTGATCTCTGGAGGTGACAGGGCCTGCTCCCAGCTCCTGCAAATTGGAACTGGCCTTTCATGGCCCTGCTCAGGAGTGCTATATGTGCTCCCCACCATGCTGGGAGCCTCCCTGGGGCCTGGCACAGGGCCCGTGCACAGTAGGTACTTGGCTACAGTCTGTGAATATTCTTGAGCCCTGGGTACCCAGTGGTGAGCCCATCTCTGCTCTAAGTACTTACATACCAATATATAACCACAGCTATGGTCAGTGCCCTGGATGAAAATGGCAGGAAAAATCTTGAATGCAGAGAAAGCACCCACATAAATGTGGTGACTTTCATCTCAGGACAGGAGGATGAGTCAGAGAGAGAGTAGGGGGGGCAAAATGTGGCAGACAGTGTGTGGAAGAGTGTGTACAAAGGCCTGGAGGAGAAAAGGAAGTAAAAGAAGGCCTATGTGCTGAGGTGGAAGGACAGCCTCTCAGCCAGATGCTCAGCCAGTCCTAGCCTACTGTGGGAGGTCCTCCCCCCAGGTTCCTGATGCCTGGACCCTGGGGCCTCCTCAGCTGGGCCCAAGACCAACCTGGATGCAGGGTGAGGCACGGCCCTGCTGCCGGTGGCTGTAGAGTGTGTCCAGCATCCACTGGAGCTGTGCGGTACTGGTGGGGTTCTGGCTTGAGACTATCCCAAATACCAGTACCTGGCTGGGGTCACGGGGTGCAGACAGGAAGCGCTCCAGCTCCACATCGGTTACCAGGGGTGCCTTCACCAGGCACTTGCAGCCAGCCCTAATGTCTTCCTTGTGAATAAGCTTCCGCAGCACCAGTGGGCAGTCAGAGGGCGAGGCTGCCCACCTGGTGGGGCTGCGCACCTCTTGGGCCTTCCCCCTACAATGAGAAACAAGTGGGCCGGTGCTCAGTGGGCAGGGCTCGGGTCCTTGCCCCACTAGCACCTGTTGGTGCAGCACCACCTTGGATGGTGTGTGTGTGTCCCTAACCTCTGTGTTCCTCAGTTTCCTCAGGTGCAAAACTTGTGACTCCTTCACCCATCCAACAAAAACTTTGGAGTCATCCTGAACCCTCTTCTTTCTCTGACACCCACACCCCATCCAACCCATCAGTAAGCCTGTCTGCTCTACATTCAAGAACGATCTAGAATCCATCCACTTTCCTGCCCTCCTACTCCTACTGACACGGCACAAGCTGCCATCATTTCTTGCCTGGATGACTGCAAGGGCCTCCTAATGGTGCTCTTCCTTCTCCTCTGACCCCTCTTCAATCTATTCTGCACACACCAGACTGGGGAATCCTGGCTCCTGTTAGAACCTAAGTCACGTTATGTCACTACTTTCTGAAATCCTCCAGTGGAGGAAAGTGGAATATATAGAAACTGCTATATTTTGATAAGAGAGTATTGTGGTGTTTTAACTTACTCATTTACTATCCTCCACTCCCCAGCTTGGTGGCATCCATGGGGATGGCAGCCCATGTTCCTGGTGTGGTTTGCTGATACCAGAGATGGTAATATGAACTTTGCTCTCAAGGAACTGTGGTTGTGTGGTTTGATGTGTCTGGAGGTTCCCTGAAGGATTGGCTAATGGCTTGCCTTTGTATTTCCCACCTTGGAATTTTCTCCTGGACAGCATCTCTCAAAGTATTTAGAAGGAAATATATCAGATACAACCTCCTGGTGCAAGGTATAACACACAGGCACACAGTACACAAACCAAAAAGCTTGGGAATAAGAGGCTGGGGAAAAAATTCATGAGGGAATAAAGACTTTGGAAGGTTCCACATACACTAGGGAATCTAAAGGGACACATGCATGCCCAGGGTTGGAACCATGTTTAGAAAAAGCCTGAAAACATCCTAGATTTTCACCCCTGGAAGATCTTTGGGCTCCACACAAGTGGGAAGTGAAGGACAAAGTAGAGATGTAAAGAGCCTGGCTAAAAGCACTAAAGGAGTGTACATCAATATAGTTAATCTGCAATGATAGGAGGATTGTTGTCACTGTTTTTGTTGTCGTTGTCGTTGTTGTTGTTGTTGTTTTGGCTCTAGGTATTTAAGGAAGTTTGTCAAATTTTTCTAGCTGACTACTAAGCTAACCAGAGATCTTATGATCACACATGACAAAGAATATAGTCTTTATAAAAGTAGTCTAGAAAAGTCTCTAAACAAACAACTACAAACTATGAGTAGCAAAAACAAACCATGGAAAGGGAGGAATTTTGATTTCTAGAATTACCACAGTATAATACTAAAAATATTCAGTTTTGAACAAAAAGTTATGAAGCACTAAAGAGAAACAAGAAAATATTTCTCATTCACATGAAAAAAGAAATAAAGAAAAACTATCCCTGAGGAAATCCAGCTATTGGACTTACTAGGCAAAGATTTTTAAATTAACTGTCCTAATTATGCTCAAAGTACTAAGGAAAGCAGGAATGAAGAACTTAAGTAAACCAGGACAACAACGTCCACCAAACAGAAAATATCAATGTAGAAATGGAAAGTATAAAAGAAATCAATTAGAAACTTTAGAGTTGAAATGTACAATAAATGAAATAAAAAATTCAACAGTGGATCTGAACAGGCCAAAAAAAAAAAAGAACCAGCAAACTTGAAGACAGGCCAAGTGAGATTATCCAGTCTGAGGAATAGAAAGAAAAAAAATGAAGAAAAATTAATAGAGCCTCAGTTACACGTGAGACACCATTGAGAATACCAATATATACACAATGCGAATTCCAGAAGGATAAAAAAGAAAGGAGCAGAAAGAGTATTTGAAGGAATAATTGCCAAGAGAGTCTTCAACTTTGACAGATCTCTAACAAGCTCAACAAATCTCTAGGTAAGATAAATTCAAAGAGATCCACAGTGAGACACATTATAATTGTTAAAAGACAAAGACAAAGAGTATCTTGAAAGCAACAGAAGTATTTCACCACATAGAAGGATCCTCAGTAAGATTAACAGCCAATTTCTCATCAAAAATAATGGAGGCCAGAAGGCAGTGGAATTACATATTTAAAATGCTAAAAGAAAAAAAACTTTCCAATAAAGAATTCTATATTAAGCGAATTTTCCTTCAAAAATAAAAGAGAAATCAAGACATTCCAAGATAAACAAAAGTTGAGGAAGTTTGTCACCAGTAGGCCTGCTGCAAAAGAAATGCTAAAGTATCCTTTAGATTGAAATGAAGAATACTAGGCTGTAATTTCAAACTATATAAAGAAATAAAAAAACACTGTAAAGGTAACTACATTAAGGAAATATAAACCCACATTATTATATTTTCAATTTGTAACTCCTGTTTTTTTCTATATGATTTAAAAGACAAATACATAAAACAATAATTATAAAACTACATTAATTGGGCACACTATGCATAAAGATGTCATTTTTGACAACAACAATGTGGCAGGGGGTATGGATCTGTATAGAAGAGATTTTGTTACTTTTGAAGCTAAGTTGGTATTAATTCAAGCTAGATTGTTATTGTAATTCCCAGACCAACCACTAAAAAATAACTAAAAACTACACAGAAAAGGAAGTAAGAAGGAAATAAAACTGTGTGTATTATTTAGGGCTCTCCAGAGAAACAGAACCAATAGAATATATGTAGATATATATCATAGAAAAGTTATTACAGGAGTTGGTTCATGTGATTATAGATGCCAAGAAGTCCCACAGTCTGGTGTCTACAAGCTGGAGATCCAGAAAATCTAGTATTAAAATTCAATCTGAGTCCAAAAACCCAAGAAACAGGGAGCCAATAGTGAAATTCCTAGTCCAAGGCCAAAGGAATAAGAAGTAAGGCTTCTGTGTAAGTCCTAGAGTCCAAAGGCCCAAAAACCAGGAGCTCTGATGTCTGAGGGAAGGAAGAAATAGACTTTTCAGCTCAAGAAAATAAAGAAGGAATTCACCTTTGCTTTTTTGTTTTATTCAGGCCCTCAGTGGATTGGATGATGTCCATGCACATTGGTAAAGATGGATCTCTTTACCAGTCTACTAAATCAAATGCTAATCTCTTCCAGGAACACCTTCACAGACACACCCCAAAATATTATTTTCCCCTTAGCCTAGTCAAGTTGAAACAAAATTAAGCATCACACCATATACCAACATACATAAAAATAGGAAACAAAAACAAAAGTCAACAATGGAGGAATTGAGGAACAAAAACTATAAGATTTTAGAAAACCAATTAACAAAATGGAAGAAGTAAGTCATTAATTGTAATTACTTTTAAATGTAGATGGATGAAAATCTTCAACAAAACTCAAAGACTGACAGAATGGAAAAGAAAACAAAAAACCAAAAAAACCCTATGACCCAATAATATGATCTCTACAGGAGACCTGTTTTGGAATCAAAGATACAACTGAGTTGCAAGTAAAAGGATGGAAATAAACTCCAAGCAAATAGTAACCATAAATGAACAGGAGTAGCTAAACTGATAAGAGATAAAAATATATACTTTAAGTAAAAAATAATTTCAGGAGACAAATGAGGTATTAGACATTAAGAACAGGGTCACTCTCACTAGAAATATAACAATTGTGAATATATATATGCAGTATGACAACACAGTCTAAATATATGAAGCAAAAACTGACAGAACTGAAGGGAGAAACAGAAAATTCTACTCTAATAGTTGGGTATTTCAACACCCTATTTTCAATAATTGACAGAGCAACTAAAAAAAGACAAAAAAGAAAATAGACAACTTAAAGAACACTGTAAACCAACTAACCAAAGAGACATATGTAGATCATTTACCTTAACTACAGAAGAATATATATTCTTCTCAAGTGCACAGGGAACATTTTCCAGGGTAAACTATATATATTCACCCATCAAAAAGTCCCAATAAGTTAAAAAAAAATGAAATCATAGAAGATATTTTCTCCAATAAGAATGGAATGAAATTAATTCCCTTGCCTTTGGGGATGTGTCGAGTAAGAGATTGCTACGGCTGAGGTCAGAGAGGTCTTTTCCTGCTTTCTCCTCTAGGGTTTGGATGGTTTCCTGTCTCACATTCAGGTCCTTTATCCATTTTGAGTTTATTTTTGTGAATAGATGCTGGAGAGGATGTGGAGAAACGGGAACCCTCTTGCACTGTTGGTGGGAATGCAAATTGGTGCAGCCGCTCTGGAAAGCAGTGTGGAGGTTCCTCAGAAAATTAAAAATAGACCTACCCTATGACCCAGCAATAGCACTGCTAGGAATTTACCCAAGGGATACAGGAGTACTGATGCATAGGGGCACTTGTACCCCAATGTTTATAGCAGCACTCTCAACAATAGCCAAATTATGGAAAGAGCCTAAATGTCCATCAACTGATGAATGGATAAAGAAATTGTGGTTTATATACACAATGGAATACTACGTGGCAATGAGAAAGAATGAAATATGGCCTTTTGTAGCAACGTGGATGGAACTGGAGAGTGTGATGCTAAGTGAAATAAACCATACAGAGAAAGACAGATACCATATGGTTTCACTCTTATGTGGATCCTGAGAGGCGTGACAGAAACCCATGGGGGAGGGGAAGGAAAAAAAAAAAAAAGAGGTTAGAGTGGGAGAGAACCAAAGCATAAGAGACTGTTAAAAACTGAGAACAAACTGAGGGTTGATGGGGGGTGAGAGGGAGGGGCGGGTGGGTGATGGGTATTGAGGAGGGCACCTTTTGGGATGAGCACTGGGTGTTGTATGGAAACCAATTTGACAATAAATTTCATATATTAAAAAAAAAAAGAATGGAATGAAATTAGAAATCAGTAACAGAAGGAAATTTGGAAAAATCATAAATATGTGGAAATTAAGCAACACATTAAACAATCAATGGATCAAAGAAGGAATCACAAGAAAAATGAGAAAATACTTTGACATTAATGTAAACAAAACAACCCAAAATACTAAAACTTATGGGATACATTGAGAAGAGTACTCAAATAGAGATGTATAGCATTAAAAGAGAAGAAAGAGCTCAAATCAATAACCTAACTGAAATTTACATTAGAAAAACAAGAGCAATCTAAACTCAAAGCTAGTAGAAGGAAAGATAATTCTCAGTAGGTAAAAAAAATAGAAAATAGAAACCAATATAGAGAAACAACTAAAAAATGTTTGTTTCTCTGAAAAGATCAACAGAATTCATTAATCTTAGTTGGATGTAGGAAAAGTAGAGAAGACTGAAATTGCTAAAATAAAATATGAAAGTGGGACATTATTACTGATCTTAACTAAAAAGGAGTATAAGAAGTCACTGTGAACTGTACACCAACAAATTAGATAACCTAAATGAGGGGCAACAGGGTAGCTCAGTCAGTTGAGTCTCTGACTCTTGATTTAGGCTCAGGTCATGATCCCAGGGTTGTGGGATCGAGTTCCATGCAAAATGTGAAGCCTGCTTGGGATTATCTCTCTCTTCCCCTCTGCCCCTTTCCCCCACTGATGCTCTTTCCCCTAGACCACTTTCTTACACCATTCACAAAAATAAACTCAAAATGGATATAGGACCTGAATGTGAGACAGGAGACCATCAAAACCCTAGAGGAGAAAGCAGGAAAAGACCTCTCTGACTTCAGTCATAGCAATTTCTTACTTGACACATTCCCAAAGGCAAGGGAATTAAAAGCAAAAATGAACTACTGGGTCCTTATGAAGATAAAAAGCTTCTGCACAGCAAAGGAAACAACCAACAAAACTAAAAGGCAACCAATGGAATGGGAAAAGATATTTGCAAATGACATATCAGACAAAGGACTAGTATCCAAAATCTATAAAGAGCTCACCAAACTTCACACCCGAAAAACAAATAACCCAGTGAAGAAATGGGCAGAAAGCATGAATAGACACTTCTCTAAAGAAGACATCCGGATGGCCAACAGGTACATGAAAAGATGCTCAACGTCACTCCTCATCAGGGAAATACAAATCAAAACCACACTCAGATATCACCTCACACCAGTGAGAGTGGCCAAAATGAACAAATCAGGAGACTATAGATGCTGGAGAGGATGCGGAGAAACGGGAACACTCTTGCACTGTTGGTGGGAATGCAAATTGGTGCAGCCACTCTGGAAAACAGTGTGGAGGTTCCTCAAAAAATTGAAAATAGACCTACCCTATGACCCAGCAATAGCACTGCTAGGAATTTACCCAAGGGATACAGGAGTACTGATGCATAGGGGCACTTGTACCCCAATGTTTATAGCAGCACTCTCAACATTAAAAACTTTTAAAAAAAGAGATAATTTCCATATAATCCAGCAAATGCATTATGGGTATTCACCCAAAAGAATGTAAAACAGTTCTCAAAGAAATATTTGTATACCCATCTTCATAGCAGCATTACTCACAATAGCTAATACGTGGAAGTAACCCACGTGTCTATCAACAGATAAATGAATAAGCAAAATGTGGTCTATATATACAATGGAATACTATTCAACCCTTAAAAGGAACAAAATTGTGACACACAGTACAACATGGATAAACCTGGAAGACATTATGCTAAGTAAAATGAGCTACTCACAAAAAGACAAATACTGTATGATTCTACTTATTTAAGGGACTTAGAGTAATCGAAGTCATAAAAACAAAGTAGAATGGTGGTTGCCAGGGGCTGAGGGAGAGGAAATGGGTGGTCAGTGTTTAATGGGGACAGAGTTTCAGTTTTACAAGATGAAAAGAGTTCTGGAGATGGACAGTGGTGATGGTCTCATAACATGAATGTATTTAATACCACTGAAATATACACTTAAATATGACCAGGATGATAAATTTTATGTTATGTGTATTTTACCACAACATAAAAGTTGAAAAAGAAATTATAAAATTATGCTTGACTTCACTGACAATAAAATAAGTATGGAAGATGTAGAGTAGGAGGACCCTAAGTTCACCCGTCTCATAAATACAATTAGGTTAACACCTATATCAGTGTAAATGTCCCAGAAAACAACCCAAAAGCTGGCAGAATAGACTCTCTACAGCTAAATATAAAGAAGAGGCCACATCAAAGAGGATAGGAAGAGTGAAAACACAGTCAGGAACTAAATGGACTTGGAGGATTGTGCTGGAAGGGAGGGACATTGCAGGGGAGGAGAGGGGAAAGAAATAGACCCTCACATCAGGCACCCCAGTCATGTGGAAACTGCACAGGGAAGACGAATCCCCATAACGTTTGGCTTTGAAAACCAGAGGGGCCAAATTTTGTGAGTTCTTATGATCAGAGGGCTTAACATCTGGAACTTTAAAAATCAGTGGGATTTTTAAAAACTCTGAGAGGGCAATAGGAAATTGAGTCCCTGCCCTTAAACAGCACAAACAGCCCCATGGAGATACAGCATAGAAGCAGCAGTTTGAAAACCTCCTGAGGTATACAGGAGGAAGATCTGTTTACTAATCTCAGAGCATGTGCTGAAGGGGCAGGGATCATTGGGAGACTTCTCTAGGAACCAAGGAGCTGGCAGGTGCCATTTCCCTCCCCTACGCCCTAGCCTAGACACGTAGATACCTGCAACGAGTGCAGTGCTAACATTCACTACTTACTTGCTAACAGGGCACCCTATCCCCACACACTTCTGTGGATCTACCCCCTCCAACCTGGCAGGCCATGGCTTCCAGAAGCTGTAGGTCCCTTCCCACAGCAAATCTTCTTAGACCCTGTTAACACGACCTGCCCTGCTTCTGTATTCTCCTTCAGATACCACCCCCACCCCCATATGCCCTTAGATGGAGCCCATCCAGAGTGATGCCATAAGCCTGGCAGCATGCAAGCTGCCCCAACAGGGACCAGTACCACTCCAAAGTGACACCTGCCCCAGGGAATGGGGAAGATAACCACTGACACCAGTCCAACTGTGGCCCAGCAGAGGCCTGGGAGCAGACATCTGGTCTATGTAGGCTCTGCCCACCAACAAAACTTCTCAGGGAAGAACACAGGAAAAGCACTCTGTATATCGGTGCTACTGCATCTCTGGAAAATGCCTGGCCTGACTCAACTCAAACCTCAAACTAGAGGCCTCAGACTAACCCATTAACAACACAGGAAACAAGCCCTGCCCACAACAGGTAGAGAGAGCCACTGCTGATAACTGAAGGCAAAAGTGACTCAGCCACAATGGCAGGGTACACAGAACACACATAGGAGACACCCCTGAAGCACCAGTTCTAGGGAACAGGGGACACTGCATGGCAGGGCACTATAGGACCTCTTCTTCATAAGGCCACTACTTTCAAGAGCAGGAGACATAGCTGAATTCCTAACACATGTAACAGACATAGTCAGGCAAAGCGAAGAGATGGAGGAATATGTCCCAAATGAGAGAACAGGACAAAATCACAGCAAGAGACCTAAATGAAATGGAGATGAGTAATATACCTGATAAAAAATTTAAAGTAATCACCTATAAGATACTAATTTCAGACCTAAAGACACATACGGATTAAACGTGAAGGGATGGAGAAGAATTCATCATACAAAAGGAAGTGAAAAGAAAGCTAGGGTAGCAATACTTATATCAGACAGGGTAGACTTTAAAACAAAGACTGTAACAAAAGACCAAGAAGGACACTATCTAATTAATCCCAAAGGGAACACTCCAACAAGAATATATCACTGTAAATATTTATTCATCCACATGGGAGCACCCAAATACATAAAGCAACTAATAACAAATATACAAAAAGTAATCAATAGTAATACAGTAATAGTAGGGGATGACTTTAACACCCCATTTACATCAATGAACAGATCATCCAAATGGAAAATCAACAAGGAAATAGCGGCTTTGAGTGACACACTAGACCAGATGGATCTAGCAGATATATTCAGAACATGTCATCCTAAAATGGCAGACCATATATTCTTTTCAAGTGTACATGGAACATTCTCCAGAATAGGTTACATATTAGGTCACAAAACAAGTCTCAACAAATAAAAAATATTGAAACCATACCATGCACCTCTTCTGACCACAACACTGTAAAACTAGAAATCAACCACAAGAAAAAATCTGGAAAGGCCACAAATATATGAAGGTTAAATAACATGCATTAAACAATGAATGGGCCAACTGGGAAATAAAAGAGGAAATTAAAATATGTGGAAACAAATGAAAATGAAAACACAATGGTACAAAATCTGGGATGCAGCAAAAGCAGCTCTAAGAAGAAAGTATATAGCAATACAAGCCTACCTTGAGAAGCAAGAAAAATCTCAAATAAACAACTTAAACTTACACTTAAAGGAGTAGTAAAAGAAGAACAAAGAAAACCCAAACCAGTAGAAGGAAAGAAATTATAAAGATTAGAGTTAAATAAACAAAACAGAAACTAAAAAAACAATACAACAGATCAATGAAAGCAGGAGCTGGGCTCTTTGAAAAGATTAACTTGATAAACCTTCAGCCAGACTCATCAAAACAAAACAGAACAAAAAACAGAGAAAGACAAGACTCAAATAGACAAAATCAGAAATGAAAGAGGAAAGAATAACAACCAACACCACAGCAATACAAAGGATTAAAAGAGAATATTATGAAAAACTATATGCCAACCAATTGGACAACCTAGAAGAAATGGACAAATTCCTAGAAACATATAGCCTCCCAAAACTGAATCAGAAAGAAATAGAAAATTTGAACAGATCACTTATGGAAAAAAATTGAATCAGTAATCAAAAAGCTCCCAGCAGGGGCACCTGGGTGGCTCAGTCAGTTAAATCTACTGTTGATTTCAGCTCAGGTCATGATCTCATGGTTCTTGGGATTGAGCCCTGTATCGGGCTATGCACTGACAGTCTAGAGCCTGCTTAGGATTCTCCCTCTCTTTGTCTCTCTCACTCTCTCTCTCTCTGCCCCTCTTCTACACACGTGTACAAGTTCATGCTCTCTCTCTCTCAAAGTAAATAAACGTTAAAAGTAAAAAAGTTCCCCGCAAACAAAAGTCCAGGACCAGATGGCTTCACAGGTGAATTCTTCCAAATATTAAAAGAAGAAAAAATAGAGAGGAAGGAAAGATGTTCCAAATTTATTCTATGAGGTCAGCATAACCTTGATACCAAAACCAGATAAAGACACTACAAAAAAAAAAAAAAAAAAAAACAAACAAACCCACAAGTACAGGCCACTATCTCTGATAAACATAGATACAAAATCCTCAACAAAACATTAGCAAACTGAATCCAACAATATATTAAAAAATCATTCACCACAATAAAGTCGTATTGTGGGATGCAAGGGTGGCTCAATATTCACAAATCAATCAACATGATATAGCACATCAACAAGACAAAGGATAAAAACCATATGATCATTTCAATAGATGCAGAAAAAACATTTGACAAAGTACAACATCCATCCATGATAAAAAGAAAATCTTCAACAAAGTAGATTTAGAGAAGCATACCTCAACATAATAAAGACCACATATGAAAAACCCACTGTAAACATCATACTCACTGGGGAAAAACTGAGAACTTTTCCCCTAAGGTCAGGAACAAGATGAGCTTGTCCAATCTCACCACTTCTATTCAACACAGTACTCGAAGACAACAAAAAGAAATAAAAGGCATACAAGTTGGTAAGAAAGTAAAACTTCCACTATTTGCAGATGGCATGATGCTATTATACAGAAAAACCTAAAGACTCCACCAAAAAAGCAACTAGAATTGATGCATGAATTCACTAAGGTCTCAGGATACGAAGTTAACATACAGATATTCATTGCATTTCTATACACTAATAATGAAATAGAAGTGAGAGAAATTAAGAAAACAATCCCATTTACAATTGCACCAAAAATAATAAAAAACCTAATAATTAATTTAACCAACAAACACTTGTACTCTGAAAACTATAAAACACTGATGAAAGAAATGGAAGCCAATACAAAAAAAAGGGAAAGATATTCCATGCTCACGGACTGCAAGAACAAATATTGTTAAAATGTCCATACCACTCAAAGCAATCTACATATTTAATGCAATCCCTATCAAAATGTCAATGGCATTTTCACACAACTAGAATAAATAATCCTAAAATTGTATGGAACCACAAAAGACCCCTAATAGCCAAAGCAATCTTTAAAACAACAACAACAACAACAAAACAAACAACCAGAGGTATCCCAATTCCAGACTTCAAAATATATTACAAAGCTGCAATAATCAAAACAGAATGGTACTGGCACAAAAACAGACACATAGATCAATGAAACACATTAGAGAGCCCAGAAATAAAACCACAATTATATGGTCAATTAATCTTCGACAAAAGAGGCAAGAATATGCAACAGGAAAAAGACGGTCTCTTTAAAAAATGATGTTGGGAAAATTGGACAGCTACATGCAAAAGAATGAAACTGGACCACTTCTTACACCATACACAAAATAAACTCAAAGTGGATTAAGGATCTAAATATGACACCTGAAACCATAAAAATCCTAGAAGGGAGCACAGGCAGTAAATTCTCTGACACTGGCCGTAACAACCTTTTTCTAGACATGTCTCCCAAGGCCAAGGGAAAGAAAAGCAAAAATAAACTATTGGGATTACATCAAAATAAAAAAAGCTTTTGCGAAGCCAAGGGAACAATCAAAACTAAAAGACAACCTACTGAACGGGAGGAGATATTTGCAAACGGCATATCCAATAAAGGCTTAATGTCCAAAATCTATAAAGAATGTATCAAACTCAACACCCCAAAACCAAACAATTCAATTAAAAAATGGGTATAAGATGAGAACAGACATTTTTCCAAAGAAGACATGCAGATGGCCAACAGACACATGAAAAGATGCTCAACATCACTCATCATCAGAGAAATGCAAATCAAAACTACAATGAAATATCACCTCACACCTATCAGAATGGCTAAAATAAAAAATACAAGGAACAACAAATGTTGGTAAGAGTGTGGAGAAAAAGGAATGCTTGTGCACTGTTGTGGGAATACAAACTGGTGTAGCCACAATGGAAAATAGTATGGAAGGTCCTCAAAAACTTAAAAAAGAACTACCATATGATCCAATAACTCTACTACTGGGTATTTACCCAAAGAATACAAAAGCATTTTTTCCTGCAGCTTATTTACAATAGCCAAATTATGAAAGCAGCCCAAGTGTCCTTCAAAAGATGAATGGATAAAGATGTGGTATATATACAATGGAATATTAAACTTCCATAAAAAGAATGAAATCTTGCCATTTACAACAATGTGGATGGACCTAGAGAATATAACGTTAAGTGAAATAAGTCAGTCAGAGAAAGACAAATACCATATGATTTCACTCATATGTGCAATTTGGAAACAAAACAAAAGAACAAAGTAAAAAAGAGACCAACCAAAAAACAGACTCCTAACTATAGAGAACAAATGGATGGTCACCAGAAGGGAGGTGGGTAGGGGATGGGTGAAATAAGTGATGGGGATTAAGAGTACACTTATCATGAAGAGCACTGAGTAATTTACAGAATTGTTGAATCAATGGGTGTCAGGGTAGCTCAGTTAAGCATCCAACTCTTGATTTCAACTTGGGTCATGCTCATGGTCATGGAATTGAGTCCCCTGCCTAGGGCTCCTCGCTGACAGCAGGGAGCCTGCTTGGGATTCTGTCTTTCTGCCCATCCTCCCGCTTGCATGTGCGCCTCTCTCTTAAACTAAATAAACATTTTTTTAAAAAGAATTGTTGAGGGGCGCCTGGGTGGCTCAGTCGGTTAAGCGTCCGACTTCAGCTCAGGCCACGATCTCGCGGTCCGTGGTTTTGAGCCCCGCGTCAGGCTCTGGGCTGATGGCTCAGAGCCTGGAGCCTGCTTCCAATTCTGTGTCTCCCTCTCTCTCTGCCCCTCCCCCGTTCATGCTCTGTCTCTCTCTGTCTCAAAAAAAAAAAAAAATTAAAAAGAATTGTTGAATCACTATATTGTACACCTGAAAGTAATATAAGACTGTATGTTAACTATACTGGAATTTTAAAAAAAATTTAAAGAAAAATATGAATTAAAACTATACTAAGGCAACATATTCTCCTGATGAGAATATAAATTGGTATTACCCTATGGAGATTAATTTGGACTATCTCTTAAACTTTTAAATGCACGTGACCCTTGGCCCAGCAATTCCATCTTTAGCAATTTATTTACAGATATATTTGTATAAATGTGAAATGATGAATATATGTGGTCATTGCTTTCCCCATGAGTTAGAATAGGAATACAGAATTGGGCAAATCAAACATGGAACATCTATATAATGGATATTATGTAGCCAAAAGAAAAAGCAATTTATAGGACAATTTCTAAGATATAGTGTTAAGTGAAAAAGGCAAAGTTTCAGAACAGCATTTTTAATATCATGCTTTTGAAGAAGAAAGAAGAGAAAAGAAAAGCAAAAGAAAAGTGGAAGCAGAAGCAGCAGCAACAGAAGAAGTAAAATATATTTGCATTTGCTTAGACAGGCTTTAAGAAATTCTGGTTGGGTTTTGCCAGTGGGAGCACCAGCAGGAGATCAGAAGTAAAGAGGACCATACAGTTAGATATTTACTTCTCCAGTTCCTTCCCTGTGGGGTCACATTCCTCTCAACCACAGGTCAGTGTTCCCATGAGAAGGTCCTCCCCATTGCTCTCTCTGTCCAGGTTTTAGTCATTTGCCCTGAAAGTCAAATCCAAACTCTGCAGCCTGGTCTCATCAACTGTTCCCCTTCCCAGTCTAACTTGACTTTACTCTTCAGATAGGCCCACACATTTGAAACAGTCCTCATCTTCCACCTGCCAGCTCTGGCCTCTGCAATGCTGAAAGCCTGGCACTTAAGTTCCCATGCCTAGCAGTCCATCCCTTCAGTTCCTGTCAAGAGTTGGGCTGCCTGTTTTTCAAGATAGAACAGTTGTTGGAGTAACTGGAAACTGCCTCTCCTGCTCAGTGCTCTGCTGTTCAGCATTCTGTTTATGGCTCCTGAGACTGGAAGGTTAGGAAAAGGGGCTTTTACAGGTTCTGCTCACCTTTGCTCACTGTTGTCTCTGGAGAGGGAATCCTGTCTTCCAGCTCCCCACATAAACACTGCTCCCCTTGGTGCCTTATTGCCTGTTGCCTAAGGAAAACCTAATCCAGGTATATGGTAGGGCAGGACTGGTTCACTAAACAGATTTGTTAGTTCCTTCCTCACTTCCCACAATGTTTCTGAGGTATCTGAAAATACAGAAGCACACTATTTTAAGTTATTACAGCACTTACAGCTTAAATAGCACTTCTGCAAATCTAATAGACGTTGTCCTTCCCAGGAACTTAGAAGAGCATACAGGGAGAGGGTAGACAGGGCAGGGATTATTAGACCCATTTGACAAATAAGGAAACTGAGGTTTTGAGAGTTAGAGTTACTTAGACCAGAAGGTCCTAGAGTTGTATAAACTTGGTTAATTCCTGTAACTCCAGGGTTTTAGGGATGTGTTCTACCACACGAGGAGAGTGAGTTTTAAGATCAAAGGAGAAATGGACTCAGGGGTCCACTGAGTAACAGTGGCTCTGAATAAGTCCTGAATTTTCTCCATCTGGGTCAGGATCCTTGCTCACATAGATACAAATGCATACTGAAAGGAGTATATTTGTAATTTGCACATTTATTCTCACCTAAACCTACTTTGCCCTCACTCTTCCCTATCCAAGGTAATGACACCATCCTCATTCAGTTATTTAAGACAACTACCTCAAAGTCATCCATAATACTTTTTTTTCTCTTATTCCACATCAGTTAGTCATTTCTGTTAACAAATATGTTATTACATATTTTGTTTATTACAAATATGTCTAATTTTCTCCTTATTTCTACTACTACCCCTGACAGCACAATATCACTGTCACCTGGATTACTAAAATATTCTCCTAACTACTGTGATTCCACTCTTTCTACCCTAAAATAATTTTCTCACAAAGCAATCAAAAACCTTCCCACTTCCAACAATGGCTGACTAGGGGGGTTTAGACAAACCCTCCTTCTGAGAAAAAATTAACAAAAATATGTTTGCATTTCATAAGTGAGAACTTGAAAGGTCAGGATATGGAAAAAGAGAGAAAACAAGAAAGGTAAGTATGACATATAGGACAGCTTTACCCCTCAAGGAAAATTCTGATTCTGAGAGTGAAACCTAGGGATGACAGGCTGAGAAGGTGAGGAGACTCCTGGCATGTTCATTGGTTGTAGGGGGGGTGAAATGGAAGCTCAGGCCCACTAAAGAAGATGTCCCTGAAAAAAGTCCTGGCTTTTAGTTGAGGACCTGAAGAACTATACCTAAAGAGTAAAAGTGAAACAGAAATAGACAAGCCCTCACAAAGACTGAAAGACAGCTTCAATTCCTGTCTGGATGAGGGTGATATGGACCTAGCCAAGTTGATGGTTGAAAGCAAAGGTAAGTCCTCTCTGAAGGAACATTGCATTATCCAAAGCCTCAAATTCTCTCTATATTTTTTCATACACAATGTCTGGCATACACAAAAAATCAGACATATAAAGAATCAAGGTTTAACTGAAAACTATGAGAAACAGACCCACAGGAATATTGCACATATCTGACAAAGGTGTTAAAGTAGCCATGATTAATACATGTAAGAAAATAGGAGACAAGATGAAAAATTTCATCAGAGAAAAAGCTCTAAAAGAATCAGTTGGAAATCCTAGAACTTAAAAATAGAATAAATGAAATCAAGAACTCCAGAGACAAGTTTTATCAGCAGCCTAGATACATTTAAAGAGAGAGTTACTAAACTGGAATGCAGGTCAGTAGAAAATACCTACACTTGGCCAGATGGCTTTCCAAGGGAATTCTACCAAACATTTAAAGAAGAGTTAATACCTATTATTTTAAAGTTGTTACAAAAAATACAAATGGAAGGAAAACTTCCAAACTCTATGAAGCCAGCATTACATTGATTTCAAAACCAGACAAAGACCCCGCTGAAAAGAACTACAGACCAATTTCCCTGATGAACATGGATGCAAAAATTTTCAACAAGAAACTAGCAAACTGAATCCAACAATACATTAAAAGAATTATTCACCATGATCAAGTGGGGTTTATTCCTGGACTGTGGGGCTGGTTCAATATCTGCAAATCAATCACATTAATAAAAGAAAGGATAATAACCACATGATCCTTTTAATAGATGCAGAAAATGCATTTGACAAAATACGGCATCATTTCTTGATAAAAACCCTCAAGAAAGTAGGGATAGAGGAAACATACCTCAATATCATAAAGGCCATTACAGAAGACTCATAGCTAGTATCACCCTCAATGGGGAAAAACTGAGAGCTTTCCCCCTAAGGTCAGGAATACAACAGGGATGTCCACTCTCACCACTGTGGTTCAACATAGCTCAGGAAGTCCTAGCGTCAGCAACCAGAAAACAAAAACAAATAAAAGGCATCCAAATTGCCAAGGAAGAAGTCAATTTTCACTCTTCGCAGATGACCTGATACTCTAAGTGGAAAACCTGAAAGACTTCACCAAAAAAAACCTGCTAGTACTGATACATGAATTCAGCAAAGTTGCAGGATATAAAATCAATTCACAGAAATAAGTTGCATTCCTATACACCAATAATGAAACAACAGAAAGAGGAATCAAGGAATTGATCCCATTTAAATTGCATTAAACCCATAAAGTACCTGGTAATAAACCCAACCAAACAAGTTAAAAGACTTGTATGGTGAAACTGTAGAAAGCTTATGAAAGAAACTGAAGAAGATACAAAGAAATGGAAAAAGATTCCATGCTCCTGGATAGGAAGAACAAATATTGTTAAAATGTCAATACTACCCAAATCAATCTACACATTCAATGCAATCCTTATCAAAATAACACCAGCAGAGCTAGAACAAACAATTCTAAAATTTGCATGGAACCACAAAAGACCCCCAATAGCCAAAGTAATGTTGAAAAAGAAAACCAAAGCTGAAGAGATCACAATTCTGGACTTCAAAGCTGTAATCATCAAGACAGCAGGGTACTGGCACAGAAACAGACACATAGATCAATGGAACAGGATAGAGAACCCAGAAATGGACCCTCAAATGTATGGCCAACTAATATTTGACAAAGCAGGAAAGAATATCCAATGGATAAAAGATGCTCCTCAGCAAGTGGTACTGGGAAAACTGGACAGCAACATGTGGAAGAATGAACCTAGATCACTTTCTTATGCCATACATAAAAGTAAACTCAAAATGGATGAAAGACCTAAATGTAAGACAAGAAACTATCAAAATCCTAGAGGAGAAAACAGGCAGCAACCTCTCTGACCTTGGCTGCAGCAACATCTTACTAGACATTTCTCCAAAGGCAAGGGAAACAAAGCAAAAATGAACTACTGGGACCTCATCAAGATAAAAGGATTCTGCACAGCAAAGGAAACAATCAATAAAACCAGAAGGCAACCGACGGAATGGAAGAAGTTATTGCAAATCAGATAAAGGGTTAGTATCAAAAATCTATAAATAACTTATCCAACTCAACACCCAAAAACAAATAATCCACTGAAGAAATGGGCAAAAGACATGGACAGACACTTTTCCAAAGAATACATCCAGATGGCTAACAGACTCATGAAAAGATTCTCAATATCACTCATTATCAAGGAAATACAAATCAAAACCACAATGAGATATCACCTCATATCTGTCAGAATGGCTAAAATGAATAAATCAGGAAACAACAGATGCTGGTGAGAGTGCAGAGAAAGGGAAACACTTTTGCACCGCTGGTGGGAATGTAAATTCATGCAGCCACACTGCAAAACAGTACAGAGAGTCCTCAAAAAGTTAAAAATATAACTACCAATGACCCAGCAATTGCTCTACTAGGTATTTATCCAAAGGATGCAAAAATGCTGATTCGAAGGGGCATATGCACCCCAATGTTTATAGCAGCACTATCAACAATAACCAAATTATGGAAAGAGCTGAAATGTCTATTGACTGATTAATGGATAAAGAAGATGTGGTATATATACACAATGGAATATTACTCAGCAATCAAAAAGAATGAAATCTTGCCACTTGCGACAATATGGATGGAACTAAAGTTTATTATGTTAATGAAATAAGTCAGGCATAGAAAGATACATTTATGACTTCACTCATGTGGAATTTAAGAAACAAAACAAACAGAAGGGAAGGAAAAATAATATAAAAACAGATAGGGAAGCAAACCATAAGAGACCCTTAAATACAGAGAACAAACTGAGGGTTGCTGAAGGGGAGGTGGGTGGGAGAATGGGTTAAATGGGTGATGGGCATCAGGGAGGGTACTTGTTGGGATGAGCACTGAGTGCTATATGTAAGTGATGAATCACTCAATTCTACTCCTGAAACCATTACTACACTATATGTTAACTAGCTTGGATTTAAATAAAGTTAAAGAAGTATAAGAAAAGAAAATATCTAGACATAAGTATAGAAGGAAGAAAAAGATTTAAAATACAGCATAGAAAAAAAAAATGCATGGAACGTAGTGAAAAGGTGTAACGTGGATATACCTGGAGTCCCACGCTGAGAGGAGAGGGAAAAGAAGAGGAAGAGGGAGGAAGAAGGAAGGGAGAGAGAGAGAAAAGGAAATAATGGCTGAGAATTTTCCAAAACCATTGAAAGCCACAGGTCAAGAAGCACTACACACAAGATGAATACAATAAAAGTTGTATTTTGGCACGTCATGGAAAACTTGCTAAAAGAGGCCACTAACTAAAGGTGGAGAGAAAAAAAAAAGTCAGAGAATAAAAGGCTCATTACCTTCAACAATAAGCAACAATAAGACTGGGAGCTGACTTATTAATAGAAATGATGAAAATTATAAAACAACAGAGAGACATCTTTAAAGTGCTGAAAGAAAATAATTGCCAATCACAAGAGTATGATTCAAAATGGAAAGTGAAATAAGACATATTAAGGCAAAAAACAAAAACAAAAAACAAAAAATTAGGCAAGAGCAGACATACTAAAGGAATTCTAAAGGTGGTTCTTTAGGCAGAAGGAAAATCATCCTAAGTGAATATATGAAGAAAAAAGAAAAAAGGCACACATAAATGTAAAAGGAGGTATCACTATATATTCTACAGTCATTTAAAACATCACAAGAAGATATTTTGAATAACTTTGTTGCAATATAAACATTTAAATGAAATGGGTAAATTCCTAGGAAAATCTAACTTACCAAAATAAACACACACACACACACACGCACAGAGAGAGAGAGAGAGAGAGAGAGAGAGAGAAAATCTGAATCTCCTATATCTATTAAAAATAAAAGTTTTACTTGAAACTTCCACTGAAAGAAAATTCCAGGGCAGATGACTTTATTGGTAAGCTCTATCAAATATTTAAGGAAGAAATAACTCAAGTGTACAAATAGCAGATAATAGAAAAATAAGAAATTCTTCCCAGATTATTTTAAGAAGCCAGACTGACCAGAACATGACAAGAAAGGAAAAAAATATTGGCCAATATTTCTCATAAACACAAGTACCAAAATCCTAGATAAAACATTAGCAAGCCACTCATCATCAGGGAAATACAAATCAAAACCACAATGAGATACCACCTCACACCTGTCAGAATGGCTAACATCAACAACTCAGGCAACAACAGATGTTGGCGAGGATGCAGAAAAAGAGGATCTCTTTGGCACTGCTGGTGGGAATGCAAACTGGGGCAGCCACTGTGGAAAACAGTATGGAAGTTCCTCAAAAAATGAAAAATAGAACTACCCTACGACCCAGCAATTGCACTACTAGGTATTTATCCAAGGGATACAGGTATGCTATTTCAAAGGGGCACATGCACCCCCAATGTTTATAGTAGCACTATCAACAAGAGCCAAAGTATGGAAAGAGCCCAAATATCCATCGATAGATGAATGGATAAAGAAGATGTGGTGTGTGTGTGTGTACACACACACACACACACACACACACACACACACACACACAATGGAGTATTACTCAGCAGTCAAAAAGAATGAAATCTTGCCATTTGCAACTATGTGGATGGAACTATAGGGTATTATGCTAAGTGAAATTAGTCAATCAGAGAAAGAAAAATATCATATGACTTCACTCATATGAGGACTTTAAGAGACGAAAGAGATGAACATAAGGGAAGGAAAGCAAAAATAATAAAAAACAGGGAGGGGGATAAAACAAGAGACTCTTAAATATGGAGAACAAACAGAGGGTTACTGGAGGGGTTGTGGGAGGGGGATGGGCTAAATGGGTAAGGGGCATTAAGGAATCTACTCCTGAAATCATTGTTGCACTATATGTTAACTAACTTGGGTGTAAATTTTAAAAAATAAAGAAAAATAAATAAATAAATAAATTAATTAATTAATTAATTAGCAAGCCAAATCTAGCAATATGCATAAAGGGGATATAGTATATAAAAACCAAGTTAGATTTATGTTGGAATACAATATTAGTTGAACACTTGAAATGCAATCAATAAAATTTACCACAATAATAGAATAAAGGGAAAAAGCACATGCTAAATTTCAACAGATGCAGAAAAGGTATTCGATAAAATTTAATATTGACTCAGGATAAAAAAAAATTTCTTAGTAAACTAGAACTAAAAGGATAAATTTTTAATCTAATAAAGGGTTTCTATAAAAAATCTACAGCATAATAGAAAAAAATACTGAAAAACTTTCCTCTGAGAATGAACCAAAATGCCTATCATTACCACTTCCTTTTTTTAAAAATATAATTTATTGTCAAGTTGGCTAACATACAGTGTATACAGTGTGCTCTTGGTTTGGAGGATAGATTCCCATGATTCATCGCTTGCACACACCCAGGGCTCATTCCAACAAGTGCCCTCCTCAATGCCCATCACCCATTTTCCCCCCTTGCCCCTCCCCATCAGCCCTCAGTTTTTTCTCTGTATTTAAGAGTCTCTTATGGTTTGCCTCCCTCCTTCTCTGTTTGTAACTATTTTTGAAAATTGTCTTAGAAGATCTAACCAGTGCAGTTAGGCAATAAAAGAAATAAAAACGTATAATATTTAGAAAAGAAGAATTTAGTCTTGTAGATAATAAGTCTATGTATGTTGGAGATCCAAAATAATCAACTGATAAAACTATTATTAAGTGAACTGAGCAGGATCAATGGGTAAAAAGTCAATATGCAGAATTCATTTGTGGCTGCCAGTTTTTACTCAGATGGAGTAAGCACACTGTAGTTTCTTTCTCCCATTGACTACAATTCTAGAAAGAATATTTTAAAACTACCTGGTGCTTTTGAAAGATAAATAATAGGTAGATTGTGAGAGGAGGGAGCAAGGAGTCAAAACTTTAGGAACAATCAGTGTGTAGTGGTGAGTTTCCTGGTCTTTCTCTTTCTTATATATCCCTGCTTGGACTTGAGGGTGAACTGAATCTGGAGAAGTGAACAATGGAACTGGTTAATAAAATCCTTGAGGAGAAACCTTCTTTCTAGCCAAAGAAAGAAGAAAATAGATCCCCGTAATTCTGGGAGTGTGAAGAGAATCATCTTTTTATGTCTTCTTTTTCCTCTCCTGGTTCTTCCACAAGGCCAGTTTCAGCAGCAGAATTGCACTCATATGGCAGTGGCAGCAATCGCATGGGCAGAGTACATATGGAGGAACAACAATTTAAATGACTATAGGTTTCTCATCAGAAACTATAGAGATTATGAAACAGGAGAATAACATCTTTAAGGTACTGAAAGAAGAACATTATAAATACCTGAGTAAATATAATTCGAATACTATTGAACCAGAATTTTTTATCCAGTGAAAATATCCTTCAGGAATTAAGGCAAAATGAGGACATGATCAAGTGAGGGAAAATAAAAAAGATTTATCACCAACAGACTTGCTCTAAAAGAAATGCTAGAAGAAATTCATCAGGCTGAAAGGGAATGATCTCAGAGGGAAACTCAGAACTTCAGAAATTAAAGAAAGGCAGCAGAAATTACAAATATCTGAGTAAATATAATAAAGCATATATTTTTCTTGAGCTCTTCAGAATTTATGACCAATGAAAGCAAAGATTATAACATTGTTGAAGTGTTTCCATATACATAGACGTAATACACCAACAACTATAGTATAAAGGGGGAAGAATAAAAAGACTTATATAGTTGTAAAATTATTACATTTCCCTCAAAATGGCAATATTAAATCTAGATAGGCTGTTTAGGGCGAGGCATGTAGAATGTAAATCCTAAGGCAAATACTAAAAAAGAAAAATTAAACCATAAAGACATACGCTAAAAAGCCAATACACAAATTAAAAGGGAATACTAAAAATATTCAAGTAATTCAAAATAAGGCAGGAGAAGAGAGAGGAACAAAAACAAAAACAAAACAAAAACAGGATATAAACAGAAAAATAAAATAGTAGACATAAATCTAACTATATCAATAATTAATTAAATGTAAAGGGTCTAAATACACCAATTAAAAGAGTGTCATATTGATAAAAATACAAGACCTAACTATACATTGTTTACAAGAAACATAGTTTCAATATAAAGATACAGATAGATTGAAAGTAACAGAATGGAGGGGTGCATGGCTGGCAGAGTCAGAAGACCATGTGACTCTTGATCTTGGGGTTGTGATTTTGAGCCCCATGTTGGGTGTAGAGTTTACTTCAACAAACAAAAGATAAAAAATAAAAATAAAATTAACAATGGAAGAGTTATACCAGACACTAATTGAAAGAAATATGAAGTGGGATTATTATTATTATTATTATTTATTCAAAGTAGAATTCAGAACAAAAAAAATTATTAGGTCTGAAGAGGACATTACATAATGTTAAAAGAATCAAACGTGCTATACCTAACAACATGGGTCCAAGATTTATGAAACAAAAATATGATAAAATTTGAAGATATTGAAAACATAGATTGAAACACCCCAAAAATGTTATAACTTTTGCTTTCAACAGTTATACATATTTTAAGGAATTTAAGCAAAAAAATCCACAATCATGCTTAGAGACATAAACATTCCTTTCTCAGTAACCAGCAGACTAAGAAGACAGAAAATCAGCAAGGATAAGAAGAGCTAAACAACTCTATGACTGTACCTCATTGACATTTGTAAATGATCCTCTATTGAAAGATTTGCTGAAGACTCCACCCATTGAGAGCAGAATGCAATTCTTTTCAAGTGCACATGTAGCATTTACCAAGATAGACCATACTCGGGGATCATAAAACAAACCTTAGCAAATCAAAAGAACAGAAATCATACAAAATATGTTCTCTGCACCAGAAATAAACTAAAATCAATAACAAAAAGATATCTAGAAAATTCTCAAAGATTTGGAAATTAGAGATTGGATTTCTACATAACCCATGCACCAAAGATGAAATCACAGGGAAATTAGGAAATATTTCAAACAAAATGAAAATTAAAATTAAAATCCATCATTGCAAAATTTATGGAATGTAGGCAAAATAGTGTTTAGAAGGAAGTTTGCAGAATTAAATACTTACATGTTAGAAAATAAGGCCTCAAACAATAATCCAAGCTTACAATTTAGAAACCGTAAAAAGCAAATTAAACACAAAACAAGCAGAAGGAAGATAAAAAATAAATGCCATAAATAATGGAATTGAAAACAGAATAACAATGGAGAAAAATCAATGAAATTAAAAGCTGATTCTTTGAAAAGATTATAAAATTAACAAAACTACAACCAAACTGACTGAGATAAAAAAGTGAAGATCCAAATAACCATCAGAAATCATAGAGGGGCTCTCACTAAAGACGTTACAGGCATTAAAAAGATGATAAGGGAATATTAATGAACAATTCTATGCATATAAATTCAATAAATTAGATGAAATGGGTCAATTCCTTTAAGGACACAAACTATCAAAATTCACTCAAGAGAAACAGATGACCAGAATAGTCCTGTATTTATTTAAGTAATTAAGTGTGTTTTAAAGATTTTTCTAATGAAGAAAATGGCAGGCAACTTGGTTTCACTGGTGAATTAGAAAAAAAAAAAAAAAAACCAATTCAACACAAAATAGAAGAGGTAGGAAAACTTCCCAACCCATTTTATTAGGCCAGCATTACCCTGACAAACCAGACAGAAACATTACAAGAAAACTACAGACCAATAACCTCATGACTATAGATGTAAAACTTCTCCCCCAAATATTAGTAAATTGAATCCACCAAAAGAGAAAAATAATAGTACCTCATGACAAAGTGGAGTTTATCCCAGGAATGCAAGGCTGGCTCAACATTTGAAATCAACATAATTCACCATATTAAGAAAATAAAAAGAAACCCACACATATATGGCCAATTGATTTTTTACACAAATACCAAGGCAACATAACAGAGAAGAGGACATCGTCTCAAAAAATGGCACTGGAACAACTGGATATCCATATGCAAAATAGATAAACTTCAACCCGCACTTTGTACCTTAAACAAACATTAGTTCAAAATAGATCATAGGCCTAAATACAAAACATAAAACTATAAAACTTTGAAGGAGAACTTTGTGACATTGGGTTAGACCAGGTTTTCTCAGTCAGCACTACTGACATTTTGGACTACTTAATTCTTTCTTGTGTGTGGTGGTGCAGGTCGTTTTGTGCATTGTAGGATGTTTAGCAGCATCTCTGACCCCTACTCAGTAGATAGCAGTAGCAATCCCTCTCACATTGTAATGATTAAAAAATGTCTCCAGGGTGTTTGAGTGACTCAACCACTTAAGCATCTGACTCTTGATTTCAGCTCAGGTCATGATCTCACAGCTGGTAGGATAGAAACCATGTCAAGCTCTGCACTGTCAATGCAGGATTCTCTTTCTCTCTCTCTATCTCCCCTGCTCACTCATGTGTGTGCACATGCATGTGTATGCACGCTGTCTCTCAAAATAAAGAAATAAACTTAAAAAAAACAACTCTCAAAATATGGCCAAATGTCCTCTGGGGATCAGAATTGTCTCTGGTTGAGAACCACTGGCTTAGGCAAAGAGTTTTTAGACATGACACCAAAATCACAATTCAGAAAAGAAAAAAAAATACATTAGACTACATCAAAATAAATTTGTTCAAAAAAACAAAACAAAACAAAACAAAACAAAACAAGCCACAGACTGGGAAAAATATTTCAAGTCAATTTTCTGATAAAGGACTTATATCCAGAATAAGGAACTCTCTCGAAACTTGACAGTACAAATAGCCCAATTTGAAAATGTGCAAAAGATCTGAACAGACATTTTACCAAATTATGGTAAGTAAGCCCATAGAAAGATGCTCAACATCATTAGTTATTAGAGAAATGCAAATTAAAATGATAATGAGATATCACTGCACATCTATTAGAATGGGTAAAATATATAATTTTTAATGTTTATTTATTTTTGACAGAGAGACAGAGTGTGAGCAGGGGAGGATCAGAGAGAGGGAGATACAGAATCCAAAGCAGGCTCCAGGCTCCAAGCTGTCAGCACAGAGCCCGACTCAGGGCTTGAATTCATGGACCATGAGATCATGACCTGAGCTGAAGTCAGACGCTTAACCAACTGAGCCACCCAGGTGCCCCTAGAATGGGTAAAATATTTTTTTTAAAGTTGAGGATGCCAATTACTGACAAAGATTTGAAGCAACTGGAATCCTCATGCATTGCTGAGAGTAATGTACAGCTACTTGAGCAGTTTGGCAGTTTCTTATAAAGTTAAACATAGATTTACAATCTAAGAGCCAGCAATCTAGCTCTTAAGTATTTGCTTAAGTAAATTGAAAGCCCATGATCACATAAAGTTCTTGGGTATTTACAGCAATTTTATTCATAATCACCAAAAACTGAAAATATTCCAAATGTCTTTTAATAGGTGAATGGATAAATTATCTTTTTATCCATCCAGGCCATGCAATACATGCACAAAAGAGTTAACATAGAAGGCTACTATCTTTAGAAGGACCTGCTTACAAGGTTGGCCCTTTGCCGATGTCTAGAAACCTGGCACTTGAACCATTTCCTACGCTATGCCCACACTGTGTAAACAATGTGATTTATGTCGAACACCTGCTTTCCTTCTAGCAGTCTGGAATTTTGATATTTGCTAGGCAGAGAGTGTCTATGTGACTATCACTCAATAAAAACCTTGGGTTCTGAGTCTTTAATGGGCATGATTGGGCAGAGATATTGCATACATTACTACATTTTCACATTTTTCACTGCTAGAGAAAGGAGCTTGCTTGGTGCATCCCCTCACAGGAGGGAGAGAGCATAAAGAAGTCTGTGTATGGATTTATCCAGATTCTACCTATGTCTTTTACCCTTGCTGATCCTATCATGCATCCTTTCACTATAATACCTTATACATGAATGCTTCCATATGCTGAATCCCATGAGTTCTGGTAAATCTCTGAATGTGGGAGTAGTGCAGGGGCCCCCTGAAATAGAATACTACTCAGCAATAAAAAGAAATGAACTGTTGATACATGCAACAACATGAATAAATCTTCCATGCATTATGCTAAGTGAAAGAAGCTAAACTCAAAAGGCCATACACAGTACAATTCCTTTCATATGACATTTTAGAAAATACAAAACTATAGCTACAAAGAACAGGTCAGTGGTTGTTAGGGATTAAGGGTGAGTGAAGAGTTTGACTACAGAGGGGCAGCATGAGGGAATTGTGCGTGTCGGGGGGAGGAGGTGATAAAACTGTTCTGTTGTTCTATGTCTTGGCTATGGTGGTGGTTATACAACTCTATCCATTTGTCAAAACTCAGACTTATACACCAAAAAGAGTAAAGCTTACTGTAAGTAAATTAAAAATAAATTTAAATTGTAATATAATTAACTGCCTTTCTATATAACCAGCAACAAATTAAAAAATTAAATTAAAAACATAATTTATAACAGCAACAAAAACTACTAAAAACTTTAAAATAAACCTAATGAAAGACACATAACTCTGTGTTGAAAACTACAAACCAGAGAGAGATTAGAGAAGACATAAATAAATAAAAAGCTATACTACTCACAGATTGAAATACCATGATATTACAAAGACATTAACAATCCAGTTGAAATGCCAAGATACATTTTTTTACCAGCAAGGTGATTCTAAACCTATATGGAAATATAAACTACAAGGGACAGCAAAACAATTTAGAACAACAAAGTATTAGTACGTACTCTGCTGTATATCAATGCTTGTTATAAAGCTATGATAATTAAATGGACAGCCTGGTATTGGTAAAAGACTGGAAAAGAGGAAACAAAATAAGGAGTCCAGAAAACGTCCTCTAATTTATACACATAGAGCCCCTTAACTTGTGACAAACTTTGCACCAAAAAGCTTAGGGAAGTTACAATCTTTTCAAAAGGGGATGCTGGATCAGTAAGACAGATATAGATAACTATAGATAGATAGATATAGATATAGATATAGATATAGATATAGATATAGATATAGATATAGATGGAAAAGATTAAAAGTTGGCTCCTATTTCACATCACTACAGAAATCTCCAAGTGGAGGACAGATGTAATGTAAAAGTAAAAACAAAAAAGTTACCTAGGAAAGTTACTTTGTTGAATATTGTCATGTTCTCTGAATAGGAAAGTTCTTGAATAGGATATAAAAAGCTAATTATAAAGAAAAATATTGAAAATCGGACATTAAAATTTTCCAACTTCTGTTCCTCAATAGACACCATTACCAGAGTAAACGTAAGATCGTTTGCAACGTGTATAATGGACAAAAGTCTTGTACCCACAACATATGAAGAACTCCAAAATATAAATCAAGAAAAGGCGAATGACTAGTACAAAAACGGACAAGGGAGCTAAACAGGCACCTTATAAAAGAGAATATACAAAATGGTCAATGCACAATCAAAACGGTGCTCAACCTCGACAGTCACCAGGGAAACACAATGAAAACCCATATTGTAATTAAAATGACTGGCAATGCCAAGCATTAGTGAGGATGGGGAGCCACTGGAACTGGTGGGAGTGACACTCAATACCACCACTCTAGAATATGGGCAGTCCCACAAGAAGTGGGACATGTACCTACCACCCTAGGCCAGCAATATCACATCCAGGCATATACCAACAATAATTAAGGACACATGCTAACACTGGTGCAGTTTGCCATTACCAAAACTGTAAGCAACCCAGATATCCATTAACATTAGAATGCATAATTTGTAGTGTATTCAAAAATAGGTTATCATACAGCAATGAAAATGAGCAAAACACTGCTACACACAACTCATAATTATAATAGTTGAGCAAAAGAGGCTAGATGCCAGTTACATACTGAATACTGTAGTTCCATTTCAATAAAGTTAAAATGAACACAAACACTAATCTACAAAGCTAGAACTCTTCCCTTTGGGGAGGAAGCTGTGGGAGGGGACAAGAGGGTATTTCTAAGGAGCTGGTAATGTTCTATTTCTTGATTTGATTATAGGGTATGTTCACTTTGTGATATGCACTGAGCTATATGCACTCAGGATTTGTTCATTTTTATGTATTTTTATATATATAGAAAATATATATTAATTGATAGTATATAAAATTAAAACAGACAAACAGAAAAGACATGTATTTTATCTATTTTTTAAAGTTTAAAAACCCATAAATCTGATGGTGTCACTTGCTGTCTTAAAGTTATGGAATGATTTCCTATAACACTAACAAGGTCACCTGATATGGCTCTTGGCTACCTCTCTGTCCTCAATTTACAGCCATCTCCCCTCTTCATCAACATGCTCTTCACTGGCCTTCTTACTTTCCCTAGCACATACCTAACTTGTTCTTGTCACAGGTCTCTATACTTGCTCTATCCTCTGCCTGCTAACCCTTCCCTGTCCTTCTCTGTGCCTACCTATTTCTCGTCGTGGTTCCTCATTTATTTTCTTTAAGGTAATATAGTAAAACTTATTCTTTTTTTTCTAAATTTCTTGTCAAGTTAGCTAACATGCAGTGCATACAGTGTGCTCTTAGTTTCGGGAGTGGATTCCCATGATTCATGGCTCATATACAACACCCAGTGCTCATCCCCACAGGTGCCCTCCTCAATGCCCATCGTGGGTCCCCATTTAAATATCACCTCCTCAGAACTGCCTTCACTGACTATCTAATTTAGCACCTTCCCCAGACTTCCCAGTCACTCTCCACCCCTGGCATTAGTCAAAATTTTCCATAAAGAGCCAGATAGTAAATATTCTAGTCTTTGCAGGCCAGATGGTCTTAGTCATAATTACTCAACATTTCTGTCTTAGGGAAAGTAACTACAGGCAATATGTAAATGAGTGGGTGTGGCTATTCCCACAAAACCTTACTTATGGACACTGATATTTAAACTTTATATCATTTCACATGTCATAAAATACTCTTCTTTTGATCTTTCCCCCCTAAGCATCTAAAAAGCTAAAAACTCTTCTTCACTTATAAAAAGGTAGGTGGTGGGGCTAGATTTGGTGAATGGCCCTACGTTGCCAACCTCTGCTTTAAGGTGACCCTGATTTACTTTCTTCCTAGCCTGTATCACTACGTAAAATGACTTCAACTCTTCTTGTATTTATTGTCTATCTTCTCACACCCCTAAAATTTCTGCTCCAAGAGGGAAGGGCCTCATCTGTTTCGTTCTTCATGGTGTGCCCACCGCCCATCACCATGTCTGACACATGGAGGCCAGAAGCAATGAAGGCCCAAGCCTACCTGGGTGTGATCATGGCTTTGGCTTGGGTCTTGATGGTCTTCCTCCGAGTGGGGCTCACAGAAACGGACCCATGCTCTTCCCTTGAAGACTCTCCAACTGAGGATTCAGGTCGGGCTGACCGAGATCGTAATAAAACGACTTCTCCTGAGTATAAACTTGGCTTGGGGCCTCGCTCGACATAGGTACCCGATTTCACCTTGGTTCGATTGCTTTGTGCCTCTTCCTTAACCGGGTATTCTATGGTGAATAGGCCTGTTAACAGAAGACATGGCTGTCACTCTCCCTCATGGCCCGGCCTTCCCTGCCCTGCTATGAGGCTCTGCACATGAGCAGCCCTTCAGCTCATCTTCCCCTCCACTCCTCCACTCTCACACACTCACAAGCCAGGTCACCTCCCTTCTGCTGTCTGGCATAGAACTCCACCCCAGTACAGTTAGTGGATTGGTAAATGCTGGCTGAAATGTAAGAACAAATCAATCTTATTTCTACTCGTTTGTCAAGACCCAGCTGAGATCCCTCTTCTGCCAAGGAGCCTGCGTTTCATTCAGTTCTGTGTCCTCCACAGCACTCATAGAGGCTGGGTATACAATGCATCCATGCTGTTCTCTTCCCTGAGAATGCTGTTCCCTATATCTCCAGATTTAAGTAGTTTCCATCTACTTTCTTTGTTGTGTTTATTTGTATTCTTGTTTTGCTTTTCCTACTAGACTTGAAAACTTCTGAGGCCCGGGACCTTTCATTCCTTCATTCACTTACCAGATGCTTATTGGATGCTAGACATATAGAGATGACCCAAAACAGGGTTCCCTGCCTCTGAGAACTCCTAGCAGGGATACAGGGGGGATGGACAAACAAAGAACTATTCATAATGCTAGGTAGTAAGATTTATAATTAGAGCACATTTTACATATGCTGTGGGAACCCAAAGGAGCATATGACTCATTCAGCTTAGGGAACCAGGGAAGGCTTTCTGGAGGAGGAGTACAGTTGAACTGAGTCTTTAGGGATGAGGAAAAACTCCTTGGAACACAGCCCCCTGGTGCCCAGCCAGGGTGGCATGGAATGGAAGTCACTGTTCCTCTGTCCCCAGGCCCAACAGCAGGAAGAAAATCTAGATGTGGGAACAGTTTTGAGGTCACCAGGCTGGCCCCAGGGGGAACCCTGTGGCCTAACAAGGACAGACTGGTGAGCTGGCTGCTTTTTTCCCTTCTACTGAGATTGTCCGCAAGGAGAGGAACAGGGTATACAAATGGATGACGGGAATATGGGAGAGCTGAAAGGTGAACCAGATGGGGACAGAGAGAGTTATAGAACAATGATGGGAGGTCCAGGAAAATAAGACAACCACAGGAGACACTGAGGACACATGGGACCATGCTCAGAAAACTGAAGGTGGCAAAGGCCACCACTACTTGAGACACGGCCCTGAGCAAGTACCCTTGCTTTGGGAGCCTGAACCTTGTTACCCCATCTACTGATGAGGAGGTCGCCCTGCCCACCCACCTCCCCAGGTGCTAAAAAGCTGTCCTCAGAGATGCCTTGCAGGTGACCCAGGATTTAGGAAGTTATCTGACAGGCATCACTCTACTTTTCTGCTCCTTACCTGCTGCCAACAAGACAGAATTCATAAACTGTGACACTGTCTTTTGAAACCGCTTCTTGATCCCCACTAGGGCTCGGCTCATCTTAGACATCTTGTCGTCCATGCGGGTCAGCAGCTGGGGAGAGGCCAAGGGGGAGAGCATTGTTGCCTCCCCACCAGGAGCCCAGGAGCCATTGGCCCAGCCCACCAACAACTAGGCCTTGCTCCAGCTTGGAGGATGTGCTGTCCCCTCTGCCTGGGACACAGCCCTCTCCCCCTGCACTCAGTGAATTCCTGCACATCAGCCCAACCTGACTCAAATGTCCCCTTGTGGGAGGACTTCCCTCCATGGAGCAAAACTGTTCCTTGCTCTCTATGTAGCCTGAAGTCAAAAGTTAGCCCTTTATGAAGTAACTGGATGCATATGAGGCTGTCTCCCCCACTGGACTGTAAGCTCTTCAAGGGCAGGGACCGGATCTTGGTCTCTTTGGTGTCTGAGTGCCTGTCATGCAGAAGGTGCTCAATTAATGCTTGTTGCATTATGAATAACTAGTAGACAAGGGCCTCTTTGGAGTCCTTGCTGCCAGTCCCCCTCTATATGCATTCCCCAGAGTCCCTTTGTCCCCTACAGCTGCCAGGACATCTCAGATGAGAAACTGTGATCAAGCTTATGTAGATTGGTTCCTGTAGGGCACAAAGGCCCAGGCCTCTTGCCTCAGTTCGGGACTACCCTGAAAGGCCATTCTGGCTCTGAGGCCCTCTGTAGGACAGTGAGGCCTTTGCTGGGGCTGCCCCACCGTTCAACCTCTACCTCTGCTACAGCATTTCAGAGGCATGTGGAATGAGGTTCAGATCTCGGAGTTCATGACAGTCGGGGTCTGACCTTTTCTCCAGGAAGCCTTTGTTGATTTCCTCAGCCAGGGGAAGTGCTCTCCATGCTAAACCAGCATAAGGGCCCATTGCTGTCCTTTCCACCCTGGGCCTGGCCATTTTGTACTTTCTTTATCTCTCAATGTGACTGGCCCCTCCAAGGCAGGATCTTTGCTTTCTATATCTCCTGCTTAATACAGAGCAGTTGCAGAAAAAAATTTTCTTCAGTGGAATTGAAGCCTCAAGTAGAGAGAATGGGATGGATGGGGGACAGATTCTCTGAAGTGTGACGAAGTCAGTCTATAGATTCTTCTTTGCCTTGCAGTCAGGACTTCTGTAAATGATGCCCCAATTAATAGCAAAGCTTCAACCATCCTTCTGGTTGTTGGCCCCAGCTGCTGCTTCTGGGCTAATTTTATTTATTTATTTGTAATTTATACTCAGCCTGCTTCCAATAAGGTTTTGAGGTGGCACTCTGGGCTAATAAAGCATTTAAATTGAGGTGTTGCCTCACTTTCAAAGTGCTGTCTTGATAGAAATATTTAGTGAGAAGCCTGGCTGCAGGGCTGTAAAAGCTAGGACTGCCATCCTGCCTGTCACTCTGATAGGTGGCTCCTTCCAAGGTGATGGGTGTCTGGGGAAGCCATTTAATAAGCTTCTCAGTGACAGGAACTTTGTGGGAGGAGGCCACCCTAATCCCCACCCTCAGCTTTTCTAGACTGCCATGGATTTTGCTGATGAGTCATAACTAGCCCCAAACACACAGACCTAGAAAAGGTTGAATGGATTGTAAAAGTCCCAGGATGGGAGTGTGTGGAAGCCAGGCAGGCCCTTACATGTCACTATAAAGATGGGGACACTGAGTCCCAGAAAGGGAAGGGACTAGCCCAAGGCTCTATGGCCCCTTCCTAGCCTAGGCCAGCCCGCACAATCAGCAAGTATTCTCAGGGGCCCCTTGCAGCTCTGATGGTCCAAGAATCTATGATGAACCAATTTTTTGGACCTTAGGATTTCATGTAAAAATATTCCAAGATGCTTAACTTGGCAGCTAAAGTCAACATTTGAGAATTGTGTTACCTACAATAAAGTTGATATTTCCTCATTTATTGGTGTTTGTCTAGTCAGAAATCTGTGTTCTCAAACAGAAAGGGTTATTACCTTGTCACTTTTATGGCAAGTCAGTCTTCTTGGTCAATATCAATGACTATAGACTAGAACACAGCACTGTTTTCAGAAGCTGTTTTAATGTATTGGTCTGCTTATCCCTATGCTAAATGTCCCCAAGACAATTGTGCTTTTTGAGTTATGATGCCCTTTTAAATAGCTTTCCAGGTTTCTACCACACTGTCAAACTGCCTCTGTGAGCTTCCCTTATGAAGATGCCACCTTCTAGACCACATGGTCCAGCACAAATAAAATACAAGCTACACATGTGGTTGTAAACATTCCTGTAGCCACATAAAAAAGCTCTTAAAGGTGAAGTCAATCCTAATAACTATTTTATCTAACCCAATATATCAAAAAATGATGGTTTTAACATAGAATCAAACTATTCATGAGAAATTTTTACATTTTCTTTCCATGCCAAGTCTTTGAAATGCAGCATGCATTTTCACTTATGGCCCATCTCCATCTGGGCTTGTCACATTGCAAGTGCTCAGTAGCCATCTGTGGCTTGTGGCTACCATATTAGACAGGACTCTGTCGTGGACTTCTGGATTTCTAGGTCTAGCTTCTAAGATTGCATTTAGGTAAGACAAAATAAGACTTGAATTACTAAGGGGCTTTCCTAGTCCCAGAGGGCATGTTTGGTATTTGGACATAGAGTGACCTCTCTTGGCTTGGCTGTTCATGGGGTTCTTTAATTGCTTACATCCTGGTTCTCAGCTATGATCCAGGCTGCAGCAATTGCCAGACAAGAGGTTGCCAGGAAAATGAAGCATTATTGCAACTTTATGGGAAAGAACAATTCTCTAATACCCGTTGCCTTTGGTAAGAAAAGTAAGCTCACGTTTTTTTTTACACAGCTGAAAAAGCTTTTTAAGAAATATAGACATATGACCTCATATATCGTGTGTGCTTAGTCACATAACAGCAACTTTTAGAGTAATAGCATGGAACCAAATGGGCAGGGTGGACTCATCAATAAGCATGATCATCATCTTAGCCCAGATGGAGTCAGAACCCTGGGGTTCTTTTGCTCTTTGAAGTAATGAGTGCAGCCTGAAGTCACAGGCATCTGAGTTTCCTGGGTGCTCCTATGAGGCCCCTTTAACTGACACACTCTCTCCTAGTACCCCAGTGACTCCCACAGTGCCCCCTCCCTAGCACACTGCACCAATCCAGCTGGATTACAGAGGGTTGTTGAAGCTTTTGCCCCCTTCCATTAGACCAAAGATACCTTAGAGACTAGAGGGAGTGAGATTTCTTCCATTTCTACATCCCCTGCAGCCAACTTGGCACACTGCAAGTGCTAATAAATGTTTACTGAATTACTTAATGAATTAATGAAGTTGAAATCCTGCTGAAATGAAAAGGCAGTGAAAAACAGGTGCAATGCTCTCTTCCAAGAAAAACACAGGTGTTCCGTGCCTTATTCAAATAGCATGGGCCCCTAGCAAATGCCTGCCTCCATGTCTGCATGTAAAGTGAGAACTTTGGGCTGGCTTCTCCTCATGGGCTCTGTCAGCTTTGTGAGTCTATGAGCCTTGGTGGCAAATGCCCCTGCGGCACAAGAGCCTTGCTCAGCTCCAGAGAGGAACACGGGGAGGGTGAACTGCCCTCTGGATGGTCATATAACTGATCACGCAAACCTGGACACTATTGAGAGTGAAAGGGGATGCTATTAACAATTCCTCCGGGCTGGCAGGTATAAACTGGGACTGGCCCTGGGGAAACTGGGAGGTGTGGTCCTCCTGCTACTGTTCCAAGGAGGCTTCCCCAGTGGAATCCCAGCAAAGCACTCTGTGCAATGCAAGTGGTCTGCTCCATTAATGAGCCCTTGGTTATCCCAGTCTCAAGGTATATGTCAACTGTTCCCTACTAGACTGTAAACACCCTCAGGGGTGTCCTCTGATCCTCTCTATCCTCTCCAATCTCACTCCACAATGTTGACTAGGGACCAGGTACATATAAAGATCCATGAAGACACAGCAAATGGAAGAAGTGAGCTTCTAGTCTCCACTGTTTGCTCACCCACCAACAAATACTTAGTAAGTACTTAATTTGAAGAAGTCCTTGTGCTGGGGCTCTGGTGAAACAGACATCAGTAGGAACCACAGGAAATTCCCAATCTGGTAGAGAAGATAGGCTTATAAATAAAGGAGTGCTAGAATAGAGATGAGTCATGACTGGGAGGGCTGAGCAGAGGGAGAGGTAGACTCTCCTTGGGATGGGAAAGGGGGTGGTGGAGAGGGTCATCATCACACGTTGGTAGTAATTCATTCCAGTATCATCTCTCTCTCTTCTGGTAACAGCGCCATGATGTTCCTGCCTCATCCATCATGCAGGTGGTATACCTGGGGCTGATCATGCCCTGACTCTCAGGATGGACGTGACACTTGAGACTAGCCTGTGAGAGCAACATGCGCTCCTGGCCATGGGGGCCATTTTAAGCAGAGGCAGCAATGTTGGTGTTCTACTGAAGCACTTAGGAAAGAGAAGCCCTCTTTCTCCTAGGAAGAACAAAGCTCATAGAATACCAAGCCCAGAGATGCCCATGACAATCTTGTTACCATAAGGAGAGAAACTCTCTGAGAACGAAACCAACAAAATGGAAAGCAGAGCCAAGAGATGGGAAGATCTGATGGAATCATTTGAGATCCTGGATTCACCCGTGCCTAAAGCTGCTTACTGATAGACTTTTCAGTTTACTGAGCCAATACAGTCTGTCTTTATGTTTAAGCTAATCTGCATTGGATACAATCACAATTGAAAGACTTCTAACAGGTAGAAGTTTCACGGAGAAGATGGTACTAACATCAGGTAGTGAATGATGATGAGTAGGAGTCCATTAGTCAGAGAAAGAGCTAGGGCCCTGCCTAGGGCAGGGGTGGAGGAAGAGGGGGAGCATAGGCATTGAAATATGGGGTGGCAATTCACATTGAGATACCCTGGGGTCAGGCCTGGGGACCTGGTCTGCTTTGGCTTACCCGTTTATCCTGCGCTACTCCATGCGGACAATTGTTGGCTGAAACAGAGAGTGTTATTGTCTCATTTAGGGAGGTGAAGGTGACTATGATGGAGTCCTGGCTCAGAACCGTCAGCTTAATTTGTTCATTCACCTGAAGATGAAGAAACCAATACTTAGTGGATCTCTGCTTCTATTATCCATACCCCACTCCTTACTCTCCACAAAGCATAAAATCCCTCCTGGCTTGGGACTGAGATAGCTGTAAGATCTTTCCAGTTCTTATGTTGGAATTTAGCTTTCATGGAGAAGAAAGAATGCCAGTCTCTCTTTGGGGGATTGGCAGAAAAAGTAACTGATGCCTTCCTACCCCTGCCCCTTCACTTTCCAGCCCAAGCTTGGAACCAACTGTGAAAGAGACATAGGAGTCTATAGGCGAATCAGCTTTGGTTCTAGTAGAGTTGGGTGGAAATGCAGCTTGGGTCATAAGCCTACACTATATCTGAATCAGACAACGTGTCCACCCAGGCACCAGTTCTGACTATGAACCTTGGTCTAGAGCATGCAGAGCTGCCTCAGGAAGCTGACAACATGGCAGGAGGCATCAGAATGCACCCCTCCACAGGTGGGTGGGCAGATGACAAAAGGGAACCCAGCAGGGGCTGAGCCACACATACTCAGTCTTCTCTCCTCAATCACCACATATGTCACTACTCTTCCCCTGAAGAGGAGCCAAAGGAACCTACCCACCCCCGCCCCTTTTTAAAATCACTTCCAAAAGGGTGGGATTTTCTATGTAGCAATGCCAGATAGGAACAGGGAGAGGATGAGCTGCCTTTATAGCAACTCACTCCTTTCTGAGAATTTTGTGTTCTAGAAGTAAGTCTGAGTTCTGCCTCTATTAGCAAACTACTGACCTTCTCTGAAGCTCAAATTCCTCAACAGGAAATAGGTGAAAGGCTAATATTAGGTTCAAATGAGATAAAGATTATGGAAGTGACAATGACCCATCACACACAAGAGCAGGTACTGTCAGGATGTGTCAGCACAACTCCAGTGTGAGGTCCCTGGATGGTTCTTGTGTACAGAGAGTTATGTATACACAGTGGCCCTACCTATGTAGGTACCTGTGTGGTGACGTGTTCTTCCATTTTCAAAGTCCCTGACCTACATGTACCCAAGGACTCCTCTGAACTAAGCAAATACTCTTCATTTCACTTCTTCCATTTACTTCTACTATCCTACTTGTTGACCCCAAGGTCTACACTCAATTTCCTCACCACTGAATCCCTTCCTTATACTCTGCAGTCTGAATGCTAGTACTCTCCAGCACCTAGAAAATATTTACTCCATGGCTGTCTTCTTGCCAAGCCTTTTGACATCTTCAAATTTGTTGATCACTTCCACTCAGGAAAAAACCCTACCCTCTCCTGTTCTCCTTCTAGAGACTGTAGTAGAGAGCTGTGGTTGACAGCTTAAGTGCTACAGCTGGACAGGGTTCAAATCCCAGTGTAGCTACTTACCAGAGGAGAAATTTTAGGCAAATTGGTTGGCTTCTCCGAGCCTGGGGACAGTAACAGAAGCTTTATCCTAGGGGACTGAGCAGATTTCCTGGGGTAAAACATGCACAAGTCTTAGCACAGTACAACTTTTATTTATTATCCCTGCTTCCTGGATGATTTCTCTACAAGTTCATTCACTGCTCATCTTCTTGGGAGTTCATGAGCCAGTCTATCACATATATCTGTCCTCTCTAATCTCTCACCCTTAGCGAGGATTAGGTCACAAAAGGCACTGAGCCAAATCAGCACATCTAAAACTATATTGATGTCCGATCCTTCAGAAATTTCTGTTTCCACCCAAGCACATACTCCACTGTGGAGTCATCTATACTTCTCTTTCCTCTCATTTATCCCTATAGCCTGTGCCTGAATGTCACTGAATCCTTCTATTGAAATGGCTCCTTTAAAATATATTGCTGCTGCCCTTCATCGTGTCAGACCTGACTAGTAACTCCATAACCAGTCTTTGTACTATCCCATCCACTGATCTTTCCCTTACTAGTCAGCTTTCCACACAAATGCTGGACAGAGCATGCCAGCCATCAACTTAGAAACTAACCGGCTGGTTATACTATACTTCCAGTATAGCTGAGTCAGCTCCCAACAGGCTGACCCTCCCACAGAACTTGAAAAAAAATACAAAAAAAAAAAAAAAAAACAAAAACCCAATGACGCAAAGGCTCTGATGAATAAACAAAAGCAGGCAAATTTTGAAGAATCAAAACTTAAAAGAAAGGGCTAGCATGGGATGAATTTCCACTCTACAGTTTTAGCCTGAAGGCAAACTGCAGTCATGGCCAAAACACTACCATCTTTCTGGCCCAGAGAACCAAAGGACTAAACCTGTGGAAATTATAATCACAAAAAAGTAAGGAAAAAATTCCAGAAGGGACAGTGCCAAAGAAATAGACGCCCAAATCCTATGAATAAACCATCCATATCCCTGGCTAATCACTGAACCATGCATGAGTAGTGAAGACTCAAGACAGCTAACTGCTAGGGAATCAGAAAAGCTGAACTGAGATGTGAGCTCCTGCCCACCGTGGTAAGACAAAGTTTGGGACGTGAGTCTAACCAAGTTCACTGCCTGCTAAAACAAAACTGTTAACACTCTTCAGAGAAATACATCAGAATTCAGACTCCACAATCCATAGATCCTCAGATAACCTATACAATGTCAGTGATCCAAAAGTACTCAACATGTAAAGAACTAGTAAAGTGTGAGCTATTCTCAAAAATAACAGATAACCAATCCTGTCTGGTATGTCCCAGATGTTGAAATTATTAGACAAGAACTTTAAGGCAGCTAATTTAACTGTACTCAATGAAGCCAAGGAAATTATATTTGTAATAATGGAAAAAATAGGAAATCTCAGCACAGAAATAGACAATATAAAAAAAAATTCAATGGAAATTCTAGACTGGAAAATACATATTTGAAATAAAAAAATTCACAGGATTAGATTAGCATAATAGCAGAATGAAGATGTCAGAATAAAAATCAATGAACTTGGGAGATAGATCTATAGAAATTATTCAATCTGAGAAGAGAAGAAAATAGGACAAGAAGAAAGAAGGAGTATATTGAGACAATATTAAAAGCTATTAAAAAAAACATAATTGGAGTCTGGGGGAAAAGAGAGAGATTGAGCACATTTTCCCCTAAAATAATGACAGAAGATTTCCCAAATTGGGTGAAAGACATGAATTTACAAATTCAAGTAAACCTCCAACAGAACAAAGGCAACCACACCTGGACACATCATAGTCAAACTTAGAAAATCAAATTAAAGAAGAAATCTTGAAAGCAGCTAGAGAAAATGAACAAGGATTTGAGTAACTACAGACTTCTCATCATAAACTTTAGAGGATATACACAGTGGAACAGCATCTTTAAAATGCCGGAAGGAAAAAAAAAATTCTGTTAACCCAGAATTCCACACCCAGCAAAGATATCCTTTCATAAAGATATTTTTTCATATTAAAGCAAACAGAATTTGTTGCCAGCAGATCTGCACACTTCAATAAATACTAAGGGAACTTATTCAGGCTGAAGAGAAATTATACTATGGGGAAACTTGGATTTTCAGAGGAATGCAAAACCCTGGAAATGGTGAATATCTGGGTGAAAACAAACTGTCCAATGCAGTCTGCAAGACAATAAGCAAATTCCTCAGCCTAACATCCAATACCTCTTACCTCCACCCCACAGAAGATACACCTCCTGCTCCCTCTTTCTTTTACAAGAAGCACCTGTGAACTTTTTATTTTAATAAAAAAATTTTTTAATGTTTATTTTTGAGAAAGAAAGAGACAGAAAGACAGGACATGAGTGGGGGAGGGGCAGAGAGAGAGGGAGACGCAGAATCTGAAGCAGGCTCCAAGGCTCTGAGCTGTCAGCACAGAGCCCGACGTGGGACTCAAACTCACAAACTGTGAGATCATGACCTGAGCCGAAGTCAGATGCTTAACTGACAGAGCCACCCAGGTGCCCCAAGAAGCACCTGTGATGCCATACAGAGTCCCAACTCCAAGTCTTTACAGATGCTATTCCTTCTACTCAGAATACTCTCCCTTCCTTCTATCTACATGAATCATATGCACACATGTTCACATTACAATTCAAGGGACACCTCATCTTTCAGACCACTCCTGACTGCACTAGCCCTTGTTATGCATTTCTAGATGCAGCTCCAGGGGACAGAACAATGAACAGAACTACACTGCCAAAACACTTTAGTGATGTCAAAGCAACTTCCCCGCCATTATTTTATTTAGTTCTCACAAAAGCACTTTGTATTGATGAGGCAACCAATACTCAGGAGCTGAGTGATTTTCACAAAGCTTCACAGCCAGAGTCGGCAAGGCTGGCACTACACATGGCTTCTTAGACTCTCATTCCAGCTCTCTGTCCACTTGGTCACACTGATACATAAACCATGGTGCCTGTCTGCCACCAATTTATAATCTTTATGGATTATAAACTTTTCATAGAGCTGGAAAAAGTTTAATATTAAGGCAACAATTCAATATACCCCTAGATTGACAATCTCAGACCTGGCCAAGCATCAGAAGTACTTGTGACAACTACAGAAATCTAGCATTCTTGACAGACCACCTGAATCAGAATCTCTCTGAGGCTATGCCTGGGGATCTGCATTTTTTAAAGTTCCATAGGTGGTTCTGATAAGCAACCAGAGCTGAGGACCTCTTCACTGCATGACTAATTATCAAATAACTAACCCAGACTGTGAGTACTATGAGAAGAGACAAATGGATGTGGGCTGCAGTGCCATGATGGAGGGGAGGTATGAGCAGGGCTGTGAAGGAGGGGAAATTTGGATTGGTAGAGAGAGGAGGGAGAACACTTCAAGTCTATTCCCTAATAGGAAAGATGAGATATATTTAAGAGATTGAATGTTTCTGAGCAGAGGTGTGATCTATGGGAATTAGGATGCAAGGATGAGAATCCAGTGGCCAATTTAGAGGATGAACAGGAAGGGCACAAGACAGACAATTAGGGGTAGGGTGCCTGAGCCCCACCGCATACTCCTAGAGTACTTCTGTCCATAATCCTTACCTTGAGGCTCTAAATATCAGGCCACCTTGAGTGTATTCTATGTTCTGTGATCTTTCTCTGAATTCCAACCCTATGAGCTTGTTTCTTCTCTCTCACAGCCCTTATTCTTCTCTATCCTGTGTTCTTATTACTCTCCTGGACTTTGGGATTCCTTGGGGGGCTTTGCTGATCTTTCTACCCCCAGATCAGTGATTCTCGATCAATAACAACTTTCTCCTCCAGGGGACATGTGGCAATGTGTGGAGATATTTTTGGTTGTCACAGTTTGGGGAGTGGGTAGTACTGGCATCTGATGGATGCTGATAAATATCCTACAATGCATAGTTATAACAAAGACTTATCTATTCCCAAAATGCCAGTTCTGCCAAGGATGAGAAAGTCTGCTCTAGATAAAGTAACAAGCACATTTAGTTGCTTTATTAATAAATTAGATTTATCATTATTATTTAGTACTAGTAATTCCACACTAATTTATTATTTAATGAATCTTTGATGAGTGGCTGTCTGAGTAATCAAATGAATAATAAAGAAGGGCTTGTGTTTGTCAGCCACCTTTGACTTTCATGACATAGTAACATTATAAAACAGAAGCTGAGAAGACCAACATAGAATTGCTAACTTTTCTTATTGCCATGTATAGGCATCAAAAATAAAGACAGCAACTACTATAACAGTTATTTCATAAAGTGAAGGGCATTTAACCATCAAAATGTAGTAATATTAAAAATAATAAAAATAAAAAAGGAGGGATATTACTAGGAAAGTCAGTATGGCAGCCAACAGTTACTGTAGACTGGTGAAAAGTTTACCTCAGCCAGCTCCCAACCACTGTTCATCAACTGGGGAAACTCTGAATGAGACCATAAGCTCCTTAAGGGAAAAGCACCTGTCTTACAGGTAGCCCTATGACTCTTAATGCTGGGCAGTCTGAGGAAGACTGCCAAAGCCACCCCACCTGTGCTGTCCATGCCCACCTGATATTCCAGGGAGAGCAAAGTCTCTGTCTTGGAAGTCCAGCTCCACTTGTGGACTACGTAGCCCTTGTAGTCATTGGTGGTCCCACCTTCCTCATCCAAGACCAAGACAAATGGGCAACTAGGAGAAATTCAGAGGTGAGAAGTTGATGCCAGACCCCTGAAGGAAGCCCTCATCACTATAGGCTACAGGAAGGCAGGGATCTGAGACTCTGTCTTGGGCTGAAGGAACCATGAAGTCCAGCAGGCAGCCTTACTTCCTCTGCCTAATATGGTCTTAGGCCCTTTCACCTGTTGATGCTACTGGAATGTCTGTCATAGAGGGCAGGTCTGAGAGATGATGGAGGTTCAGGCCACATCCAACAGGGGAAGAAATAGAATGTGTGTCCTGTTGCCCAAAAGCTGGAGCATACAGGTGACAAAATGGGAAATGGAACTTCTATAATGCAAGAGTCATTCCTTCTGAGAACAGTTCCTCATGAAAGGCCAAAATAAAATCAACTTTTGGCTGACAAGAATATGTGCCTCTCTTAAAAGACCCCACGGAAGTGGTACCCATGGCCTCTCCTTCACTTACTCCTGGTATAAAAAAATTTTCTCTGCTAAGTAGTTCTTCTAGGAATTCCATCCAAGTCAACAATCAAGATCTTAGTGCCCTGGGGGTATAAGTGAGAAGTAGGACTTTGGGAATTGCCCCTCTCTTTTGCTATGACATGGATCCAGCAAGCAAAGGTCAGGCATCAAAATACCTACAACCTGCAGGCCCTACTTTAACCCTGTCTCACTGCCCTCCTAGACCTCTGGACATTGATGGCCCCTCCTTTTCCCATGGTGCCTCCCTTTGTCACCATCAAAGATGGTGCCAGGATGGGGCCAGGATTCCCCCAACCAACTCACCGGGCCTTCAGGTTGTAGTGAACACAGCCCTGGCCTTCAGCATTGAACAGAGCCAGAAAGGAGAAGCTGGGTGTGTCATTAAAGAGGCAGGTGATGGTTCTCCCTCTGCAGCACGTGGGGATCTGACACATGGCAATATTTCCAGAAGGATAGCTGGCAGAAATGGTCAAGGAGAACTAGCAGAAAACTCTCCGGGTTCTGCTTTCAGGTGCTCCATGGAAAGTAAGTCTACATGTCAAAATGATAGCTATTTGGTGCATCATTCCCAGTCTTCAAAGACCCTCCCTGCACTTTGCATAAGTAACAACTAAATGACTATGGAACCCAACCATGCCCCAGGTGCCTTCTTGTATCTTCTTTCTATTCCTCACAACCACCCTGTGGTAGGTAGTATTATCTCCATCTCAGAGATGAGTAGGGTCTCTCTGTGTCTGGGGGTGCGGGTGGGGGGTGGTTCTTGGGATGTGGGACTTTCAGTGCTAAAACCAGGAAAGTCCCAGGCAAACCAGGACAAGTTGGCCACCCTACAGATGAGAAATCCAAGGACCAGAGAAATGATCTTCCCCACGTGACACCACAAGGAAGTGGCAGAACCAGGACCTGAATTCTGAAGCCAGTGATATTTCTAATGTTGTCAGGCTGCCTTCCCTTACGATCAGTCTAGAAGAGCAGGCAATGTTTCCCTGCTCATTTCCTACTAAGGTGACTCCAAGAAGCACTGGTCTCAGCTAAATAGGAACATGGTGTGGGCAGCTACTGTAGGAATTTCAGTAGTGCCCAGACAGAAGACTTTCAGTGGTTATCACTGGGGTTCAACCTCTTACGGGTTTCCCATTAATGGGGGAAAAAGAGATAAACAGATAGGAATCATAAGTAGTAACCAAATAGAAATTCTGGAGCTGAATAGTACAATAACTGGAATGAAAAGTCACTAGCTGGGTTTAGCAGCAGATTGAAGCAGAAGAATCAGTGAACTTGAGGATAGATCAATTGGGTTTATCCAGTGTGAGAAGCACAAATTAAAAAGAATGAAGAAAATTTAACAGAGCCTAAGAGACCTATGGCAGACCATCAAACATATCAACATATCCATAACAGGAGTTCCAGAAGGACAAGAGAGAGAAGAGAAGAAAGAATATTAGAAGAAATAATGACTGAAAGTTCCACAAATTTGACGAAAGACATGAATCTACACAATCAAGAAACTCAACAAATTCCAAGGAGAATAATTCAAAGAGTGTCACACTGAGACACATTATTATCAAACTGCCAAAAGACAAAGAGAGAATCTTGAAATCAGCAAGAGAAAAGAGACTCATCATATACATGGGATCTTTAATAAGGTTAAGGGCAATTTCTTATCAGAAAACATGGAGGCCAGGAGGCACTGGGATAGAATATTTAAAGAGCTGAAAGAAAAACTGCCAACCAAGAATTCTATATTGAAAAAAACTATCCCTCAAAAATTAAGAAGAAATTAAGGCTTTCCACATAGATAAAAGCTGAGGGAGTTCATCACTAGTAGACCTACCCTACAAGAAATGCTAGTTCTTCAGGCTGAAATGAAATGATACTAGACAGCAACTTAAAGCCATACAAAGAAAAAAAGAACACCAGTAAAGGTGTTTATATAAGTAAATATAAAACCAGTATTATTATATTTTGATTTATAATTCCTCTTTTTTTCTGTATTAGTTGAAAGACAAATGCACAAAACAGTAATCGTACATCTATGTTAATGGCACTCAATGCACATATAAAGATGTAACTTCTGATAACAACATAAACGAAGAAGGATGAGCTGTATAGGAGCAGAGTTTTACATACTATTAAGCCTAAGTTGGTATTAAATCAAACTTGTTTCTTGTCAATTATAATACTCAAGTGTATTAGTTTCTTGGGGCTGCTATAACATCCAGGCCAAACCTGATAACCTGAACAACAGAAATTTATTCTCTCACAGTTTTGGAGGTTAGAAGTCTAAAATCAAGGTGTTGACAGGACCATGATCTTGGGGGCTGTGAAGAAGAATCCTTCCTTCCCTCTCTGTAGTTTCTGGTGGTTGCCAAGAATCTTCAGCATTCCTTGGTTTATAGATGCATAATTCTAATCTCTGCCTCAGTCATCACATGGTCTTCTTCCCTCTTTGTGGTCCCTGCTTTCTCTTCTTAAGGGTACCAGTCATTGGATTGGAAGCCAATAATGACTTCATCTTAATTTATCTTCAAAGACCCTATTTCCAAATATGATCACATTCTGAGGTTCTAGTGAACATAAATTTTTAGGAGACACTATTAAAGTCCATTATACAAGAGTAACCACTAAAAAAATAACTAAAAAATATGGGGCAAAGAAAATGAGAGAAGAATAAAAATGGAATGCTACAAAAAAAATCAGTTAAACACAAAAGAAGGTAATAATAGAGGAGCTGAGGAGCAAAAAAATGACATATATAAAACGAATAGTAAAATGGTGGAATTAAGTCCTTTCATATCAGCAATTACATTAAATACAAATGGACTAAATTCTGCAACCAAAGAGCAGGGATTGTCAGAATGAATTAAAAAAAATCCAACTATATGTTGTCTATAAGAGGTTTATTTGAAATCCAAAGATACAACTATGTTGAAAGTCAAATGATGGGAAAAAAGATATTCCATGCAAATAGTAACCAAAATAGAGAAGAGGTGGCTCTGGTATCAGAGAAAACAGACTTTAAAAATTTCTATAAGAGACAAAGAAGGACATTATGTATTGAGAAAAGGGTCAATACCTAGAGAAGATACAATTATAGACATAAATACACCTAACAACAGAGCCCCAAAATATATAAAGCAAAAATTTACAGGATTAAAAATAGAAAAAATTTTAAGTTGGAGACTTAAAAAGTTAAAAGTTGGAGACTTCACTACCTCACTGCCTTACACAGAAGGTCAATAAAGAAAACAGAATTTGAACAACACTATAAACTAACTAGACCTAACAGAACACTCCACCCAACAGCAGCAGAATGCACATTCTTCTCAAGTGCATAGGACCATTCTCTGATAGAGACAATATGTTAGGACACAAAACAAGTCTCAATAAATTTTAAAAGATTGGAACCTTAGAAAGTATCTTCTCGGACAACAGAATGAAACTAGAAATCAATGGCAGAAGGATATTTGGAAATTTCTCAGGTGCAAATTAAACAATACACATTTTAAACAACCAATGGATAGAGAAGAAATCACAAGGAAAATTAGATGTGTGAAAACAAAAATACAACACATCAAAACTTACAGGATAAGACACGGGAATGAGGTTGGAGGACAGAGTCCATGGGAATGGCACAGAGGCCAGGAATGCTGCCAACACCTGGCCCAGGTCAGTGAGGAGCCCTGGGGACCCAGCCAAGCCTGCTGCTCCTGTTCTCCAACATGCACCTCACAGGGAATGACCCCCAACTAGGTGCCTACTCCTACATTCAAGGCGACCTGATAGGTTTTCTGTCAGATGGTCCACTGTAATAATGCTGGAGTTATGAAGTCTCTGTTTCTTTGCTCCAAAACAAGACATTCTTCCCTGCATATAGAATAGGAGTAATGTTGGTCAGAATCTGGCTGTTGTTTAAAACTGAAGATTGTCATGACTGCTTAATGTAAGCTCTATTCTGAAATAAAATTAATTGTCTTAGAAATACTAAGTCAGTTTAATTCGTAGTGCTCAAAGAATCATCCACACAGGAACACAGTAATACTGGTGACCCAAATTTGCTTTTGGAACCATGAAACTTTTCTCGTTTTTGACTTTGACAATATAATCACAGATGACAATAGCGATGCATGGATTGTACAGTGTGCTCCAGAGAAAAAGCTTCCTATGGAACTACAAGATTCTTATGAAAAAGGATTTTGGACAGAATTTATGGGCAGAGTCTTTAAGTATTTGGGAGACGAAGGTATAAGAAAAGATGAAAAGAGCAGTGACATCAATGCCTTGGTGAACTTTACCTTATAAAAAGGATAAATTTGGCTGTATCTTATTTCAGATTCAAATTCAGTCTTCATGGATGGGGTTTTAGAAGCTACCAGTTTTCATGATGTGTTAGACAATATGTTTATAAATCCAACATCTTTTGATAGCAATCGTCATCTCTCTGTGAAAAATTATCATGCTCATTCCTGCAATAGTTTCCAAAAAAAAAAAAATATTTGCAAAATGTAGTTTTTGTAGATAAACGGTTACAAGAGGGAGTGAATTATACATGAATGGCTTATGTAGGTGATGGTGAAAATGATGCCTTTCCAGTAACTTTTTTAAAGAATGATGATGCCATGCCACAGAAAGGATATACTTTACGGAAAACTCTTTCCAGAATGTCTTAAAATCTTGAACCTATGGAATATTCTGTTGTAGTTTGGTCTTCAGGTGTTGAAATAATTTCTCATTAACAATTTATTTATTTTTTTATTTTAGAGAGAGTCCATGAGTGGGTGAGAGGGACAAAGGGAGAGAGAAAAACCCAAGCAGGCTCCACAGTGTAGAGCCTGATGCAGGGCTCAATCCCATGACTCTGGGATCACAACCTGAGTCAAAATCAAGAATTGGATGCTCAACCAGGTGAACCACCCAGGTGTCACCACAGTTTCTAATAAAGGAATAATATACCAACAACAATGAAAAACTTATGGGATAAAGTGAGAACAGCGGTCAGGGAGAAATTTATAGCTGTAAATACCCATATTGAAAGAAGAGAGGCGCCTGGGTGGCTCAGTCAGTTAAGCGTCCACTCTTGATTTCAGCTCACATCATGATCTCATGGTTCGTGAGTTCGAGACCCACATCCAGCTCCACGCTGACAGTGTGAAACCTGCTTGGGATTCACACTCTCTCCCTCTCTCTTTGCCCCTCCCCTGCTCACTCTCTATCTCTCAAATAAATAAATAAGCTTTTTAAAAAAGGGAGAGAAGAAAGATCTCAAATCAATAACCATAATTACCACTTTAGGTACTAGAAAAAGAAGAGCAAATTAAAGTTAAAGCTAGCAGAAGGGAGGAAATAATAAAGATTAGCAGAAACAGAAACAAAAAAGAGAACAGAAAAGCAACAGAAAGAACCAACAAAACCAAAAGTTGGTTCTTTGAAAAGATCGACAAAATTGAGAAAACTGTAACTAGACTGCCAAAAAAAAAAAAAAAGGAAAAGGAAAATTCCTAAAATCAGAAATGAAAGTGGAGACATATAAGAGAAGTATATGAACCATTTTACATCTACAGGTTAGATAGCCTACTTGGAAAAAAAATTCCTAGAAACATGCAAAGGGAAATTGCAGGATAAAAGATCAACACCCAGAAAGCAGTTGCCCCTCATGAACATGGGTTGTCTTTCCATTTATCTCATTCTTCTTTAATTTATCTTAACAGTATTTTGTAGTTTTTAGTGTACAAATCTGACACTTCCTTGGTTAAATTTATTCCAAAATATCTTCTTTTTAAAATTTAATTTATTTAAAGTTAATTAATATACAGTGTAGTATTGGTTTCAGAAGTAGACCCCAATTATTCATCACTTACAGATAACACCCCGTGCTCATTCCAAAAAGTGTCCTCCTTAATGCCTGTCACCCATTTAGCCCATACCCCCACCCATATCCCCTCCAGCAGCCCTCAGTTTGTTCAATGTATTTAAGAGTCTCTTACAGTTTGCCTTCCCTTCCCTATTTTCATCTGTTTTGTTTCTTAAATTCCATGAGTGAAATACATTTGTCTCTGACTTATTTAGCTTAGCATAATACACTCTAGTTCTACCCACCTTGTTGCAAATGGCAACATTCTTTTTGATCACTAATAATACATTGTGTATGTATGTATGTGCATGTATCTATACATACATGTGTATATATACATACATGTGTATATACACGCATGTATATATACATACATGTGTATATACATGCATGTGTATATACATACATGTGTATATATACATACACATACATACATACATACACACACATACATGCCACATCTTCCTTATCCATTCATCAGCCAAAGGACATTTGGGTTCTTTCCATAATTTGGCTATTGTTGGCAGTGCTGCTATAAACAGTGGGATGCATGTACCCCCTCAAATCAGCATTTTTACATCCTTTGGATAAATTCCTAGTAGTGCAATTGCTAGGTTGTAGGGTAGTTCTATTTTTAATTTTTTGAGGAAACTCCACTAGGTTTTCCAGAGTGGCTGTACCAATTTGCATTCCCACCAGCAGTGCAAAAGGGTTCCTTTTTCTCTGTATCTTTGCCAATATCTGTTGTTGCCTGAGTTGTTAATTTTAGCCATTCTGACAGATGTGAGGTGGTATCTCACTGTGGTTTTGATTTGTATTTCCCTGATGATGAGTGACATTGAGTATCTTTTCATGTGTCTGTTAGCCATCTGGATGTCTTCTTTGGAAAAGTGTCTATTCATATCTTCTGCCCATTTCTTCACTGGACTTTTTGGCTTTTTGAGCTTGATAAGTTGTTTATAGATTTTGGATACTAACCCTTTATCTGATATGTCATTTGCAAATATCTTCTCCCATTATTTCCATTGACTTTTAATTTTGTTAATTGTTTCCTTTGCTGTGCAGAAGCTTTTTATCTTGATGAGGTCCCAATAGTTCATTTTTGCTTTTAATTCCCTTGCCTCTGGAAATATGTCTAGTAAAAAGTTGCTATGGCCAAGGTCAAAGAGGTTGCTGCCTGTTTTCTCCTCTAGTATTTTGATGGTTTCCTATCTCACATTTAGGTCTTTCATATATGTTGAATTTATTTTTGTGTATGGTGTAAGAAAGTGGTCCAGGTTCATTCTTCTGCATGTCGCTGTCCAGTTTTTCCAGCACCATTTGCTGAAGACACTGTCTTTTTTCCATTGGATATTCTTTCATATTTTGTCAAATATTAGTTGGCCATATATTTGTAGGTCCATTTCTGGGTTAGAGAACCCAGAACCATACTGTCTTGATGATTACAGCTTTGTAATATAGCTTGATGCCTGGAGTTATATGCCTTCAGCTTTAGTTTGCTTTTTCAACAATACTTTGGCTATAAAGGGTCTTTTCTGGTTCCATACAAATTTTAGAATTGTTTATTCTAGCTCTGTGAAGACTGCTGGCTTGAGTTTCCCAAACAAACAAAAACTAAAGGAGTTTGTGACCACTAAACCACTCCTGCAAGAAATTTTAAGGGGGAACACTCTGAATGGAGAAAAAAAGAAGACCAAAGCAACAAAGACTACCAAGGGCCAGAGGACATCGCCAGAAACACCAACTCTATAGGTAACACAATGGCACTAAATTCATATCTCTCAACAATTACTCTGAATGTAAATAGACTAAATGCTCCAATAAAATGACATAGGGCATCAAAACGGATAAAAAACAAGATTCATCTATATGCTGCCTACAAGAGACTCATTTTAGATCTAAGGACACCTGCAGATTGAAAGTGAGGGGATGGAGAACCATCTATCATGCTAATGGACATCAAAAGAAAGCTGGAGTAGCCATACTTCAACAAACTAGATTTTAAAACAAAGACTGTAACAAGAGATGAATAAGCGCATTATATCATAATTAAGGGGTCTATCCATCAAGAAAATATAACAATTGTAAATATTTAGGCCCCCAACTTGCAAGACTCAAACATATAAATCAATTAATCACAAACATAAACTCATTGATAATAATGCCATAATAGTAGGAGACTTTAATACCCCACTTACCACAATGGACAGATCATCTAAGCAGAAAATCAGCAGGGAAACAATGGCTGTGAATGACACATACCCCACTTACCACAATGGACAGATCATCTAAGCAGAAAATCAGCAGGGAAACAATGGCTATGAATGACACACTGGACAAGATGAACTTAAAAGATATATTCCGAACATTTCATCCTAAAGCAACAGAATGCACATTCTTCTCGACTGCACATGGAACATTCTCCAGAAAAGATTACATACTGAGTCACAAATCAGCCCTCAACAAGTACAAAAAGATCAGGATCACACCATGCATATTTTCATATCACAACTCTGTGACACTTGAAATCAACCACAAGAAAAAATTTGGAAAGCCCTCAAACATTGAGGTTAAATAAAATCCTACTAAAGAAATGAATGGGGGGCACCTGGGTGGCTCAGTTAGTTATGCATCCAACTTCGGCTCAGGTCATGATCTCACCGTTCATGAGTTCGAGCCCCACGTCAGGCTCTGTGCTGACAGCTCAGAGCCTGGAGCCTGCTTCGGATTCTGTGTCTTCCTCTCTCTCTGTCCTTTCCCCACTCATACTGTCTCTCTCTGCCTCTCAAAAAATGAATAAATGCTAAAAAAAAAAAAATCTTAAAAACAAAAAAGAAATGAATGGGTTAACCAGGAAATTAAAGAAGCACTTTAAAAAAAATTTTTTTTAACGTTTATTTATTTTTGAGACAGAGAGAGACAAAGCATGAACGGGGGAGGGTCAGAGAGAGAGGGAGACACAGAATCTGAAACAGGCTCCAGGCTCTGAGCAGTCAGCACAGAGCCCCGACGCGGGGCTGGAACTCACATACCGCGAGATCGTGACCTGAGCCGAAGTCGGACGCTTAACCGACTGAGCCACCCAGGCGCCCCAAAGAAGCACTTTTTAAAAGTACATGCAAGCAAATGAAAATGAAAACATGACAGTCCAAACCCTTTGGGATGCAGCAAAGGCAGTCCTAAGAGGAAAATACATTGCAATTCAGGCCTATCACAAGAAGCAAGAAAGGTCCCAAATACACACATCCTAACCTTACACCTAAAGGAGCTAGAAAAGGAGCAGCAAATAAAGCCTAAAGCTGGCAGAAGAAAGGAAGCAATAAAGATTAGAGCAGAAACAAGATGTAGAAACCAAAACCCCAGTAGAACAGATCAATGAAATTAAAGGCTGTTTTTTTTTTGAAGGAAATCTAGCCAGACTTATCAAAAAAAGAGAGAGAACTTAAATAGAAAAAATCACGAATTAAAGAGGAGAGATCACAACCAACACCACAGAAATACAAAAAATTATAAGGGAATACTATGAAAAATTATATGCCAACAAACTGGACAATTTGGAAGAAATGGACAAATTCCTAGAAACTCATACACTACCAAAACTGAAACAGGAAGGAACAGAACATTTGAAGAGGCCCATAATCAGGAAAGAAATTGAATCAGTTATCCAAAACCTTCCAACAAACAAGAGTCTTGGGCCAGATAGCTTCCCAGGGGAATTATACCAGACAGGTGAAGAAGGATTGATGCCTATTCTCCTAAAAGTGTTCTAAAAAATAGAAATGGAAGGAAGCTTCCAGACTCATTCTCTGAAGACAGTGTTACCTTGATTCTAAAACCAGACAAAGACCCCACTAAAAAGTAGAATTACAAGCCAATATCCCTGATGAAATTGGATATTAAAATCCTCAACAAGATACTAACAAATTGAATTCACAGTACATTAAAAGAATTATTCGCCATCATCAAGTGGTATTTTCCCAGGCTGCAAGGCTGGTTCAATGTTCACAAAGCAGTCAATGTGATACACCACATTAATAAAAGAAAGGATAAGTACCACATGATCCTCTCAATAGATGCAGAAAAAGCATGTGACAAAATATAGCATCCTTTCTTGATAAAAACCCTCAAGAATGTGGGGATAGAGGGAACAAATCTCAACATCATAAAGGCCACATATGACAGACCCACAGCTAATATCATTCTCAATGGGGAAAAACAGAGCTTCCTCCCTAAGGTCAGGAACATGACAGGGAGGTCCACTCTCACCCCTGTTGTTCAACAGGGTACTGGAAGTCCTAGCCTCGGCAATTAGACAACAAAAAGAAATAAAAGGCATATAAATTGGCAAAGAAGAAGTCAAACCTTTACTCTTTGCAGTGACAAGATACTCTAAATGGAAAACCCAAAAGACTCCACAAAAAACTGCTAGAACTGATACATGAATTCAGCAAAGTCACAGGATATAAAATAAATGTACAGAAGTTGGTTGATTTCTATACACCAATAATGGAGCAGCAGAAAGAGTAATCAAGGAGTCAATCCCACTTACAACTGCACCAAAAACCATAAAATACCTAGGAATAAACCTAATCAAAGAGGTAAAAGATTTGTATAGTGAAAACTATAGAAAGCTTATGAAAGAAACTAAAGAAGACACAAAGAAATGGAAAAACATTCCATGCACATGGATTGGAAGAACAAATATTTGATACTACAAATATTGGTAATATCAATACTACCCAAAGAAATACACATATTCAGTACAATCCTTATCAAAATACTCTTTTTGACACTATTGTAAATGGCATCATTTCCTTTTGTTCATTTCCTTTTTATTGTTATAGTTGTTCATACAGCATTTCATATCATTTGTGGCTAGTATTTATGAATTGGAAGACTTCATCTTATTCATGGCAATATGCCCCACAGTAAACTACAGATTCAATTCAATCCATATCAAAATTTCATCAATCTTTTTTGCAAAAAATGGAAAACTTATTTTAAAATTCATATGGACTTGCACTGGACCCCACATAACCAAAAAAATATTGAAAAAAGAACAAAGTTGAAGGACTCAAACTTCCTGATTTCAACACATTACTATAAAGCTACAATAATCAAAACACTGTGGCACGAGCACAATAAGACATACAGATCAATGGAATAGAATTAAGACTACAAATGGGGCGCCTGGGTGGCTCAGTCGGTTAAGCGTCCGACTTCAGCTCAGGTCATGATCTCGCGGTCCATGGGTTCGAGCCCCACGTCGGGCTCTGGGCTGATGGCTCAGAGCCTGGAGCCTGCTTCCGATTCTGTGTCTCACTCTCTCTCTGCCCCTCCCCCGTTCATGCTCTGTCTCTCTCTGTCTCAAAAATAAATAAAAAACGTTAAAAAAAAAAAAGACTACAAAAATAAACTCATACATCTACGGTTAACGATCTTCAGCAAGGGTGCCAAGAACATTCAATGGTGAAAGAATAGTTTACTCAAGAAATAGAGGTGGAACAACTGGGAATCACATGTGAAAGAATGGAGTTGGAGCCTTATATCACCATATGCACCATATGCAAAAATCAACTCAAAATGGATCAAAGACCTAAATGTAAGAGCTATAAGTATGAAACTCTTAGAAGACAACACAGGCATGAGAATGGTTTCTTAAATATGAAACCCAAAGCATAAGGAATAAAAAAAAGAAAAACTGGACTTCATAAAAATTAAAAACTTCCACATACCAAAGAGGGTGAGCAAGAATGAAAAATTTTCCCACAGTATAGGAAAAAAAATTTGCAAATCATATGTCTGATAAGGATCTAGTATCTACAATATATAAAGGAACTCTTACAACTCAGCAAGTAAAGGACAATCAAAAAATGTGCAAAAGACTTGAATACATATTTTTACAAGAAGATACACAAAGAAGGTATATGAATATACTTGAAATTGTTAGTTATTAGAAAAATTCTATTCAAAACCACAATGAGATATGACTTTACATCTACTAGAATGGCTGGAACTTAAAAATTGAAATGTATCAAGTGTAGTCAAGAATGTAGAGAACCTGGAACCCTCATACATGTGGGTGGGGATATAAAATAGCACAGTCACTGTGGAAAACTTTTTGGAGGTTCCTAAGTAAGTTAAACATAGAATTACCATATAATCCAGGAATTCTCCTAGGTATAGACCCGAAAGAATTGAAAACAGGTGTGCAAAAACTTCTATAAGAATGTTCATAGCCAAATGGTGGGGAAAGTCTAATGTCCATAAACAAATGAATGAATTAGAAAAAAGTGGAATATCCATATAACAAAATTTTATACACACACACACATTATAATATATATATAACAGAAATTCTGAGACATGCTGCAATATGTGTGAACCTTGAAAACATTATGCTAAGTGAAGGAGGCCAGACACAAAAGGTCACATGTTGTAGGATTCCATTTACATGAGGTGCCCAGAATAGGCAAATCAAAAGAAATAGAAAACAGATTGGTGGTTGCCAGGGCTAGGGTAGGGGAAAACAGAAAGTAACAGAAAACTGCTTAATGGTTATAGGGTTTTCTTTTGGGGTGATGAAATGGTTGTGGAACTTGATAGCGGTGATGGTAGCACAATGCTGTAAATGCACTAAATGCCACTAAATTGTATATATTAAAATATTTTATTTTATGCTATTTAAATGTCAATTAAAAAAAAGGCAGTGATGTATATTAAAATGTGGATGAACCTTGAAAACATTAATGTGAGTGAAAGAAGCCAGATACAAAAGGCCACATATTGCATGATCCTATTTACATGAAATATCTGAAACAGGCGAATGCATAGAGGCAAAAAGCAGATTAGTGGTCCCCAGGAGCTACAGGGGAGGGGAAATGGGGAGTGACTGCTTAACAGACACATGGGATTTGCTTTCAGGGTGATGAAAACACCCTGAAACTAGATAGTGGTGATGACTGCATAGCATTGTGAATGTACTTAATGCCGTTGAGTGATACACTTTAAAATGGTTAAAACGATAAATTTTATGTTATGTATATTTTACCATATTTAAAAAAAACACAGAGTGGTTCTGAGCGCTCCACCAACCCTTAAGGGCACAGCGCTGAGCACAGCACTGTGCACTGTGATTAGGGTTTGTTTCTAATGTGATGAGTCTGTCTGTGCATATGAAAAAAGGTTTTGAGGGAAGTTTGAGGGGAGAACGGGCAGCTGAGCCAAGACATCCAGGAGGTGCTGACAATGGAATGAATGAAACCCAAATGAAAAGAATACTGGGATGGTTTCTGGGGTCTGGTGTTGACAAAGAGCAAACCAATCAGGGCTGGGAGCTTTTTGGCATCCCAAGGGCCGATGAACCATTTCTACCTGAGAGCTTTGTCCAGCAATCTCCATGGGACCAGAATTAATCGCTGAGCCCAGAAAACGTCTTCCAAACATTTTCTCTACTTCCAAGGGATCCAACAGCTGCATGGGTGCTTTGGCCATTTGAACGCAGTAACACAGAATTTCTCTATCAAGATCACTGGGTCCAACTTCCTCAGCTTCAAATGAAGGGAAGTGAGGCCCAGAGAGATGAAGTGACCTGTGCAGGGTCACCAAGAAGAACTGGCCCTAGAACCCAGCCTCTTGGGACTCCCAAAGAGGAAATGCATTGATGGCCAGGATGTGGTTATTTCTGGCATATGAGTCAAGCATGCCAGCAGCAAGGCCTGCAGGTTTGGGGTGGTCTCACCCAGGGGGACCTCAGGATTCTGGAACAGGGAAGAGAACAGACTGTGCTCTAGCCCACCTACTCTGGTCCTGCTGATAGCAACAGAATTCACAGACATAGCTTTTCCAGGGGCTCAGGAAGACGATCCTACTCAAGGCAGTGGAAGAATAGGAAAGGGGGAAAGGAGAGCCCTTGACCCACAGCAAGCAGCAGCTACCCTGGAAGGAGTTTGCCATGTACGGTATGACAAGGCTCACTGGAAGCAAGGCTGAGCAGAGTGTGATGAATGGATTCATTTACAGTCAGAGAAACAATAGGACTCCTTTGACAGGGTGCTTAAATTCTGAATTCCCAGTTCAGTCGGAGAGGAGGCCAAATGAAGTGAGGGGGGACTGCTGCTAGGCAGCCTGAGAGTTCAGAGAGCTCCCTCTCCTCCAAAGGTATGGGCCACTAAGTACCTAGAGGTTTTATTATTAAATGAGGCTCCCTTCCATCCCCCATCTCCTACTCTCTGCTGGAGGAAACAATCCTAGAAGGCATAAAAATGGTGCCAGAAAGAAGGCCCTAAATGGAGGTGAAGTGGCCCTGAACCCAGGCCTGGCTTTGCCACCAAATTCCTTTTGTGACATTAAATTGAGTCACACCATCTGTTCCTACAAAGAAGGGACAAGAATGTCTGGCTTAGTGTCTCCTCTCTTTGACGTATCATCCAACTCAGAGTGCAGAACCTGGAATAAGTGCTTTGCCCTCTCTGGCTTCACAGCCTTGCTGCCAAATGAGTTGGGCATCTGGTCCAGCCCCACTGCCTACTGGGGAGTGAATGACAGGACCGGGGCTGCAAGGTGACTTCTTCTTCTTCTTTTTTAAGTTTATTCATTTATTTTTGAGAGACAAAGAGAGAGGCAGATAGAGAATCCCAAGCAGGCTCCACTCTGTTAGTGCAGAGCCCAACATGAGGCTCAATCTCACAAACATGAGATCATGACCTGAGCCAAAATCAAGAGCCAGATGCTCAACTCACGGAGCCACCCAGGCGCCCCTCCAAGGTGACTTCTTGATGCACTGTTTCCCACCCAGACATCCTCCAAAGAGAGCCTTCTCTGACCTGGACAAATGCTTAATGTCCTGAAGAACCTGTAACCAGGCTTCTCTGGTCAGGTGAAAAGCCAAAGTAAATAATCAGGCCTGTTCAAACCCAGAAATTTTCTGGGGCTGAGTTGTTGGGGAGAAGGGGCAGCAGCAAATAAAAGGATACTACACGAAGGAGGATCCATCACAGAAGGTGTAATGCAACTTGATGACCTTCTTGGATGTCTTAGACTCCTGAGAATGTTGGCTGAAGTGAGGCTGTTGGTGGGCAGGAGGCTGGTGAGGGGTGGGAGTGGAAGTCTGAGCACCTGGAGGGTGAGGGGTCTGAGCGTCCCCTTTCGGGGCTGACATTAGATGAGAGGGCATCTTTGCCCTGTAGTTGCGAAAGATCATGGGGTAGGAGAAATTCCTCCCTTTCCACGAGGCCCTTTCAGCTTCTCTGCAGGGAAGGAGACCAACATATCTTCTAGCCACTTGGCTCTTACTCACCAGGAACACTGTCTCTATAGCCCCTGCCCAGCTCCCAAGACTCTTGTCCCATTTCTCTGTCCCCAAAGTACCTGTGCCCACCCCACTCCCCCTCATCCTAAAGGCAGTACTTAGGAAGAACTGGGAAGGCCCTGGTACCCCTCTGAAACCATTCCTTGCCTGATTTCCACTGTAAGCAATGGGATGAGGACCCATGGAGTAGGACTGAGTACAGAAGGGGAGTCTGGAGAGCAGGGTCTGGGGACTCTGCTCACTCCCCACTCCTGAGGTTACAAAGAAAGAGCTTCCATCCAGAATGTTACAGTAAAGGGCAAACTGGGTAGCTTCCCTTCTCCCATGTTCTTTAGCTGCAATGATGGCCCATGGGAGCCCAAGACATATGCCTTAGATGGGGCTAGGTTTTAAATCCTTTATGGCCCATGGTCTGAGCCTTTGGAGAAATGTAGACTAACTTACTAGGACTTGTGAGACCTCAAATCATAGATATCATTAATCACCCAGGTCAATGTTTTTTGTTTGCTCTGAGAGGATTTTTGCTGCTGCTGCTGCTGCTGCTGTTGTAGGAAAACATCTGACAAATTGTGTTAAGAAATAAACACTCAAGTCACAAAGCCTAAAAAGTGTAAGGAGCCCTGCAAAAGGTGAGGAGGCTAAGATCAATGACCTGGTGTCAGGTCCACCAAATTGTGGGACCTCCGGCAATAGCTTATTGGCTTGCTCTGGCTACTGGTTTCCTCATCCGCAAAATGGGCATACCCCTTCTTCCTCATCAGGTTATAGTGAGGGCTGAAAAGGACTGTGAGTGGTGAGAGCGTAGGGACATGAATGCATATGAGGGATGGCCATCACCCCATCACTGGTCACTGTCGTTGGGGGCACTGGGCAGCTGGCACTTCCTGGCCCTGTTCAGACACTTCCGTGAATTCCCCGTCATGCACACACAGGTAGCTGGCAGCCATACCCAATGTTCGCGTCTGTCCCCAACCACCCAGGCGCTCACATAAGGCGACACATCTCCTGCAGCTTCTCTCGGGCCTCAGGGCAGGGGTCGCTGAACTCCATACTGTCAGAAGCAGAGTTTCTGAGTCCTCGTTGGAGGGGTGACATGGTTATGTCTTCGAAGTTTTTTGATCTGCCTGTGGCTGGAGAGGAAGAAGTTAGAGAGGGGTTCTAGAGGATGGTTTCTTAAGACGTCATGTTCACATGGGGGTGAGGTGGCAGGGAGCAATTCTCCTGATAGTCAAAATAATCGGGGGGCATCATTCATGCTTCCCGGGGATGGGAATCCCTGGCATGTCACTATAACACAGAGACACTGCTCTGTGAGTCAACTAAGAATGTGTTAGGAACAGGCATGTGCAGAGTGGCATACCCAGCTATGTTTCCCCAGGACAGCCTGGGCCTGGGGCTGCCATGCATGCTGAAGTGATTCCCTTTTGACACTTCTGATTAAAGACAGAAAATCTCAGTTCCAACTCAATTGGCTGCAACACTTCTCCGACGCTGGCTAATCTTGGGCCTTCTGCAGAGGGCAGTGTGTATCGACAGACTGAGACTGCATTTTTTTTTTTTTTACATATTGTGGTAAAATACATGTAACAAAAATTTACCGTCCTAACCATTTTTACATGTACAGTTCAGTGATATTAAATACATCCACACTGCTGTGCAACAATCACTATCATCTACCTCTATAACTCCCGTTTTGTAAATTAAAGCTCTTACCCATTAAATAGTAACAACTCCCCATTCTCTACTCCCCCCAGCCTCTAGTAACCATCACCTTACTTTCTGTCTGAGTCTGACTATTCTAAATACCTCATATAGGTAGAGCCATATAGTACTTATCTTTTTGTGATTAGCTTATTTCACTTAGCATAATGTCCTCAAGCTTCTTCCACATTATAGCATGTGTCAGAATTTCCTCCCTTTTAAAGGCTGAGCAATATTCCGATGTGTATGTATAGACCACATTTTATCCACTCATCCATTGATGGACACTTGGGTTGCTTCCATGTTTTAGCTATTGAGAATAATGTTGCTAGGAACATGGATATATATATATCCGTGTATATATATGTATATGTGTATATATATATATACACATATACATATATATATACACATATACACACACACACACATATATATATATATCCGTATAATGTGTATGTTTCCAATTTGAATGTCTTTTATTCCTTTTCTTCTCAATCTTGCTTTGGCTAGAACTTCCAGTTCTAAGTTGAATATAAGGGGTGAACTTGGGTACCTTTTCCTTGTTCCTGATCTTAGAAGAAGAGCTTTCCATCTTTCATCACTGAATATGATGCTTGTTCTATGTTTTTCACATATGACTTTTACCACGTGAAGGTAGTTTACTTCTATTCCTAGTTTGTTGAGTGTTTTTTAATCCTGAAAGGGTGTTGAATTGTCAAATGCTTTTTCTGCACTGAGATGATCATGTGGTTTTTTTCCCCTTCACTCTGCGATTGAGTTTTGTTATTGAACCATGTTTGCATTCCAGGAATAAATCCTTCTTGGTGTCATGCTGTATAATCCCTAATGTACTATTGAATACCGTTTGCTAGTATATTGTGGAAGATTTTTGCATCAATGTTCATAAAGGACATTGTCTGTGGTTTTCTTTTGTTGTAGCGTCCTAGTCTGGTTCTGGTATCAGGGTAATGCTGGCCTCACAGAAGGAGTTGAGAAGTGTTCCCTCTTATTTTTTTGTTAAACTTTGAGAATGAAGAATAATTGTAATTAGTTCTTTAAATGTTTGGTAGAATTCACCACTGAAGCCATCAGGTCTAGGGTTTTTCTTTGTTGGTAGGTTTTTGATTACTGATTTAATCTCCATAGTATTTATAGATCAACATTTTTCTACTTCTTCCTGAGTCTTGGTAGGTTTTGTGTTTCTAGGAATCTATCCATTCCATGCAAGTTATCTAATTTGTTGGTATATGATTGTTCATTTTCTCTGTTCTAATCTGTATTTTTTACCTTGTCTAGCTTTGGTTTTAGTTTCTTCTTCTTTTTCTAGGTCCTTAACTTGTGAAGTTAGGTTATTTGATGTCTTTCTTATCTTGTCTTTAATGTAAGCACTTAAAACTGTAAATTACCCCCTTAGTACTACTTCTGCTGCATCCTGTAAGTTTTGGTATACTGTATTCTAATTTTTATTCATCTCTGTTTTCTAATTTCTCTTGCAATTTCTTCTTTAATCTGTTGGTTGTTTAAGAATGTGTTATTTACTTTCCACAATTTTGTGGTTTTTTTCTAGTTTTCCTTCGTTATTGATTTCTAACTTCATCCCATGGTGGTCCGAAAAGATACTTTGTATATCCTTTTTAATTGATTGAGACTTAAAATCTGTGGCCTAACATATGGCCTATCCTGAAAAATCTCCCATGTGCACTTGAAAAGAATGTGTATTGTTTTGTTGTTTGTGCTCTAATTGGTTTATTTCCTCTCTTTCCTTACTTATCTTTTGCCTGGTTGTTTTTCCATTATGGTGAGTAGGGTATTGAAATTTTCAACCACTATTGTAGAACTGTCTTTATTCTGTCAGTTTTTGCTTCAGCTATATATATTTTTTTGCATCAGATATTTATATGGTCTGTCATTAGGTGCATAAACATTTATAATTATTATATCTTCTTGTATTGAAACTTTTATTAATACCAGTGTCCTTTTTCTCTTATAAACTTTTGAGAGAGAGAGAGAGAGAGAGAGAGAGAGAGAGAACGTGCATGCTCAAGCAGGGGAAGGGGAGAGGGAGAGAGAGAATCTCAAGCAGGCTCCATGCCTAGCACAGAGCTCGACATGCGGCTTGATCTCAACAATTGTGAGATCATGACCTGAGCCAAAATCAAGAGTCGGATGGTCAACCAACTGAGCCACCCAGGTGCCCCTCTTATAATCTTTTTTGATTTAAAGTCTATTTTGTCTGATACTAGTATTGCTACCCCCGTTCTCTTTGGTTAATATTTGCATAGAATATCTTTTCTCCATCCTTTTACTTTCAACCTGTTTGTGTCCTTGGATCTCAAGTGAATCTCTTATAGATAGTACATCATTGGATCATGTGCTCTAATCCATTCTGCCAATCTCTGTCTTTTGATTGGGGAGTTTAATCCATTCATATTTAAAGTAATTACTGACAAGGGATTTCTGTCATTGTACTTTTTGTTTACTAGATGCCTTATGGCTTTGGTCCCTCAGGTCCTACAATACTGTTTTGTGTTGATTGTGTGATAAGATATTTAAATTCCTTTGTCATTTGCTTTTTTGTGTATTGTATAGCTACTTTCTTTGTGGTTACAATGAGGGAAACAGTGGGGATTGCATTTAACATCCCAAAGTTCTAACACTCTAATTTGAATTTTTATCAGCTTAACTTACAAAAACTCTCCTTTAACAGATTCATTCCCACCTCTTTCAGTTGTTACAAGATTATATCTTTATAATTTTTTAAATGTGTATTTATTTTTAAGAGAGAGAAAGAGACTGAGTGTGAACAGGGGAGTGGAAGAGACAGAAAGGGAGACACAGAATCTGAAGCAGGCTCCAGGCTCTGAGCTGTCAGCACAGAGCCCAACGCGGGGCTCGAACCGCGAGATCATGACCTGAGCTGGTCAGACACTTAACTGACTGAGACACCCAGGTGCCCCAACAAGATTACATATTTATTTAGTATATGCACCAAAACATAAACTAACGATTTTTTAAAAATGTATTAGTATTTTGAATTATGTAGAAAACAAGATTTGTAGTTAACCAAAGTTATAGTAATACCAGCTTTAAAACTAATAATTTTTTCTTTAAATGTATAAGTCTTTTAAATCCTTTTGAAAAACAGAGGCATCTGGGGGGCTCAGTTGGTTTAGCATCCGACTTTGGATTAGGTCATGATCTCACAATCTGTGACTTCGAGCCCCGCGTCGAGTTCTGTGCTGACAGCTCAGAGCCTGGAGCCTGCTTCAGATTCTGTGTTTCCCTCTCTCTCTGCTCCTCCCCTACTTGTGCTCTGTCCCTCTGTCTCTGTCTCTCTCAAAAATAAAAGGAAAACACTTAAAAAATTAAGATAAATAAATGAATAATGTAAAAAACAAAAAGTACAGTTATGAACCAATTACAATAATACTAGCTTTTATAATTGCCCATGTATTTTCTTTTATCTGGGAATGTTTTAATATCTCCCTCACTTTTGAAGGACAGTTTAGCTGAATATAGGATTTTTGGTTGATAGGTTTTTTTTCTTTTATCACTCTGAATATACAGCCCTGGTGCCTTGTGGCCCCCAAAGTTTCTGATGAGAAACCTGCTGATAATCTTATTGAGAATTCCTTGTATATAATGATTTGCTTTTCTCTTGCTGCCTTCCAGATTCACTGTCATTGTCTTCTGAAAGTTTGATTATAATGTGTCTTGGTGTGGGTCTCTTTGAGTTCACGTTACTTGGAGTCTGTCAAACTTCTTTGGTGTTTATACTCATGTCTTTCATCAAACTTGGGACTTTTCATTTCCTCAAATATTCTTGCTATCCCTTTCCCTCTTCTCCTTCTGAGACTTCCACAATGTGTATGTTATTCTCCTTGATGGTGTCCCACAGGTCCCTTAGGCTCTGTTTACTTTTTAAAAATCTGTTCTTCAGATTTAATCATTTCAATTGTTCTATCTTCAAATTTGCTTATTCTTTCTTCTGCCTGCTCAACTCTGGGTGGCAATGTTTTGTGCTTATTGTACTTATTTTCACAGTTACAACCCTGTGGCAGGTGTCAGCTGGTATAAGGATTTGGTGACATGAACTTGTGGAGATAGTCCTCCATGACTAAAATTCCAGAGGCATCATTTCAGGTCCACATGTTTCTGAGCCTCTGCTGCCCACCCAACTGGAGCCACATGCTCTCTCTTAATATATGTAGGCTCAACTTCATCCTGGTTTCAAGAATGAAAATGAGTTTCAAGCCAGGGCCACTGCTCAGGCTCCAGCTGGGTCCTGAGTGCCTCAAAATGAAGTCTTCCTCACTGTCAGCCAACTCTTCGGCTTTCTGGCTGGTACTTGGATACCATCTCTGGTATCTGCCACTATGAGTGGTTTCTGGTCCCTTTTGCCACTCCTCCTGCCACCCAAGACCAGAGACTTGGCCCTGAGTCCCAGCTAGCAGCTGGCTGACCTCCTGAAACATCTTCTAGTCTGACCATTCATGTCTGGCTTGGCCCTAGTTGCCTTGGATCCTTGAGGGTGATATCTTTTCACTCCAACCAGGAACCATTTTTTGACAGACTTCTCTCAGTTCTCCTTCTGTAAAGTTGGGATACTTTCAAAAAATAGCTATTGTTCCCTCAGGGAGTAAACTCCTGAAGCCTGTCTACTCCAAGTCTGCTTGGTCCTAGAACTGCAAAGGGGGCAGTTGGTAAGGTGTGATAGCACATGTGCATGAACAGAGAGCAGAGGTCCAAAATTCAAAGTGGCCTAAAACCAGAATAACTGTACAACATATACAAACTGGGAAAGTTTTTAGAGTGAAAGCGGGCATCATTAAATGTTATGTCAGAACAATAAGCATAAACTGGGACATTCCTGGGCAAAACAGGTCTACATGGTCACTTACAAACTATTAGAGAAAGTTAATCATCCATTCTGGCATGTATGTATGAGACTAATTTCTAAACATATCAAGAACCTATAACAGATGCAACACCACGAACATACATCTAGTCAGAATGATGCACATCATGACAAATCACATTTTGGTGGGGTAGCAGAGGAAAACAGCCGGACAGACAAAGAGGCCAACAGAAGGCATCACCTGCAAGATCATTAGGAGGAAAAATCATGAAATCACAGTTTATCTTGAAGATACTTTGTCTTCTCTCAAAGGGATTCTGTTGATTTAGGGCCAGCTCAGGAGTGGATATAATAAAACCAGGAGCACATAAATTGGGATGCTGGAAATGATGCTGTGGGTTATTGAACCACAGTGACAGAAAGCACATCAACAGAGGTAAAGGAGCTTGGGAAACGAGAGGGGGAAGCTGGATCTACTCCAAACAAGGAAGCTGAAGATGTCAGTTCCATTTGGGAAGGTGTTCTTTGTCTTAGAGTCCTCATGTATACCCCCAGGATTTAGAACAGTGAATGATAACTAGCAATTGTTCATTAAACATTTGTTCACTAACTGAAGACACAGGAGGAGCTTGATATGGAGAATGAGGCCTGGAGGAAGGCAAATCACATAGTCAGCAAGAGGCAGGGTCAGAAATAAAATGCAAACTTCTCAACTTCCAGCCTTACCTCCAGTGTCTGTGGGAATCAACTGGACAATCTTTGAGCATTCCCACCTTTTGTTGATCCTTCCACCACCTACTTTGCAAGTATAGTCCTCCCTGCCTACCCCATTCCACCATCTGCCATCACAGCTGGTTGGGGAGAAGGTAACTGGAAATTTCATGAGACTTTGCCTTGCCACTTCCACTCCCAACTTATTTCTTGGAGGTTCTGGCTGCATGGTTGCTGCTATACTATCTGGTCTACTGCCACCTGTTCTTTGTCTTAAGCCTTTCTTTCTGTTGTGTGTCCTCCTCCGTGGGATAGCAGGTCCCTCTATGTCTTTCTCTTCTTTCTGCATGAATCAGCCCACTTTGGGACATGCTGTTAGGTCTGGTATCCAAATACGTCTCTTCAGATACTCGTTCCCCCACTGGCTGTGTGAGTAGGAGCAACATAGATCTCTCTCTTGATAGAGGGGGTGAGTTTGGGATACTGAGGGGGATGGAAGATGTAGGTTTGATAGGGATGTTGTCCTGTGTGAAGGGAACCACATCACCAGGAACAGAGGGCACGTAAAACAATCAAATGGTGAGACTGCACTGTGGAGTGACTGGGTTGAGATGTGTCAACTTTTATGGGAAAGAATCTGTGTCAATAGCTTCTGCCAACAGGCAGGACAGCCATGTACCCTTCCTATCAGAAAACTAAATCAAAGCATCTCATCAACCTGCACTGGGAATCCTCTATCCCCTCCCCCACCCCCTCCCCCAAAGATGGGCTAAGAGCTCTTTGCTGGAATCCTCTGTTACCTGTTTTCTTCTTGACTTCCCTTCCAGTTGAGAGGGAAAAGCTCAGACAGCCAGTAGATGACTCGTAGACAAGCTGGTAAGGTGAGTTCACACCCATGGTTGGAGTGCTCACAGAGGAATCTGGAGTGGAAGATGGAGGAACTCTTTTTTCAACTTTTCAATTTTTCTTGTAACCAAAAATTTAGTATTACATTTTTTGTTCTGACAGTATGGTAGAGTAGATATTCTAAAGTGCCCTGATTGCTACAAAACAACCACATCTTGGAAGAAAAAGACTTTTTAATGCATGAGCAGGCTCAGAGTAATTAAGGGGAATCTTTAAGATTCCTTTCTGATGGTACCCCTCACCCTACTATAGTATCCCTCAAGACAGTAATGACACCAGCACAGGGAGCCGGGAGCAGCAAGCACAGAAGGTGATGGTATTATTGCGAGGGCAAATGCAGGTATAAGTGCGGCACTAGGTGGAGGGAATAAACATTGGGCCAATTATTCTCTATCCAGGACACTGAAATCAGATGCTTCTTCAACAACAAATCAGGCTCTTGCAGAATCACACTGTTTCACATAGAATCATTTGATATCCGACCACTTGAGAATTAAAATTTAGCACCCCCATCACTGGCGGAAAATCGTGATCATACTTACATAAACTTCATCAAATCATTGACTCATTCTTTACCCAAATATGGTCATTTCGCTGGTTAGGCATGAAATTGTTAGGAAATGTTAAGCAACTTATCATGGTTCATTCAAATTCCTAAAGAAAATGGCAGACCTGACCTAAATAGATAAAGACTATAACCAGAGACTGCACACGTGCAAATAATAACCTTCACTAGTGATACAAAAGTTAAGATCAGGATAACTTTCAGTACCTTCTAAGTTAGCAGAAATGAACTGACAACAGCCAATACTGGTAAAGATGGGATAAAACCAGTCAACCATGCTGGTATAGGCAAAATCCATCTAGAAAATAGTATTTGGTAAGAGCTGTACACATATTGAAACTTTCTGCCCCAATAATCCCTCTTAATCAATCTTAACCAATAGAAACTGAACTTGCATATTGCGATGCATATTATACTAATAGTAGGAAACTGAAAACCTAAGCATTTGGTTAATAATAGAACCTGAACATTAAAAGTCTACAATGAATTAAAGCGACAATTATTAAAATATATAGCTATGTTGGCAAACATTTGTCTCTCAGTTAAGGAAACTGAGAGGCAGGAAAATTGTAGTATTTATATATATATATATATATATATATATACATACATATATATATATATACGTATATATATATATACATACATACATATATATATATACGTATATATACGTATACGTATATATATATATATACGTATATATATACGTATATATATATACATACAGAGAGAGAGAGAGAGAGAGAGAGAGAGACCAAAAAGGAGATTACAAAAATGAAAAATAGGAATTATGTAAATAAAGATGGCAAGATTATTTGTTTTCCTTTTTTGTATATGTTTTACTTAGTAATATTGCCAACAACTGAAAATCAAGGAGCAGTCCAGTTTTCTTTCATGACAAGGCAGACTAGTATGTACTGGAAAGGAGAAAAGGCAGGAAGCAGGCTTATCACTAAGGAAATGCTTCCTTAAGCAAAGGGTATATTCTGGCTGTAGCTTTAAGGGAAGACTACTCCAGACCCAGTTACAGCTTTGGTCTACCTCATGCAGTAAGAGGGTCCAGAAAAGCAAATGTCATGTAAAATACGTCAACAGCATTTGGATCTTCTTTTTAATGCCCTGTAAGAGCTAATTCAAGTCCTTCTAGGATTAATGCTTTTCCAAAAAGAACAGATCAGTCCTTCATTTATATTTTGTTGGTTAGGTTTTTTTTTTTTTTTTTCCCAAGCTCTAGGCTTGTTTAAAGAGGAGCATCTGAACAGACATGCCAGCAAGTGAGAGATTTCTTAGGGAGTGTGGTGGAACACTCCTGCTAATGTAGCAGGATGCAGAAATCATCAAAGCCTTTCCAGAGTTCAGCTCAGTTCTCTGCAAATTCTCTTCCACCATATTAACCACAACCCAGAAGGGAGGCAGGAAGCCACTGAATCACGGGTGAACGTCTGTGACCCTGCAAGAATGCTCAAACACCTCATGGGATGGAATACTAATGGTGACAACCATTTCCTTTTCAAGGTAAGGGAATGCTACATTCAGGTAGGGGAGCATCTTGGGCAGGTCTGAGGGTGAGCCACTGGGCCAGGTGGGACTTTCCTACCCATGCAATAGACCGGCAGGCAGTGTCCCCCACAAATGAGATGGATCTCTAAGCTCCACACAGAATGCAAGATGCAGGACTCCATGCATGCTGGTAACCATCTGTGTATATAGTTACAGCATAGTTAGAGGGCCAGTGTTTTCATGGCATAGCTGATCCTGAGCAGCATGCGCAAAGAGTAAATTCCCTTAAAACAAAGACCTCCAGGTCATGGTAAATAGTGCGGAGGTGGGGGTGGGGGAGTCCAATTGGAATTTTATTTTAGAAAATGAAAACAAACTCGAAAACCAAAAAATAAATAATCCAATTAAAAAATGGGCAGAAAACATGACCAGACATTTCTCCAAAGACAACCAGATGGTCAAGAGACACATGAAGACAAATAAGCAGAAGGAAAAAAGAGAGACAGACAGACAAACAAAGAAACAGACTCTTAAGTACAGAGAACATGCTGATGGTTACAGAGGGGAGGTAGGTGGGGGAGGGGTGAAATAAGTGAAGAGCTCTGAACAAGGCATAGGATTGCTGACTCACTATATTGTACACCTGAAACTAACACAACACTGTATGTTAAATATGCTGTAATTAAAATTAAAAACTTCATAAAATGTAATAAAAGAAAAAAATAAAGCATACTTGGATCGAGGCTTAGGAAAAAACCCCAAAATTTATCAAAATAACTTCATTTTACCTTGTATTTAACAAAAGTTTGTTGATTTCGTAAGCACACGCTAATTCTCATAAGCAATAAAAATGACTGTGTCATTTTTTTTTTTTTTTATTTTTTGAGGTGGGGTGATTTTCTTTTTTCCTGAATGGTTGTAGGATAGCAATAAAACATGAGTACCTTCCTGTTTTTCTTTGCAAAAATACCCAAGGGCTTTACCAGTTTTTATTTTTAACTGACCCCCAAGTCATCCTTTCTGCAAGGAGTCGCTGCCCCAGATGATTTTCCTGTCTCCAGTAGCTGATTGGTTTTGCCTCACTGTGCCATCGTCAGTGGCTTCGCATGGGGACTCAGCAGCTTTCCAACATCTCTTCCACTGACTCCATGAAATCCTACATTTTTCTTGCAAGGCTGCCAATTTTATTATGCAATTTATTTGTACTGTACATGTATATTATCAGATGTTTAAGTTCTGACCTCCAAGGAAAGGTTTGTCCAAGATGGACAAACATCCAGTGGACGGGGAGAGATGCTATTTTATAGGGAGGGATGGATTTTACAGGTGAGAGTCAATGGTTGTGAGATTTAAATTTTTTTTACACTTCCCTATGAAACCTAACAGGCAGGATGACTTTCAGGCATCCAAAATGAACACAGGTGACCTTTGAACAACATGGGTTTGAACTGTGAGGGTCCACTTATATGTGAATTTCTTTCAATAACTATAGTACGGTCCTGTAAATATATTTTTTATTCCTTAGGATTTAAAAAAATTTTTTTTAATGTTTATTTTTGAGAGACACAGAGAGAGAGAGAGAGAGAGAGAGCGTGAGCAGGGGAGGGGCAAAGAGAGAGGGAGAGGGAGACACAGAAAACGAAGCAGGCTCCAGTCTCTGAGCTGTCAGCACAGAGCCCAACACAGGGTTCGAACTCACAAGCCGTGAAATCATGATCTGAGTTGAAGTTGGATGCTTAACCGACTGAGCCACCCAGGCGCCCCATCTTCCTTAGGATTTTGTTAACAAATTTTCTTTTCGCTACCTTATTTTATTGTAAGAATACAGTATATAATACATATAACACACAAAGTATGTGTTAACTGTTTATGTTAACAGTAAGAATTTTGATCTACATTAGGCTATTAGTAGTTAAGTTTTGAGGGACTCAAAAGTTACATCTAGATTTTTTACTGCTTGAGGGGTCAGCACAAGGGTCAGTTGTACTTGTATATCCACCATGCTTAAGAGATACATTAGATACAACTGATTCACTGCGTCTCCCAGATCCTATTCCCCTCCACCCCTCTCTAATGCTCACTTCCTCCAACTTAGCATCCAGCATTCCCCTCCACGCTTTTATACTGTACCCAAAGCAATATTGCTTGTATTCTTTCAAATTTTATTTAAATAGTATCATACCAAATGTATCCTTCTCAAACTTGCTTTCTTTTATTTGCTTAACACTGTGTTTTGAGATTTTATCTGTACTGATATGTGCATTTTAATGCTTATTTCATTTTGTATTATTTTTTTCTTTTTAATTGAAGTATAGTTGACATACAATATTATATTACTTTCAGGTGTGCAATACTGTGATTCAATATTTATGCACATTACAAACTGCTCATCACAGTAAGTGTGGTCGCCTCTGTCACATCTGACACATCTGTCACTATAGTATTATTGACTACAGTCCCTATGCTGTACAAGTGCTTGATTTTTACTTCTCACTACGTTCCATTGTTTAAATAGACTATCAATTGTTTTCCTCCTATTGATGGACACTTATGTTGTTTTCAATTTTATTTTCTTTTGCCATTCCAAACAGTACTGCAATAAACATTCTGGTACAACTTCTTGCACACGTGTGCCAAGTGTGACTAGCCAAGTGTGGCTAGTGGACTGATGAGAATCCACACCAGGCCATGGCCAGATGAGCACAAAAATTAAGAGTAAACATTTAGAAACCTCTGTGTCAATTTTACATTGCTGTCACATCACATTTTTGAAAACGTCAGTCCACGAGAGATAGAGATCGGCAGTTTTACAAGTTGGTCCTTTACCACAGACAGTTTGAAAAGCACAGCCCTAGGGAATGACCTAGAAGAGAAGTTGCTGAGTTGTCACATGCTAGAGCATCGACCACCTTGCAGATACCATCAAACTGCTCTCCATGGGAACTGCACTGATTTCTATACTCACCTGCAGCATTTAAGAATCTCTGTTGCTCCAGAATCTCTCTGTTTGAGAATCCACCTCAACTCTTGGAGATGTCAAATGTTTAAACTGGGGATTTGACCTTTCTATTGCATTCTTAGTGGCACTATTCGAACTTCTAAGGGCTGAAGCTTGGGTACCCACCTTTCCCTGTCTGTCCAGCACCACAGCTACTTTTTCCAATTGTGCTGATCAGGTAGTCAAGAGCCATCTCCTTGGCATTGACGTGGAGGAGCAGGCTGGCCTCCACGAAGCGCCTTGTGATGTCCAGAGGATTGGCACCTACTAAAGGAATCATTGAAGCAACTCATTTTCCTCCCAGCACAGGGCTAATGCTTCCAGGAAAAGACTTCTGTAAATGGCCCAGGAAATAAGGGTAGAGGGAAGCTCTATTCCTAGGGTAAGCAAGTGAGGGTCTTTTAATAGAAGGGTCTCCTTAATGGAAGGGTCTTGATTTCCCAAGACCTGTCAGGTGGCATTTTGCTCTCTACCCCCCTTACCCTTCTCTCTTCCTACCCACAGGCCGGGGTCCTGGTGCCATTAGTATTTAAAATAACATCTAGAAAGTTCTAGAAGCATCTAGAAGGCTCAATTACTGATATGGCTCTATCTTCCCTCCTTGATCTTGGGGTTACACCCTTACCATGGATGGTCTTGCTAAACACCAATCAGCCCTCTCAATTCACCCCCTCTTCCTGGGTGTTGCCTCTCTCCACCCTTCATTTCTACAAACTCCACCCTTCAGTGCCTCTGGCCTCACACTGTTCTCCACAGCCTTCCTTCCAGTCTGAGCTCAGCAATACTGGGGGAATGGGAGAAAAAAGTAGAGAACACTTTGGGGGGAGAGGATGACTCTTGAGGGGGGTTGTGGGACAGGGTTCTATTCCTATGGCAGACCCATGGCTGCCACCTATCCCTAGCATATTCTTATACACCTGGCTGGGGGGGCTATGGTGGCTGTGGTGGACACACACACATCGGTCTGGGTAGATCCTTCTGGGCTCAGAAAAAATGGAGAAGAATCTGGTGAGCCAGCCTTACCAGATACAGACTCCACCATGGCCTTCATCTTCAGGGTGAGCAGCTCTGTCAGCAGGTGGATGGACCGCCGCTGGAATTTCTGCAGGATTTCCCAGCTAGAGTGCACCAGATGGCCATGGGTGGGAGAGCGGGTGAAGCTGGCGGGCCCAGTGGGTGTGGGCAGTGACGGAGGTGGTAGTACTGGTGGGGGTGTCTTCTTCTGGACAGGGGCCTGCATGGAGGTTGATTCCATAAGCACCACAGGTGGGGATCCAATGCTGATCTCCAGGCCCAGGATGTCAGACGCAGTAGGTACCATGGGGTCGGCAGTGAGTTCCTCCCAAGTGAACTCAAAGATGTTCCTGATGCCCTTAGGTACAGAAATGCCTGCATTCCGGCAAATGATGAGCAGTTTGGAGATGCGGGCCAGCAGCCTGGGGGCCAAGGCTGTGTATTGCTGGTACAGTTCTCTGTTGCTCTTGATGTCGTTCATGTTGCTAGAGTATGCATGCTGCTAGGTAATACTGTCCATCTCAGATAAGATGGACCTTCAGCTGTAAAAAGTCAGAGCCCCCTGAGAGGTGAATGAGAGCGAAAAGTTCTTACCTAAGGTGAAGCCTTGGAGACAAACAGAATGGAAGTGCTGAAATGGCCTTTACAGGTCATTGAGCCAGTGGTCCTATCCAGGGAGGATAAGGAAGTAACTGGTCACTCCTCACACAGTAGGGCAAAGGGATGCCCCTCTTCCCTTTTCTTCCCAGAGACAGCAACAGATAAACCCACATTGATGAGTCGCTTTGGAAAGGGCCTTTGGGGATGACCAGATTCCAGAAATGGTTCCAGGGACAGTCATACAAACCAAGTACCTCTTGGGAGGGACCCTGCGGGGCTGGAGGAGTGGAAAGGATGGGGAAGGGCGAAAGGTTCCACCGTACCTTTTATAGTTAGAGACCTGAGAGCGAGAGATCTTCTTGTAATTTAGTAATAAAAATCTGCAAAGAACAAAAAGATGCTTTATTGGCTGTCTGGAGAGGGTGATGTGGAAGTTCCTGGTGGTGATGCAAGTGTGGGCATGCAATCATTCAACATGTACATCCAAGGGCAGACAGAGAATACATTTTCTCAATTCAATGACTAATATTGGCCACATTTCATCAAAGCAAGGTTTTAAGCAATTGATTGTAAGATGCACCATCGTACAAGAAAGAAAAAAAAATCAATGTAAGATGCCACTGACTACAAGACATATCACAATTTAAGAGATGTTAAAATGGGGGAAATGCCTATCTTAAAATCAATGAACTATAATAAATATTTCCCCACTTTAATAGAATTTCTTGAGGGCTCTGCATGCTCATCAAGTAGACATGTGTGGGGTAGCAAAGAAGCATATTTGTGTCTGGGTCATCTGAACACCATTAGTTGATATGGTGGTTGTTACCCTTACTTCTAAATTGTGTTTTATTCATATTTTCTCAATATATATCAAAAATAGACCACTGGTTGGAGTGCCTGGCTGGCTCAGTCAGAAGAGCATGTGACTCTTGATCTTGAGGTCATGAGTTAAAGCTCACTGAGTATAGAGATTACTAAGAAAAAAAAATCAACTTAAAAAAATAGAACACCAATTGAAGAGAGGGAGTGTGAAGAACAGTTTGATAAACACAAAAATAGCTGGGAAAATCCACAGATAGACTTCGAGGGTTTTGTAATCAGATCTGAAAGTTTCATTTATCTAATCAAAATGAACCCCATAAGGACATTCTTTAGTAGCATATCAGTCTAAAATACATTGACAAAAAATGTAAAGTCCACTTCTTAATCTTGCGCTACACGAAAAGGATCATTTATTTCTTTTTAATTCCAGAGGGGCTTTGTGAGAATATGAGCCTCTGCAAAAGATGCTGAAGAATCCAGAACATGTCACAAAAGCTGACCTAAGGGAAGCTTAGAGCAGACGGGGTAGGGTCCTCCCCCATCACCTTTGCCAGCATTTTCCATGCCATGCAGGCCAGCTGCCCCTGTGGTCTGACTTCAGTGGCCCCCAACCAGCACACCAGTAACACCGGCTGAGGAAGGACTGCTGGCCAGTGCCTTCTGGCAATCCTTGTCACCACAGCCTTCCAATCATCACTTCTACCTTCCGTCCTGACAACCACTCCCCCACGATGTCCAAGGTGCCTCTTCTCCTGCCAATCTTCCCTCTTTCATTTCTCAAACCATGCTCCCTGGAGCCACCCCAAAGTCACCCGTGGGGTATACAGCCGGCATATACCAGAGCACGCTCAGGGCCACGATCTGGTGTGACCACCCCGGGGTGAGATTATTCACTTTCCCAATTCACTGATGAGGAATCAGAGGCTTAGGGAGACAGAGCTCCTGATCAGGCAGGAGTTGCCTATATGCAAAGTCTTGGCACAGAAGCTGTCCAAGCACACTGATTTCCCCACGGCCTTCGAGCTGCCTCTGCCCATCTATCAGCAACAAAATCCCCAAGGAACAAGAGCTCCATAGAGCAAACCCTTATGACATCCTGGTTTACAGAGAAGTGGCTTCCTATGTCTATTTGCTGACCCCTGGCATCTCTATTCCTCAGCTTTGGAGACTCAGAAAAAAATAGTTCATTTTTTAAATGAGAAGTCTGCAGAACAAAGAAACCACTCAGAATCTCCATCATCTGGGCAACCAGCCAGATGGATCTGACCCTGACCAAGCAAGGCAGATTTTTTTTTTTTTTTTAAGCTAAGACTCAAATGAAGAGAAGACAAATACAGTCCTTGAAATGTTAACTGGTTTGGGGAACTTCTCCCCACCCTCCCTACCAGTTCATTTCTTTTGAAGTTAACTTTGAAGATAAGTCTTACAAACAAATAAAAGCTGGTTTTTAAAGTGACTTTATTGAGGTATAATTCACACGCCATACAATTCACCCTTTTAAAAGTGTACGGTGGTTTTTAGTATATTCAAAGTTGTGCAATGAACACCACTATCTAATTTTAGAACATTTTCATCATCCCCAAGAGACATTCATTAGCAATCGCTCCCCATTCCCCCTCACTCCTAGGCAACCACTAATCTAGTTTCTGTCTATAGATTTGCCTGTTCTTGGCATTCCACATAAATGGAATCATACACTATGTCGTCTTTTGTGACTGTCTTCTTTCAGTCAGCATGTTTTCAAGGTTCATCCATGTCACAGAATGTGTCAGTACGTCATTCATTTTTATGGCAGAATAATATCCCATTATATGGATAGACCACAATTTGTTGATCCACTCATTATTTGACGGACATTTGGTTGCTTCTACTTTGGGCTATCATGAATAGTAATACTATTAGTAATAGTATTACTATAGTAATAGTAATACTATTACTAATAGTATTACTATAGTATACTATATATTATATTATATAGTAATAGTATTACTATAGTAATAGTAATAGTAATACTATTACTAATAGTAATACTATTCATGTACACTCGTGTACAAGTTTTTGCGTGGATGGATGTCTTCACTCTCCTGGGTGTATATCTAGAAGTGAAATTGCCAGGTCATATGGTAACTCAATGTTTAACATTTTGGACCATCAGACTGCTTTCCAAAGTGGCTACACCACTTTACAGTCCCACCAGCAATGTAGGAGGATTGTAATTAATCCAGGTCCTTGTGAACACTTGTTACTATGTCTTTTTGATTCTAGAGCCATTCTAGAGGGTGTGAAGTGGCATCTCATTGTGATTCCGATTAGCATTTTCCTAATGCCTAATGATGGTGAGCATCTTTTTGTGTGTTTATTGACCAATTTATATCTTCTTTATAGAAGAGTCCATTTGCACCTAAAAGCTGTTTTTTTAAAAGAAAAATGTCATTTAAAATTTGCTATTACCATACAATTATATTTACATTATATTTAAGTATGATAATATAATCAACATAAATATTATATTTATAATTTCTACTTACCTGTATTTATTGCCATATATTTATCTCTTCAAAATTCAGCTAGACGTGACTAAATTCTGGCCTCTGAAATGAAAGCAGAGCTTCTGGGTAGGACCCTGAGACATGTTTTTACAGGAAGCTACCTTCATGGACTTGCTCTTTCCTCACAGCCCTTCTCTTTCCTCCTCTCTGTAGCTCAAGCAACCATGAGGTTACCTTGGAGAGGGAAGCCACGCATTAAAGGGGGCTGAGCAGAGCGCCGGAGCCTGGGCTCCTGATGACACAGCGACACCCCCACACCAACACTCGGCCACCGACCTCTAAACTGGTTTCACAGGGCAGAATGAACCACTTTATTCAGATCTCTATCCTTGCAGTCAAGTGTGATTCCTGACTGACAACCAGCCATGTTGGAACACCATCCCACCCTCCTTTCTATGTAAACATTTTTTATGATTCATTCATTTTTCCATCACTGAGACATGGGCCTTGCCCTCAACTAGCTCAACGTTTAACAGGCAGGTCGGACTTAGAACAAAATTGACTCATAGACTATAGGATAAGGGTCACACTACAGAAAAATATACACAGGCCATGAAAACCCAAAGAAAAGGATCTAATGGAAGCAGCACTGAAGATGGTTATAAAAGACGAGCGGAGGTTGCTACGCAGATGGGAAGGAGAAGGCATTCTAGGCAAAAGGAACAATATGTACATGGGAACAGAAGCATCGAAAGCATGGTGGGCTCAGAGCACTGCAAAACACATCAGCATGATTGGGGTCTATGGGAGAATAGTAGACAAAGTTGGAAAAGTGGTCTCGCATCAGATCACCAAAGGCCTTGCCAAAGAAGGTCATGCCAAAGAATTTGCATGTTATGCAATCAGATATTCAAATGTATTGTCTTTAATCACTAATTGTGTCCCATGTGGCAAATCTCATCTCTGCAAATGAAGAGCAGGGGCCGTGTCTTCTCTCTCTTTCATAGTGTCCATATTATTAACTACAGTGCTGCTATAAGCAACTGAAAACTATTTGTGGCATCGAAGTCCCATGAATAGCCTGAAAGACCCATGCAGGTGGCCATAAGCAAAGTTTCAAGAAACACCTCCCACAAAGAAATGAAAGGATCATGCAATAAGTTTATAAAACATATAGAAGATGACCACAGGCCCAGGGGCTTCTTCATTCCATTTACTTACTGTCTGGCTGCTCTGTCCCAGAGGATAGATCTGAGGGGAGAAGCACGCACACAAAGCTACAATGACAAGTCAGAGTGCTCTCTGCAAGGCAGAACGGAAGCCCAGAGAAGATAGTTACCACTGGGTAGTGAAGAGCTTAGGCTAGGTGACCTTGAACCCAGCACTTGGATCTGTGTGATATTCTCAAGGGCACTAGTCCCCACCTCCCAGGACTGTGAGGAGTAAGTGCGGTGATGCACGTACAGGGTTGGCGCAACTCCTAGCACACAGTTAAGTGCTCAATGACTGTTAAATAGCAAACGGAAATTATTTGGAGCGGTCCAAAAAGGTTGCACGATGGAAATGACAGAAACTGCTCCGGAGACAAGCTGACTAGGAAACAAGGTGAGGAAGAGCATTCCAGGTGATGGGAACGACACTTGCTCAGGGCAGAGGCTCTAAAGTGCCTGGCAAGTTTGGGGAACTGGAAGTAAGTAGAGCAGGTGATGGGTTAGTGTCGAGTGGGGAGGGGCCGTGCGTGGGAGGGGCAGAAAGGGGCCAGCTGTAAAATGACGAGCCTGGACTTCATCTTGCAGGTGATGGGAAACCATGGAAGGACTGCCAGCAGAGGTGGCGTCTGTATTTTAGGGTACTCCTCCCAGGGGCTGGCAGTGTGGTGGGAAGGAGCATAAGAAGCCCAGCTGCTGTAGAGATTAGCCAAGGAGAGGAACCGAATCACAGCACCCTGATTTCTGCCTACAGGACAAAGGGATTTCTAGTCCTTGGTGCACCCAGAAGGGTACTTGAAAAATACAGACACAGCAAGCTGAGCACAAGCAGAACACGGGTGAAAAGTGGGAAAGTTATGAACAGGCTTTGGGAAAAGCAAGTGCATGTAATCAGAAGGAAGCTGGGCGGGGGGTGAGGAATCGGGTGTAGGTTTAGAAGAAAAACGGGCATCCTTCCTTCCCATTATTGGCACTGACCCAAGAATATATCTTTTAGAAGTTTATACAGCTGTATACTTAAAAACAAAAAGCTATAAACTTAGCCCTCTCAGGTCACCTGGTCCTGGCTTTCTTTGCTATTTTCTCTAGTTTCTGGCTCTCTGTAGTTTTAATCAGAAATGCTTTGATAAAGACAGAAAGCAGTGCAGATGTAACTGTGTGCCTGCAATCAGTGAGCAAGCCCAGCTTTAGGCTAGGACAGGCATGAGAATGAGCCCTCACTCAGTGCACAAAAGAGGTGGAGATGGGACTAGGAAAATTAACAGACACTGTCCTCTCTGCTATTCAATATAGAAAGCATGTTCTCAACAGATGCTTGAATTCTCTAGGCAGATGAGAAGAAGAAAGGGCTGAGCTGGAGAGACAAGTGATCTGAGAGGAAGCAGAGTGGGGGCCAGCGCACATGATCAAGCTTAACCACCTGCCACCGAGGAAGGTTTACACAGGAGACTGAAACCTTATGGTCACTGCTTATCCTAGAGCAGAATTCACTTGCAAACCACCTGCATCCTCCACCAGGGAGATTTATCACGACATCAAGGGCCCTTATTAAGATGGTCTCCCGGCAAGACCCATCAAGGAACATAAAAATGATCGTCCCTTTGACCCAGTAATCTCACTTCTGAAAATAATGCCCAAAGGGATGATTTAAAAGGAGAGAAGCTACTGGAATAAAGACCAATGCTGGCTGAGCCAAACAAAAAAGATGCCTATAGCCACTTCATTCCTAATACTGAAATAATGCACCCAGCCAACAACTGAAGAAGGGTTTAACAATGATGCAGATGAATCTGATGAACTATCAGGTACCAATTAAAAATATCTGAGCAGCTCAGTTTCAAACATGTTAAAAAAATTTTTTTAATGTTATGTTTACATTGGTTACGTATACCTTAAAACTTATGCTGGTCATTGGAAGCAGGGACAAAAAGCCTTTCCTAAGGTAAAGATCTTTGCAAATTATGAAAAAATGCTCAACATCAGGGAAATGCAAATCAAAACCACAATGGGGTATATCACGTCACACCTGTGAGAATAACTATTATCAAAAAGACAAAAAATAACAGGTGTTGGGGAGAATTTGAAAAAACTGGAACCTTGGTACACAGTGGGAATGTAAACAGGTGCAGCCACTATGGAAAACAATATGGAGGCTCCTCAAAAAATTAAAAATCGAACTACCATATGATCCAGGAATTCCACTTCTGGGTATTTATCCAAAGAAAACAAAAACACTAACTGGAAAAGATATACGCAGTCATGTGTTAACTGCAGCATTATTTACAATAGCCAAGATATGGAAGCAACCTAAGTGTCCATCGATGGGTGAACGGAGAAAGAAGATTTATATACAGTGGAGTATTATTCAGCCACAAAAATAAGGAAATCCTGCCACAACGCGGGTGGGATCTGAGAGCATTACGCCAAGTGAAAGAAGTCAGAGAGGCAAATACCCTATGATCTCTTACATGTGGAATCTAAAACAAATACAAAACAAAAACAAAAACCAAGCTCACAGGGACAGAGAACAGATTGGTGATTGCCACAGGCAGAGGATGGAATGGACGAAACGGATAAATGGAGTCAAAAACTGCCAAGTTCCAGTTATCAAATAAGCAAGCCATGGGGATGTAATGTACAGGATGGTGACTACAGTTAACACTGGATTACATATTTGAAAGTTGCTAAGACAGTAGACTTCAGAAGTTCTCATCACGAGAAAAAGAATTCTGCAACTAGGTGTGGTGATGGATGATACCTAGACTCGTTATGGTGATCACTTCACGATACATACAAATATTAAACGATTATGGTGCACAATGAAACTAATATGTTGTATGTAAATTATACCTTGATTAAAAAAAATCTATTGATTACTGAAGACAGTAAATCTTGGGTCTCCTACAAAAACAGCAGTGCCATTCTCAGACATGTTTGTGACCTGGGAGAACCGGCTATGAGCAGAACCTATTTTTGTGTTTCTGTTTTTCATAAACAACCCTGAACAACATGTGCAGAGAGGTGTGGGGCAGGGAAGGGGCGCTGAGGGGTCGAGTATCTAAAACTACTCCTCATATTCAAGTTCAAGGAAGCTTAATTGCTGATAACTCTCAGAAACAGAAACAGAGGGGCGGGCGCCTGAGTAGCTCAGACAATTAAGCATCCCACTTCAGCTCAGGTCATGATTTCGTGGTTCCTGAGATCGAGCCCTACATCGGGCTCTGCATGGTGTGGAGCCTGCTTGGGATTCTTCTCTCCCTCTCTCTCTCTGCCCTTCCCCTACTTGCACACACATATACTCTCTCTCCCAAAATAAAAAAAAAACTAAAAAAAAAAAGAAAAGAAACAGGAACAGAATACAATGTACCCCAGGGAAAATGCTTATCACCAGGCAAAACTGCCACCAAGCAGGTGAGCTTTCAGAATTAGGAAGAACGTGGTAGTTAGAAATGTGGAGAAAGAAATTTTTTAAATTAAGGATGAAAAAGAAGTAGTATTTCTGACCAATCCCGTCACTGAACAAACATACATGTACCATGCATGAATATGTAAATGGAGCCCAGGATTTAAGAAACAGGGTAACAGATCAATATTGGGCCTGAATGATAGGTTTTCACTAAAACACCTTGCTTCATTCCATGAATTTTCCAGTTTTCCTAGACAATGATCTACACCCATCACATCAGTCTCTTCCCCACCGACCCCAAACTATAAACATTAAACTAGACGTTCACAACCTACACTAGCAAAATGCCTCACCAAGGCAAGGACCAGGCGGGAGGGCCGGGGGAGTTTCATTCTCTCTCCCAGTTTTCAGTGGGTCAACAAATTCTTTTCAATCATTATCACTTACCTTAGCCATGTTGTTTTTTACAGGAATTGCTTGGCATATAACTGACTTAGTTCAATTTACAGGCTAAAAAAGAAACTACACGCATACGGCGTGGCTGATCTATTTTGGGTTAACTGTAAAGACCAGTACCCACCCCTGCTCCAAATTCTAAATTCTACCGCCTCGTCTCTATGTCACAACAAGGTTAGCTGAAAACCATCCTGCAGGCTGCACTATGGCTTTAAGAAGAAATAAATGATCCCACAAGTCTTTGGCAAATGTACGGCTAAACATAGCAGAAATCTCATGTATATGGATTTAAAGTTTCTCCTTTGGGAATTTTGCAAGCAAACAAAATGATTTATTTAGCCGATTCAAATGAACTGTATCAAAACACACAAAGGCCCGGAGGAAAGATTACAATGAAAACAAGTAATTCAAAGCAATTTCTGATCCAAAACATTCCGCTTAGCTCTACAAAGATATGAATAAGGTGTGGTCATGTTTTCTGACAGATTTCACTGCTCCTTGCCTTCAAGTGAAACACTGCCATAATATCTTGAATGCTTAACGTATGCCTGGAAGAAATGTTTATCAGTCCTTTAGCTGCTAATGGGAGGAGTAGGTGTGGTCAGACCATAAAGTGTATAAAAACAGATCATGTAGAGTTGTACTGTGCTGGACAGTAGCCCTAGACACGTGTCTTTTGAGCATCTGAAATGTGGCTAGTATGACTAAGAACTAAAATTGTATTATGACTTGATATTGGATTCAGTTACTGGCAAACTTAAAAACGTTTGTCTTTTTGCAACAATGTGGATGTGTGAGTCTACTTTTTCCTGTATGTTTTATGACATATAAATACAGATTGAGTACTCCTGATGAAAACTTAGCATCCGAATTGAGACGTACCATGGAGGATTTGCAGTTGAGTTTGAACACTTGGTGTGAAAACAAATGTAAAATATTTCAATATTTTTTTAATATGGAGTGTTGAAATATTTTGGATATACTAAATAAAGTATACAATAAAATTAATTACACTTTTGTAATGTGGGTCCCAGAAAACTGAAAATGACAGAGGGCTCGCATCCTATTTCTATGGGGCAGTGCTGTTCTAGAGTGATCTGAAGTCTTGAGGACTTGAACGCCATCTGCTGGATACATGTGTACAAAACAGGCCCACAAGAACCGGTAAAACTAATTGTGTTAACACTTCAGCTCTGGGTCTGAAAAGGAAGAGGATGTTAACTGGGCTCATGAAACAACTACATGTATGCTAAGAGAGGATTAGAAATGTTTATATAGTCTTGACATCCTAGAGGACATCCGACTTACAGTTATTAGTCGACAGTGACCATAAGCCAAAGAGCAGACTGCTTCGCCATCCACCCTAGGTTGGGCCATCCTGGGCAACGATGAAAGGTTATTTGGGGATCCTGCTCATGACCGCTACTCCCACAGGCCTGGGCTTACTGCTGTCTGGCTGGCCTTCCCGCCTGTTCTCCACAATCAGCTCTCAAGTCCTTCTGCTCTACCTCATAAACACGTTCTTTCCATTGTTCTCATTTGTCTATTGTTTTCGTTCTTCCCTTCCATTTTTTTGTTTTCTTAGGATTCCAGTGAACTATTATTTCTATTTTTCCTCTCTAGTATTCCAATTTTCCTTTTTTGTCCCTCTCCCTTTGTACTACAAGCTGTTTCAGTTGGTTTTGTAGCTTTAGTTCCTATGTTTAGGTCTTTGATCCATTTTGACAATGAGTTGGTTTTGTTTATGGTCTGAGTTGTGGGTCCAAATTCATTCTTTTGCATGCAGATAGTTGTCCCAAAATCATCTGAAGAAACTATCCTTTACCCCATTGGATGGCCTTGGCACCACTGTCAAAACTCAACTGACCACAGAAATAAGGATTTATTTTTGGACTCAACGCTAGTCCATGGATCTAGGTCAGTACTGCACTGCTTTGATTCCTGTAGCTTGTAGTAAGTCTTGAAATGAGGAAGTGCGAGTCCTCCAACTTTGTTCTTTTTCAAGATTGTTTTGGATACTCTGCGTCTCTTCAATTCCATACCAATTTTAGGATCAGCTTATCAAGTTTTGCAAAAAATGTGACTGGGTCAGTTGATATTAATGTATATTTTTTTAAAAAGAAGTATTTGCCTGGGACGCCTGGGTGGCTCAGTCGGTTAAGTGTCTGACTTCAGCTCAGGTCCTGATCTCACGGTTCACGAGTTCAAGCCCTACATGGGGCTCTGTACTGAGAGCTCAGAGCCTGGAGCCTGCTTTAGAGTCTGTGTCTCCCTCGCTCTCTGCCCCTCCCCCACTCACGCTCTCAAAAAATAAACATTAAAAAAATTTTTTTTGAAGAGGTATTTGCCTGATCAGGCTGACAGAATGACCCTTAATAGGGCAGGCAACTTTGCCTTTGACATGGAGTTCAGAGGTTAAGTTTGCAAGAATCTGGGATTTTCATCTAATACTATTTGATAACTGGGACAAGACTGAGAGCAGATGGCACTGGAGAAAGTGAGGCTAGAGCAAACATGAGCCTAAATAAACTGCCCTGAAGTCCCAGAGCTGCCATACGGATGCTACATGACCTTGGACAAGTCATTGACCTTCTCTGCACTGCAGTTTGCAATCTGTAATGAGAAGGGGGCATTCCCATCAATACCACTGAGACTATGTGCATCAGAGCCCCAAGAGTGCAGGCTCCTTCTGGCACCTAAAAGACCTGCTCTAGCACATTCTTACAGGGAGTCCTATGGGCCAACTCCCACTGCTTGTCTGCAGCTGTAAAGACACGGAGGTGCAGCGGGCACAGGAAATGCTTCTGGAGCTCTGCTCATTGTTAGTAAAGACAAAGGGACCTCCCTGCCTCTTACTCCAGCTCAGGTCTATTCCAATCAGACTTCTGATGTGACTTGGCTCCTGAGAGTGATGAGGGCCTACAGTGGACGCAACAGAGAGGCAGGCCCAGCTGAAAAACTAACCCTTAAGCTAAGAAGCATCTCACTCTCTGACTAGGCTGAGCAGCCTCCACATGTGCCCCAGGGACTCTACATACACTTACCAAATGCCCACTAGGCATGTGTGGTGACAACCATCATTTAGGATGGGATGACAAGATAAGTGACTTCAACCTCTACCTTTCTGGATTATGAAGTTCTCCTCTCTGATCTTATTTCAAATGTTATTACTTAATAGTCCACCAGCTTCATGGTCCTCTTGGAGACTAGATCACTTTGCCCCACACAGTGTCCCCTCATTTGCCACTTTGACAGCCTAACACACCTCCCGACAGATATGGAATTGATACGGAAGCTGAATCCTTGGAACAAAGAAAGCTGCACTCTAGTATCTGCAAAAGGAAAGGAATGGAACACTTAAATCTAGGTAAGCCAAGGAAGTGGTTATGAAACAGGGTTACGAGCTCTTCGGGGTCGTACGTGACAGCTTACACATAAATCCAGAAGGACAGGGCTCCATATCAATTAGAAAAAAATGAACAGCCAAGTGGCCACAGAATTCCCATGGTACCATTCACTTTCTTCCTTGCTGACAGACAAATCCAACCTGAAGTCTGTGTCTTCCAGGGAAAGGACGGGAGGAAACAGGTACAATTCAGTCCCTAAAATTAAATTATCTTCCCCAATTTAGGAGAAGAAGGCACTATCCACAGTAGAGACCCAAATCAGAACGGTTTGGAAATTCATGTCACTTGTTTGTAATATGATATCATATCGTCCAGAGTTTCAAAAGTGACTGTCGGGGCTCGTGGTGGGCTGCTGGGGGCAGGAGTGGATGGTGGATGTGAAGAGCCAGTGTCACGACTCTGGCCAGAGCACTGTCCTGGGTCGCTCGGTGCAGCTGCAGGTCTGCTCCACGTCTCGCTACTGAGGGAAGCAGTTCTCTTTTGACCCACAAAGTAATCCGATGGTGGGGCAAACTCAGGATCTCTCTCAGCTCGGAGATCTGACTGCCTCTTCGACCAGAACCCAAAGGAAAACTCTAATAAAAATAAGAAAGAGTATTATTAGAAGTAAAGACCAAATCAGTTGAATTTTTATTGTTATTACTTTTCGATTATTACATATACTTCTTAAATGGCAACTCCCATTCTCTGGAGGAGATAGCAAGGAAAGCAATAATATAATACGAGGTATACGTAAGGCCTACAAAAATATAAGGAAGCAGCAGGCTAAGCAAAGGGAGTGACTACTTCCAGATGGGGAAGATTCAAGGAAGGCTCTGGCGGAGAAGGCTGGTAGCTTCTGGAAGTATTGCCAAAAAGGCACTAAAATTACATCTGAGAGAGAAATACAGAAAAACCAAACACTCAAATCATTTGCTAGACATAATGTAGGTACTTCACAACAAAATACAAATTTTGGCCTTCACTGAGTTTTAGAAGACACGAAAGTCCAAATCTAATTTGGCATTTCATCTCTATTTCTAACTAGCACTAACCAAATGCACTGGCCTATTTGCCTTTATTGAGTCTTGGATCTCATCAGCTCAAACAGGGTGAGCTAATGCACTACTGTAACAATCTTGTTCAAAGAGGCATAAATCCTGGTCTCCTCCAACAAGAAGCTGCTGTGGGCATCATGGTAGATTTACAGAAATAATTTACGGAAAAATCTGCATGACCCAACAGAACCATACGTGAATCCAGGTGAATCCTGTGGCATGCAGACTATTTTCAACTAAACGTAAAGGAGGCTGCTAAAAACACAGAGGACGTTGAAATACCAAACCTTGTAAGATTTTTAAAAGTGGCTCCTGAGAAAGGGCATTCCAAAGCTGTAAAGCCACATGAGGGTAGCACAAATTTTTAAAAACTTCCCCAGTGCTTCTAAAAAAAATTGTCCTTTTGAAATGACCTGTTGTAGACCCTGGTCTTTTATAATCACACTTTCTAGTGTTCCTGTTTACAAACAGCTAGGGTCTGGGTACTGAGAAGAAACAGTTCAAAGATCTGGAGAGTTCTGTGAGCCTCAAAAGCCTCTACACTAAGACTCATGAGAATCACACTCTGAGATGAACTGGAAAAGTCTGTGCAAGGCCTGTTTAGAACCCCCCCCCCCCCTTACCTTTTCCTCTGTCCCACTCTCGGACATGCGGCACTCCCGGGCGGGTATCCTTCCTCTCCTGAACGATGACTTCCACTTTGCTACTCTGGGCAGCAGTACGTGGGGTTGGCACAGCCTCTGGTTCTGGTGGCAAAGGCCCAATAACATCTATTTTTTCGCAAGAGAATAAGACATCACTATAATAAAACTTAAAGCTATTATTAAAATAAACATTAAATAGAACATGCTCATCTTGAGAGTAAAAGTAACAGCCAGTATTTAATGAGCACCTATCTTGGCCCAGGGAGTGAACTAAGTACCATGTGTACAATAGTTTGTGTAATTCTTATAATAACCCTCATAAAGTCAGGGTTAGTATTCCTATTTTATAAATGAGGAAAATTAAGCTCAGAAATGCTACACAGGTAGAAAGTGACAAGAGCCAGGATCTGAACCCAGGTGGGATGTATTTCAAAGTCTCTGTGCTTCCCACTATGCCACCCTGTTTCCCCAGACCGACAACTGAAGGACCAGAAACCCCCAGTTACTCCACTAAAATAAGAGTCTCAGAAAAAGCAAGAGAACTTGGAGTGACAAAGAGCTGGGGTGTGGCAGCGGGCTGTAGGCTCTTCACCTTTGGCTAGATTTTAAAAGAAAGTAGATTTTTCAAAAAACACTGTGTGGCGCTCCACATCTTGTAGAGGTGACAGATGTTCAGGAGTAGAGCAAAAAATAGAGAAACAATATGCAGAGCTTAACATGTTACAGGAACACAGCATTTATACAAAACTAAACAGATGATCTTCCAATTCCTAAATGTTTCTTGTCTCCTTTCAAAGCTAAACTGAAGCTGTGTTCAGAATAGAAAATGGCCGATGGCTTAGCACAAGGCTTCCGTGTGAACAGGAGAGGCTTGTATAACATGCTCCTGAAACCCACACTCACCTTTTTCGTTTTGGGAATGGAACGCCCTGCCCCCAGTTTCAGTTAGAGATGTGGCCACCTCGCTAGACAGGCCATTCCCCAGGGGCCCCTGCAGCTGCAATCAGGCCAGTGGGTTGTAAATGCATGGTTGTGTGGGCCTTCCAGTTCACATTCCTAAAGAAGCAACAGGTTCCTCTCCCCTCTTTCCCGCTTCCCTAGGGTTGGACCATGAACAGGTGGTAGGGAGCAAGCTTCCACCCTGCAGGTAGAGCATCACTCTAGGAACGGCAGAAGCAGGAAAACAGGAGGAAGCTGGGGACTGGGTGACCACGTGGGGCAGAGCTACTACCTGCCTAGACACCCACCACCTCCAAAGGATTAAAACCAAAAATAGACTTCCAGCTCGTTGGAGCCAGTCTATGCAGGAGTCTCAGGAATGGCAGTGAAGCCCAGACTAGGGTAGCTCATGCAGCAAGCAGAATCCTTCAGGGACACAACATGCCATGTGGTGTTTCCACGTGTTGTGACAGTCCTTTCAGAAGCTGTCTATACTCGTAAATTCTTTCCTTTCTTATGTCACTTTGTGAATATATTTCTCCTTTAAAATAAATTAATGCACAATAACCAAAAAAACTTATAGCCATAGCAAAAGAAACCAAGTCTAAAACGTGTGTGTACAACAAAACTTTATCTTAAAACATCTCTGCTCTAAGTGAAGTCTCGTTTACTAAGCCAGGCCCTTCTATGAAGTAACACAATGTCCTGTTCGTTAATATTCTTGTCTGTATAAAAAGATTCTTTCGAGTGTCATTCTGCACCACGTGGATTATAAAAAACTGCTCCTGGCAGTACCCCAAAGGTACCCTGCTTGCTTAGAGAATAAAACTAAATGACTCATTTCCAGATTGTCAGTCCTGTTCACTGAGACATCATTAGAACTAAAGATTTTCCTTTTGAAGTTCAGACACAATGAGCCATGATATACCTTTGTTTTCTTCCTCTGCTCCATCTTCTTTTGACTTTTTCATCTTTTTTTGTCGGAGTTTAGCAAGCCTTGCTTCTAACATAGCCTTTCGCTTTTCCTTTATGTTCTCTCGTTTTGTTCTCTGATCTGTTGTCTGAATATAACAGAAAATTAGAAATTTACTGTAAATCAAATTCACAATATTTCTTCTCAAATTAAAATTATTAAAAGTGAATTTAAAGGATTAAATATTAATTTCATCTTAAAAAACAGACTAATTAATTGATTTCAGGCCACCACTAGGCAGCTAGCCTTGAGCTCTTCAAAACACAGACCTAGGAGGCCCTCTTATACAAGCCCTCTGGCATGTTTTCTAAGTTTAGCGAGTGTTCACAGAGCGCCCTGGAATGCTTCACATTCAAGGAAACCAACCAATTCTGTTCTACTCCTTAATCCCTTAAATAAATCCCTTAAATAAATCCCTTAAATAACTCTCTATTTTCTTACCCAGGCCACTCTAAAAGTACCATACTTAAAACCAAATTTAAAACATCAAAGTTATATAAGTTAGTTCTAAGCAGCTATAATTTTAAAGTCTGGAACACCAAAATAGAATAGCAATTACATTCATAAAACTATAATAGCATTCTGATACTGATAAATAATAGTTTATTGATAAAACTGTCACTATTTGCAGAAGACGGGATGTTATATATAGAAACCCTAAAGACACCAACCAAAAAACTGTTGGAACTAATAAACGAATTCAGTGAAGTTGCAAGATACAAAAGCAATATACAAAAATCTGTTATGTTTCTATACGCTAGTAACAAACTATCAGAAAAAGAATTAAGAAGACATTCCCATTTATAATTACATCAAAAAGAATAAAATGCTTAGGAATAAATTTAACCTAGGAGGTAAAAGACCTGTACTCTGAAAACCATAAAGCAACAATGAAAGAAACTGAAGAAGACACAAAGAAATGGAAAAATATAGCATGCTCATAGACTGGAAGAATGAATATTAATAAAACATCCATATTACCCAAAGCAATCTACGATTCAATGCAATCTCTATCAAAATTGCAACAAGTATTTTTCACAATAGAACAATGCTAAAATTTGTATGGAAACACTAAAGACCATGAATAAGCATTCTTGAGAAAGAAAAAAAAAACTGGAAGCCTCAGACTCCCTGATTTCAAACTATATTACAAAGCTATAGCAATCAAAGCAGTTAGGCACTGGCATAGAAACAGACACAAAGATCAGTGGAACAGAAAAGAGAACCCAGAAATAAAGCCAAGCATCCACAGTCAATTGATTTATGACAAAGGAGCCAATAATATGCAATGGGGAAAAGACAATCTCTTTAATAAATCATGTGAGAAAAAAGGAACAGGCAGGTGCAAAGAATGAAACTGGACCGCTATCTTACACCATATACAAAAATTAACCCAAAATGGACTAAAGACTTGAACACAAGACTCCAAACTATAAAACGTCTTGAAGAAAATATAGGCCATAAGCTCCTTAACATCAGTCTTGGCAATGACTTTTTGGATCTGACACTAAAAGCAAAGGCAAGAAAAGCAAAAACAAACAAGTGGGACTATATCTAACTAAAAACTTCTGCACAGCAAAGGAACCCATCAACAAAATGAAAGACAACCTACTGGATGGGAGATATATTTGCAAATCATATTATCGGATAAGGGATTAATATATATATTAAAACAGTCCAATTAAAAAACAGGCAGATAATTTGAACAGACATTTTTCCAAAAATACATACAGATGGCTAACAGACACATGAACAGATGCTAAATATCACTGATCATCAGGGAAATGCAAATCTAAAACCATAATGAGCTTTCATCTCGTACCTATTAGAATGACTATTATCAAAAAGACTAGAAACAACTAATGTTGGCAAGGATGTAGAGAAAGGGGAACACTTGTGCATTGCTGGTAGGCACGTAAATAGGTGCAGTCACTATGGAAAACAGTATAGAGGTTCCTCAAATATGATCCAGTGATTCCAGTTCCGCTTATTTATCGGAAGAAAATGAAAATGCTAACTCAAAAAGATATCTGCATCCCCATGTTCACTGCAGAATTATGTACAACAGCCAAGACATGGAAACAACCTAAGTGTCCATCAATGGATGAATGGATACAGAAGGGGTGGGAGGAATGGAGTATTACTCAGCCATAAAAAAGAAGTATATTTTGTCATTTGAACCAGATGGATGGACCTTGAGAACATTATACTAAATGAGATAAGTCAGACAGGAAAAGACAAATACTGCATGATCTCACTTATATGTGGAATCTAACCCCCTTCCCTAAGGAAAAAAAAAAAACAACAAAGACAAATATAAGCTTATAGATACAGAGAACAGATTGGTGGTTGACAGAAGTGAGGGTAGGGGGTGGACAAAATGGGTGACAGGAATCGAAAGGTATTTAAACTTCCACTTATAAAATAAGTAAGTCATGGGGATGTAATGTAAAACACGGCAATCACAGTTAATAATACTGTAATGCATATCTGAAAGTTGCTAAGACAGTACATCTTAAAAGTTCTCATCACAAGAAAAAAAATTTTTATAACTATGTATAGTGACAGATAGTAACTAAACTTAATGTAACAATCAATTTGCTATATACACAAATACTGAATAAGTATATTGTATACCTGAAACTAACATGTTATGTGTTAATTATACATCAATTAAAAAGTAATAATACAGTATCTGGTTTATGGCCACAATATTTACTAATTACCAGAAATATTAATCTTTAATAAAATTGAAAGTTTATTTAATGTACTTTTATCCATCACTGCTCTGAATATTAACCATTAAATAAATATTTTTTAAAAAAGGCCGGGGCGCCTGGGTAGTTCAGTCGGTTAAGTGTCCGACTTTGGCTCAGGTCATGATCTCATGGTCCACGAGTTCGAGCCCTGTGTCAGGCTCTGTGCTGACAGCTCAGAGCCTGGAGCCTGTTTCAGATTCTGTGTCTCCCTCTCTCTCTGACCCTCCCCCATTCATGCTCTGTCTCTGTCTCAAAAATAAATAAACGTTAAAAAAAAAATTTTTTTAAAAAGGCCATTTTGAGTATCAATTTAAAAAATAGACCATTTCCATAATATGGTCCAACAAGAAACAAACTGCTCTCAAATACTTAACATCAATTCTGAATTTAATTTTTACCTGTTCACGTAGCATCTCTAATGTTTTCATCTGCTTGTTTCTCAACTCTTTATCTCGGGCAAAGGCAAAATATCCAACACCAAGTTGCCGGGCCTCTGAAATAAGTCACAATTTTTCAGAAGATTAGAGTTCCCTGATTAACAAATTAGAGTCAGGCTAAATTTCCAATGAAGGCAAAAAGAAACGCAGTAATATTTGACACAAGTTTAAAAAAAAAAAAGGCAGCTAAGCCAAAAAGATCTCCTGCTTATGATCAGCAGGCCCTCTGTTAGAAAGATATTCCCAACAAGAGTATTTTTTAGGCTATAAAGCAAACAAAGGGGATATTTTCAATTTCGAAATCAGAATCTTTTATTTCTATGTAAGAGCTACAGCTTTATGAATATTTCCCTTTATGCTTGCCATTAGTCCAAAAAAAACAAAAAGATTTAAAAAGCTGCAAGATGATTATACCATTTTCACGAATGTCTTCATAATGTATGGGCCCCATCGGCCTTTTCAAGGCCTCTCTTTCTTCTTCCTCCCATTGCTGGCGCTGAAGTTCTTTTCTCATATCTTCAGATAATAAGGTTTTCTCATTAGCAGGACTAACGAAACTAGTAGGGGGACAGAGCAAAGCTATATTTAGGTAAGAGCTGTGAGACAGCAATACTTCAGTTCAGTAAGCTGGATCATGGACAAGTAATTCTAGCTGATAAGATAATTCCTTACAGAATTTTCTGACCCACAATACCACTGGGAAACTGCAAAAACTGTTTTCATCTTTCTTTAATTAAGCAGCTGACTTGTTACATTAGTGCAACAGAATCTTGCCTCAGCACTTGAGACAAACCACTTTCCTTCCCATCCCCTTCTGGGCTAAAGGGGAGGAAGAAGCCAGGGCCTCGGCTGCATGGTCAGCTGCATAACACTGCAGCCAGGCAGTGTCTCCTGTCCCGTGTCAGGCGGCTCAGGGCTCCTGCACTTCCTTCCTTGTGCTGAGCCCAGGCCGATCTGAACCCGAAGGACTTGGACAAGGTGGACTTTCCACATCAAAACTGCCCTTGGTGAGGGGAATTTTACTCCCTGGAGTGTACTAGCAAGTTATCTCTTAGAGGTCTCTGGCCCTAAAGGAAAAAATCTAGCAATAAGGCCCTTGCTTCAAAATGCAAAAATTAGTATAAAGTTAATAAGCTAACCACTTCCGTGCTCTCACTTGCTATGGGATAACCAAGTATATATTCCTAAATATCTTTCTCCACAAAGGTTTGTTTGTTGGTTTGGGCTCATTCTATATTTTTAACTCTGATAATCAGACACCCTTCCAAGTAAACAGATATAGCTCCAACTCATCCCTTTCAGTGGCTACACAATATGGATGATCAACTATTCAGGTTGTTCCCTGAGTGTGGATTATGTGTGTGTGCTAACCATAGAAGAGTTCTTCAGCAAATATTCTTACGCATCAAGAAAAAAACCTTCTTACTGGACCATGAAGACAATGAACTAAAAGCAGCCTCACCCATAAAACAATCCCTATGTCTGCATTTCAGACCTGGGCAGAGGTTTGCATATCACATACTTACAGCCTCCCCTGAAGATTTTTATCCATCTCCAGCAGATCTGGCAAATCCTTTTTCATACAGCGGCGAGATCGCCCTAAAGAATCCACATAATCCACCCTAAAATAAAAGTGAAAACATGTGAAGAAGGCTTTGTACATGACATATGGTTCCTTAAGTTACAGACTAGTTGCACAGTAAAAAAGTAATGTAAGCTTCACTACCAAGAAACACTCTCAACCCTGAGAGACCATAACCACGGATAAGATCATGTTTTTTTTTTTTTAAGTTGACACACAATAAGTTCATTGTGTCTTCTGTTAAACCTTAGTTTTAGAAAATGCAGAAAATGATTGATCATATATGTCTGTGATTTAATACAAGGGTGCCTGGTGGCTCAGTCGGTCAAGCGTCCGACTTCGGCTCAGGTCATGATCTCACAGTTCATGAGTTGGAGGCCCACATCGGGCTCTGCACTGACAGCTCAGGGCCTGGAGCCTGCTTCGGATTCTGTGTCTCCCTCTCTCTCTCTCTCTGCCCCTCCCCTGCTTGTGTGCATGCTCGCTTGCTCTCTCCCAAAAATAAACATTTAAAAAAATAAATAAAATAAAAACACCCCACACAGACCCTTGTCGCAATACCTCAGAACTTCCTTCAGTCTGGTTTAGACAATTCCACATGTTTTACCAGCATAACTTTGCTCTGTACCATGCTCAACCTGCTCATTTTCTCAGTCTTTGCAAACCTGACTTTTTATTCTTTCTTTTACTTCTTCTAATTGGTACAGCTCCTTCCAATTAGAAATTTCTCAAGTCAGGATTACTTTGAGGACTCATTAATTAGGAGGAAGCCAAGCAACACACATTTTGTACCGCAAAAGCAGCTCAGTGGTGGGCCAGTCTATTATCTTTTACTTTTAGTTCCGCTTTCTTTAGCTTTGCCCAAACCAGACAGAAGTTACAGTCAGGGGAACCAGGCAGACATCAAGGCAAAACGAAATACTCCTACTTCTCACAACAGGAAATATGGACGGATTTTCATGGAAAACATTTCAACTGCATTATGATGCAACAGATTTATTGTTTAATTATGGGCAAGGAATTGCCTATAGCCTTTAGCAGGGGGCTAAAAACACAGAAAGGGGTCAGTACTGCTGGTGCAACTCAATATCAGAGTCTCATGTATGTGGCTTTGCTTTTGTTAGCAATTTCTTTCCTCTTACACGTGCTGATTCCAATTGTTAGCCCATGACTTGAAAACTGAATGTCTGGGAATCTATTACTATAGTCCTGACGCTGATTGCTGTGAGAAATAAAACCTCCAACTGCAGAAAGCAGTTTCTTTCTTCCTCCCTCCCCCCTCCGCTTTTTTTAATGAATAGAGAAATAAAATCATCTAGCCAGATGGTCTGAGTAATTATTTACAGTATTTTTGCGGAAAGATTTTCCACCACCTGGAACTTAACTACCAAAAGGATTTTACAAGTAGCTACAATTCTGGAGCTTAATTTAAAAACAAAAAAAGTGTCAGAACTGCTTGCGGTGCGTCTTCCTTCACCATATGGTGGCATGTGACACCTTCAATTGCCCTCCAAACTCTTCAAATCACTGACAAATTGCTAGTAATCATACAAGCATTAGGAAGAAAAAAAAAAGACATTAAACCTTTCAAAGGAGATGAGATTTCTGCTATGAAAAGCAATCATAGGCTATTCTGTTTCTGGAGAAGGTCTCTAAAATGTACAGATCCCCTCAAAACAGAAGTGGCAAGACAGTAGTCAGCAAGTGCTCTATGTAATCAGCAATCACTGAACAAGCTCCAGGAAAACAATTACTTGAGGTACAAGAGTAATATGGCAGGGCTCAGAGTCATGGCATCTTCAAAGCGCTCTCAGGGAGAGTTAAGGCCCGTGCCCATGAAACGCTTCCTAACATCAGCAGGGAGGATAAAAGAAGTACCAAAGTTTTGCCTCGAATTTTTTTTCTAGTAACAAGGCCAGTTGTGTGTCAATAATAAAGAGAAGCTAAGACCCAAAGGAGTCGGAAGCATATCTAAGTGCTACCAGATTTCGGGTGAGGGAGAAATCGCTCATACTGGAAACAATGAGGGAAAGCATCAGTAGAAGAGACTACGTCGTATGTGCTTCTCTTTGGGTTGCTTTTAACAAGTATGCAGCCAGAAAACCTAGCCCAAATGTAAATTTTTAGAAAGCAGATAACATCTGTTCTATCCCAATGTCATGTTATTTCCGGACAACGTGGACACCCTCGGTAGTATGAAGATGTGAGGTCCCTGCAATCCTCAGTAGCCGGACCTGCTCTCTTACACTCACCAATGACTCCTACCGACAGGGCCAAGAGCTGACAAAAGGTCAGCAAGTGCTGCAAACTATCCTGAGCGGTTCCCAACAAAGATCCCAATAATGAGGATATTTGAGCCTGGAAGAGAAGGTGGGTAGGCTCTGCACTGGCAGGAGGGTGAGCAGGCGGGGTTATTCTCAAGACAGTTTTACAGCATCAGTGCAGCTCTATGCAATTTTAGGCACGTCTGAACAAGTTTGTAAACACAGTCTTCAGTAGAGAAAATCCTTAGAAGGGAATTTTCATTCTGGTCTCTTTACTTATTGACATATTGGTCTCACAGAGAAAAGACTAGTTTGCTTCCCCATCATTCACGTACACGTAGGTAAAATTTAGAATAATTTCAATAAAAGTTTACATGTGTGCTTCTACTCCACAGAGCAGTTTCTTGGGTAGCTTAACATACTCTTACTTCCTGAAGGGAGTTTAAGGCAAACAATAAGGAAAACCGGGCTTCGTTGTTTTACAGGTGAGGAAACTGAGCCTCAGTGAGGATGGAACTTGATCAAGGTCATACTGCCAGTGAAAGACCTGCTATGCAGGTCCGAGGTCCACAATGCCTACACGACACTGCCAGAAATGCCCCAGCCAGAGTCCTGCCTGCCTTTTTCTGTGGAAATGAAGATCACCACCAGCTGGACAGTGACTCTCCACAATGCCTGAATTATGACCTGGGCAGCAGCCCAGGTAAGAAAGGAATACGCTTCTGTCTAAACGCTTCCACATCAGTCAAACAGGTGTATTAATGCCTTTTGCACCTGACTCGGTCTTGTTAATTATTTCTTCTATGGAGCCACTGTTTCTGTAAATCCAATCTTAAAGGAAAGAGAGGAAGACTGAAGAGAAATGGTTTGATAGCATCCAAACAAAATCACTTTCAGAAAGTAAACACGAGTCGGGGCCCCTGACCGGCTGTCGGTGGAGTATGTAACTTTTGGTCTCAGGGTCATGAGTTCAAGCTCCATGTTGGGTGCAGAGCTTACTTAAAAAAAAAAAAAAAGTAAACACAAGTCTGAGAATGCTAACATGACCAATTAATGTCATTATCACCAACCATTCTTCACCGGGGTCCTGGGGAGGAGGTATATCTTTTTCAGAAAGATTTTCTTCATCATCGTCTCTTTCTCCTGCCTTCCTACAATCTCTATTGGCACCAAACACCTCCATCTCTTTGTGTTTGTCTATGATCTTCTGTGTGAAATCCACAAGGTACATATCCTCCGCTTCTTCATCTAAGACATAAAAATCAATATTCAGATTTTTGACATTCTTCTCAAAGATGTAAACCACATATGGAATTGATATGAAGCAGTCACATTCACCACTGGGCGGCTACACTCCCCCTGGACGGCTCACTAGTCGATGCATCCGCCACCCCCGCCACCCCCCGAAAGTTTACAAAGACACAGAGCCACTGGGGGATCTAACCGTGGAGCTGCAAATGTGCCATCAGAAACATATACCACACTAAACAAATCTTAAGAGTCTAAAGTCTTCTGTTGCCTCATCAATACAATGAGTGAGCAATATGGTCTCAGAATGTAACTTTAAGATAAAACCACGTGATTTCAAAGAGACTCATTCACCCAATGACATAATATAGAAGCAGGACTGCATTTCTCATGTCGCCAGACCAGAGCAACAGACCTGTGTTACTACATGTAGCTCCCCAATCAAGGGGCTATATTATTACCAACCCTAATTATACTGTTGTGGTATGGCGTTCTAAGGGTCATAATATAGGCAAAAGAAGTCATCTGAATTCTTTTCAATGCAATTAACACCACTTTCAGGCAAGGCATGGTGCCAGGATCTGTAGTGCATACAGAGACGGGTAAGACCTATGGCTTATAATATGCTTGAGCTAAAACATATACGCTGAAAGCTAAATAGCAACCCGTGACTTTAATTCAATTTAACCCAAGACAGTTGAAATACTCACAAATAACATTTACATTAAGTTTCACTATGCTGAATTTTCTCTGAGGTTTTTCTCTGAGTACAGGATTAAGGTCTATGGAACAGGTATTACGTTCCCTGTTACCAGGTACCGGTGTTAACCCTCAAGGTACAGTGGAGAATAACTGAGGCTCCAAAACTTAACTTGCCCAAACATCCAATATGCCTATCAGGCCTATCAGGTCCCACCATCCTGGACAGAACCAAATCCCCAGGTCCACAGGCACACTCCTTTGACCTGATTTCTATATTAGCGTTACAAGTAAAGTCTGAATTAAAAAAAAAAAAAAAAGACTAATTTTTTTTTAAGCCACAAAATAACTCACATGGGAAAGAGATGTACTTTCTCAGAGCGGAGTTATAAGACCACATAACAGTGAGGCCTCCTGGTTAATGGACACCCTGCTGCTTCATCAAAAGGAAGACACAGCCTCTCCCCACGTCCCCTAGCTTTGAGAGTGCCTACCTCTCCCAGGCTGGGCTCCCTGCCAGGCAGGGAACATGCCTCTGCTATCTGGAAAGAGGGAGTTTGGCTGTGTGGGCAGCCAATGACCAAGGTTCTGGCCCTGCCTCTTCTCCTGCTGCCCCACTGCCCCCTTTCCCAGCCCATCAGGCCCAGCCATACTAGTCTGTCTGCCAACACTAGCCCTCTCCTCTCTCTGCTGATCTTCTCTCACCACTCTACCCTGCAGAATCCCTTTCTCCAGCTCTCCAAAGCCTTTGAGATCCTATTAGAGCCTACCTTCTCCCTAAAGACTTCCTCACATGCCTTTTGGCAATGAAAAATGCAGTGCCTTGTAAAATCTCTTCTACTGCTATCTAATAGTAAGGCTGGGCGTTCTTTCTCTGGGGGGGAGGGGGTATGGGGAAAGGGGGATCTTATTATTTTAGAAGCAATTACAGGCACATCACAGAAAAAAATAGAAAATAGGGACAAGGAAACCTAACTCCTACACCCTGATATACCTGTAATTCCCCTCAGTCATTTTTTAATATAGGTAGAATCGTTTCTAATTGTAGCCTATTTAGACCTCGTTTCCTAACTTTACTTTGTTCTGCGTGCCATTGTCCTCCGCTGATGACAATCCCCTTGAAGGCCGAGAAGAGAATCTGGCTCATGCTACCCTTGTTTGTCCCCTCATAGCACCTAACATGTGGTGCACACTGGACAATCAGAGATTACTGTGGATGTATTTTCTCATCCCTGTGCTGGCTCAGAAGGTAATGCATGTTAACTGGTGCAGCCACTCTGGAAAACAGTGTGGAGGTTCCTCAGAAAATTAAAAATAGACCTACCCTATGACCCAGCAATAGCACTGCTAGCAATTTACCCAAGGGATACAGGAGTACAGATGCATAGGGGCACTTGTACCCCAATGTTTATAGCAGCACTCTCAACAATAGCCAAATTGTGGAAAGAGCCTAAATGTCCATCAACTGATGAATGGATAAAGAAATTGTGGTTTATATACACAATGGAGTACTACATGGCAATGAGAAAGAACGAAATACGGCCCTTTGTAGCTATGTGGACGGAACTGGAGAGTGTGATGCTAAGTGAAATAAGCCATACAGAGAAAGACAGATACCATATGTTTTCACTCTTATGTGGATCCTGAGAAACTTAACAGAAACCCATGGGGGGAGGGGAAGGAAAAAAAAAAAAGAGGTTAGAGTGGGAGAGAGCCAAAGCATAAGAGACTCTTAAAAACTGAGAACAAACTGAGGGTTGATGGGGGGTGGGAGGGAGGGGAGGGTGGGTGATGGGTATTGAGGAGGGCACCTTTTGGGATGAGCACTGGGTGTTGTATGGAAACCAATTTGACAATAAATTTCATATATTGAAAAAAAAAAAAAGAAGGTAATGCACGTTATTTCTTAAATCTCTCCCCGTACTTAAGGTGACTTTAATAAATAACGAAATACCACAGGGCTATATGAGTTACAGAAAATAAAGAAGTATAAATAAATTATTGTATTTACCTATAAAGTCTCCTTTAGTCATTTTTTCATATAATTTGGCTTTTTCTTCCAATTTCTCCCTAGGAGAAAAAAAAGACAAGTATTAGAAATGGTCTTACGCCTGCTACTCGTGTGAAGGCTGCCTGACTACTGCAATCTGCCAGGAGGCCCAGTCTGGCGATGAGGCTGAGCTGACCACCCCACCCTAAGGGGACCCTCAGACCCAGCCACTCCTGATTGCCAACTTCATGTAAGTTCCATGAGGACAAGCCCCATCTTTCTCTTATTAATGACTATATCCCAGTGCCTAGAACAATACCTGGTATATAGTAAATTCTCAATCAGTATCTGAAAATAAATAATGAATTAAGATTCCAAATGCAAACTAAGTTAAATACCAAAAAAAGAAAGAGGTGTCTAAATAAAAACATTTTCTATGTGCAACCTTCTAAAGGGATCACCATATTCAATGCACACCCTTTGCATTACTGTTTTAAGGCACGAGTCCCTGATCATCTGTGGCTCATTAGGCTTCTCTAAGGGAGCTAAAGATCAACTTCTTAGAAGTCTGGTAAAATATGATGCATGAATACATCATATATGTATTACACAGAGCATGAATAATTTATTCATGACACAGCTAATAAAAAACAAACATCAACCCTGGTATTTCAATAAAGTAGACTCACTGGTCACGTTAATTCTGGTGACATTTACTTTTTAGTGGACACAGACTTAGTAAGATGGCTGGCAATTCCTTATTTTAGAAATACTTAATGATGGTAAAGAGAAGTCCCAAAGAAGTCATGTGAGCTTTTGCTTGCAAAGAATCAATCACACTTAATCATAAAGGAAAATTTCACTTCTAATGGCATCCCAAGACAATAAAGTCCCTTGGTCACATGGCTGTGTGCTCTGGAACAAATTACTTCACCTCTCTTGTACCCCACCCCACCCCCAGTTCCTAAATCTGTAACAGTGAAAAAAACAGCACTGCCTCTTAGGGTTGTCATGGAGAGTAACTAGATCGCACACGGAAAGCATGCCATCAGGTACGTCATCTGCATCTTCGTCATCTAGGTCAGAAAGATTCCTCTCCCATTTTATGCATTCCTTCAACAAGTACTTCCTCCAGGCCTCCTCTATGCCAAGCACTGTTTCCGTAACGAGGACTCTATTTTGGAGGGGGCTTAACGTAGTAAGCTGTGTCATCAGAGAATCTTACTGTCTTAATGAAAATAAAACCTAAAAAATTTTTAAAAAACAAACCACAAAAAAACAGGTGTTAGGATAGAGTAACCAGGAGGACACTAGGCTAGAAAAGGTAGCCAGGGGAAACCTCTCTGAAGGTGACATTTGAGCTAAGGCTTACAGAGCAAGAAGCCAACCATGAGAGGATCTTGGGGAGAAAGCAAGTGAGACAGAGGAAGGATGAAGTAGGAATGAGCTTGATATGTTCAAGCAGAGATCACAATGGTGGAGGATGCTGAGCAAAGGAGAGGGGGGCACAAAATAAGGACAGAGAGAGGCAGGTACAAGAACGCGTGGGAGGGGTACCTGGGGGACTCAGTCAGTTACGTGTGCAACTCTTGATTTCAGCTCAGGTCGTGATCTCACAATTCATGGGATTGAGCCCTGTGTAGGGCTCTGCACTGGAAGCACTGAGCCTTCTCAGTGGGATTCTCTCTCTCTCCTTTCTCTCTGCCCGTTCCCCACTCCCCCAGCACACATGGGCACTCTCTTTCTCAAAAAATAAATAAATACACTTAAAAAACAAACAAACATGGGAAAGCGTAAGAAGCCTGGATGCAGTGTAACAGAAAGATGGCAGGAAGAGTCTCCAGATGAATAACGGAGATCAAGGAAGATGTCAGAGAAATGGCCATCACTGGATTTAGTAAATGAGGAAGTCATTAGAGACTTTAAAGAACAATTTCTTCAGTCAAGTAAGAAAGATGGAATTCAGAGGGCAAGAGTATGGGACACTTATCTGGAACAACTATGTGCCAAACACTATGTATCTCCTTTAATGAATTCCCTACAAAGCTCCATGAGCTGAGTATTAACCACCTCACTTCATAGATAAGGAACGTCTCAATGGAGAAGTAACTTGCCTAAGGTCTTACATCCTCAAAGGACTGTCCCTGCCCATCTTGAGCTCTGGGGAGACTCAGAAGTCCTGTAGACCAAGGACAGACTTGACTCTTCATAAGCACAAAGAAGCCAAAGTATTATGTAATAGGTTACTGGATAAAAAAAAATCACAGCAAAGTACCCAGGAAAACTCTTGTTATATACAGTAAATAACAAAGGATTATGGCACCTTTCAACAAATTAGAATTCTGAGAATATTCCAGTAGGGTGAGAAAGATGTCTCAAAAATTAACATATGCTATGTCTGCTGGGAACAGGTCAAACACTAAGAAAAACAATTCCCCAAATGCGCTAATATTCTGCCTCTTTTTTTCAAACCCAGAAGAGCTGAGTAATCTCAGCAACTACTGTTTCCAAGTGCAGAGTTTTTATTACGCAATAGATCCAAAAGCACATGAGTCATGACAGACATTCAAACTTGGGATTCCCTCTGAGTCTAGGGTGACACTGTAAATAACAAAGAGTTCTTCTTTACAGAAGAATGCCAGCTAACAAATGGAATGAAAAAATAAAAATGGAACGAATGAATTAGAAAATCATCACTTTGAAATCACCAGTCTAACAACTGAGAAGTCACAAGGTTCCACTGGGTGGAAATATGTTGGTGAACAAGATATTCATAGTCTCAGAGTTGCCCTCCTTAGATTATTATTAGTTACAAACGGGAAAGAGACCTTTACAGTGAAAAAATCTATCTTAACCAAGTGATCAAAGTTCATCACCAATAATAACTCAAACTGACATTGTGAACCTCCTGCTGTGATCCAATGGGAAGGACACACGGCCTACATCTTATTCTTACCAAAAGCAGTTAATGAGACGCTAATCAGATTGTGGGACACTGCAGACACAAGCCTGGACTCACCAAGAACAGTAATGGTACAACAGACGACAAAAAGGCATGGGAATTATTCTAGATTAAAAGAGACTAAAGAAATAGGACAACTGGGGTGCCTGGTGGATCAGTTGGTAGAGCATGTGACTCTTGATCTCAGTTGTGAGTTTGAGCTCCACGTTGGGTGTAGAGATTACTAAAAAAATAATTTTAATAAAAGGAAGAAAAAAGAAAGTCATTCTATATACAAAATCTCTCCCTCTTTAAAAAAAAAAGAGGGGTGCTTGGATGGCTTAGTCAGTTGAGCTCCCGACTCTTGATTTCAGCTCAGGTCATGATCCCAGGGTCATGGGATCAAGCCCTGCATCAGGCTCCCTGCTGAGCATGGAGCCTGCTTAAGATATTTTCTTTCTCTCTCTCTCTCTCTCTCTCTCTCTCTCTCTCTCTCTCTCCCCCTTTGCCCTCTTCCCTGCTTACACCCTCTCTCAGAAAGAAAGAAAGAAAGAAAGAAAGAAAGAAAGAAAGAAAGAAAGAAAAGAAAATGAAGACTAAATGAAATGTGTAATCTTTGAATTCTGAATTAAAACAAAACAAACTATAAAGGATTTAACTGTGCCAGGATAACTGGTAAACTCGGACTATAGATCATATTGTATATAATACTATTTTATCAGTGTTAAATTTCTTGGGTATGATAGCACTATTGTGGTTATGTAGGAGAATATCCTTGTTCTTAGGAGATACATGCTGAAATATTTTGAGGCAAAGTATCATGATGTTTAACAAAGTTTCTCTGCAACACACACACACACACACACCAGAGACAGAAAGGAGCCAAAGCAAATGTGGAAAGATTAATTGGTAAACCCAGGTACTGTATTCTTTTTTTTTTTTAAATATGTATTTATTTTTGAGAGACACAGAGTGTGAGTGGGGAAGGGGCAGAGAGGGAGGGAGATACAGGATCTGAAGCAGGCTCCAGGCTCTGAGCTGTCAGCACAAAGCCCAACTCAGGGCGCGAACTCACAGACCACAAGATCATGACCTGAGCTGAAGTCGCATGCTTAACCGATTGAGCCACCCAGGCATCCTTTCAATTAGCCTGTTGCTTTGAAGTTTTTCAAAATAAAAAGTTAAAGGGAAAATTCAGTTTCGAAATGCTAACATCATAACAC